>NC_069381.1:160575000-161205000 GCF_027475565.1 Acinonyx jubatus | reverse complement strand
AGGAGGATGAGAGAAGGGGGCATTCCTACTTCAGTTTTGGGGGTAGAAGCGGGGGCTCTGTCTCCCACCAAGACTAATCCAATGTAGAATTTAAATGTTGGGGATTTGGGGCACCTGGGTGGCTCAGTCAGGTAAGCATCCTACTTCAGCTCAGGTCATGATTTCATGGTTCAAGAGTTCAAGCCCCGCATCGGGCTCTGTGCTGACAGCCCAGAGCCCGGAGCCTGCTTCGGATTCTGTGTCTCCCTCTCTCTCTGGCCCTCCCCCACTCACACTCTGTCTCTCTCAAAAATAAATAAAACACTGAAAAAAATTAAAAAGAAAAGCTGGGGATTCAAAGGTTAGGTAGCCAACAAACAACCAGAGCCCATGACCCTGGGGCATGAATTATCTGAGCTTCTAAAGGGGAGGAAAGGCTCAGATCCAATCAGAATTAAAAAAAAAAACAAAACCAAGTTCAAGAATACCTACTAGTTAACAGAGCCAATCAAACAATACAATATTTCTTAGAACCAATGTGGGAGTGCTTCTCAAAGTTTTGGGTGTGGCATATTTAAGAGTCCCTAATAAGAATCCGCTTTTCGAAACTCCACTTGAACATATTGAATGAGACTCCTCTGGGAGTGGGGACCAGGAATCTGCATTTTTCAGAAACCTCTCCAGGTAATTATGCTGTATTTGATCTGTAGAGCTCCTCTGGGAAATACTGATGCTCTGTGAGGCCCGGGAGAAGCAACCAATCTAACGATCATACTAGCTAAATTTAAGTAGAGCTTTCTGTGTTAAGCACTTTACCCACATTATCTCATTTCAACCTCACGATAGCCCTAGCTGGTACCACTGTTTTGCCCATTTTACAGATAAGCACAGAGATGTTAAGTAATTGTCTACAGTCACAAAACACGTGTTCTTTTTTTTTTTAATATTTATTTATTTTTTTAATTTTTTTTTTAAATGTTTATTTATTTTTGAGACAGAGAGAGAGACAGAGCATGAACGGGGGAGCGTCAGAGAGAGATGGAGACACAGAATCCGAAGCAGGCTCCAGGCTCTGAGCTGTCAGCACAGAGCCCGGCTCGGGGCTTGAACTCACGGACCGTGAGATCATGACCTGAGCCGAAGTCGGATGCTTAACTGACTGAGCCACCCAGGCGCCCCTTAAATATTTATTTATTTTTGAGAGGGTGCAAGTGGGAGGGGAGAGAGGGTCTGAAGTGAACTCTGCACTGGCAGCAGCAAGTCCCATGTGGGGCTCGAACTCACTAACCTTGAGATCATGACCTGAGCCGAGGTCAGACGCTCTACCGACTAAGCCACCCAGGCGCCCCCAAACCCATACTCTTAAGCCTGAGCAGAAGGTTCCCGATAAGGACAGAGAATCTAAATACTGATGTTTGAAGCCATGGGTCTTACTGAGGTTTGTGGGTCCTGAGGATTGGTCCCAAGGAAAATACAGAGAAGGAAAGGTGATTATCACACTCAAAGAGTACAGGAAGCTTGAAGCTGGAAACAGGAAATGGCTAATCACAATGGCTAATAGGTTCTACCTTAGTGGCCTCACATTCTAAAATTTGGTCCCATAATCTTGAAAGCAGAAGACAGAGAGAGAGAGAGGAGAGAGAGAGAGGATTGATTTTGTATGACATTAGCTAAAATTGTATTGTTTTGATTTCTTTATTTTTATGCGAGTAAAATTAGATTCTAGAACCCACCTGTGGTTCAGCTAATAGCCATCCTCAGACAACTGGTTTTATCCTCCCTGCTTTTCGCTGGAAAAAGAAAGACAAATGATAAAATGATGACCAAAGAGAATTTTGTTTTTAAAAATATCACCTTCTAGGGCACGTTCTCCAGACCAGTGCACATTGAATCCAATATCCTATACTTTCTTTATTTGGGTCCAAAATACCACCCAGTGAGACCTGATATTTGGAAAGATGACCCTGTGGCCCTGCAAATCCCGAGTCATATAACAAATGTGCGCACACATTTGGGTAGCTTGAAACACAAGGGTTTGATTTCTGTTGACCAGAGAATTCAATTAACCAGAGAATCCCATTTGTTAGACATCTAGTACTTTCCCCACACCACTGATGGATACTGTGGCTTCTGTATCTGTATGGAAGGAAGGTGGTGGGAGCAGGGGGGCTATTCTTAGTAGGGATGGGGAGAGGTCAGCCTCTGGAATACATATACTTTTGAAAAAAACAAAGCAGTAGCCAAGTGTTCTGTATATAACAAAAGATATCAGTCACCTTGATGAGTTTGGATTCAACATAATAAAAAATAGGAGAGTTTCAGAAAAAGAAGAGTAGCTTCCTGCCAGTTTGAGTGGTGGGTCCCATCGGGAGGCAGAGGGATGTACAAAAGTCTTTTTGTACCCATGATCCTTTGATCCTTTATTTTTATAGGAGATAAGACGGTAATTTTTCTACTGACCCACAGTAAGATTCCTAAGAGAAGACCAGAAACCACCCAGGATTACAGTGAATTTATAAAGCTGGCAGAAAGCATATATAAAGGTGATTTCTTTCACCTCATTTTATATATCACTTTCCATTAAAGAGAACACTAACAAACATTATCTTTTCTTTTCTATCCCACATTCTTTTTTTTTTTTTATTTTTTTTTTCAACGTTTATTTATTTTTGGGACAGAGAGACAGAGCATGAACGGGGGAGGGGCAGAGAGAGAGAGAGAGACACAGAATCGGAAACAGGCTCCAGGCTCCGAGCCATCAGCCCAGAGCCCGACGCGGGGCTCGAACTCCCGGACCGCGAGATCGTGACCTGGCTGAAGTCGGACGCTTAACCGACTGCGCCACCCAGGCGCCCCTCTATCCCACATTCTTAAGAAGAGATATGGTGAATATCGCGTAATGGATGGAGAAATAGGATGAATCTAGCTGGCCTGCTGGGCCCAGATCACAGAGAGGCATCAGAGGAGGAACTTAAGGGGCCTTTGGTGCCTTCCACGTGTATCCTGCCCATTAACTAACTACCTTTCATTAATCACTTATCCTTAGCAACGTAGCCTCAAACTATTTTCTGCTTTCAGTCCCATCCCACCCCCATCTCCGCTATAAATAGCATCTTGGTCAGGGACAAAAAAAAAAAAAAAAAAGAGAGATTTTGAAAGTGCCATTTCTTGTAAGAAGACCTGTGAAAGCAAGTGACTTCCCTGTCGAGGTCAACTTCCTACTTGAAGGGAGAGAAGTAAGAAAGGCGACTCTGGAATTTTCAGCGAGTTTTTCCCGTGGCAGGGGCGGTGCACCTGTCCTCCGGTGCAAGGCAAGCAGGCAAGTGGCCCTCTGCGTGTGTCTCAAACCATCCATTGGATTTTCCCGTCTGTCTCAATGGGAGTTTTTGAGGCATGGGAGAGAAAGAGACTTACTGACCTTTAAAGCGGCAGATCCATTTGTAGTGTCTACTTTTGACTCTGCCGTTGCTTCGATATTTCAGCGGAGGTTTTTAATAGAAAGGAGGTTCAGGAGCCACACAGCTTATTTCAGCTTGACCACTGGGAATTACCATATTTGACCATCTGGGAGGTATTAGGAATGTTCCTCAGTGTCGCTTTACTTCGTGGCAATCAAATAACAGAACTCGTTCTGAGGACGGCGGGAAATGGTGGCAGTGCAGGAACCAGTTGACGCGGAACGGAAGAGCTAGTGAAAAAAAATGCGTTTTTCTGTGGAGTTCTAACAGGCACGTAAGTCTGTGGATTCACGGCCTTTACAGTGTACAAGGCCGGCTTTCATTTGAGAAGGGACGGATTCAAGGCAGTGTGGGGATAAAGGTGGTTCATATCCTCTTGGCTGGGATGAAAGTTATTCCATTCCCATTTTGGAAAATTCGGAAAACAGAAACAAAAACACTTTCCCTTCAAGGCTACGCTCAGAGTTCTGGTTTGGCTGAAATAACACAGAGGGTTTCTGTGGAGGTCGGCAAGTACATATGGAGGAGTGAGATGGGGCTGGCCACTGGGGGCCTGTGTGCCCCTGGCAACTAGCTGGAGAAGGGCCCCTTGATGACTGCAGATGAGGTAGCCATTGCTTTGGAATAGTTGCGAAGGTAAAGTCAGAATAAAAAACAAACAAACGAAAAACCTTGAGAAATAACTAGAACCAGGATGGTGGGATGTTGTAATCATCCAGGGGAGACATGACAGAGCCTCACCAGAAGAATGGAGATGAAGGGACGCAGGAGAAAGACAACAGGAAGGCACAGCTGGTGGTATTTGGAAAGAGACGAAGCGTTGGATGATGGGTAATGAAAGAGGTACCATTAATTCCAGGATCTTTATTTTTTTGACTTAAGAGTCTATAATTGGGCAGCATTGCTCTACGTGATGGCTAGCCAAGATGAATTTGGTGTTCGTTACCGGTGATGATTCTCTTTGGGCCAGTCTTGGAAACAAAATGGTACCTTCATGTGAACCAAGAAGGACAGATCTATGTGTCATCTGTGTTTGTCTCTAGCCCTGCTTGTTCTTGCAGAGTGGCTTATTTAGGGAATGCCTGGAGGGGGATGTAAAACCGTACCTAGACCCAGATAGTGTCAAGCGGGGTAGTATATTTTGAAGATGTTCCCCAAATGGTTTAGCAAAGCCACAAAAAATACGCCGTGAAATAACCAAAGTATACTGATCAACCAAGGCGTTATTGAATGCATTGAGCCAGTGAGCAGTTACACTAGAAGCAAAGTAAGAAAGACCTCAATGTATAAATGTCTTCTGAAAAGTATATTATTTTGAATTCAGGCTATAAAAAAAATCCAAGTGACTTTTACTTGCCTGACAGGGAAGAGAATGTTCCTTAACTTTGTTCACCCACTATAAAGGGTACTAACTTTACGTAATAAAAAATTAAGTACACGAAAGTTCCGGCATATTTCTTAGCCTAAAGTTAGTGCTTTATAAATGTGAATGAGTCGAATCTAAAATTAAGTGAGAGTCCCACACAGTGTGAGTTTTACTGCCAAGCTATTTTATCCTTTCAGTTAAATTTGTATAAAATATATGCCCTTATAACTGCCTGCATCCCTCTTTTATCCTTCTGAAGAGAATCATCTAACTTTTGTCCCTGTTTCCTCATTTCCCCCCCCCAGTCATTAGGCTTGGCCCGCCCTCTCTTCCCTCAAGCTAACCTGGAAGAAGTTCTTAATTGCCAACTTCAATGACATTTTCTTTTCTCGTTTTACCAGACCCCGCTGGAATATTTGACACCACTTTTTCCGCTCCTACATCTGTATTCACCCTTGGCTTCCTGGATGTTTCTCTCTCCTAATTATCCGTAGCCCCCAACCCCGCCTCAGTCTTTTTGAATTGATCTGCCTCAGTGTCCTGTGAAAGTTCTATTTCCCCTCTCCAGGCCTTAAATGCTGTAGTTCCTTATGTGGCACCAGATCTGTAGCTGAGGTCTCCCTCGGGGCCCAGAGACTCCCCCTGGGCTGCTATGGTTAGCTCGATGTTACCACGGCCAGAACCAAACTCCTTCTCACTTCCTACTCTGTAAATTTCCTCCTTGATTCCCTATCTTGGTGAATGACAGCACCACCCTCGCAGTTGCCCAAACCATAAATCTGACCCGTCTGTAACTCTTTCCCCGTGCTCGAATGACACCCATGTCAGTCCTCAGCCGCTGTTGTCTTTTCCACTCCTACTGCTATTATTTGAGTTCCAGCCCTTATCTAAGCAGTTGCTTTCACACTCTCCTTACCACCAGTCTTGCCATTCGCTCATCGGTCCTTTCATTCATCCACAACGCAATTATGAAGTGTTTGCTAACATCCAGGCATTGTGCTGCAAATGTGGCCCATTAGGGGAGCACAGCAAAGCTGGCCTCTGTGCTCCTGGAGACTACACGAAGGCCCGCACCCAAGTGTGATCCTGCCGTTCCTTGTTCAGGGCCCTTCCGCAGGCTTTCACGATTCAGGGCTGTGTCTGCCTTTTTAGAATGGTTTGGAATGGCTAATGGGAGGTCCTGTTCATCGCCTCAGGGGAAACTTGATTGCAGCTGGACGCAGAGCCACCCAGAATGCAAGCCATCGTCTTCCAGACTCCCATGCAGCCAGGGTGGTGGCCGTGTGACTCAGTTCTGGCTAATGACATGTAAGACCACCTAAAGCCAGTTAACCTAACCCCGGGGGCAGGGGCCACGTTTTGCCCTCTGCGTTTCTTCATTCTTCTGTCCTGCCCTACGGCTGTACTGATGAATCCAGCAGTGATCTGGAACCACCAGGAGACCTTGAGGGTCAGAGGGATGTGTGTAGGGTAGTGAAGCAGAAAGAGAGGAGCCTGGGTCCCTTGTGAAACTGGAAATTGTGGAGCCCCGTACCCGTGTCGGTCTGCACACTTACCGCGTCTTTTGGTGAAGAAGTCCGCATTTATCCTTTTATCTTGATTAAGCCACTATCATTTGTGGGATTTTCTACTATATGCAGTTAAACTTAATCTGAATAATGAGACTTACAAAGATCTTTACAACATGAGCCTTTCCCACCTATCCAGAGTTATCTTACTCCCCATGTAAGTACTGGAGACCCCCAGCTCTTGCTCATATGTGTTCTTTCTCTCTGTCTCTCTCTCTCACACTCACTCACTCACATTCACACCTTCATACCTTTTTCTCTGCTGCTCCTGCCTGCAACCCCCTTCACCCCTTTCCTGGTCTAATTCTTACTGCCTTGGTTCAGACATCACTCCTACAAGGAAGAATCCTTCATTACCCCTTCCCAGCTGGGTTTAGGGGCCCCTTTTAAGAGCTTCCTCTGTTCTCTGTGTTTAAAGCCCTTGTAATTTCATGCCTGATGTATTTGTCATATCCTTGTCTGCGTTCTTTACCAGCTCCTTGAGGGTGGGGCGAGTCGGTGCCTATTTGAATGAACAGTTTCCTGCTGTAATTTCCCCTGCCCCTCTGCCAACTTCCTGCCAATCTCAATGGGAGAAGAAGTTTGAACTAACAGGCTTTAATGATTTGACCAAAGATGCTCTTAGAACCGTTTGCTTGTCTTCCCGTTTTCTTCCTCTTGTCACGAGCACATGTGTGGAGGGTGGGGTGACCTCATCTGAGACTGGAGAAACTTGCTGAAGTGTAGTCCTTTCCTCCAAAAGGAGAGGAAGTAAGTACAGCAGTTTCCTCGGAACCCTTATAGCTCTTCTTACGATATGCTACCAACCTAGCAACATGTTCCACACACTGCTAGTGTCCGTTTGGAAACCTTTCCCATTACCCAAGGGCTAGACCGAGCCGTCTGAAACCCAAGGCTCACCCACCACTCAACAGACTTGAACTCACTCATCTGCTTCCTCGCTGGAGATGTCCAGCCTCTTTAGTGGGGCACAGAACCCTTTTCTATTTCTCCCGTCTCATCTCTTACCACCATTTTGCCTTTTCCTTTCCACACTAAAGTGCCTGTCATTTCCAGATGGCCCATATTGTTTCTCTCCTCCAAACCTTTGCTCCGGCTATTTTCTCTGCCGGGATTGTCTCCCCACCCCGCCGCCTCCCCGCCCCCCCCCCCCCGCCCTTTCTAGAACTGCTAACTCTATCCATTGGTTAAAACCATGAACATTGACCCAGGAATCTTCCTCTGAGAACGCCTCCCCAGGACCCCATGGTCTGGGTTCTCTGTGACTCCTCCGTGCATCCCCTTTACCCTGTGCTCAGCTCACTCATTGCCCTTCCTCAGTGCTTAATAACTCACCTCTGGCGTGTTGGCCCCTCCAAAGGTAGGAATGGTGTCTTGTTTATCTCTGAATCTTCGCAAGCCTGGCACCCGGCAGGTGCTCAGATTTCATGGCATTAATATATAAGTGAAACATTTAGTAGAAATGCTCTCAGAACCAGGCAAATGACCTTACTGCCCAGATTTTCCTTCATTTGCTCTGAGAATCCGTTAGTCTGCCCCTTGGTACATTTCTACTTTCTGGACGGGATAAATGGTTGATCTGCTCAGATAAGAGTTTGAAGTTGTATGTCAGGACCCAGCCCAACTGTTGGAGGAGGAGGTGGGAATGACTGTAAACCCCTTTATTGAAGCAGCAGTTTCTTTCAATAATGTGAACATAACCCCCCACACCAGTTCTGAGCATGGCCACAGCTCCCTATCGTGCCAGGGGGACTTGGGGTGCTCGCTTCAGCTCCAGAGAGCTGACATTCCATGAACTCCTCCACCTGGGAAACTGAGACAGCCCCGTGAGCAACTTAGAGGCTCCTTGGTGGAGGTACCACTGGCCATGTGTGGCTGAGATGCTTGGCTGCCATCTTTCCAGACTGGGTTCTCTCCTTCTAGATGGAAAGCGCCAGAGATTCATGTATATGAGGCCCGATTGGTTCTGATAAACGATCACTTAGGACCTGTGTCATCTTAGATAAGTTACTTAACCTCTCTGTGCCTTAGACTTCTGAAAACCAGCATGCCTGTGATGTAGGCTTACTGGGGAGGCTAAATCAGATAAACTATGTAAAGAGTCTTGCACAGGCAAGGTCCATAGTAAGAGTTTAATAAGTGTCAGCTGCCATTATTACTACTGATAAATGTCTTCAGGTCTGTGCTGCCTACAAAGAACCAATCCTGAGAACTCAGAGAGAAAAATGTCCTGGAGGAAAACTTCAATGAAAATGTAAACCATAGTCTCTACCAATTCAGAATTAATTCATTGAGGAAGACCGTGTCTTGTGTCATTTAATGATCTAAACGGTAAGAACAAAAACAAAAACCAGGGTTGGCGTGAGAATTTTGAAATCTGACTGTTTTCATGCAGTAGGATGATTCTATTTTTTTCTTCTCTCCCTTTTTTATGCTGTCACTAAATTCCCCGTGCAAAAGTCACCTCGTGAGTCCCTCATGTTGATTGGGCTCAATTATCTTTTGGAGCCGCTCTGACCTGCAGATTTATAGGAAACGGCAGTAGCTTTCTCCCTCCCCCAGGGGATCTCAGTCCTCTTTTTACAGCACAGGTTCTGACAGAAGGTGGTCCTTGCTGGTTTTAAATACCAAGCTCTCTTGCCTACTTTACAAGATGCGGCTGGCATCATCTTTCTGGCCAAGCGACTGTATTTTCTACCGAGGAAGCTTGAGATGAAGCAAAGGGCAGGGGACAGGGCAAAGCCAGGAACAGCCCAGGTCCAAAGGAACTTTGACAGGAGGAAATCGTGGGGCACAAGGTATAGATAAGTAAACCACTGGACCAGCTTCACTTTTGCACCCATTTGGGGTTTGCCTAGTTCCTCATGCCTCCTCCCTCTGTGCCAGCTGCTTCTCCATTCCCTACACTGGCTCTCTTTCTCTGCTGGCCCTTCAATGCTCATGTTCTTTAGGGCTCTGTTCATGGGCCTGCGTTTGAACTCTTCACTTTATCTGGATAATCTCAGCCATCCCAGAGCAACGGGAACCAGATCTGCCTCGCAAGCTCCAGACAAGCACATCCACTGCCTTCCAAATGGTTCCCATTTGGGATTCAAATGGGATATAACACAGGTCACTCAAACCCAGTATAATAAAAATCACACCCATGGTCTTTCTTCTTCCCTCACATTTGCTTCTCCCTCAGTGTCTCCTGTCTTGACAAATGGCACCACTCCCCACGCTGTTACCCAAGGAGCAACCTGGAAGTTGACCTTGACTTTCCCTGTCCCCGCCCATTCAACGAATCACAAGTTCGTTACCTTCTCTAGTTCTTCCCTACATCTGCCCAGACCTCCTAGTCCAGACCACCAGCCCCACTTTCCCAGGCCAGTGCAGGATCATGCCTGCTGGCTTCTGTGCATCTAGGCTTCTTCCAATCCATTTTTCAAGGTGCGGCTAATTGGATAGTCTGACACTGCAAATCTACCGGCTCTAACTCTTTTCTGTTGTTATCAGGATAACACCCCAAACACATCCTAAGGACCACAGTTCAACCTTGATCTAGCTGCCAGCTGCATCTCTCGTAGCCTCCTCCTATTTTTGTACTCCAGCCACACTGAGCTTCATTCGGTTCCTCAAACGCCCCCATGCCTCTTCCCACCTTCACACCTCTGCACAAGCTGGTCCCTCCGCCTGTAGCACTCCCCCGACCCTTGGTGACTGGCTCACCTCTGCTTCTCCTTTTCCTCCCAGCTTAAACACCACTCTCTCCGGGAGCACTTCTCTAGTTCCCAAGCTTGCCTGCATTCCTTGTTCAGTGTTCCCATTGCTCTCTATTCCCACCAGCCTAAAACACAACCACCGTTATTTGTCCAAGAATTGCCTTGCTTGGGGGGTCTGGGTGGCTCAGGCGCTTAAGTGTCCTATTCCTGGTTACAGCTCAGGGCACGATCTCTCAGTTCCGTGAGTTCAAGCCCCGCGTCAGGCTCCCTTGATTCTCATTCTCCCTCTCTCTGCCCCTCCCCAACTCACACGGTCTTTGTCTCTCTCCAAATAAATAGACTTGAGAAAGAATCGCCCTGCTTGATAGTGTTTGAGAGCAGGGAACACACCTAGCTTATTCCATTGTATTTTCATTGTCCGCTATCTTGGGTATAGTCACTGTTCAATAAACAGTTATTAAATATTCAAGTAAATGAATGAAAGACCAAAAATGATCTCTTCACGGTTTTATTTCGAAGTTTTCTATCGCCAATAAGATTGAACTATTATGGTGTGTATTCATTTTTTTTTTTTTATTGGTTGCCACTTCATATTTTTGGCCTATTGGTCTTTTGTTTTTGTTCCTCGATTGTTAAGAACTTTTTGTAAATTGAAGATTTTAATTCCCTTATATTTTGTAAGTAATTTTTCTAATATATTTTTTACTTTGGGCGTTTATTTCCTCATAAATAAAGGCTTTAAATCGTTATGTACTCAAATTGATCGATCCTTTGCACGAGGATTAAAAAGGGCTCTCATATAAACTTTTATATTCACAAAGTCAGGAAGCATACTGCATATTTTTTCTGCAGGTTGATGTGGAGGGATATGCCTACAAGGAAACATTTACGTGTTTGTTATAATGTGAAATTTTTTTGTAGAGGCTTTTTTTTTTTTCAAACAGATGTATTTAAGAATAGTATTAAAACTTCCATTTGCTAGAGATGGAGTAGGTATATTTCCCCCTATTCCTCCTGCTCAGTAAAACTAAAAATTCTGGACATTACATAAAAATAAAACACAGGACTCTGGAAGGCGGAAAAAGGAAGGCAAGCCATCGAAGGAATTCACAACCCCAGGAACAACATGGTGGTGAGTTACTTGTATGGGTTGCCTTACATATCCCAGTCCTGGACGTGAAGAAGCCATTGTAATCCAGAAATGCCAAGGGACACAGACAAAACCAGCCCCACCAAAGGCCTGCTCTCTAACCAAAGGACTAGGGGAAAGGCAGGCTGGCAAGACAGAGAATGTTTGGACCATCACCACTCTACTCTAGTTCCACATCAAAGAGAAAACTGAGTTCGCTTCCACCCAGGCCAACAAAGGTCACGTAGAGAGGATAATTTGCATCCACCTGAGGCTGTAACAAGGTATCCCAGCCCACGCCCCCCCCCCCCCCCGCCCGTTTCCTGTTGAGGTAGTGTCAGAAAAAGCCAGGTAGATAGTCAAGTTAAGATCCCTGCCCCTCCAGTGTCCGTGAAGACCATGTGGGGAGACGGAACGCCATTTCCCCAGCAGTAATGAGACACTCCTCCCCTCCCCACTGAGGTAATGTCAGAGGAAGCCTAGTGAAGTGTCAGGACTTTCACCATCATTCAGGGGTAATGAGGCCATCCCCACTACAGTGTTGATGGAGACCACATAAGGAGCCAGAACTCCCAACCCCACCCAACAGTATAAAAGAGCCCCCTACCCCCCACCCCACCTCTCAGGTGTCAATGGAAGCCAAGTAAGGAATCTAGATTTCTACCTTTACGGGCAGTAATGAAACAGTCCTCTGTCACAGTGATGTCAGGAAATGCCAGCAAAAACAGAAAGTTTAAATAAGATCCAGAGTCTCCTAATTTAATATACAAATGCTCAGGTTTGGATTGAAAATCACTCCTCATACCAAGAACCAGAAAGGTCTTAAAGTGAATGAAAAAGACAATCAATAGATGTCATATTTATTTCCTAGGACTGCTGTAACAAGTTACCACAAATTTGGTGTAAAACAACAGAAATTTATTCTTTCACAGTTCTGGGGGCCAGAAATCTGCAATCAAGGTATTAGCCGGGCTGAGCTTCCTTCAAGGCTCTAGAGGAGATTCTGTTCCTTGCCTCTTCTAGCTTCTGGTGACTCCAAGTATTCCTTGGCTTAAAGCTGTACCATTTTTTAAAAAAATGTTAAACATTTATTTTTGAGAGAGAGAGAGACAGAGAGCAAGCAGGGGAGGGGCAGAGAGAGAGGGAGACACAGAATCTGAAGCAGGCTCCGGACTCTGAGCTGTCAGCACAGAGCCTGACGCGGGGCTCAAACTCATGAACCAAGAGATCATGACCTGAGTCCAAATCGGATGTTTAACTGACTAAGCCACCCAGGAGCCCCCAAAGCTGCACCATTTAAATCTCTGCTCCCATAGACACATTGCCTCCTTCTCTGTTTTTCTCTTATAAGGATACCTATCATTAGATTTAAGTAGTGCTCAGATAATCCAGGATAATTTCTATAACTTAAGATCCTTAATTGCATTTGCAAAGACCTTTTCCCAAGTAAGGTAGCATTCACAGGTTCCAGGGATTAATATGGGGATATATCTTTTGGAAGGGCTAATATTTAACACACTATGAGTGCCCATACTGAGAGAACAGAGATAATTATCAGACAAAGATCTTTAAGTCGTCTTGGCAAAAACAAACAAACAAACAAACAAACACTTCAATGAGCAATTATGAACGTGCTGGAAACAAATGAAGAAGTAGCCTCATCAAGAAATAGAAGATATCAAGAAAAATTAAGTGGAAAATTTAGAACATACAATATGGAAATTAAAAGCTTGGTGATGGCCTCAACAGCAGAATGGAGGGGACAAAGAAAAGAACCAGTGAACTGGAAAATGGAATAGAAATGACCTAATCTGAAGAACAGATATAAAGTAGATTGAAAAATAAATAAATAGAATCTCAGGGAGCTGTGGGACTCTAACAAAATATCTAACGTTCATGTCACTGGAGTTCCAGAGAGAGAGAGGAGAAAGATGAGCTGTGAAAGGCACTCGAAGAAATAATGACCAACAACTCAAGTTTGACAAACCCTAGAAGCTAAGAGAATCCCAAAAATAATAAAGCTGGAGAATCCATGTCAAGATGTATCATAATTAAATGTCTGAAAACTAAAGGCAAAGAAAAAATTCTTAAAGCAGCCAGAGAAAAAGTGTATCTTACCTACAGGAGAAACACAATTCAAATGGTATTGTATTTCTCATCATAAACCATGGAGAAAGAACTGGCACAATATTTTTTAAGTGCTGAAAGAAAACTATCAATCCAGAATCCTATACTCAGTACAAATATCCTTCGGGAATGAAGCGGGAATCAAGATATTCTCAGATGAAGGAAAAGGAAGAGAATTTGTCTTCAGCAGACCTACCTTAGAAGAATGGCTAAAGGAAGTTCTGTAAGCAGAGAGGAAACAATGAACAAAGGAACTTTGGAACATCGGGAAAGAAGAAAACACAGTCAGCAAAAATGTGGGTAAATACATTCTTCCTTCTCCTTTCCTTCTCCTTCTCCTTCTTCTGAGTTTCCTAATTATATCTGATGGTTGAAACAAAAAATTATGCCAATTTCTAATGTTCCAAATGTTTCAAATATTTAAGACAATTGTATTATAAACTGGGGAGATTAAGAGCAGAGTAAGATTGTATACTTCACTCAAACTGGAGAAATCACACCAGTAGGCTGTGATAAGTCATGTATATTTCATGTAATATCTAAAACAACCACTGAAAAATCTATACTAAAAGATATACTCAAGAACGCTGTAGATAAATCAAAACGGAACTTGAAACTATGTTCACGTAATCCACAGAAAAGCAGAAAAAAAGAAAATCAGGTAACTAACAAAAATATGAAAGAATAAACAGAAAATAAAAATAAAATGGCAGACTTAAGCCTTATCAGTTGAATATATCAGTTGAAAGACTGGCAAAGTAGATTTAAAAACATGACCCAACTGTATGTGATCTATAAAAACTATACCTCAAATATGATATGAAGAGGTTGAAAGTGAAAAGGTGAAAAATCCACCCTTAAAACGGTATATGAAAAGGCAAAGTAACTAATATAGCTCAATCAACTTGGAAAAAGAGTAACTTAAAAAGAAGAATAATGTTGGGGCACCTGGGTGGTTCAGTCGGTTAAGCGCCTGACTCTTGATTTCAGCTCAGGTCATGATCTCACAGTTTGTGAGTTAAAGCCCCGCACCAGGCTCTGTGCTGACATCGTACTGAGCCTGTTTGGCATTCTCTCTCTCCCTCTCTTTCTCTCTGTCCCTTCCCCTCTTGTGCATGTTCGTTCTCTCTCTCTCTCTTCTCTCTCTCTCTCTCAAATAAATAAACATTAAAAAACTTAAGAAAGAAGAAGAATGTCAAGAACTGTAATACGCTTACAGAAATGAACACTGTATGGTATTTGAAGAGAGACAGAAAATAGAACAGAAGGGAAAGCCCAAGGGCACCTGGGTGGCTCAGTCAGTTAAGTGTCCAACTTCAGCTCAGGTCATGATCTCACGGTTCATGACTTCAAGCCCCGCGTCGGGCTCTGTGCTGACAACTCACAGCCTGGAGCGTGCTTTGGATTCTTTGTCTCCCTCTCTCTCTGCCCCTCCCCTGCTCACTCTCTCTCTCTCTCTCTCTCAAAATAAATAAACATTAAAAGAAGAAGAAGAAGAAGAAGAAGAAGAAGAAGAAGAAGAAGAAGAAGAAGAATGGAAAGCCCAGAAATAGAGCCACACAAACATGCTCAACTGGTTTTTGACAAAGATGTAAAAGCACTCAATGGAGGAAGCACAGCCTTTTCAACAAATGCCATTGGACATCCATGGGTCACAAAACGAATCTTGACTTAAGCCTTACCTTCTATAAAAATTAACTCAAGGTGGCATACACTTAAATGTGAAACTAAAACTGTAAAACTTGTTGAAAAAAAAAAGAGGTCTTTGAGACCTAGAGTTCTTTGACTTAACACCAAAAGCAGAGTCCATAAATGGAAAAATTGATAAACTGGACTTTATCAAAATTAAAACCTTTTTTTCTCTGCGAAAGATCTTGTAGAAAGAAAATAACCACTACCCACCTATCAGAATGGCTAAAATAAGACACTGGACAACACCTAATTCTGGTGAGAATGAGAAGAATCCTTCTCATTGACTGAATCCTTTAGACCTTGCTGATGGGACCGTAAAATGGGTACAGCAACTATGAAAAATAGCGTGGCAGTTTCTTAAACTACTAAACATGAAACTACCATATGACCCAGCAATTATATTCCTGGGCATTTATCCCAGAGAGATGGAAGTTTATGTCCAAACAAGAACTTGGATGTGAATGTTATAGCAACTTTATCTGCAATAACCAAAAATTAGACGCAACCCAGATGTCCTTCGACGAGTGAATGGTTTAAAAAACTGTGGGACATTCATACCATGGAATACTAGGCAGCAATAGCAAGGAAGAAATATTAATACAGAATAATCTGCACAAGTCTCTGGGAAATTATACGGAGTAAAAAAAGCCAATCCCCAAAGGTTATACACTATATGATTCAATTTATACAACAGTCTTGAAATGACAAAATTACTCAAATGAAGAACAGGCTGCTAGCTGCCTGGATCAATTAAGGAGGGCATGGGGGTGGGAGGGAGGTAGATAAAAAGGCAACATTCAGAATCATTGCGGTGATAGAAATATTCTGTATCTCGACTGTCAACGTCAATATCCTGATTGTGATACTGTATTAAAGTTTTGCAAAATGTTGCCCATGTAAAAACATGCGATCTCTCTGTATTATTTCTTACAACTCCATATGAATTTATGTCAAAATAAAATATAATTAAAAAGTGACTAAAACCAGATTTTAAAATAGTTTGATTTCATACTTTCAAGATAATAATACGTAGAGAAATTATTTTGGGTTACGTTGACCTTAGCAGAGCTAAAACAATTTAAGTTGTGATGGTATAAAATTCCTTTGACCCATTTAACTTACTACTTTTCTATGTGATAAATTTCTAGATATGTTGGTGTCTGGGTTTTGCTCTTTATTTTCTGCTTTGTTTCTTTCGAGAAGCCATGTCTTCAGAGATGTAGAGAACTTTGTTTTCTTTTTAGTATAATGCAACACTTGAAAAAGAATTATGCCTCCTTAATAATTCAGATTACAATTGGCTGCCATCTGCCCTTAAATTAAATCTGTGTTGAAGAATTAGGAAAAAATGCTCATGGTTTCAAAAAAAACCTAGGTCAGATCATTGTACCCCTGACCACAATGAACCTTAACCTTTTTAACAGAATACTTTCTTCTTGAATATTGTGGGGGGGGGGGGGAAGAAAACACAGACAACTTCACTATAATACCTTTGCTCTGTCATGATGGGGTCACATTAGGGGTAAACTACACCCCTGTATACATTTCGTATCATGAGGTGCTTTATTCATTGAGACCCCCCCAAGCTTTGTTTGTGACATTGCTAGCGTACTTTCAGCACAACGAGAACAGGACTGAGCCCAGATTTGCTGTACCTGAGCCCTCCTTGGATAGGCCAGCACGGTGGGCTGGAAGGCTATGGGCCTTGGGTCAGAGTCTGGTCTCAGCTCTACCTCTCTCGTTTATAAGCTGTGTGGCATTGGGAAAGCCACTTGAACTTCCTGAGTTAGAAGTTTTAATTTATAACAAAAGAAAAATTATATCTTCTAACCAGGATTATGAGACATAGTGATAAAATGTATAAATAGACCTCACATTCTGAGCTCGGTAAGTGGCCACTCTTACTATTATTGTTATCTGGGCTTGATGTGTGCTGTGCTGTGTTCCTATTCATCTTTGATTTACCCCTCCAACTGGACCGCGAGTGCCTGGAGGGCAGACATGCCTTCACCTCATCCCCCAGGAAAATGTCTTGCACTCGGTGGGGGCTAAGTAAATATATTCGTTGACAATGAAGATGACGCATTAAGTGGAATAATTGAGGGTAGTAAATCACGCTGAGGTTCCCTTGACATAGCTGGGCACAAATTTCAGTGCGTTGGAGTGATTTAGGGAGCTTGGGAAACAGATTTCTTTCTCCACCTCCTCCTTGAGACCGGGTGATTAAGCTGGCCTAAGAATCTGCATTTTAAAGCAATCTCCCCGGGTGATTACGATGCAGGTGGTCTATGTACTGATCACATTTAGAGAAACCATGCTTCAGTAGATGCACCTATGTTGTGCTGAGTGGTCAGTTGTAAAGAGATGCCCATATAATACATAAAGTAGGAACTGATGATCGTTTCAGCGAAAATTTGGTCTGCAGGGTCATTCAAAAAAATCCACTTTATCACTGAAGTGCCAGGCAGATATTATAAAACTAATCAAAACTTACTTTTCACAAGTTAATTAACATGTTTTATGTCCTAGTTATCATAGCCAAAACTATATATGTACATGCTGTCTTTCTGGCTCCGGCTTGCCTAGTGAAGAGAAAATAGAAATGGAATAAATGCCCACCGGGCATTAGACTCAAATACATTTATCCTGCAGCAAAGTATGAATTTATGAAGATACCTGCAATGCATTATGTATACAGTTCATCCTATTTGGCCCCCCAACCGGTCTCCTAGTGGGACATTTCCTTTCTCGCGCTGCTATTTAGGACAAAGGCTTGGAGCTAGGAGCACAATGGTTGCACTTCCTAGGAGTGCTACCCTAAAGCACTTCTTTTTTAATATTAGGAAAAATTGATACGAAATTAAGCAAATAACTGGTGGCAAGCGTTATGTCCTCCTCCCGCCATAGGGACATAAGACCGTTCAGGGACAATAAAATAAAAGGGATTTTGTTCTTCATGACAGCAAGTAATATAGAAAAGAACTGTTGTTTCCTTTGGTTTTCTTCCAAAAACTTCAAAATATTGACTATGCCATTTTCAGATGGCTACTATGGAAAAAAGAGGGGAACATTTTTTCAATTAGGCTATAAAGCTGAAAGTAACGATTTTGACATGTTCCCCTCCATCCTCATATTATTTATAAAACGACTTCTATTAGTACATAAAGTATCCAAAATAAAATATAAAATCAGTTTACCAAGAAATCACCGTTCTTGAGAAGCTGTTAGCGTCTCGTATGTGTATCCTGGAACTCAGCAATAATCCAACAACCCTTAACGCGAATATGGGTTCTACAGTGAAATGAGTGTAACTGTCCACCCCCGCCCCCCCCCCCCCCCGCCCGCCTGCCTTGCAGCCCATCTCAAAATATTCTCATCCTAAGCATATGATAAAAATCGGACTTGGGAAAAAAACTACTATATTCTTAGATCTTGATTCTACTCCAACTCTGCAATAATTACAGTAATTACAAAGATAAAGGGTAAAAGTCACAAAGTGCTAGCTGGGACATTCCAGAGCAGGAGAAAGCTTGGCGCCATTTTTATAGTTACGCCTGTTAAGATTTAATAGACGGAAAGTTTCATTAGTGAGCTGTGCTGCAATTAACTTCAAGGAGGTTCCAGACTACTGTATGTTGCTGTTACTGACAGAAAACTGTTTAGATTTCCCTCTTGAAGGAGTGTATTGGATTTTCAACACTTCAATTATAAAAACTCGTAAGAGGTACACGTTTTAAAAACGTAACGCGGAGGCTAGTTTTTTCTCATCATACAACACATAGTGATAGACTTCTAGTCTAGTAGTAAACATTTTGCTAACTATCTGGGAGTGAATTTGGGCGGGATTATTTTTACTGTTATTATGGACAGAGCGAAAGTACAAATATCTTTGTAACTCTTCTCCATCTCTCCTCCTAACTCATAACATCATGGCCAAGTGGAATTGTAGCAAAGTTGGACACTATTATTTCTCAAAATCAATGATTTTTCTAAAGCATGTACTCCACCTTTAACACAGAATGCTTGTTCTCAACTCTGACAAGTCGGCACATGCCTGAGAATGAAGACTAGGGAATCCGGGGACTTGATATTCCCCCGTGGCTGGTAAGATTCTGGTCTACTTTTGGAGCTTTGAGTCTAGATTTTAGAGTAAAGGGTCCATAAGTAGGACTTTGCAGACTCCTCACTGGAGGTTAGGCTGGCGATCCCCATTATACATGCAAACCATTGAAGTTCACCCGAGGTTATTCCTCACAGAAATTACTGCCACGCTCTCGGTTTTGTGTCCTTCGGTCAACTTTCTCTAGCACGTTATTTAATTTTTCTTTCCTCCTATGATATGGCTAAACTATTACGGTCCTCACGGTTATATTTTATTGTATCAAACAGCAGACTGCTATGGGTCTTTTAATGACTTGAAGAATGAGACCTGCGTTTTATGACTTTTAAAACCTGTCCTGATACTCTTTCTTCCAGTTACAACCCACCCGCCCCCTTTCATTCTACATATGTTTCCGTTAATAGGCTGCAGACTTTGTAGGTGTGGTAAGCATGTAACCATGATAAGCACTTTCAGACGCATGGTAGCTTTTCAGACCACAAGGATACGGTTTGGTGTCTAAGAACAGTAATTTCATCTGACAGGCAGTTACAGAGCACCTAAAAGACTAGGGTTTTAATCTACGTGGAATTATCCCGTGGACCAGTGTCTGCTGCTGGCCAAGCAGCACAAACGAATCAACGTTCCTCTACTTAAAGCGTGAAGTCTAGAAAAGGATGACGTGTTATTTTCCCTCGTGTCATGTGGCAACGCGGTATTGCCGAATTGTGAGTGGTTGGGAGGCCGTGATCCGTCTACTGGACTTAAACTCCTGAACTTGGTGTATCCCCAGAGAAGCACCTCCCCCCCCAGTAGATGATCCTCCATAAAGGTCTCGGCCCTCCTTATTTTCCTATCTTTGAATTCATCAGACGTGGCCACACCACATCCCAAACAAAACGTGACAAGTATGTGAAGAATGGAGACATTGTCCTTGTCTATGGCCATACCACCCTGAACGCGCCCGATCTCGTCTGATCTCGGAAGCTAAGCAGGGTTGGGCTTGGTTAGTACTTGGATGGGAGACATTGTCCTGGCAGGAAGTCATATGTCCAGAGGTTCTGCAATCCCGCAGGAGGTTACATGACTGGATACAGATCATAGCACAGGGGCCACATCAGGACAGGTCCCTATAACCTTTCCCAGATGCCACGGTTTTCTGTACTTTGATGCCTTTCGATGGTTTAGAAAGGTAGGTTCTGTTTCTCGGAAAACCTCTTTTGGCTTCATTCTGAGAAAATCATTAATCCTTGGGTTAAGGTTGGGTCAGAGTTTGAAGAGATCAGCAGGTTTATTTGGGTCTTCTATATTTATGATCGGTTTTAGTTTCTGCTCTTAAACACCAGAAGCGAATTCTTGGGGTTTGTGAAGCATTGCGTCACCTTTTTTTTTTTTTTTTTTTTCTTTTTGTCGCCTCCATGACATGGTGCCTAGTTCAAGCAGCTGGAAATGAGACTGAGAATTAACGTCTCTTTGTCACAACTAGTGAATTCTGACCTCAGGTGTGGTAGCCTTGCATGATGTTATGTATTTTCTAACTTTTCTGTTAATCAACTTGTTTGTTTATCGCTTCTCTCACAGGAGGGTAGTTAGAATTAATTAATCTTTAAAATTCAGGTAAGCAGTGAAACATTATCAGAACTGGTCTGCGTGTCAAATGGATCACTACATTGTGCATATGTAGCTATCTTTATTGGTCTGCATTCTCATTTGAAGAAACATTTAACTTTTTATAAGCGAGGACAGTATAATATACAATACAGTATACTAAGCCTCATGTTCAAGAATGTTTTCATACGTGTCTTAGTATTAATTAGGGAGCAGCTCTTGTTGGACATGTTTACTTTTGATTCTTAATAGGCTTCCAAGTGGGGTAATGCAGTAAGAACCCAGAAAAACTAACAATTATCTAGTCTAGAGAGCTTTGGATTTCACTGTAAAATTAAAATTGTGGGGAGATTGTGTTTTCGTTCTCCTCATATTAACCTTTTCTTGTCCATATTAGCTAAAGGTTCACTTGTTCTTGCCACTTTTATGAAGTGAGAAGCAGGAACTTTGTCTTTTTATGAAAGGAAGCACACGAGTTGCCAAGCATTCATTAGAGATTGAAATTAGAAGCGACTGTGAGATTAAGTTAGAATGTAGCTCATTGTACAAGCCCAATTTGGACTTTCGTAAGTGCTGATATTAAGAAGAGTGAACATCATTGCATATCTGAAATTAACCTTCTTTTTACTCTGTATGATGCTGGAGCATGTTGGAAGATGGGGTGCTGTGATTTCCTGGGAGGGAAACGCATCCCTGTAGAGGTGTCCCTGCCCCTGGGCACCAGAGCTGGGGGAGCCCCCCCCCCCATTTTAAGTGTAGCCTGGGGCCGAGGAAGATAATTCCTGCCTTTTTCTTTTTCTCATCTTTTCCTTTTTTAAAATTTTCCTGGCTTCACCATTGTGTTACCAAATAGGTAACTCAATTTCTTTCTCTGCCTCATATAATTGAACAGTACAGCCAAAGGAAATATCATTAGTATCTTCACAAAATGGCAGAGTGGAAAGGACTCTGTCCTTTCATTTCACAAGTACTCAGGGAGAGAGCCTGAACGGGATGAGAAGAGTGAGGGGCTGGCTGACTGGCTGGGGTTCGATGGGAGAAGCATCTCTAGTAACTGCAAGGCTTTGGATAATGGCACCTTCTTCCAGGAATCTGAGGAAACGAAAATGGGAAATAACTCCTGTTTATTAGTTTTTCAAAAAAGTGGGTAAAAAATGTTTAACCTCCCTGAAAAGAAAATAAAAACCCTAATCTCTTTTAAGACACTAGTCTCCAGTCAGTGGGGTGAACCTTTTGCTAGAATTTGTCCCATAATTTCTAAATGAGTGAACAGAAATAAGAAAGGTATTATACTATTTTATGCTGAATTAACCTCACTATATACTGCTAAAGATCTATCTCTGGAGACACATCATAAAAACTAAACACTTTTACCACCATGGCAGTATTAAAAAAGTATTTCATATTTTACTATTAGGGTGTAAAATTACTAATCAAGGGTGGGAAATGACCAGAAGAAAACAGGAGAAAAAGAGACTCATTGAAACATGCTGAAATATTACCAAGTTTTCATTGAATGCTTTCACTTGTGTTTTTCTTCTCATCTTTTAAGGCCAGCACTTTTGTGTCTTTTAAATAAAATACAATTTGTGAAGAATAATAGAGAATCATAGTAAATACCTTGCAAATTAACAAATTCTATTGTGTCTAATGGGATCATCAAAGCAGAAGAGCTTCTCTAAAGGCATCATTGATTTTAATGAAGGCCAAACTTCCTTGAGGCAGTGGACCCCTTCTACATCGGGGAATTGCTTTCCTTCATGCCAACACATAATGCCCCCCAGAATCAAGGAAATGATTATGTTGGTTTTGGGCAGTGGTTGTTGAACTGATGCCTGAGTTTTGGTAAATCCAAAAAACTTACTTTTGAGTAAAGAAACAGATATGGCCTTATATGTTGAAAAACCCAAGTTTCTAGAAAGCATTCCACAGGTCCTTGGAATCCTCCAGTGTTTCTGTAGAGTGTACATTGAGAACCATGCTTCTCAGAGAAAGAGCTAGAAGTCAGGACCCTTGCACTGCATTTTGAGTTCCCTTGTGCCGTGTCATAGGTAGGCTGGTGAGACCCTCTAGTCTTTGATTTTCCCCCTTTTCTTCAAGGTTTCCTTTCTTACACAGGGCAAGGAGCATTGGGAGATTTAAGCAATGGAGTTGAGACCCTTTCTTTCTTATGAAAGGCAGTACAGGCTCTGGAGTCATACTGCATGAGTCCAAATCTCAATTCTACCAGGTACAATGCTTTGGTTTTCTCATCTGTAAAGTGGGAATAATAATGGATTCTATCACAGAGGGATTTAATGTATATATGGTTCATATATATATATGTGTGTGTGTGTGTGTGTGTGTGTGTGTGTGTATGTATACACACACACACACACACACACATATATATATAAAGGATTTAGAACAATATCTGGTACACAATAACTACTGAGGAAATACAATTATTATTGTGTCATTATTACTGTCTTTCAAGGGTCGGTACAAAAGGCTGCCTCCTTCCTGAGCTTTCCTGGTTCCCCTAGGCAGAGGGTTGTACTTTGTGTATAATCCTGGTAGAACAACCTGTTTTTTATTCACAGTTTGTTTCCATGTGTACTTACTCAATAGAGTGTAAGTCCCATGATGTAGGGCTGAAGGATGGATTTTATTAGTGTATTCCTAACACGAGCACAGTTCCTGGCATTAAGTAGGCATCCTGTGTTTATGAATGAATGAACATAGGGATGAATGAATAAATGTATGTTTCACTTGTTGTCTCCCAATACCCATTCTCTCCTCTTTGTTTAGCAATAGAACCTTCAAATTTTAGGAGAGCATACAGCTGTCTGGCTAATGATTACATTTCTCAGCCAGTTAAGGCTGAAAATTGGTATGGCCAACTTCCATGGAAGGGTGATGTTCCACTTATGGGTTATACCCTCAAAGGAAAGATGCATACTCTCCATTTTCCCTTTTCTTCCTGCTGCTGGTTGGCATGCGGGTGTAATGGAACGCTGGAGCGGCCATCTTAGACCATGAGATGGATGGCACTTGTTGAAGATGGTAAGGCAATGAGATCTAACAATTCTTGGGCTCCTAATGATATGGACCTGCTGTCCCCGCCTGGGCATCTCATATTCAAATTGCTCTCTTGTCTGGAGCACTGTTCATTTTTTTTTTTTTTTTTTTTTGTAGTCCCTGGGTCTTTGTTTCATTAGCTGAATCAGTTTATTAATACACTGCCCACCGAGCAACGTTTACTTAATCCCTGCCCTTTGATAGTTAATTGTCTAATGAAGATAACGTTGATGAAAATAGATGTGAATGAGATAATCCCAGCTGATTAGAACTGAGCAACCGTATGAATTAAATATGGCACCAAAGGCTTTGGTTCAACTATTTTTAAACCATTTAAACCTTATTGTCACTCCATCCCCAGTTGCCTAATGGTTGCTCCAGCTGGTGGTGGAGGAGAGGGATGAAAGGTAGGACAAAACTCTGGGTCAAGGACTGAGGGCAGGGAGCAGTACTTATCCAGGAAGTGTCTCCACTCAAACCTCATTTGGATGGGCAGAAAGGACAGAGTTTTGCCTGGGCACTGCTCCTCACCTCGGCAAAACAACCTTTCTCCCTACCTTGTACCCCTGTTGCCAAACACTGTGCTTGCCCTGGCTAATGGGGTCAACAGAGAAAGGGTAGCAGTCTCTTTTGACCTCCTCCTTTATTTGTAATGCACTCCTTTTTGACCTTCTAAGCAAGAATTGCCAAACAGAGAGCTTGCTTGGGTCTCTGGATCAGGGGTTTAGACTTGACGTGTGGTCATAAGGTAATCGGTTTTCTAGTGCCAGCAAAGATTTGCCACGATGCCGTTCGATAGATTTTCATTGTAAAGGAAAATCATTCTGGGGGAGAATTAGAAGATGTACTTAACAGCTTGATGGGAAAGTATACAAAATAGTGATGAAACACAAACATACAGATAAATGTAGATACAGTTTTGAAACTTTTTACTAACATCTAACGTCCATGTAGGAAAATATCTAGACTGTAAGTGCACAGCTTAAGTGCACTTATGTACATAATTTTTTATTTTCACGAGCCAAACACACCCATGTTTACCAGCACACAAATCAAGAATGTGCAGCATATATTTTTAATATCTGGAGCTACATAGTAAAATGCTGAAATATAAAAAACAATATTTCTCACGAACAACAAACATTTTTTCCAGGGTTTCTATACTTTTACATTCGTAAGTTGGAAATAGGAGGAACTCATGTTTCTAGCTGCCTAAAGTTTTCAGCTCAAATTCTAAACAGAAATAGACTTGAGGAATAACACAGCTAGATACACAGATAATAAGAATTCAGAGCCCTTTCGCTCAGTCTCCTGGGCAACTGTCTTCTCATCGGGTCCATCCACTCCATTTGTCTCTAGCGTTTCTCTCATACTTTAGGCACCTTACTTAACCCCTCGAGGCCTCGGTTTCCGCAGCTGTGGGTTGGGAACAACAGCTCTACACAGGATTGTGCTAAGGTATAGAACCGGGTAGACAGGACATTTGCATGGACGAAATCATCAATACGTGGTATTTTGTTATTATTATTATTATCAAGGACACTATCAGCTTCTGGGTTTGGGGAACTCACAGAAAGAGTCACGTAATTGTATTAAACCACGTAACATCCTTTCGCAGGAGGATGGGCGAGGCCGGCAGTGTGATTGCCAAATGTATGTCCTTGCCGGATGAAATACAGCTGCTCTCGCAAGAGGAGGTGAGAGAGGTATGGCTTACACGTGGGCTTCTGGTTCTGACTGGATTTAACGTGATGAGTTATCATGTTGGAATTGGTGTAACCCTGAAGAGAATATTTCCAAACGGTCTTAAAGGAATGTCATGTAGCATTTATTAGAGACACTGCAACAGGGACGCTTCCCACTTGCTTTGATTTAGTGACATTACTTGTGGTTAAAAGCCTTAGGTAAGGCCACACACAGTGGCTGGCGATTTGGATAATTAGAAGAAATGGCAGAGGCCTGTCTCTTTACAAGGAAGTTAGCAGTGACATTTAATTAAAGCAAACCATGGGGGGAAGCTGTGTCACTCTAAGGGTTACATTGGATTGGGTGGAATCAAATAATATTTACGGATTTCCCTTTCCCTCAAAGGATTTCTGCCTGCTTATTTAAAAAAAAATTTTTTTAATGTTTTTATTTATTTTTGAGATAGAGAGAGACAGAGTATGAGCAGGGGAGAGGCAGAGAAAGAGAGGGAGACACAGAATGTGAAGCAGGCTCCAGGCTCCGAGCTGTCAGCACAGAGCCTGATGCGGGGCTCGAACTCATGGAGTGTGAGATGATGACCTGAGCCGAAGTTGGACGCTCAACCGACTGAGCCACCCAGGTGCCCCTGCCTGCTTATTTTTAATAAGTTATTCCAGGGATAACTATAATGTTTTCCATAGGCAGAACAAAAGGAACAATTTAACTCACCCCGTTGTCATTTTTTCACCTGGTCTAGAAATAGGCCACACTGGCCACTTTACGTGGTCTATCCATCGAGATCTCGCTGAGACACCTAAAACCTAAATTATCATGCACTTATTGGGGTGTTTTCTGCTCTAAAGGGGGTTTCACACACATTGCCTATCGTGGGCCCCACAATCGTGTGAGGCAAGGAAAGGAGTAATGATGATGTTTCTTTCAAACATGAAGAACCGGGAGCCGGGCTCTAATAAGGTATTTGCTGCAGTTCATTTATGATAGAAGAGAGATTAAAACCCGAATCATACGGCTCATAATGCAGTACCCTTTCCAACACACGGGACTGTCTTCTCGAGCACAAATGGGTACTGTTTCTTTCTGAGCTTTTTAAGAGTACGGTTTGCCTTCTCTTCCCGAGACACTGCATTGGGGCCGTGAGTGCCTTGGAGAATAAGCGGAAAGTGCTAAACTTGTCCTCAGAAAAAAGCATACATGCCCCCACATGTAACAATTGGCATCACCCTTATTATTATACATCAGAACACTAAGTGTCTGATGCCGGATGGATACTTACCACCGCCATGCTGTGGAGCCTCCCATAGAGGTAACTTCCTGTTGGTGTAGAGCTAGGTTCCCTAGCTGTTTCCACAGCCCATGCCTGTGTGTGGCGGTGTGGCTGGGAAGGGGAAGAGGGGGTTTCTAGAAGCCTTTCAGCAGCAAGGGCTCCTTGGAGAAATCCCTTTCCTAGGGTGATGGGTTGGAACTGTTAACAGCAGAAATGTGAGGTGTGAAAAAGCATCGAGATGCAGGGATAGAAAAGAACAGCCTCCATTGGGCGGTCTGTTTCTCTTGCGGTGGGTGTTGGATGTCCAGCTGCTATGTTCATTTTAACCACTCCATGCTACATTCTCTTGCTAACTTGGCAAACGATTCACTGGGTGACTAAAATGGGGTGAGCAAACTCCTGGGGCTGGAGAGCCTCTCCTGGGTAGAGCTGGGGCTGGGAGAAAGGAAAAGGCAAGTCCTACATTGGGGGCTTCCTGAGCCATAACTAACAGCCGAGTTGCCATTCCTAGCAATATGCTTCCGTCGTTAATTAACCTTTATGGAAAGCTATGGTGGTCATGACTTGGGCTTCGCCCCGCTCTTGATCTATGCGGTGTTATGCGGTGTAGACGGCAGGGCTCACAGGTGGGATTTGTCTGACAGGGGAATCTGAGGAGCTAATGTGAAATGCCTGCTGATATATGGCATGCCACAACACGGGGAGAGTGGAAGGGAGAAGGCGGTGATGGTGCCCTCCCTGTTCCTGCCCATTGTTTTTCCAGCACCTGTTCTTGGGATCGGAATATCCTGTTCTTTGTCGGGTTACATGTTAACCGTCACCCTAAGACTTGCTGGTATGACACTGTCGTTGAGACAGGGGGAGTGATGAAGATGGAAGGATCTTCTGGAGATTCAGGGCCCCTCCCATCCTTCGGGCCAAACGGGGAGAGCCGAGCCCAGCTTTTTGAGATGGCCCACCCTAGTGTTGACGATTCTGCCTGAAAATTGTTCCTCACCTTTGATCTCAAGTCTTCCTGCTTGGTTTCCAGGAGAGTGGTTTTTACTTTTATTTTATTTTATTATTATACACATTGTAGTTTTAAGAACTTAAGCATGGGGCTGTTGCCACAGGCTTCTACACATAGGTGTGCTGAAACTTACATCTGAAGAAAAGAAGATCTTACTTGGAAGAAACAGTGTAGTTTCACGCAGTGAAGCAATTGGCTACTCCAGTAAGCTTCTAGATTGCAAACAGAACACTGGTTTCTAAACATTAGCATGTATCAGAATCACGTGGAGAGCTGACTGAAACACAGATTGCTGGGCTTACTCTGAGTTTCGTTTCTTTTCTTTTCTTTTCTTTTCTTTTCTTTTCTTTTCTTTTCTTTTCTTTTCTTTTCTTTTTTCAGCTTTACTGAAGTATTATTGACATGTAATACACGCAAGCTTAAGGTATACAACGTGATGATTAGTTACATGTATATATCGCAAACTTATTACCATAAGAAGGTTAGTGAACACCCCTATCCCCTCAAATAATTATGACTTGGTGTGCATGTGTTTATAACATTTAAGATTTACTCTCTTGGGGCTCCTGGGTGGCTCGGTCGGTTACGTGTCCGACTTTGGCTCAGGTCATGATCTCACGGCTCATGGGTTCCAGCCCCGCGTCAGGCTCTGTTGTGACAGCTCAGAGCCTGGAGCCTGCTTCAGATTCTGTGTCTCCCTCTCTCTGTCTGACCCTCCCTCACTCTGTCTCCCTCTCAAAAATAAATAAAGATTTATTTATTTATTTATTTGTTTTTTTAAAGATTTACTCTCTTAACTTTTAAGTATATAATACAGCATTGTGAATCATAATCACCATGCTCTACATTAGATCTCAAGATTATTTATCTTAGAGCTGGGGGGTTTAACCCTCTGACCAATATCTCCCTATTTCTCCCACCCCCTCCCCAGCCCCTGGAACCCACCATTCTACTCTCTATTTCTGAGTCTGGCCTTTTTTTAGGTTCTGCAGATAAGTGAAAACACAGCATTTGTCTTTCTCTGTCTGACTTCTTTCACTTAGCCTAATGCCCTCGAGGTCCATCCATGTTGTCACAAATGACAGGATTTTCTTCCTTCTTTTACGACCGAGTAATATTTGTGTGTGTGTGCACGCGCGCGTGCACATGCATGCATGCGCGCGTGCTTGGGTAGCACATCTCCCAAATTCCTGATCCAGGAGGTCTGGAGTAGGGCCTGAGAACTGGCATGTGTAATAAGGTCTCAGCTGATGGCCCCACTTGTTTCGGGCACCGCTGCCTGAGACTGTGATTAGAAAGATAGCGGGATGGGTTTTGGAGTCAGACAGCCCTGGATTTGAATCCTGCTCTCTGACTGTGAAATTTTAGAGAAGTTACCAAGCCTAGGCTTGCTCACCCATAGAAAGGGGATGCAAACATCTTGTTTGTTTTGGTTTGGTCTGTCGGGTGAAAATGAATGAGATAACCCGTATTGAGCGCTTAGCATGGCATCAGGCACGTGGACGTGACTTTACGGACGGCAGTTTGTGGCATTAATAGAGTCTGCCCCTTAGACCTAGGTCACCAGCCTTCTAGCCCAAATACTAAGGCAGAAACACCTACTTAGGGGAGTTTGTTAGACAGTTAAGAAGGTCAGAGAAAATGTAAGTGGCAAGAATTACTCAGACATAGGCCACGGGACCATGTTCCATAAGACTTCCTGATCTGCTAGAAACAAAAAGAAGAAACAAAGAAATCTATTTTGTATTACACGGTGGAGAGTCACCCCCCAAGATACGCAGTGCGGAAAGGGGCTAGAAATGGAAACCCTTGGGGCGCCTGGGTGGCGCAGTCGGTTAAGCGTCTGACTTCAGCTCAGGTCACGATCTCGCGGTCCGTGAGTTCGAGCCCCGCGTCGGGCTCTGGGCTGATGGCTCGGAGCCTGGAGCCTGTTTCCGATTCTGTGTCTCCCTCTCTCTCTGCCCCTCCCCCGTTCATGCTCTGTCTCTCTCTGTCCCAAAAATAAATACAGCATTGAAAAAAAAATTTAAAAAAAAAAAAAAGAAAGAAATGGAAACCCTACACTGGGCATTGGTACCGTCAGCATTAACGTGCACTTTCCGACTAGTACATGCAGAGTTGAGTAGAATGTTTCCCCAAATGGGCTTTACCAGTGAAGGGACGAGGACAGTGTAAACCAGGGAAGGCAGGATACAGAGGCAGGTGCAGTGCTCTGTCCACGTGACATCCGCTTGCAAAGAGAGCGCGTGCCTGGCCCAGTTCGGAAGCAAGCGATGTCTGTCATCCCGGGCCCAAACGACTCTTGCCTTTGTCTGATTTCTGGCTCTCCGCAGGCTCCCACTCCGTAGAATGAATTGTAACGCCCCACCTTTTGCTCAAGCTGTCCCTCACTAGCAGAATAATTCCCAAGAAAGAATCTTATCGTAATTGATTATCAGCACAGTGTAAATCCTGAAATACGACCACTCCCTAGGGACCTGGGACAGCATCTTCCAAGCTGTGCTTTGGGGGACTATGAGCAGGTGATTAGGTGACGTGTGAAAAAAGCATTCCTGATGAAACATGTATTTGCATAGTAAAGGGTCTGAGAAGTCTTGAAGTAAAAAAAAAAAAGAGAGAGAGAAAGAGTTGCTTAATTTTGATCGACTTTCAGTGGTGATTTTGCACTTTTTCCATATTTCTGTATTTCAACATTTTTAAAGGGCATGTATTACTTTCATCATAAAATATGAATCAGGTTATCATGTAACAGTACAGTTTAGACTACCAAATGTAGGTTCCAGCCTTCTTTCCTTTCCACCCCACCTGTTGTGGGCTGAAATGTTTCTGTTCCTCCCCAAATTCATATGTTGAGGTTCTAACTCCTGATGTGATGGTATATGGAATTAGGGCCTTGAGAGGTGATTAAGTTTATTTAAAAAAAATTTTTTTTAACGTTTATTTATTTTTGAGACAGAGAGAGACAGAGCATGAACGGGGGAGGGCCAGAGAGAGAGGGAGACACAGAATCGGAAGCAGGCTCCAGGCTCTGAGCCATCAGCCCAGAGCCCGATGCGGGGCTCGAACTCGCGGACTGCGAGATCGTGACCTGAGCCGAAGTCGGACGCTCAACCGACTGAGCCACCCAGGCGCCCCAAGAGGTGATTAAGTTTAAATGGGTAATGAGGATGGGGCCCCATGACAGGGTTAGTGTTGTTACAAGAGGAGGAAGAGAGACCAGAGCTCTCTCTTCTGTCATGTGAGGACACGGCAAGAAGACTGTCGTCTACAGACCAGGAAGAGGGCCCTTAGCAGGTACAGACTCTGCTGGCACCTTGGTGTTGGACTTCCCAACCTCCAGAACTGTGAGAAATAAATGTTTATGGCTTAAGCCACCCAGCCTGAGGTATCTGTTATAGCAGCTCAAACTAAGAAACTACAATTCCCTCCCTTCCGTGGAAGAAGAATACGATGCCAGATTCTGAAACAACAAATTCTTCACAACATGTCCTTTCTGAAAGATAACTGAGTGTGGATAGTTTGTGTAAGTTTTAGAAGCCTCAGCTATTCGCCATATTGGAAACTTCCTTTATCCCAGTTAAAGACAGGAATGTACAAGGCATTTGTACAGTGCAATTATTTGCTCAGCCATATTAGTCTAAAGAAGTGAGCCAGTCAAATCCTGGGACATCAGGCATGTCCAGCGTGAAGGGACTGCAGAACTGGGGCACTGTATTCAACATTACTCTTCCAAGCTTGACCATAGACAGATGGCAGTGGGCATCCGTGCTACGTTTGTAGGCAACAACTCAGGGACAGACTCTTCCTGAGGGAGGAGATGTTCTCCCATTATCAGGTTCAGTACAGACCTTAAGAGCTTAACCTGATATCATTTGGAGAGCTCAACTCCATTTCTGGAAGTGTTCAAAACTTCTCAGTTGGGGTACAGTGTTGTTCCTGTATAGGCCACATTCTTCTGGAGGAGGGAGCATTTGGTGTCTCTAGGGTTTTGAGGACAATCAAGGGCCCAACACTACGTCAGGGGAAATGCCGTCGGAAAGAAGCTGCAGTCTGTGTTAAAATTAGGGTGGAAAGCAACATGCATTTGACATTCTAGAAAGCAGTCTAGGCTGAGGCAACAATGTGGGGCAATTTTTTCATCTGGCAATGCAGTAGCTCAACAATGCTCATCTCTCTTTGGTGGGAGTGAAATATAATACTAACGGGGGAGTGTCACCCAGGCCAACAGACTCCATTGGACTTCTGTCTCAGGTGGGCACTGAGGTGATAACCATGCCTTGATCACCTTCAGGCAACAACAGGCCATTTGGGCTTTCCTGAACAGGGGTCCTCAGGCAGAACAAGGGATTGCTGGGCACAAGAATTAATTAGGTCTTTTTAAGTACTTGTGATGTTCTGTGGGTAAAGTATTCAATTCCTATGGTGTAGATGAGGAAACCAGAGCTCAGAGAGCTTAAGTAACTTGTTAGCTAGTTATCTAACGGGGTAGTAGGAGCTTGGAATGTCTAATCCCACATGTCTTTATTTTCCTTTGATATTTGTTGCACTGAGGTGATTCAAGATCTCCTCAGATCTGTCATCAAGCTTTTTCTTGACTGGTTTCTGGATATGGAACACTTCAAAACTGAATAATAGCATCTTTGGATCTCAGAAAACATTCTGTGTATGAAGCATCGGGAAAAGATTTGAAGAGTATCATCAATAACCGACTGCTGATAAACTTTAATGAGGTTAAATTTTCCAAAAGAAAAAAATCACCCCAACAAGCCCTGAAATACAAGGAGAAGAACCATAGGCTTTGATCATTATTGTCCTGTGACTTGGTCAGAAGCCACCAGAAGGATCTCAATGCACCACTAGGTTTCAGGGCCTGCCCAACTGGGGTTGCCTCCTGGCTACTGGGTGACTAGTTTGATTTGATTTTCAGACTTCTTTTTTTCAAGACTTTCAAGTATTTGGTGCAATGAATGGAACCAGATGGAGAGACCCTGATGCCTCTTCCACCTTCCTCAGAAAATGCTCAGGGAGATCACATGGCAATTTTCACACCGCAGGATCTTCTAATGATGTGAATGCTTTCTGCTAGGATTCCCAGAAGGGTGACCCAGTTTCTTCCCAAGAGACGTTTTTGCTTTCCCTTCTACTGACAAGTTAGAGCCACCTGTGAGGGAACACTTCACGGCAAAGCTTCCAGAACCATCAGCTGTACATCGGCACAAAGTTGATGGATGTATCTGGGTTTCGATTCGGAACAACAAAAAGGACTTCTGAAGTAACGTGGTAAGAAAGTATCTGTCTCCGTCTAGAATTGACTTGCCGCTGCCTGTACACGGCCATTGCTATTTTTGAACTAGCCGGAGGCATTTTCCCTTGCCTTTCTGAACATGATACAACTCCTAGACTTTACTGTCATAGTGCCAGGTAGGGGGAACTCTTCCTCAACTTCACTTTTTTTTTTTTTAATTTTTTTTTCAACGTTTATTTAATTTTTTTGGGACAGAGAGAGACAGAGCATGAACGGGGGAGGGGCAGAGAGAGAGGGAGACACAGAATCGGAAACAGGCTCCAGGCTCTGAGCCATCAGCCCAGAGCCTGACGCGGGGCTCGAACTCCCGGACCGCGAGATCGTGACCTGGCTGAAGTCGGACGCTTAACCGACTGCGCCACCCAGGCGCCCCCTTCAACTTCACTTTAACAGGAGTGAAGAGTGCATGACCCATCCTTTAGAGTCTGCACTCTGGGCTGATGACTTTGTAAGCAGAGCACTGATGAAGTCCTTGGCAGCAAGAGCAGAAGCGGGTTTATCTGTGATGAGACGCGGGAGCTCTGGGGGTGAGTGCTTTCTTTTTATTTTTTTAAGTTTTATTTATTTATTTTGAGGGAGACAGAGAGAGCACAAGCAGGGAAGGGGCAGAGAGAGAGAAAATCCCAAGTGGGCTCCATACTGTTAGTGCAGAGCCAGATGTGGGGCTCAAGCTCACGAAACTGTGACATCGTGACAAGAGCCCAAATCACGAGTCAGACGCTCAACCAACTGAGCCACCCAGGTGCCCCAAGTGCTTTCGTTTAGTAAGAGACAGAGGGCCAATCTATTAGAAGCTACCCCCCCTAGTATCCGAGGCACGAAGAGCCGGACGAGAGAGAGGCCATTAGAAATGTGACATTTGAATTAGGCAAGAGGCTCAGAAATCCCCCGAAGTGGGTTGAGAAAGGGTGCCATTGTAGGTGCTGTGATACCCTCATTGGTCTGTGGATTCTTTTTTAAACGAGATTTTAGTTCCTTTTTCTATCATTGTTAGGGTAGATAACAAATACTTTTCAAGCAACCTAATATGTTTACCAAATGCCCTCATCTTAAATGAAGCAAGAATAGCGGTAGGCTTCAGAAGAACATATATTGTGCGTCACAGATGTTCAGAAACCCAGCAGGAACGTATTTGAGGTAACTTTATCTTATATGCTTCAAAACAGGAGAAGCCCCTCAGCATCTGTAAACGGTGAAGGCTCTTGTATTCACAAGGAATCGAAGCCTGCCTCAAACAAGCAAGAACACCAAGGCGAGCTGCTAGGTCCCAATCTGGGGAAGCCTGAGGCTGAAGTTCTCGGTGACTGTCCTGACTTGCGTGAGGCTGGCCCTCTCTCCCTTACTCTCTTTCTAAGTGTTAGCCTTATCGTTTTCCTCCTTCATCCCAAGCTCGTCCTTCCTTCACGTAGACAGCTTTAGGCTTACATCATTCCATTAGCAATTCCATGAAGGGGTAAAAAGAACTTCTTTCTTGCAGGGTCTTACATAAAATTTAAAAGACTCCAATAGCTTCTGTAGTTTCAAATGCTCATTAGAAGACCCTATTTCAACCAGTGTTTGAGGCACTGGTCCAGACAATAGGAGGAAATAATAAAAGGACTCCTAACGGTAACAAAATGGTAAGAGGTATGGGACATTAACAAATATCACTTAATTTGAGGCAGCATGTAAAATTGAGAAAACTTTTTTTAAAAAGTCTAAATGATGGAAATGAGACATCGTTTCAATACGACCGGGGCTCTCTCCTGAGGAAAAATATTTCATCTGTTTATTGAAAAAAGGATTCGATTTCATGGTAAAGAATTGGGTAGGGGGACAGTCATTCCGGAAGGAAGGAACGGTAAAGAATGGCAAAGAGACAGGAAAAGGGGGAAAGCTAGGGTCTTGAATAAAATACAGATTTCGTAGAGGAAGGAATGTGAGCCAAAGTTGGTAAGAAATTGTGACATCAGATCGCAGAAGACCTTGACGCTCTCAATTTCAGCTGAGAGTTGTGTCCACATTTTTTCCAGGAGGCTATGTAGAACAAGTGAAGGTTCTGGAACAAGGAGAGACCAGACCAAGTCATTCCATTAAAGAGTTTCCGGTGGCAGTCACAGCGAGGAAGGGCTGGATGGAGAATTTACAGTTTCAGGAACCTACCTACGGATGGGTGGGAGCCAGCAGGGTACCCTGGCTGTGTGAACAGAATCAGTGGGATTGCTATCCTTGAAGCAAAGCCCTAAGTGCCATACCCAGGGTTCGGGGTAGTAGCTATAAATTGCCAGGCCACAATCAAATTTTACTGTATCACGTGGCCCCATTTCTCACCTAAACTCAGGCCCACATCTCCAACCAGTAGCTGGCCATCCCCTGGCGTGTCCTGGACCGCCACCTTGCGTTCTATGCCCCCTCTCCCATCATTTTTTTTTTTTTTTCTGGTAACATCATTTTCTTAGTAATTCAGGCATGGCCATTCCTGAGAATAGGTGACATCTAGGTGAGTCACCACGGTATCCTCAAATGCCAACATTATTTTTAGAGAGAGACAGAGAGTACGCAAGCAGGGGTAGGAGCAGAGGGAGGAGAGAGAGAGAGAGAGAAAATCTCAAGCAAGCTCTATGCCCAGCACACAGCCCAACTTGGGGCTCGATCCCACGACCCTGGGATCATGACCTGAGCCGAAATCAAGGGTCAGATGCTCAACGGATGGAGCCACCCAGGCGCCCCAATGCCAACATTTTCATGTGGGAAAAAATTAAGTGCAAATGAACATGGAGGACCCACTGAGAGGGCAGAGCCAGCGCACAAAAGTCAGTTTCGCTGTCTCACAACCTGGGTGCCGAGAAGCAGGGAGAGCCCGGCCCTCCCCGCAAGTGACGCAAGCTAAAAGTCTAATTGTAAGCAGTGTGACAGGAGCCCAGATCATTTTGAGCAGCGGTGGGTGGACACTCTCCCTTTACCTCTCGCAGCCCAGTCCTGGAGACAGCCCATGCAGTCAGCTTTGTCCAGAGCCCCCCAACAAGCTTTATAAGAGGCCCCCAAGAAGCTGTATCCAGATCCATGATAGCCATGAGTATTAATTTGAATACAGGTCAGCTGCTATAACCAAAACCCCCCAGTCATAGTGCCTTAAATCAGATACAGGTTTCTTTTTCTCAGGCAACAATCTCACCGTAGGCGGCCCAGGGCTGATATGGCAATCACTGTGTCCACAACTTTGGCTTCTTCACACACGTTTCCAGCCCATGGTCTTATCATGTCCACAATCTGACCAACAGGAAGGGGAACAGGCACCCCACAAGGGCCCCCGGAAAATTGTGCCCATCACTCCCACTCACATCCCAATGGCCATAATGTAGCCACATGGCCACACATAGCTGGAAATGCTAAGGCTGTGTGCTCAGCTAACAGTAATAGCTGATGCTTACAAAGTACTTCCAGGAACCAAGCCCCATTCTTCACACACATGACTTACTACCCCATGAGATGAGTACTGGCATTATTTCCATTTTATAGGTAAGGTAACAGAAGCACAGAGAGGTAGACTAACTTACCCAAGGTCATCGAAGAAGTGCTGGGGGTGGCATCCAGACACTCCCAGGCTGGGTCTGAAATTTGTTGTCTTAACCATTCTACGATACCGCCCCTAAATTCAAGATTCCGTTAGTAGAGGAAGGAAGGGAGAATGAGAATTGGGGGGCCTTCAGTTATGACAATCCCAGCACCCCAGTATCCATTTTTATTTTGTCACACGCTGCAATAGCCCCAAGCTTTGGGATCCTCTCCTTTACTGCTCTGCTATTTCTAGTTTCCCAGTGCCTCGCCATTCGCAGCGGCCTGAGGCTTCTACCCCATGGCCTTGCTGAGATGGCTGATGTGGTCGGGGCTGGGCTGGACTCCTGGTTTCCGGCTTCTCCACCCTCCATCCTCCCTACCACTCTCCCACAGAATGAATCTTCCCCAGTGCCATTTCTTCAGGCCATGCCCCCCCTTAGAGACTAGCAGAGGATCATCACTGCTTAACACGGTCAACTTCCTGCTGCCAAGCCTGGCCTTCAAGGCTTTCACAATTTACTTCCAAACACACATTGCAAACTTGCAGATCCCTCCCTCAGAGCCCCCACGGATCCTCTCTACACCTGTCAGGTGGGTCTACGTATGTCATGTGTATTCCCGTGGCTCAGCTGTTGGATAAAAAAAGAAAGGTCACCTATATAGAGATAGAGGAATTTTGCTCCAGTCCTTTGGCCACCGAGAATGGCTACAACTTGCCCCCGTTTGCTTGTCTGAAGTCTACCCCAGCTTGCATCCAAACTGCTCAGTGGCTAACTCAGAGTTCTGTGCCCCTGTGCACTGAATGGAGAGATGGCTTAACTACCAGACCATGGTGCCCACTTCTCTCTTGACTCTCCTTGCTCTTCCCAAATCCTGGTCAATGGCGTCAGCCTTCTTCCTATGTATCTAGCCTTGCACGTTATAAAGCGGAGGCCAAATTTCATCCCATTGTGATCCCCCACTGCAGTGAGTTGCTCAGTGTTCTTTGCTGATTGGCTAGTGGTTGGTTCTTTTTTTTTATTATTTTTTAAAAATGTTTATTTATTTTGAGAGAGAGAGAGAGAGTACGGGCAGGGGAGGGGCAGAGAGAGAGAGAGGAAGACACAGAATCTGAAGCAGTCTCCAGGCTCTGAGCCATCAGCACAGAGCCCAGTGTGGGGCTTGAACTCACCAATCACAAGATCATGACCTGGGCCAAAGTCAGACGTTTAACCGACTGAGCCACCCAGGCGCCCCTGGCTGGTGGTAGGTTCCAATCACTTGGTTAGTTACTTGGTTAGTTACTTTTGAGAATCCTTGTCAGTAACATAATTTGGAAAACAATTGTCCAACTGATGTTCTATGATAAGGAAAAGTTCCACATTGAATCTGTAGGATTGCCTAATGCTAAATGTAAAGAAAATGAGGATATTGCCTCCCTTCTTTTGCCATGGTTGTGTATTGTCCATCTTAGATCAGTTAGAAAAGGCAGATAGAAACTGGAAAGGCTGTTTGATCCTCAAGCCAACCCTTTACTATATTTGCATGAGAAGTGTTAAAGAGCCCTTCCAGCTCTTTGTAGACGACCTTGAGCCAAAGTTGAACACTAGCCGTCTCTTGAACATCAGCTCTAAGATGTGGGAAGAGAAGCCAGTGGGCACGGATGAACAAGCTTTATTTCAGAAAGGATGGGTCGTGTGCTTCTGGAACAAAGAAAGACGAATGTATTTTTCAAAGAAATATCTTTCAGAAACCTTGTTTGTGCTCTTGGCTCCAGAGTAAAAGGGAAGAGGTGGAGACAAGGATAGATTTTTAAGTCAAGGCATTGTAAGCTCTTCTTAGACTTCTGAGCTCTCAGAGTGTTTGTTCAGGAGGTGGTTTCCAAGGTTTTACAACTTTGCTAAAAACATTCAGCCTCCTCTTTAGATCCATTCAGCTGATATCATTTTTAGTGACTTCCGAGGCAGCATTGTTGCTGAGAATTGATACAACAATGAATCTTTACTAGCACCCATCAAAATCGGACTTTCGTATCTCACGTTTTACTTTGATTACATTTTTTCTTTTAGAAACTCCCTAGAAACCAGCTTTGCCTCGTCAATTGAATGACAAGCGTGGAATTTATAGAACTACTGCCTTGTCACAGTACCGCTGATTTGCATCTTCTGGTTAAATGCAAATTGTTCATCTTTAAGTTCAACGGCATTTGCCTCTCTTTAAACAAACAGCACTAAAGCGACTCGTAGACAGGACTGTTTGTTTAGCTTGGCTTCTCTCTTTGATCTCATGTTAACATACCTTAATGGCAGGTAATGATTGATAATAGAGTATTGTAAAGTTCAGGTAATAAATACTGCTTAACTCATCATAATGCTGAATAATGTACTTTTTATGACTTGGTTTAATGGAAAATTTCCTTGTCAGCTTGGTCTAATTGTCCAAACAAAACTACCCATTACTTGAAGAAATACATGTCCACCCTAGACACATTAATTAGGGTCATGGCTGGGCTGCACAAAGGAATATAGTAACACTTCGGTTATCTTCAAATGTGATCTTTGGGCAATCTTACTAATGCTAACCTCAGGTTTAATGAGAAACTTTTGTTTACACTTGTCCTTTGAGGCTCAAGGGCCTACGTTGGAATCAATGGTGGTGGCTGTGGGCCACAAGTACATACACCACGATCTTTCCTTTGAGGCTTCCAGAGGTCATTGGTTCTAGTGATCCAAACATCAGAAGTCACAACAGCAAGTTCTCTTTATCTTGGCGTGGGGGCAGGAGGATTTGTGTGAAGAGAAGAGGAACGTGTTTTTAATTTTTTACTGGATATTTGAAGACACATCACATTGAGATTATGGTTAAAAGGGGATTTCGTGTCTTTGGCTTGGCAAGCTTGGGTGCCGTATATCAAAGTGGTTGGTGAAGTCCTACTTGCCCGAGCGTGGTATTTCCATGATGCTTCACTGTCTTTGAAGTCCTGGGAATATTCCAGAGAATACGGTACACCAGAAATCCAGAAGATGACCGCATGGGCTTTCAACAAAATGACGGATGTAGCACCCGAGGTCTGACTTCAGGGCATACACATTGTGAACCCAAAAATAGTTTCCTGAGAAAAAATCCTTGGTCTTAAAGTTTGGAGTGATTCAATTAATGATTCCAAATGAGTGAATTGTTACTATACTCAATCCAGGGGCTGGTTTCTTACATGCATATTGTGGAAAATACAGTGTGCGTTTAGTTTTTCAGATTTCAGCCAAATCGCCATTTCACTGATGATAATTTGATATCTTATTTTATAGCCGGATTTCTAGGGAAATCCACAACAGGAAATCCACAATGGGACAAATTTCATTCCTACTTTTCTTTCCTGACAGCTCTGTATAAATGACTTGTTCTGTGAGATATTATACACTTATGGTTAGGTAGCCAGAATGGCTGGTTTTCATGAATCACATTGTCCACTTCATACAAATTACTTGCTATCTACCTTGAGTCATATTTTTTTAAAGAGCAGACTATTTCAGATTGGTTTTAAAATAAACAAAATCTGTTTGTCCTGAATAATTTCACCCTTGCATCCTGATGAGTCATTTCCTGTTCTACTTCAGTCTGTTTGGGCTGAAATTCTTGGAAGACTACGGAATTGAAAATGACATTCTTTAGAAATTTGGTTTCCTAGATTTGTACAAAAATTGGTATCTTAGTGGAATCGATTTGCTTGCTTCTTTCAATTAAAGACATAAATACCTTTTTTCATTGTTAACTGTAAGAACACATGCCCAAAACTCTCAGCAGTTAGTGCACCACGGACTTTAGAAGGTGTTCCACTTTAAGAACTGCGTGCATCAAACAATAGGTACATTGCAAATGTCACTGCCAATCAACTGCTTTGCCTTTCCTGATGGGTGCATGCTGATGTTTGGTGAGGCTTACCCATTGACATTTGTCTTGTAAGTTTTTAAGACAAATTAATGCAACAGGAATGATCATTTGGTCACTGTGTACTTGAATTACATTTCTCTTTTATGATATTTTATTCATTTAGATACAAACCAAATCTTCAGAATCCTTATTTTCATATATATTCTGTTTCAAGGGGAATCCATTTCAACTGGATTTTCATGATTTTTAAATGGACACATTTGAACAACCTAAACAGAGCAGGTATTCTCAGCCCTAGCTGCATGGTAGAACCACCAAGGAGAGTCTTTAAAGATGCTGATATCCCAGGCCTACCCAAGAAAACTTAAATTAGGACCTTGGAGTTGGGGCTCTGACTCTCTACGGGGTTTCTCTTAAACTTTCCTCACGCGGTTCTAACCTGTAGATCAGAAGTTAGAAGCCACCGACTGGGGGCAATGTCCCAGAGAGCCATCATACGAAGTTGAGTGAGGCATTTGTGTTTTTGTTTGTTTGTTTGTTTGTTTGTTTTTATCTTTTAATTTCTTTTTCCTTTTTTCTTTTTTTTTTTTAATATGAAATTTATTGTCAAATTGGTTTCCATACGACACCCAGTGCTCATCCCAACAGGGGCCCTCCTCAATACCCATCACCCACCATCCCCTCCCTCCCACCCTCCATCCAACCCTCAGTTTGTTCTCAGTTTTTAAGAGTCTCTTATGTTTTGGCTGAGTGAGGCATTTGTTAAATGCATCTTCCCAAGCTCCGTCCACACCTACTGAAACAGAACCGTTTAAAGAGAGTCTGGAATCGGAATTTCAACATGAACTTCCCGTGCACACTGACATTTGAAATTTACTACCCTGTGCCACCTGCTTTATTTTCCAAATGAACTGGTCTCATGTAAAGACAGTTAGAATAGCTCCTTTAATCCGCAAAATAACCCTTTCGCAAAGGGTACCAAGATTACCGTTAGACCAGCGAGAAAACTCGCAGGAGGTCCTACTGGTCCACTGCGGAAACAGGATTTGACCTGGTGCACTTGGACTTCACAGCCTGTGCACACAGCCACCACTCGGCAGCTCCAGAGCTTATGCACAGGACCCCTGCTCTGCGGTGATTACATTTGGCCAGCTCTGTGGTTAAGTTAGACACTAATCAAGCACAGAAAGTAAGGTGCGATGTACGGTGAGGTACAGAAAAAGGGGCATTCGTTCTGATGTTGATGAGGGTTTCAGGAGAGGCTTCATGAAAAGAGCAGGCGTTTGAGCCGGCCCTCTAAACATGGAGAGGGTTTCTACAGGCAGATTTTGTGTAAACACAGGCAGGAGAATGTGCGAGGTGTTCAGAGAATGGCAAGAGTTTCTACACTTTAGTGCAGGGTTGTGCTGGGTGAGACCCAAGGCTGGAAAAGCAGATTTGAGGCCTTCTGTGGAGGGATTGGTTTAGGTTTGCTTCTTACCTATGCCGGCCATGTGCCATTCAACCAACAAATAATTTTATTCCAGTGCTAGATGGTGGTTAGTGAGCAGAGGGGAAACAAACATAAACAAACAAAAAGTGGAATCTTTCATCGCCAGCATTCAGGAGCTCATACTCCAGTGGTCACTCATAGAGACTTGAAAATACTATTTATTAACTTTTGAATAGGAAGTACATTATCAGGAGATAAAATCCAGATGAAGAAAAGCCTGTGAATGAAACCTACGTCTCCTACCCGCTCCTGACAACCAGCAACCCAGCCCCCCCTTCCAGAAGCAACCATTATTACTCAACGAGTGAAACCTTTGCTGCTGCTTCTGTCTTCCCTCTGCCACATGCACACGGGCACATAATCTGTACAATTGTAAACCTTCTCAGTCCCATTAACTCACCAAGGTTCCGCCTGGAGTCTGGCTATCCAACGACGCAGCCAGAATTCTCATAGATATTCATTCAACGAACATTCCTGGATGCCTACTGTGGGCCTAGTATGGCCAGCCTTGACTGGGATTGGGAGAGCAGTAAGAGATAACACTTGTCCTTAGGGATCGCACAGTATAATAAGGTAAACCACCAAAAAATAATGATTACAATGCACTGTGGGAAATGTTGTAATAGCAATAAATGCAGGGCTTTATGAGGATAAGTGGCCTCTAAAGCCTAAGCTCTTTCTAGTTCCCACTGCCTCTGGGCAGAGAAAGCTGCTGAGCCACTAAAGCCCTAGGCTAATGTCCTACTTAAAGTAGTACATTGTATCCTCCCAAACTCGCTGTGTTTTTCCTTTTGCATAATTTGATCCAAATCATTCCTCCTTGTCGTGGTCTCTTCTACATGTAGACATTTCTAGACGGGTATTCCCTTGTGGTTTATTATTAACTATTCATCATGGTTCATTCTCTTTTCTTAGTTGATTCCTTCTACTTTGAAACTATTCTCTTGTGGTACAGTTTTGGGGTTGGGGTAGCTGGCATGAACCAAATTTTGTGAGATTTGTGCCACTGGCATGTGATTTCGAGCACTGCTTTGTCGTGTTTAATGCTTGTGTGGTCCCACTGAAATGCCAATAGGTTATGAATAGTCACAGGAGTACAGGTTGCAATAGCTCCTTTATGAAAAATAACATAGCGCATAGCGCATAAAGTTTGTATTCTTTTGAAACATTTTCTTAAACTGTGTCCTGAGGAACGTTCCATAAGATATTAATAGATATTATACTCAAAAGAAGGATTCTATGGTTCAGTACATTTGGTTCTATACATGTGAAGAAATAAATGGGCTTCTTTGCTCCAGAAATTCTTAGAGCCTTTAATGTGCCAACATACGTTGTAGATTTCCAGGAGAACGTTGTATGTGGTGCATCTCAACCCTATTTGACAGCGAAAAGTGGGTTTTGTTTGTTTGATTTTTGGAAATATAACCATTGTCACCTTGGGACATCCTGTTTTATTAGATGACTTATGATGTCTAGAGCAATAGAGTCTTTTGTGAAATGCCCCCAACAGATGGTTCTCCAGCAGAAGAGAAATCCTCCTAAAAGTATATAAATTTATGGTCTACAAACCATGTCACTAAACTGGTAGCATGTCTGCACACTGATAGAACGTTCTAGATTACTTTCTCAAGCTCTTTACTGTGTCCCAGTGAGGCCTTGAACATGCACGACTCTGGTTTTCAGCTCTGAGGCTGGTCATCTCCCACTCGATGCGTCTCTTTCCCCCTTGTCAGCCTTTTGGCTTTTTTTAACACCTCTTCTTTCCTCTTGTCCCACGCCCACTCTGTCTGTGGGGAGATGTAGGCAGCAGTAGACTTTGGACAGATGACGGAACCAGGCAGGGTGGGAACAAGCTGCCCGAGTGCAGACACAGGGATGGGGAGTTAAGAATGAAAGGAGAGGAGAGGAGAGAAACATGATCACCTGGCTGCTAACAATGATCCTTCAACATTTATGTTTCGTCACTGCTACCTGTGGTCGGATGAGGCAACCTGGGGCGTGCAGGTCACATAAACCCAGACGTAGGAAATGTTCCTAAATCGCAGGGGAAGTTTGACGGGAAAGAGGAACAATGTCATCTGAGTTGCTATGTGCTGAAGCCTATTTTGGAAGTTCCTTAGGAAAGGTCTAGCCAGACAAGCTTTCCCCTTTGCATTGTCACTTTCCCCCGTCACACTCTACGCATCTATAGTCAGTCTATGTTCCTAGAAGGAATGAAGCCGTAGTCGATCCCCTTTTGTAGACATCCTCACTGCATTGCTAAGGATGAGAAAAAAAAATGGATGTGGAGGAAAGACTGTGGCTCAGAAGCTCAGAAAAGAGCTGATGGATGAGTGGAACCCAAGGAGCTACAGACCGAAGTGAGCAAACTTCAAAAGAAAGTCTTTCTGAGGGTGCCTTACGTATGATTATATTCAGAGGCTAGTGACAAAATCAAAGATACTAATGCTTTCAAGAAGGTAGAATTTTATTTCTCTCTCATCTTGAAGTGTGGGTAGGTGGTCTGGGTCTGATATGGTATTCCACATACATTGTATCTTTTCTATTGATCTCATGCTCCAAAATGCCAGCATGGGCATTGTAGGCAAGAGGATGGAGAAAGCAATGAAGCACACACACACACACACACACACACACACACACACACACACAGAAAGGACATGTCTGTGCTATGCTTTTAGGAAAGTTTCTGGAGTAATTATACCACAGTCTGCTGACATCCCATTGACTCTAATTGGTATGGGCCAACCCCTAGCTGGAGGACAATCTGAGAAACTCAGTCTTTATTTTGGGCAGCGATTTGTGTTGTCAGATTGTGATCTCACTGACCATGGAAGAAGGACATAGCTGATATTGGGAGAGGTGGCAAACTGTGTCAGTATTCACAAAAACCTGCCCCTCCCTTGCCACTGACGCCCAATTTGGCCATGTGATTTAATTGAGCCACTTAACTATTAAGCCAAAGCTTTAAGAGCTAACCAGTAGTTTACCATGTCCTTTGCCCTCTGCCACGGGACGGGCACCATCCCAGCCAGATTCATTACACCGGATCACGGAGGGAAGGTGACACAGAGCAGAGCTGTAGCTGGCCTGTGACAGACATGAGACATGAGTGGAAAATACCCCTGAAATTGGGCTAACAAGTCCTGTGGGCTAACAAGTCCTCCAGGGGATTCTCATGTGGCTAAAGTGTGGGAGCCACTCACCTGGTCTATTTCGTTTTCTACTGGAGACGAGTTGTCTCTCTTACGCAAGGGTTTGACTGTCTCCCACTATAGGTAGAAGCAGGGAGCAGGGGCTGCCATCTGTTCCTAGTGAGAGGACAGAGAAAAGAAACAGATTCAATAGCTCTAGGGTAGAAGTGGCACCTCCCTGGCATTTGGTGTGGCTTTAGTCCCAAGGGAAGACACCGGAGCTAGAGGAGTTGTAGATCCCAGCTCCTCAATACAGTGAGGGAATTGGTTATTGCAAGAAGTGGATAGTTGAGCCCATACCCTTGCAGACGCAAGAGGAGAGCGACACCCTAGAAATCGATTTCTCACTCCTTTGAACTGTCCCCCTGTTGGTACGTTTGGAGGGTTCACAAGCCACTAAGACAGCATTAGCTGAAATATCACAGTAAATTTCCCCTTACATAGTCTATATCCGACTTTCCCAGGTACTACCACGTCTGGTTTGTTCCAGAGCATGGCTGACACGTTACACTTTGAGTTCTCAGATGTGGCTCGGTATAATGCCTCTGTATCCTGTGGGGAGAAACACCAGGGCGTTGCTCTGCGGGGCTGGAAATAAACAACGGACGCATCCCAAGAGTAAATATTTGGTGTTCATTTTTACCCCCTTGCAGAACTTTCTGCATTCTCCACACTGCTTTGGTCTGTTGGACAGAATTCCATATTCTAGATCTTCTCTAACAATCCGGGGTCTCCACTCCGCTGTGTGTAATTCTCGTATGACTCCAGGTTCGATGGTTAAGTAGACGGGACCTAAGACGTCTGCCGCTATGTAGGTTTCTTAGACGTAGGTTTTATTTCAACACTGCCAAGCTAAAAGTACAAACACCCCGGGCTCAGGCTCCAGGGGATGTCTGTAGAATTAGTCTTCCACAGCGCCATGAAGGGAAGTGCAGCCAAGGCAAAGTGTGGGAGAGGAGCAGGAAGGAGGTTGGACCCCAGAACCCTTGGCATGTGGTGGAGTCGTGGCATTGATGTCCCTTCTTCCTTCCGGCAACTGTATTTTCCCTTCTGTTATGCTTTTGTGAGAAATTCAGGTTTCAAATAAAAGACCAAATAACCCCAAGGAGGCAGCAGTTTAGCCTGAATCGGCAATATTCTACCATACAGCTGCCTCGCAGCGTGAACTGAGCAACCCTTTCCATCACGTGAAGGAGCAGGCACTTTGTTTGCTGCTTTTGGCTGAAGAGCTGCCATATTTAAAAGAACAAACATGATCTCCCTAGGATATGACTGGTAACGTGCTACGGTCAGTTCTCAGACTAAGCTTTTATGTTAGTCACTTGGCATTTTCCTCGGAGCCCACATGGAAACCCCACTGTCTCCATCCTACTGAATGCCCTGTGCAAAATACCACTGCATCAAAGTAGCCAAATGTCCTGAACTCCATGAGAGAAAACCACAGATGACACAGCTCTGGGACTGATCCCTGAGAGGACTGGCTCTGAACCCCCAGCGCCTCTCTGCCTGGGGCCATCTCCGGGGCAGTACAGGGCCCAGAACAAATCCTACTTTCCACCCCCTAATCTTTTTCTATAAGGAAGATCAGATTAAAATGAATATACATCAAGGGGAGCAGAAAACCAGAAGATGGTCACACAGAGGCACCAGGATGCTGAGAGCAAGGACCAGGGTGAGCTGTAGGAAGGTGACGCACAGCCAGGGTTTCTCTGCACGTGGGTCTATGAATCCCCGGGGTCTTTTGTTTGACACCGGTTAGTTGACCTCGGCGGTGAATTTTGAAGCTGTTTGAGGCTCTTTCTTTCCCTGGGAGCAAATAGTATTGCTCCAAACTCTTTAGTAACTGGGGGAGGATAGGACAAGCAAGACAAAGGCAAGCAGTTTCTTTAAACTTCTTCCTGCTCCAACTTATTTCCAGACCAAAAACAGACGGGTTCGCTCGGCTTTGTTGGTATCAGTCCATGGGAATTTCTGGACTCTGAGGCTGAACCAACCATGGAGGGCTCCCCATGCCAGAATTCAGAGGCGAAAGAGACCCCCGAAGTCGCTCATCATTGGGGTAGGCTAGTTGGAGTGACTTACCCAGTTGGGTATAGCCATAATTAGAATCCTGTGACCCACAACTGGACCGTGTCACTTCAACACATCAGACCCCTTGGCCCCTTTTCTCCCCATCTCCCCTCACCCTTTTCTTTCCCCTGGTTTTTATATCGGTACCTCTTCCTGGTCTGATGGCTACTCACTATCATGGACACTTTTTCTGGGCATATCTTGGTTCCCAACCTTGACTGGACAATTGTAGTGAGTTCTTTCACCATCAGGGTTTTCTGTAGTTCACAGGGGTGAATTAAAAACCGTATGTACTCAAATGAAGGCAAATGATTTGCTATTTTCTACTTTCTATATTCCCCAAACCACAAAGGTAGAGACATGTCAAAAGTCTAAAGACCAACCCCCCATACCCAGCCCTACCTCTTGGGTCCCAGGGTCTGATGGGTTTCCACAGGAGGGTGGGGTATGGGGCACACACGTTTTGTGGCACTGCCTATGTCCAGCTCTGTGGCACAAGGCTCAGACTAGTTTCCAGGTGCCCCGTGGCTGAGTTCCACTCCCTGGGGAGGGAAGGGCATGCTGCCAGTAGGGGCTGGGCTGCCCCGTCCTCTTCTGCTGGGAGGGAAAGAATGGGATTTTTGCATTCTGTCTCCCCTGCAGGTAAGACCTTTGTCCAAAGACCACTGCCATCTTCTTCCCAGCCTCAAGCCATTGCCCCTGGTTTCTCCTGATATTCAGGCTCAGAATATCAGGAGGCGTGCTTTCTCCTTTTATCAATACTCTCTTCCCTCCTATCTTACTCCTTTCATTTTCTGTGTCTCTTCCACCTCACTCTCCTATCCCTCAGTAGAGTAGTGCCCCTCAGTTTTTCTTACTCTCTATCTCCCTCTCTTTCCAGGACAATCTACCCTTATACACAATAGTATCATTAAGCAAAGGATAGTCGATGGGAGAACGTGTCCACGCAGTGAGTTCTGTTGTTTAAAATTCCAGAGTAGTATCTGTGAGTCCAGTTTATTTTATTTCCAACTTTTTACTTTGAAAAATTTCAAGGCCACCAAGAAGTTGCCAAAATGGTATCTGGAAGACACATAGATCCTTCTTCCAGGTTCACCATTTGTGCATTTTGCCACGTTTGTTTGCTCTATCAGGGTATACGTATTCATTCTTATTATGTTTCTTGTGGAATTATTTAAGAGAACATCGCAAGTATCGTAACCCTTTATCCCTAAATGCTTCAACATGCATCTCTCAAGAACAACGGCATTCTTTCCTATTACCGCAACATAATTATCAAACGCAGAAAATGTAATCCTGGTACAAAGCTACTATCTAGTGTCCCAGCCACGTGAATCTACTTAAACATTTGAAGGAAGAATCTGCATTTGGCTTTGATTTACATAATCTAAAAATAGGGTTTTATGACAGTTTCACCAAAATCCACATCAAGAGAACTGGGTGGTGGCCTCAAGGAAAAGCTTTTTCCCCTTCTTATTCCTTAACTTATTTCCCTTATAAAGCGTACATACCACTAATAATATCTATCAACCGAAGGAATTTGGTTGATGAACTGTACTTTCTGCATGTTAAAATCATTGAAAAAGTATGGTGCGGGGGGGTGGGGTGGGGCGGGGGGTGGGGAGATGGTGTTCTATACCCACAAAGATCTGTGCCTGGTTTGGAGATAACTTCCAGAGCCCTTACATGACATTTTGATATAATTTAATTTCCTGAGGGCTCACATTTCGGGGCAGAGCCTATCTTGCTTCTTCCAGGGATGTGTTTATATTAAATAACCCATTCAGAACAAAAAGCGAGATGATGTTGAAATGGAACCCATAGCTCTTTGTGTGTTTTTAAAGGGAGAGGTTTGTGCTTATACATATGTCAACAAGCAAGCGTTGGTTTAAAAGCATCTGTATTCCTGCATCCCGACAAACAGTTCTGCCTGACAACCGCTGAAGTCCAAGGTTCGACGTGAGATTGATTGCACCAACCTGATTGGAATAAACCGCAAGAGATAAGCTTCCTGGCCACTCACCAAACCCAACCTGATGCCTCTGGAATTTGCACCTTTCCTACCTAGGTTTGGTTGTTTTCCTGCGACATTAAGAGGACATCCAGTCTTTTGCCAAAAGGGATTTGTCCTTTTTATCTAGTCAGGAGAGGGCTTCAGCGATTTGCATTTCTGAATTGCTTAGCTGCCCAAGCATGCTCCGTGTGTGCTGTTTGAAATGTGTCATTGAGCCACGTGACTGCTGTTCTCAAGCTGATGTTGGACTTTCTCCAACAAATATGGATTATGTTAAAGTCGGTTCTGAATTGACGAGGATATGTTAATAACTCCCAGATGGGCATCTCTGTGCTCTCCAGCAGGGAAATGCAGGCAGGCTATGGCAGGAGCAAGTGTTTGGCAGGTCCATCATTCCGTCATTAAAGGCCACATTATTACTTACAACTGTGCTTGCATGACAATGGCTGCGATGGGCCCAGCCTCACAGTCGCCAGCACAAGGAATTTGCTCTTAGGTAGATTGTTTTCCAGGTGGCGAAAAGTATTTTGCATGAAATTTCTCTCTTCCTAGCTCCAAATAGGATATTATGAGTGAGTCAAAGGGCGGGGTGCGAGGTGGGGGCGGGGGTGGGGTGAGGGGGTCTCGGAGACCGATAAGGAGGCAAAGATATATAGGCAGGGATATATGTCCAAGGATCCTCATGCAGAGCAGCAGCCCCTGCTCCCTGGAGCAGCTTTTCTCCATGCCTGTCCTGAGCTCGTGTCCTTCAATGCCTACTTCCTGCCCTGGCAAGTTCCAGTTGGAACAGTTCATTACGGTAGAGTTATTGGCATCGCGGTGGTAGTTTCCATTCTTTGTCTTTGGTCCTTAAACTATAATAATACAGGCATTTTAATATTGTTTTGAAATTAAAAAAAAAAAAGAAAAAAAGAAGCCAAAAGGGTACATCTTCCATTCTAGCATTTCCACCCCAGAAAAAAAAACAAAAAACAAAAAACAGAGTATATTTGGTGTTAAATACCAATGCGACGAGTATTGTCTGGGAGTATGCCGGTAGTGGACTACGTGGCGGATAGAATTAATTGTGATGAAATTGGATGTCATGATGAAAGGGAGTCATCTGACAGAGAAACAACATACTGGTGACCGTGGAGGCGCTACGATAGGTTTGCTGTATTTCAGCAGAGCGGGGAGAGGCACCAGGGTCTCCGTTTGCAAAGTGAAGGCTGCATGTGCACGTCTTTCCCTTAGAACGTAAAATAATCTTCCGTCCCGACGTGTAGGTTGTGATGAGAATGACCGAGCATGAGAAAAAGTCATTGAAAGCCTTCAGTTGCAGATGATGCGTTTTCTCCTTCGCTCTGGGTCCCTATTTCAATAACAAGTAATCCAGCCACAAAGAGCCCCCTTGCTTTACAGTCGGGTATTTTATGATGTCATTTCATCTGCATAGGCATATCTTTGTGTTCTCTTTTCCTTTCCAGCAACTCCAAGGAATTTAAAAGTATAAAACCACATCTGCCAATAACATTAGGATGAACCATTTAGGATTTGGTTTTTTACAAGGCAGCAGCGCTAAATGCCATTGATTCCCAGAATGCACTGGTACATTTTTAGTGCTAACAGTCAGGATTTTAAAATATTTCATTTTAAGTCACTTAAAAATATCTAAAGATCAGCAAAAGATTTCGCAGAGCTTCCGCATTGAGGCCTGCCTGGAAAGGGTTTGTAGGGCCGTGGGACCGTGAAAGTTAACAAGTTGGATATTCTAGAAAGGTGGGGAAAAATAATCTAGCTCACAGGGTTCTCTGTAAGATAAGGCCGTAGAGCTCCCTGTAGGCTGCAGTATTTAGGCCATCTGCACAGGGTGGGGGGAGGGGCGGATGTTTGCCATCACCTGCATGCAAACTACCCCAGTGTTCTAGACGTGTGTTATAACATGTTACGCTTCCTTATGTGTGAATATCGTGAAATCTCTATAGCCCAATAGTTTCCATAACCCTGAGCGGCCGTGTTTTTATGGAAAATGCCTTCAATTCACCCTCACGTGGAGAAATGCAAATGACAGCCCCGTGGATTCAGATCCATCCACACACCCCAAGGCAGGACTGTCAGGCTCTGTTGCCTGAGCTTGCCCAAGCAGCAAAAAGGGGGAAAGTTTTGCTTAAAGGCACTATTCCTTTATTGACCGTGGGCATTTCTTAGGTCTTCAAAAAGTACTTCTGTACCATTAATATTTCATTAAAGAACTTCGGTTAATGAATTTCTGTTTGTAGAAAGTTTGGGGAGTTGGCAGGTGCAGAAGTAATAGAAGATATTCTATTTTAATGGCCATTAAGTTGAAACTTTCCGAGATACTATTAGACCCCAATTAGTTAGCTGAATATCACCAGTGGTTCATCATTGTCATTAGGTATTAATTAGCAGCGACAGAGTGCTAGATGCTCTGCAGAACTCACAAAAGCAACTGTCCCTGTTTGGGAAAAACGTATACTTCCGGGGGTGGTGATCTTTGTTGTGGCCACATTACCATTTGTAATGAGCATTCATGGAATGAAGTACCTGGTATTTTGAAAGAGCTTTGTAGTCTAATTATAGCCTCGAGAGCTCAGAGTGTACATTTACAGGAGAGGGAATCCACGCCGAAAGAGGTCATGTGGCCGAGCTGCCATTGCTGTCACGGCTTTTTGACACCCCTTTAAATGTTCTGTCCCCTTTGACAGAACATACCCTGATAACGCCAAAACGTGTAAGACAGGAGAGTTCGAGGGAGGGAGACCCTTTTGTAAAAGCACCCGTGGTATTAATCAGAGATCCGCACAGGTAAAGGGGCGAGGTTTTTGTTTTTCCTTCCCTATCCTTTACTACGTAGGACAATGTTCTCGTAATGGCACTCAACTTTCTGGATTGTTAAAAAGAAGCTTATAAGAGCAATTGAAAGTAATGTGGGCATTTTAATATTGTGACACTTAATGCTACATAAAACCTTTGTTTCCTACAGGTTTATTGAGCTGGTGTATTAGATTTCCTGCTGTATGAGCAGGAAGATTATGGTGGCTTAGGTCTAAGTATACTTTAGGGAGGCATTTTGTATTTTCTCTATAAATAGTCTTTCTAAAACAACACAATTGTGTAACTATTAATGTTTATATTACATTATACATCTCCCGAAGTTTACTACGTATAGGGTAGAGTGTGATAACCAAAGGAAATGTTTTTGTCTATGAAATAGGCTAGGAATTGTCATTATCAAAGTAAATCTGTTTTACTTATTATTTCATCAGTAGGATTTTCATGCTTTGGTGTTACATTGTGGTATTATGTGATTACATCTATAAGCTTCTAGGGGCTAGCTTTTATATGCATATGTGTGTGCACCTCCCCATGCATACGTGTACGTGTCATATTTTGAAATGAAAATTATAGCAGAACTGGAAGGCCAACTTTGAAATAGAAATAGCGGCATGTAGGTAAATCCCAAAGGGGCAGAAAATTAAAAACGTTGGTTTTGAGTACATGATTTTTACAAATGAAAATTTTGATCAAAAGGACTCGTTTAGAGCATGCACGGAAGCTCATTTTTCACACAAACAATTTCTCAGGCTTTCACGAAACCAAACAAACCATTAACTCCTTATTGCATGCACAGTTTTGAATAGCTAACGCAGAGCACCTCTTGCAAGTACAAGGTCAATGGCAACGCTGCGAGAGCACAGCCCGGACTGAAACTTGGGTTACTCTCCTGTTCCTTTTCCCAGGGAAGCCTAACCTGCGGTGAAATTGCATTTCTTTGTGCGGGTAATTTAATGAGCAATTTCTTCAGAATTTATAAGAAGAGGGCCGGAGACCCAGCGTTTGCAGGACCCCCAGAGCCCCTTTCCCTGCCTTATGTGAATAGCCAGTTTCATTAGGGTCAAAACCAGAGCCTGAAAGCAACAAAAGGGGGAAGGCTTGTTACATCCAAAGAAATGAAAGATTATCTTCTCCAGGCGGCAGAAATGAGATGTACCCGGGCCTACCTTTGAATCACTCTCAGCCTCAGATAGAACATGACGTGTGGGTAATCTGCAATTTGCTAGGGGCATTGTTAGCATGCTTTGCCTCCAGGGTAGGATTTTAACCAGGCCTCCAGCAGCTGTGTTTGGCGTCTCGGCCACATTAGGTATACAGAACCCCCCTGCTATTACCCTGGTGAAACCCATGCCAAGGCCCCTGGTGACACGATGGAGGTATTAGGTCAGATGAGTTACATTAAGTGGCAAGTGATAAATTCAAGATGACAATTCAAAACAGCAGTGTTTCTTCTGGTAATTAATTCCAGTGGTGCCTGAGGCGGTGCTTGGTCGCTGCCACTGGTGTGGCTATGCTGCGTAGCTAATGAGAAAACATTACAGCGAGGATTAGGGGCCTGTGCATTCTGGCAGGCTGAGGTCACTATGATTAGGAAATATTAACACAGACTTACTGTGATAAAGCATGTACGCCCAGGAAACTTCATTTTTATTTTATTCACGTAAAAACGGTCGGAACACTTTACAACGCGGTGGTGACTCACTAAGTGGGCTGGGGAGAGGGGTGACGCATTCCACCCTGGGTCTGGGGCAGCCCCTCCAGGGACATCGGGATGGCAACAAAAGGGCTTGCCAGAGCCACCGGCCCTTTTTTACTTCTGTCTGCGGGCACTGGGTCTTTGGCACACACAGAGACACTATAAAATGATGGGCCTGTCTTATTTCCCCGCATGAGGCTTCATCAAGAACTTTTCCTTAGGTGACTCGTCCTCCTTGCTGAAGAAAGTCCTCCGGATCGGTTGCATGGTGATCTTGCTAAGCAGCTGACGAGGAGTTGACTTCCTCCTGCTAAGTCTGTCCTCGACGAGGGCACCCTCGCTTTCATAGCGCTGTCACGTTCTCAGAGGACTTGCTCACGGTTCTTCTCGCCTTCAAACAATCCTGGGAGCTGTGTGTGGGAAGGGTTGCCGTTTCAACGTGATCAGCGAGAAACACGAGGCCCCGGGGGTGAAGGGAATGAGTCGGGATCACACAGTCAGGTGGGAAACACTTGGTTGGGCCTAGGACGCAGGACTCGAAGCACCCAGATGTCGCTCACCTGAGTGTTTCCTCGAGGAGGATGCAGGGCCAACCGGCCTACCTGTTGCCTCTAGAATTCCCGAAGAATATTCCGCCGGGCATCCTTTTACCCGCAAACACATATGCACGCGTGAATGCGCACACATCCGCCCGTGCGCACGCACGCTCAGACGCAGAACGTGAGCACATCCCTGGTGAAGGACTTTTAGTTTGAGCAGCTGCAGATGTCCTATGGTGTATTGGATATATGACCTATAAAATGCCTACTAAACACTTTGCCTTTGGCACTGAAAAACGAACTGCTTCTAGAGGTAAGACTGTTTCCTTATCACCCGCTATAAACTGGCTCTGGTGGCTGATACTCCAGTTCAATATGGGCTCGGCGCACAGGTATGTGTGTGAGTGAAGAGAGATGAGTGGAAAGGCCATTAGCAACACGTGTTCTCTGAAATGTTGAAGTGTTTCCACCACTTATATCTTTGTGTTCCAAGCTTCTTAGTTTAAGTCGATTATGTTTTAGAGAAAATAAGAAAAACTGTACGTACAGTGTATTTTCTTGTTTTTCTGAATTCTATAGAGCACGCGATATTGATCTTGCATTAGTGACAATGAAATTCAGCCAGTTCCATTTTCTAGAATTGTAGAAATGATGGAGACAGCTTTTTCTCCAAGATAGTAGAAGAGAGGGGCTCAGTTTCAACAAAGTAACAATTAAAAAACACTTCTAATGATACATATGTAACTCGTCATTTTTGTGTAGGAGAAAGAAACTTAGGAAAACTCAGTGTTGAGCAAGTAAGTCTAGCATTTCTTTACATGTTTTGAGCTGATGGTTTGACAAAGCACCAAAGAGTTTCTATAACACCTACTCGACTCTATTCGAAGTGGGCAAGAGGCACACAGATGAGGGATGCCCGAATTAATAAAGGAGTAGGTAGAATGGTCAGGTCCCATCACTGGGCTGTGCAGAGTAGACAGTGTGGACTAACATGTGATCAAGACATTGAACATGAGTGTACTCAGATTATTTTTATCTTAACTTTTATATTTTAACCTTGCAAGAGTCCTATCTTTTTTGCTTGCTTATGTTTCCACCGTTGAGCAAAAAAAGCATTGTGCAAATCACTTTCTAGGAGCCTAAGATCTACTGAGAACGAAATATAACTTCAGAAATGTGTAGGAAATCACGGCTCAAAAATATGATCCCAAGCTGGCTGCCATTTTAGGTGATGAAACAAGACTGGATTTCCTTTTGTAAGTGCTTAAAATTACATTCTGTCCAATTTGTGTCATATTGTTTAACCATCTAATTTTATTTGTAATTTCACACTTCAGAATTTTTTCAGTATTCCTTTAGTAGAGAGGGAAGGAAGTGCCCACTTCAGGCCTTGGATGGGATCTTTTTTCTCCGTGAAAAGTCAGAAAATAAAAAGATTCTAATGTTTTGAAGCTGGCCGCATGTCTAAATCACTAGGCAGGTTTTAGCTCCTAAAACAATGCCAAGTCTTACATAAGAAGGTTCTAGAACAAAACTGTTAATTCATCTGGATTCAGGCCAGTTTCTCACCTTCTGTGTCATCACCGTGTTTTGAATTAGTCACCTGGATATCCCATTCAGAGACAAGGCTATCGTGACTTTGTTTCTGCCAAGATTCGGGTTTCTCAGGGTTTCACATTTTAAAATGTTTTCTGTTACGCTATGAAGGGAAGAGCACTGGACTAGGAGTCCAAAGATTTGGGTTCTAGTTCGGCCCCACCTCTGACTTGCTGTATGAGCGCTGGGCCTCGGTTTTCTCATTTATGATGTGAGAGAGCAGGTTCCCAAACCTGACATCAGATACATCGTATGTACTTGGAAGGTTTTCCTTTTTCCTCTTTTTAAAACTTGGTTAGGTAGTCTTTATACGAGTAATTTGTGCTTATTTTAAGATGTCAAGTAATAAGGAAATTTAAAGACAAAAATTGATAATGATCCACCCTCTTCCATCAAACTCGCTGCCGGTGTCACTCCCTCAAGATAACCATTGTTTGATGTGGTGTGTGTATCACTTAGGATTACACTTAGTTGTGCATAGTTGAAATACACGGACAAAAATGACGCCCACAAAGTAGAAGTTCATATCTCTCACACCTAAAAGGTGTCCAGAGGTAAGATGCCCAGCATTGGTACAGCAGCTTCATGGTGTCTTCAGAGACTTTGGCATCGTCTCTCCATTCCACTGTCCTAGCTCATGGCTGCTATCCTCAGAGTCACCTCATGACCCAAAATGGCTGTTGGAGCTCCAGCCAACAGAGACACATTGCAGTCAGAAGAAGGGGGAAAGACAGAGGAAATAAAAAGAGGTGGAGGAATCTCTCCCATCTGAGTCATCTCCCTTTAGGCATACAATTTTGTCTACGTCTTATTGGCTGGAAATTACATGGTCACACTCATCACAAAGGAGGCTGGGAAATGTAGCCTTACATTCTGGGTGGTAACATACCGGGGTAAAAACTAATTATAACTCAAAAAGAAAGGAGAAAAATGTGTATCTTTCCCCAGTGTGTAGCTTTCCATACTTATTTTGCATGCTTGGGCAAACATATATCAATATACGGTTTCATTTGGTGGTTCTGTTGTGATTGTTTTTTAAAATGAGATTGCAGGGGTGCCTGGGTGGCGCAGTCGGTTAAGCATCCGACTTCAGCCAGGTCACGATCTCGCGGTCTGTGAGTTCGAGCCCCGCGTCAGGCTCTGGGCTGATGGCTCAGAGCCTGGAGCCTGTTTCTGACTCTGTGTCTCCGTCTCTCTCTGCCCCTCCCCCGTTCATGCTCTGTCTCTCTCTGTCCCCCAAAAATTAAATAAACATTGAAAAAAAATTAAAAAAATAAAATGAGATTGCATTTTATCGCTTCTCAGTCTTTTGGCTAAGATCAAGTGTAGTAAAATGAGATTACGTTTTATGTTTTCTACAACTTGGGTTCTTTTTTTTTTTCTCTCTTAACATATTACAGACGATCTTCCAGGTCAATGTATTGTTATTGGAATTGTTCCTTTTGATAGCTATAGAACATTCCATAATATGAATTTATCATAGTATATATAACCACTCCCCTACCAATAAAAATTCAAATTTGCCATTTGGCTACCAAAAAAAAAAATGTTGAAGTAAATATCCTTACATGTTTATCTTTAGCTGTGTTTTCTTACATTTTTAGAATTATGATTTCCATCATACATACAAATGATTGTATGTTATAAATATACCCAGCTTATGGAGTAATAAAACAAATGTATGTATACCCACCACTCACTTAAAAAAATACAATTATCTTTAAAGTTTCCGTATACCGTTCACAGAGAGCATATATCGTCTTCCCTCCAAAGGTAACCAATGTCCGGAAATTCATCATTCCTTTGCTTTTCTTTGTAATGTTCCTACATGTAAATACATTCGTTTGCTTATTTTTGGTTTTGCTGATTTTGGAACAAATATATCTGTGAAGTCATATTATGTGTATATTTCTGTGCCTCGATCTTTTTGCTGTACAATGTTTTATGAGATTTATCCATGCTGAATGTGTGTTATTATCATTTATTAATTTGTGTTCACGCACAGTGATAGCCTGCTGTATAGTATACCACAGTTGATCTTTTCCCCTGTTGTTGAACATTTGTTTCCATTTTTGTTGCTAACAAAAAATGCTGCTTTATGCATTCTTGTTTGTTCTTATTTTCTTATCCATATGTGCAAGGGTTTCTCTTGACTATCTGCTCTGCAGGGTAGTTACTAAGATGTGGGGTATATGCATTTCCTCCCCAAGTATTTATCCCAAATTACACTACACCTGTTGTTACACATCTTCATCAAACGTTAGTGGTTTCAGACATTTTTTCCTGTTTTTAAATTGAAGTATAATTAACATGCAATATTCTATTAGAGTCAGGCATACAGCATATTGATTCCACTATCCTACACATTATTCAATTCTTGGTAGCTTTAACTTTTTGCCAGGTCAGATATTGAATTGTCTGGAGGGCCCTTTTAAAAGTGCTTTAGCCCTCGAGAACTGATTGGGTAGGTCTGCTTTGGTCATCTTGTAAAGGGTCCTAGGAATCTGTATTTAATAAATCTGTGGTTGATTTTAATGCTTGGTTGGGTCTGAAACCACGAGACCAGACCGACCTCTAACATCCGTTATAGTGTGACTGTTTCCAGACCCTCTGTTACCTTTCATTGCCCACACTCCTGCTGCCATCTTGGTCCAGGGAGTGTTTTTCCGCAGAGTTCTTCGCATTTCCATTTTTCCTTCCTTCCCACTTCTCTAGCCAAAATACGAACCCTGAATCAGGCCGTTACTCTGTGCCAAGATTAGAAAGGACATAGAAAGTGGTTACATACACAGACTCTAGAGTGAGTCTGGGTTCAAAAACTGTCTCTGCCACTTACTAGCAGTTTAGCCTTTGGAGAGTTGCCTGCTCTGAGCTTCTGTGTCTTCAGCTGTAAAATAAGAATGATAATAAGAGTATCTATCACATGGGAAATGTGAAGATTAAAAGAGTTAACATACGTACAGATCTTAAAGTGTGCCTGGCCCAAGGCAAGCACTTGATCAATGTTGTCTGTTACTATTATTGTCCTGCCATTGTCGTTGCTGCTTCCCCCTGGAGGAGTGTGGGGAATTTGGAAGAAGGAAGGCCCCACTGACAACTTCGATGCCTTAAATAATCTTCTAGCAGCAGCATTTCATCATGTCCTTCACTCTTCACGAAGGTGCAGTGGTCCCTTTTGCACGTCTGGGGGAAGTAACCCATCAAACGATCATGGAAATGTCAGTGGCGTGAGGCGTTCACTTCGCTTGAAAGAAGCAGTTTTTTTTCCCTTTTCTTCTCATTCAACTGTAGCTTGTCTTCGATGATTCTTAAAAAGCGTCTTGCAGTTGTATTAGCCAAGACTAGGGTTCGGCTGCTTTAACAGAGACCAAAGAGCAGTGTTTTAAACGAGCTAGACGGTTATGTCTCTCAACACCCCAAGCTTCTAGGCAACAGGGGAGGTCAAGTGGCTGCATTTCATGAAATCGGATTCTGGTACCATCCCTCCTGTTGCTACACCATTCTCCAGAGCAGGGGTCAGCAAACTTTTTTTGTAAAGGGCCGGCTAGTAGATACTTTAGGCTTTTGTGGGCCATATGGTCTCTGTTACAACTTCTCCACTCTGCTGGTAGACGCACAAACACAGCCACAGTGCATAAATGAATGAATCTGGTCTCTAGCTGGGATGCCATGTTTCTAGCTAAAACTTGAGGGGGTTTACTACTAAAAAGGAAAGGAATGGACACTGAGGGTCCATGAACAACCTCTGCCATAGCACTTGGGAATCAAATTGGAATACTGACAGAAAGATTATCTCCCAAAGATCCTGGGAGCTTTGTCTTCTTGTCATTGCCAAAAACGAGATCTATGTCGCTCCGTGACTATACAGTAAATCCCTGTCCATGAGACGAGCCGAGAGGCCAAAGGTTGCTGGTCATTCGACTGGCAACTATCGCTACAGAATGTAGTCAATGTTGTCAAGCCACTTAGTGGAGAGTTGTCATTTAATACTAAAAGTAGATGTCAAGAATAACTTCGGAAGCGAAGTACTTTTTACTCTTGGTTTTCATCTTCCACTTGCACTCTTTTTTTTAATTTGAGAAAACAGCTGATATCTGGCAAATCTTAGCATAATCCAACAACCCTTATCAAGATGTTAGTATTGAGGATGGCTACCCCACTCCTGACCCCAAATTTTTATTTTGTTCATGCTGGAAGAAGAAGCAAGGGTGAAGGGCAGGAGGTTGAACGCCCACTGAGCCTGTTCTTCTCATCAGAAAAATAAGAGCTTTCTAGATAGACGCAACTGTAAACTTTTGATCTCACGAGAAGTGACCATCTTGCTTTTTTTTTTTTTTTTTTAGCTAGGCACCTTGCTACCCTGAAAAACCCAAGCTCCTGTTGGTGAGGAGGATAGATTAGTTATTAGGACAACTGACTGGATTTACCATGTCCAAATTAAACTGTTGAGTTTGTAGCAGGTTTATTGAGCACCTGCCATGTGTAAGGCACCACGCTGAGCCCTAGGAAGGTAAAAATTAACAATATAAAACATTTGTTTTTGAAGAGTTCATAGTCTAGAAGGGGAGACCGTCTGTAGTATGATAATAGAAGTGTGTATAAAGGACAGAAAGAGTTCAGACGGGTGGTAGTTGACCCTGACCTTGGGAGGATGAGAAAAGAGGTCAGAGAAGCATGAACAGAAACCCTGCAAGAGAATAGACTCTGGTTGTGAACAGAGTAGCATCCCATCCGCCCATACATAGCACACACATGATGTGAGCGTGCTAGAATGGTGCCATCAAATGTGTGGCACCGTGCGTGCATGCCTGCATGTGTGTGTGCTTGCACACGTGCACATCAGCACCAGGAGCAACACCGGCTTCCCGCAGGCCTCTGAGCCCTCCTGCCTGCAAGTTGTGCCTTGCCACGGTTCAAGGGCTTCTCCCAACCACAAGGACCAATTTCACAAGCCGTGCCTTGTCCAAAAAAAAAAAAAAAAAAATACAACTTGTACATTAACATATGCTTTGGGGTGTGTATCTTTATTTCTCCTATTTGGTACTCACTTGGTAAGAGGGAAAATTAAGTGCATTTCTCAGGGTGTGAGGGACGGTATGCCAGAAAAGTTCCCTTTTCATTTCTCAACTTAGAACGGTTTGCTTATTGTTATGTGGCCCTAGTTATGTTTTGTTTACCCAGAAGGCTGCCCGTGTTTGCATACGGGGCCCAGGCTTCGTAGACCCCCCACAAGCATTAAAAGCAAAGAGTGGAAGGCTCGGAGAACAGAGAAACACGGGGAGATGACAGGTTTCCGCGGCAGTTGGAGGCTGGGGAATAGATAATTACATCATTGTCTCTCATTCTGTTCCCACGTGGACTTGCTTAAATGTCATTCCCAACTGCAGGTTCTCACTCTTGCCTTCCTCGGAAACCTTCCTCAACCTGTGCTCACACATCATGAGAGCCGCCCCTCGGCCCCGCGGCGAGCCCCCGTGGGGGATTCCCATTCCGGCACCGCAGGTCCTTGACCTGGCTATTGTTGTTTGTGATACTTACTGGCAAAGTTTCTCAATCAATACAACATCAGCCCGAGGAGCTCCTGGGAACGGAAGCCTGCAGCAGCGTACTTAATCTTGGAGCCAGCTTGTGCTCTCTGCTCGGCTGCTAAACTGGGTAGTTGGCCTACTTGATGTGGCATTATTGCTTCTGGGGTCAGGTGTGAGCGGCTCGGCGGGCGCTGATGAATGGCCGTTTGGGATGAAGCGCCTCTCCCGCCCACCAAGAGACGTTTAATAATGAGAGACCATCACCGCGCTGGCGCAAAAATCTGTGTCGCTCGTTCCTGGGTCTTCTGGGCCGGAGGTGTGCAAGGATCGGCCCTATTACGGAGGGAGGCTTTGAAAGCGGTGGTTTGGGGGTTGCACGGAGAAAGGGCCCGGGAGAAGCGAAAGCGACAGTTGCAGTATTTTCAATGACAGTAAACGGAGTGTTCCTTCTCAGAGAAGGCGGCGGCGGGACGCTTCTTTCTACCCTTTGTTTTCGCCTGGCTTGGAGGCAGTGTGGAAAAAAATAAATGGGAAATTATTTACATTTTATTAAAATGGATCATTAATAATATGCTCATCATTGAGGGAGTAATTATTCAGAATGAGAAGCATGCATTTGGCAGAGTTAACACCCACTAGTAAGAAGGAGAAATTAATACCTAAATAATAATGGAGCATAGCATTGAGCCCTCACCCCCTATTGTTTAGAATATAATACTGCGAAGCCTGAATCATTCTAAAAAACGGCTGTCCTGTAAGGGTTTCGGTACATTATTTATCCAGCTATTTCCTGTTCAGTGCGATCCTTTTTTTAGTAATCAGACAAAGAAAAAAAATAAAAATGCTTGGAGTGACCTAAATATTCTGTCTGTTATAAATGAAGGCAGCTTTCTCTCTCTGTAAATAAATAGACCACAAAATATCGGCAAGAAAATAATCAAAAGTGTAAATGTTGGGTTCCGACGGAATCTATCCAGAATTGGGGGGCTTCATTAAATAGGTGATTACCCAACAATTATCTAATGAATGGGAGAGTGGTGACTGGCTTTTCAGAGCTGTGACACGCTTAACGGGGCTTTGGACCGTGCATTTAGGGAAGGGCTGTGGACCATACTTGTATACACTCTGGGCAAGCTCCTGATTTATTCACTCTCTATCCCAGGACAGGGTCTCCTGTAAAGCAGGTCTACTGCAAGCATGGGTGGTGGATGGGATGAAATAGAAATGAAATGAAGTCCAAGATGGTTTGGGGACATACCTTCTGGGGGTAAGAGAATTAATGCTCTGAAACCTGCCAGATTATATTTTCCTGCCTCTCTGGTGGTAAGGATGGGCCTAGACGAATGATGTCAAACTACGGATGTCTGGTCTGAAGGCTGCCAAATAATTTTTTTCAAATATTTAAGGTAATTTCAACATGCCTTTACGATTGTACGTGATCACATGGTGACCAACTCTTACAAGTGTGCAAAGATAATATAGCTCTCCCATTTTTCATTGCTAGTGCAATCATTTTTGTGCACTCCGGACCCTAGGACAGGACCGAGTAGGTATGGGGATCATCTAAGTCCAGGCTGTGAAATTCAATCCGAAGCAACAGTTTCAATGGACTATTTAGGCATTGCAGATTTTCGGATTCTCTACTCTTCTTCCTGTGCCTTTCTGGTACAGTTTTGTGGGTGTCTGGAGGGAAGGGTTTACACAAAGTCTGGTGGGGGGTGGGGGAAGGGATCTTTGGATGGCAGGTCAGGTCACTGTCGTGTCCCCTCATCCCTGAGAAATGGATATCCCACGTCAGCCAAGTCCCTGGGCGCCCTGCTGGCACCGATGCTGACTTCTGTGGCTGATGAACTTGTGATCTGTTTGCTTGGCTCAGTCTCATGTGGTGATTTGGTTCCCCCTCGATCTTGTAAGTTCTGGGTGTGCCTGAAGTGTGGCTGATGGCCCCAATTATGTCCAGCCTGGGCAGGCTGTCCTGTACGCTGTGACTTCAGGCCTCCTCTGCCTCCACTGTGGGGAACCCTCAGGCAGGATCCGTGTCTTGGCACGTGCCCTCTTGCGGTGGGGGAGAGATCGTGTGAGGCTCTCCCACACATCTGGCAGGTCCAGAGAACTAACTGAGGTTCTTTCTTCGCGTGGCCTTGCCACAGCTCCTGATTGTGAAGGCATCGGGTTGGGGGGGGGGGGGTCTCCTTCCCCAGCCTCACATGAGAAGCGGGGAGAGTACCCCTCTGCTTTTGACTTCTCTAGACCTTTCTAGCGTACTTCTGTCCAGGGCTTGGGCCCAGAATGAGTGAGACAAGATACATTTCTCCTCCCCCTCCTCTAGGAAGCCCGCAAGGCTTGAAAGATGAAGGGTATCTCTTTCCTTTCCCAGGCACACACTTCTCCTCTGTTAGCTTGTCCCCTGAGCCTGGACTCGTGAGGCAGTGGGTGTGAGTAGCACGTGAGGGAAGAAGGAATCCCAAACTTAACCGTTTCTGAAATATGATTCCCCTTATATGTACCTTTTCACTTCGCTTCTTTCCAGTTGCAAAACTTTTTCCTCTCCACCTCAGTACAACACAGCCAAGTCCATGTCTGAACCTGAGTTTCAGGTTTCTTACGAAGTTTGACATCATGCGAGGTGTAGCCGTTTGGATGGCGTCTCCCAGAAAGACGCGTTGCCGGATGTAACCTTATTCGGAAAAAGGATCTGTGCAGATAATAATTAAGCTAAGGAGCTCAAGAGGAGATCGTTCTTGATTATCCAGGTGGACGGGGCCGAGAAAACATGGAGAAGAGAAGGCCGTGTGAGGGTGGGGTCTTGAGCGAATCAGTGGCCACAAGCCAAGGAATGTCCGCAGCAGCCAGAAGCTGGACGAGGGAAAGGAATGAATCTCCCCGATAGCCTGGAGGGAGCATGGCCGTGCAGACACCTTGAGTTTAGACTTCTGGGAGAGAATAAATCCCTCTTGTTTTAAGCCACCCAGTCGATGGTCATTTGTCACAGAAGCAGCAGGAAACTAATGCATGAAGTGATGTCAGATTGGTTTTTCTAGCCCTACTCCTTTGATTATGGATTTTGTGAGCGTTCAATAAATACTCCCTGACTGGTTTCTGTCCAATACTTCTCAATCGCTTCCCTACGCTATTTATGTTGTTGTTGTTTTTCTTCAGAAATACCTCATTTCGTTTTCACATTCATTGAGCACCTACGAGGTGCCAAATACTATATGCTAGGTGTGCTCGGACCCACCGAGGCATAAGACCCAGTCCTTTCCCTTCAGAAAATTACACACCCATGCCTAGTAGCATAAGAACGTGGTGATGCGTCTTTGGGCTTATTCTGGAGTTGGGATTCCAAATGCACCTCCTTTTAAGCCTCTCTCCTTATCCGAAAGAATAATTTCTACGCACACGTGAGCCAAGAAATTTCAGTGGTTCTCACACCAGGCCAGTTTTCAATCTTTCTTCCCAGGAAGGTCAAATTAGTCCCTGTTTTCTGACACTGACTCCCCAGAATAACAATAATAAGGACAAATATCTCTAGATAATAAGATAGCCTGGGAATTAAAGCATGTACCAGCATTCATTTTGCAGTGATTAGGCGGCGTTGGCTGGACTGGGCTAGATAACAAGTACTAATCAAGTACACACATACAGATTAGAGGGATTCTGGGACTGTCCGTGGGAATCTTCAGAGATCACGGGGATCGTTAGGTTCAAACACAGATTCAGTTTCCTTAGCCACATCTGTAATTTATCGAGCACACTGGGAGGGCTAGGTTTACGTGATAAACTATGTCCTGTTGGATCTCCAGGGCACGCTTGGGATCATGAGACAAGAATTATGGGTGTGGGTCCTGGGTGTTGCATATTAACAAAAGAAAAGAAAGCAAAAAAAGCTGACGACCTAGAAGTATGCCAGTGATCCTCCTGTATTTTTAAAGATAGCAAGAAGCCGAGAATCTAGAACTGAGTCACAGATTCAGGCTTCCCACCCTTGCTTCCAAGAGAGGAAGGATTGCCCAGAAAAGCAAGCTTCGGAATAAAGTTGACCTGGTTTTCAATCGGGGCTCTGGCATTTCCTACCACACAGTTTGGGGCAAGCGTCCTCTGTGCTTTAGTTTCCTCACCTGAAACATTGAGACACTATGACTTAGTTTCCAGGCTTATTAAAAGATTAAAACTAGCATTTGTAAAACGCCAAGCATGGTGCCTGTCACTCCGTGGTCACTTAATGGATGAAAACTGTTATTGTTTCCCTCTTATTCCTGCTCATCAATTTAGCTGAAGCAGCAGGGAAGGACAAGTGTCGGAGGAATGTTTTTACTGCGCAGAGAATAAGGGCCAGTGCAGGAGTATACTCCGTAAGGAAAGAGAGATCAGGACCATTCAGTCCAGAGGCAACAGGGAGCATGGACAAGTGGCCTGGCCTGGGAGTCAGGGCCGCTGGGGTTTAGCCCAGCTTCTGCTGCTCATCTGCTGGGTGACCCGGGGGAGAAAAGGAATGCCCCCGTGTCTCCGTTTCCTCACCAGTTAACTGTAGGATTTGAACACAATTAATATTCCTAAACACCTTTCTGGAAACTAACGCTAGCCTATAACCAAGTTTACACCGGTATGCATTGTGCCAAAGGGAAAAAAAGGACACTCTAGGTAGTTTTTCATAACATGCCTTCAGGGATTGCCTATAATCTGAAATCGTGTCTACTCTGATTTTTTGACTTCTCATGTACTTTCTTTTCAGAAACCATGGTGATAGTAGACGGCAACTACATCTTGGCAAAAAATGAAAAACGGGCAACCTTATAAGTGCCCCAAAGTTGTCGGTGTTTTGTTTTGTTTTTTTTTAACTTATTGGACCATGAAATCCCCAGACTTGGGAGCCACTGAGCTAGATGATCTCAAGCGCCTCTTAGCTGTGAAACCTCTGGCCATACGAAGTATCTCTAATAATATTTTTCTCTTGGGCTGCTTGCTGGAACAAGAACTTGATCCAAGACAACTTATAGGAGGGATTGAGAACAATTCCAGAAGGTGTGATTTGGGAAGGGAATGTGGGATTCGGTGTGTCTGAAAAGGGCCATGGCAGCTGGTAGGCAGTGGGATGGGCCACATGGAGAGAGAGGTCCTACGATCTAGAAACAAGACGTGTCCATCATGGTTGAACTACCATTTGGAGGTGGAGAGAACTTGAGATCATCTAACTCAGTGGTTCCCAAGTCTGGTCCAATAGGTTAAAAGAAAAACAGAAACCAAAAAAAACCTAAACAATCATCAGGTTGCCCTTCTTCTTCTTCAAAAAAATTATTTATCTCAATTCAAGTTAGTTACCATACAGTGTTAGTGTTAGTTTCAGGAGTAGAACCCAGTGATTCACCCCTTACATGCAACATCCAGTGCTCATCCCAACAAGTGTCCTCCTTCGTGCCTGTCACCCATCTAGCTCATCTCCTCACCCACCTCCCTCCAGCAGCCCTCAGTTTCTTCTCTGTATTTAAGAGTCTCTTATGGTTGCCCTTTTTCAAAACAGTTTTTGCCAAGATGCTGTTGTCATCTGTTACCACCATCATTTCTTAAAAGACAGGGCATTCATTATAACACCATTATAACTCTGAAGACATGGCCTTGGAGTAAAAGACAATCCTTTGAATGTAATGAGGTTAGTGATGTGAAAAGCCATAGCTGATGGAAGGCACCCCATCTGGTCCAGAAACAGCATGGTGTCCAGATGATATGTGACGAAGGAGGGTCCAATCGGAAAGAAGGACCCTGACTGCTAGGTGGAGGGTTGGGGGGCAGGCATCTCAGAGCAGGGCAGCTGGAGCATGCCAGCAGGCGGGCCTTGAGCCGACACTAGGATGTTTGGCGGCCGAAAGTGATACGAGGGCGTCCGAGCTTACCAACTAGGGCTGCCTACTCCAGGGGTCTCCAATCTGCTCAGCATATTCAAACCATCCCTGCCGGTGTTCCACCCCAGATTCTGACCCAATTCTCGGGGGGCCGGTGCTAGGCTGTGGCATTCTGTTAGAAGCTTCCTCAGGTGACGCTAATGAGCAGCCAGGGTTGGGAGCCCCTGGGTGATTCAGAGCCTCCGTGGAGAGGATAAGAGCTCAGCCGATGGGAGAGGGCTGAGATGTAGTTGGGCCCTACGAGTGGATGGGCAGTCCCGACAGTAGGGAAAGCAGCCTTTTTGAGAAGAGAGGTGCCGAGCACATATGCAGGCGTTACTCCATGGCTGTCTGGACAGGAGCTCAGGGAAAAACTAGTTTGCTGAAAAAATTCAGAGCTCTTTGCTATTCACTGGTATAAGCTAACACCCCCGTTGGGGAGCACTGGCTTAGCAAATATAGCTTTGTGTGTGTTAATTGCTTCAGTAGATGTAAGAAGCATGACAGGTATTCACTCAAGCAGAAAGATCAGAATTTCTCAGATATCTTCCACTCATTTTATTCAAAATTGGAAGGATATTCTGCCGTCAGCTGGGACACTCTGCTCTGCACAGGCAACACAAAACCTTCATCACCTGCCTGATGGTCTCAAGCTGGAAACCTGAAGAAATGGGCACAACACTGGTCATTTCTACTCCTCTTTGAAGTCCAATGTTAAATTCTGCTTTGAAACCAAAGCAGTAAGAGAGGTTGGGTGGCCTTCTTTTCTTTTCTTTTCTTTTCTTTTCTTTTCTTTTCTTTTCTTTTCTTTTTTTCTTTTCTTTTCTTTCTTTTTCTTCTTCTTTTTCTTTTTCTTGTCTTTTTTTTTTTTTTTGCTTTGGTAGTTTGGCCAAGCAAAAGAAAACACCCATTAGAAGAACTTGAGGGGCGCCTGGGTGGCGCAGTCTGTTAAGCGTCCGACTTCAGCCAGGTCACGATCTCGCGGTCTGTGAGTTCGAGCCCCGCGTCGGGCTCTGGGCTGATGGCTCAGAGCCTGGAGCCTGTTTCCGATTCTGTGTCTCCCTCTCTCTCTGCCCCTCCCCCGTTCATGCTCTGTCTCTCTCTGTCCCAAAAAAAATAAATAAACGTTGAAAAAAAAAATTAGAAGAACTTGAGAAACTTTTGGTGGGAGATTTACAATATCAAATAAGAAAAATCACAATAACTGGGGCGCCTGGGTGGCTCAGTCGGTTAAGTGGCCGACTTCGGCTCAGGTCATGATCTTGCGGTCTGTGAGTTCGAGCCCCGCGTCGGGCTCTGTGCTGACAGCTCAGAGCCTGGAGACTGCTTTGGATTCTGTGTCTCCCTCTCTGTCTCTGCCTCTGCCCTGTTCACACTCTGTCGCTCTCTCTTTCTCTCTCTCAAAAATAAATAAACGTTAAAAAAAATTAAAAAAAAAAAGAAAAGAAAAATCACAATAACAGTAGTAATCAACATTCACTAAGTGCTTACTGTCTTAGTCTGCTTAAGCTGCTGTAACAAAATACCACAGATTGGTTAATTATGCTAACCAACAGAAATATGTATTGCTCATAGTGCTGGAAGCTAGAAAGGCCAAAGTCATGCCAGCCCATTTGGTTTCTGGCAAGAGCTGCCTCCCTGGTTTATAGTTGGCTGCCTTCACTGTGTTCTCATATGACAGAAAGAGTGAGAGAAAGAGAAAGAGAAAGAGAATGAGAAAAAGAGAGAGAACTCTCTGGTGTCTCTTCTTATAAGGACACTAATCCCATCACATCAGGGCCCTACCTTATGACCTCATTTAATCTTACCTCTTTACAGACCCCATCTCCAAATACAGTCACATTGGGGATTAGGGCTTCAACATAGGAGTTTGGGGGGGGGGACACAATTCAGTCTATTGCACTAACTATGCGCCAGCATTGTTTTAAGAACTTTGTACATGTTATATAATTTAATTCTCAGAATCCTATGAGAAAGATACTCTAGTTATCCCCATTTTACAGGAAAGGAAGTTGACGCTCAGAAAAGTTAAGACATCTGCCCAAGGTCACATGGCTGCAAGTAATCTCTTTGAAATATGAAGTCTACAAGAAATGAAGAGACAAAAGTGCTGTTAATTCTTTCCTTGATCCTTGTAGAATAAGTCGTCTTGGTTATGTCAATTTCCCCGAGGACTCTCTGCAGCTAATGAGCTCTGACACCCGTGATTAGGAGAGCTCTATTGGAAGTATTTGATACTTATACCCACTCTCTTCACAGTGAACCAAAAGCCAAATTCCAATGCCCAATATCATGCTTGTTTGTAATACCATTAGGTCAAGTCTATTTCCTTTATGAATTACACCAATATTTTTAAGAACCTACACTTATCAGGCACTCAGATCTTTGTCTCTTCTCAAAGAGTTTAAGTGAGAAAGCCAGACATATTTATAAATGATTACAATGCAAAGTAATGACTGCCGGGGCGCCTGGGTGGCTCAGTCGGTTAAGCGTCCAACTCTTGACTTCCGCACAGGTCATGATCTCATGGTTGGTGGGTTCGAGCCCTGAACTTGCCAGACATTCTGGGAGCCTGAACTCAAGAGCCAAGCGTGGAGGCAGAGAAGCTAAAGTGGCCTTGGTACTGATGATCAATACTGGGGAAGTAAATCCAGGGGTACTCAGTACCATAAAATAAAAACGGAACTTGCTCCCCATTATCTGATTACATGTACATACAACTTCGTATCACTTCTCGGCCTTTTGGCTAAGATCAAGTGTAAATACCACCTCTTGGAAAACAGGAAGCAATTCGTTTCCTTACTAGCTTATGATACTCTTTAGCTAGCTATCATCATCAAAAACTACACTATTAGATCACTGTGCCCATGTTGAGCTCTCCAGTTGCCAATGTGAATTGACCCTAACTGCTGTATTGCTGAATAGTTTATGTTCTATTATACTTGAAACTCCTTTATGTCTTTCTTCAGACTTTTCTTAGTTCTGTTACTATTGTAGGCAATAGGCCGGGGGGGTGGGGAGGGTGGGGTGGGAAGAGGTCCACAACCACAGTTCTCTTCAACTCTGTCAACACCGTGAGTCTATTTCCTCAGCTCCCTATTCCTCACCTCCCAGACTTCTCTAGCTGATTCTAGAAACATTCTTTCCTTTCCTTTTCTAAACTTGTGATTAATAGTTCGCTTGACTCCTGAGTTTGGCTGAGAGAACATTGGAAATTTTTTTTTTAATGTTGGAAATTTTTTAAAGATACGGTACAGGGGACAGCTTTCTTATCATATGCCAATGAAAAAAATAGCCCCTCTAGATTTCCTTATGCATGGCATAGCTCCCACAATTTTCTGTCAAAGTACTTTGGCTTCCTGGAAGAGTTGCTATGTCATATCTTTTCTTAGAAGGCAAACAGCCTCACTTTTTGCCTTGGTTACCAGGAAGCTCACAGCCAAATTTGTACACTCAGCTATAACAAATGTTAGGGATTACACTCGTTTCCGCCATCTCCATTCTTTCTTTGCTTAAGTCCCTTTCTTAAGAGCTTAGACTATGGCACTCAAATTCTTTCAGGGAAGAAGTGAGCCATACGCAAATTCTCATTAATAAATGCTTGTCAACTGAGTTTGAGGCACACATGGACTTGCCTGGAACAAGTTCTCAGGTGTCAGTTGCTTGCCCTCCTGATTCAGTCAGATGTAATGACAGCATTACATCTGTCTTAGCGGACAGTCACTGGAAAAGTTTGAAGCTGTGTGCACTCTGGAGCAGAAAGGTGGCCATCACCAGGGCAAGTAGGTCCTCAAAGTGGGTCGCCTCTTCCTGTTGACCTCTCCTTGGGGACCTTCCCCTCCCTGTCCCCACAGAAGGCGCCTCTGCCCCCTGTTCTAAGCCCACAACATTTGGTTCACTCCACGTCCCCGCCCTCACTTCCATACTAAGAGGACTCTCTAGTTTTTTGCTTGTCTTTTAGAACAGAGGCTGTTGGTTTGTTCGGGCCCAGTCTTCCAACCTTTCCTGGTGAGGTCACCTAGACTTGTACTTCCCCCAGTAAGTGTTCCTATTAATAATAGTTACATTAGTCACCAACACATACGTACTATCATCGTATGCCCAGAATCATGCTGAGGGCTTCCAATTAGGTTAGTTAATCCTCACTGAACTCCTAAGAGTTCAGAAATATTTTCATTCCCATTTTTGAAGAGAATTCTGAGACTGAGAGAGATTCCATAACCTATTCAAGGACACATAGTTAAGCAAGTTCAAATCAAAGCCAGGAATGGAACCAGGCTTGAACCAAGACCGTCTGACTCTTGAGCACCCACTTGGGAACCTCACAGCACCCTTCCCCCCAGGTGCGCTCCACGCCATAGAGTGATCACAGCAAATTCTGATCATCACATGTCAGTAAACCATCAACTTCCTGGGGCAGTAACAGGTAAGGGGTAGGTGTTTGTCTCATACACCTATGTCTTAATTTACTTTTAGGTGTTTTGTCATTTTTGGCTTGAGTACAGACAGGAATTTTTTTTGTCACGCGAATCATCTTGGGCACGCACATTCTGATAATTCTCATGCTTATTGTGAAACCCCATTTTTGTATTTTTTTTTCATATTTTCAGAATCCAAAAATTGTAATTGCTTCAAAGAATAGAGAACAGGACTTGATTTTTGCCTGGAAGAGCTAACAGCCACTCCTCTCCATGTCCTGTAGACTTTCTCATCAGAAACTACATGTGCAAAGTGTTCAGAAATAAGTAAGAAAGGACAATATTATGCAACAAAAAAATGCCTCAAGGTCAATGACCATCACATTTAGAATATCTCAAATTTCACTGTTGCCTCTCTGATCTAGCACACCAGGACTCGGTCTCCATAGTCTCTGAGAGCAATCTTTAAAGTTAGGATAAAGGACACCTCACTTTGGCAGTAAGAAGGTTTCTAGTGCAGAATCTGTATCAGGTTATGTTGTCCTGAGAATATACTATTCTCTCTCTCTCTCTCTCTCTCGATTTCTCTTTCTCTCTCTTGGTTTCTCTCTCTCTCTCTCTCTTGATTTCTCTCTCTCTCTTGATTTCTCTCTCTCAATTTCTCTCTCATACACACACACACACACACAGAGAAATCCTTAGCTCACAATAGGCAGATACCTCGGAATGGGTTAAAAATAAACACAAGCCCTCAAAAGAAAGGCAGAAACAGTAATGACAGTTTTGAAGTATCTAGTACTTGTTGTGACAGGAATAACAAATTAATTGGGACTATAACGGATTCTTTGTAAAGGTGAAGTAAACACACTTGACTGTATATTTTTCACCATCAGTTAAGTCTCAATTGGTTCTAAAAATAAACAGAAGACATTGAACAGTTTTAATGGATTCTGACACCTAGGTATTATGCTGTCACTCCAGTATAAATGAATCATAACTTTAGACTGCACCCAGGAATTACTACACATTTGGAGAAAATTTATGGTGCACCAAGCTTTGAATCATGATGTGATATCAAAACTAAAGTCAAAAGAGGAAAAAAGCTGGGCATAAATTATTATCCTCAATCCCATATGTATCTTCCAGTGCAACAGGTAAAGGTTTGAGGATTTAGGAATACTGCCAATAATTATCATGGGTGCTGAAACAAATTTATCCTTCTGAAAGTGGTTTATAGTTTTAAAAAAAACATTCAGCAAAAGGCCGGTCTTGTACACATGACAGAAATGTTTAATGTCTGCTCTGTGTGCGGGTCCCTCTGTCCAGCTAGACTGACTCCCTCCTCAGGGTATGGATATTTGTCCAGTCTCGGGATATCTTTCGGGGGCCACACAAGTTCTATTTTCGGTAAAAAAGACCATCCACGGAATGAACGGCTTTAGTAGCCATCATCCGTCAAGCTCATTGTTTCCAGTGACATAGGCAAAAATCAGTACTTCTTCCTCTTCAGATGAACAGTTGGTATGGTCTAGACATTGCCCCGAAGTCTGTGACTAATCAAGAAAGGAAGGCCACCAGGGGATATGCCATTGTGAGATGAGCAATCTGTGAATTGCATAACTAGATATTTTGAGACTCCAAATGTATCGTCAGGAGACTGTTAAATGTGCATGTATTTATTTGGTCAAAATATCAGGTTTTAAAGAGAACAATGCCTAAAGATATCCGATTCCAACATCAGGAGAAAATTTTTATGAAGTGTTTCCAGCGCGTAGTAGAGATTATAATACCGCACATTTGTACAGCATTTGGCATTTTCATCAATAACGCTTCAGTCTGTCTTCTGTAAAGCACTGGGGCTGGCATATTACTCCATTTTACAGATACCACAATGGAGATAAAGAGGTTAATGCAACCGGCGAAGAAGCAGAGATGTTAGGACGCTGGTCTTTGCTTTGGGGACCAGTACTCTTTCCAGAAGTTTGCTTATTTCTGTTTATCCTTTGGATGAACAGAACACAACCTGACGTTCGCACAGTGCTGTAAATAGCACTAACAGGGCAGGTAGGCTCATCCCCATTTTACAGAGGAGAAGACTGGCGATCTGAGAGATCAAGGGAATTGTGCATGGTTGTACAGGTAGTAAGTTATAGAACCGAGAAAGGAAACACTCCCGCTCTTCTCAAAAGCCTTCTTCACATGCATCGGCTCTAGAGACCCCGCGTATCAAACAGGGCTGCTCTCCTTTCTGCTTTTCAGCTCACTATATTCTCACGGTTCCAAACAACCCCCTTTGTCAGCTCATTGGGTTTGTGGATTTTCTCCAAGACCCTAAGTTGCCACAACTGAGGCCCTACGGAATACAGGTTGAAGGCGAACCAGAGAGAACCCTCTGCAGCTGGTTTCCAAGTTGATTCTCTCTGATGTTTGAAGAGAAAATTGCAACGCCTGTCCTCATCTTTTAATGATAAATCAATCAATTGGCACCCGTGTCCCAAAACTTTAGGAGACTCACAGTAGATGTCCCCGAATAAAGTTCCATGTGTCTTTGAGACAGGCTGCTAGTCTGGGTCCTGGCAGGGACCGGAGGACAAGCCAAAGGCCGTGGGTGACAGGAAGGGTGAGAACGGGGTCACCGGGGAGGACTCGGGGAGGTGGGCGGTGGGAGGCAGAAATAGCCTAGAAAGGGGCAGAACGGGGGCACCCCCCTAGGTCAGCAGGCCGGGGCCTGGGAACCTCGCCCGCAGGCTGACCCCACGACACCTTTCAGGTCTGCTGGCTCCGCCCTCGTCGGGCTGCCATTTTGGTGGCGTTTGTCCTGAAATGGCATCCCCCCCCTCCCCCGTCTGCGATGTTCGCTCTAACTTCTAGGTTTAATCCATCCCTTGTGGCTACTTGTGCCGGTTCAGTTTCGATGCAAGCCTTTCTGCGTTGACCTTGTACGGTTATAAATGTTTTAACATCCATAAAAAAATAAAAACGTGCGCTGCCATAAAGAGCAGCAAACACAAAACACAGTAAGGAGCGGGAAGATTTGAGGCCGCGCAGCGCAGGCTCCAGAAGGCCGGCGTCACCGCCAGCTTGCATCGCATCCCTGAAGTTTAATGGCTGTGAACACGGTGATCGCGGGCTTTTTAGAGGGCATTATATTAGTGTGACCGCCGGTAAGTGCCAACCTCACATTTTTATTTCCACCGCGGAGCAGATCGTTTCCTATGCTCCTTTAGGAAGGGAAACGGGGCTTTGCAGCGTTTTTCACCCCCCTGGAAAATAGACTGCAGCTGCAGTATTCACAGCCCGCCCGCCTCCGAGGCTTTGGGAGCTTTACTTCGGTTAGGTTAGGAAGATGTGCTGTTTCTGCTCGGATGCGAGTTTCCGAGTGCTTTTGTTTTGAAGATTAAAAAACACTGGAGAGGGAAAACAAAGCTTTTAAAGCTCCGTTAAAGGTTGTGAGTTCACTCCTTTCTGTTTCTCGGCCGTAAACACGGTTCCAGGAAAAGCTCCATCTCGGAGCCCGAGAGGCCAAGCAGCTATTTAAAGGGGTAGCACCTAAACTTGTCAATTTCCAGACTACCAAATGATCCTGGAGGTTTTTTTATTCCTTTAATCAGCTGTAATTTTCAGCTCTGATGCTGCCTGACAGGCTTCATCTCAACCCCCGTGGAACACTGCTCCTCTGGCTTCTTCGCTGTAAGATACAAATAAGGAGGGACGGGGGATCTGGAAAATGAACTGACAGCGTAAATTGGATGGGACCTCCCCAACCTGTAGGGACTAGTGCCACAGTTGAAGGGTGGGACGGGAGGGGTTGAGGTGATGCCCGCTTTGTGGAAGGGGACAGGTGCCAAGACTTTTTACATGTCTTCTTTTTTTCTTTCTTTCTTACCTTCCTTATCCCTCCCCTCTCTCTCCCAGTTCTTCTTTGGATGATAGGCACACACATATACTCACTCAGAGAAACGCATACACATCTACACTCAGAGGTGCATTACTATCTTGTGCACTGAACAACAAGAGTAGCTATCACTTACTGAGGGCCTTCTACATGCCAGCACTGTGGTCTGTGCTTTGCAAAGCATCATCTCGAATAATCTTCAAATCATCTCCACGAAGCTCATTTTACAGATGAGGAAGCTAATAGAAGCCTTGGGGGTGGATGAAAAAGAGACCAACTTCCGAAGTCCATGGCCTCCAGGTGCAAAACATCCCTCCTTGGAATTATTTTCACTCTCAGTCTTATCTGGAGCAGGTAATCCCTCCAGACACACTGACTTCCAGCAGCTGGGGCTTGCGAGGAGTCATACAGGGACTGGTGGCCCCGCGGGGGTGTGTCTCAGGTGTAAGGACCTGAGCTGCTCACACTCAGGTCCAAAAAGCACTTCTTTAACTGCACCCTGATCTAGGTGGGGCTTGCGGGGCAGTGAGATCAAAACTGTGGCCTTGGGCTCAGGGTGTCGGGATTCGGGGCGTGCTTTCCTGCCAGAGATGCCAGTACGAGGGAGGAAAGGCGATTTGGGGGCATGCTTTCTGATCTTGCACCTGGGAAGGGGTCATCCCAGTGCTTTCTGGACTACCTGCCAGATAGTGGGAAGACCTGCTTCCATCAACTGGAGACCCTAGTGCTAGTTTCCATACACGTAATGCAAGGCAGTCTTTTCTCTCTGTCTCTCCTCTCAAGTAAGGCTTCAGGCCTTTCCTGGGGAAGGCATCCTAGCCTTAAAATATGTAGATACACGTGCCCTGAATCTCTTCAGAGTCATTTGCCGGATTTCTCTTTCGTTTAAATAACTGGTTTCCCAAACGTTCACCGCGTTCCCACCTGAGCTTCCCTGTGGGTAAAATGAAAACCACAGATCTGTGTCTGTTTGGAAAAGATGATGCAAGAAGATACGGAGATAACAATCGATTTTAATAATCAAGTGATTTTAGATCTACATGAATAGTATGTTCCTACTGGACGTAATTTTGTCGCCGTATAGTGACAGTCCACATTATATTTCGTAGGTAGGTCCGTGGGTATCCCAGGCGGCTTTGAATGAGGAGACGAAAACCACACTTCTTTCTCACCTCTGTCCAGCGATGCTTCCTCTCGTCTTCCTCCTCCTCCTCCTCCACCTCCCTACCACAAAACCAAACCAAAGCAACAACAAAATCAAACAAGCAATTGACTAGACTCCCTCCTAAGCTCTTTTCTAGGTTAAGATCGTACCTGACCAACCTGAGTGCAAAGGTCATTAGATTCCAAAATGCATGTATTCATATTATGTCAGGTATCCCGGTTCTTCTATTCGTAAAAAATACCTATATGTGAAAAATCTCACAATTTTATATAATTTGCTCGTCTTCATCCAGGCATAACTTCTTGAGGAACCCTCTCCCTAAATTACAGTTCAAGGTCATTACTGACTTACTAGTTCAATCAAATCTAATATCACTGTGGGCACCAGACCCTCCAGTTCTTTTGCTCTTTGCTTACTATTGTTAGTTTTGCATCATCCTGCATCTTCTAGTTACCAAACGATGTCAAAGACGCAAAATATTACCTTGAAGAAGTAAAATAATTAAGTGGCTTTTCAGGGTCTTAAACTTATACGACACCTGTGCCGTCGCATGTAGGTGAGACCATCACACATCATGAAAAGAATTATGCTCTGGAATTATGGTAATTCAGTACCTCCCCAAATAGCTGGTTGTACTTGTAACCCTCACGTGAGGAGTAGAATCCTTGAAATAACTACCGTGTTTATGGTTCTAATTTGGTGTGCAGTTGATTCTCCTAAAAACCGTAAGCCAGAAAAGTGCTTATTTTACAGACCACAATATAATATTCATGAAAACTATTTTAAAATTACTCTGGTGTCCTACAAACTTCGAGATCTTTTGTTTTCATAAATGATGAAAGGGAAATGTCACAAGTGCACATCGTTGTGGGGCCCCGGCTCTGTTGACAGCTGTATGATGCACACTCAGTGCAGCTGGTTGGGAGCTGAGAGTTTCATCAATAAATATGACTCTGATCGCTTCATGTCGACGGTCAAGGTAATGGCGTTAAGTATCTTGGAAACGTACACCACTACCAGTCATATGTGGACTTGAGAGTTGAAATCCACAGTGTGGAGCTCATCTCATTCTTCCCTCTTGACAGAAATTTCACTTTTTATCTTTCTCACAATTCTTGATGATAATCTGTTTTTAATACAGTCATATTTCTTGCTTGTACTATACTACCGCATAAGCCTGCTCATACATTGTATACAGCATGTGAAAATAGGAATTGAAGCTAATTTTGTCTATTACAATAGAAGGAGTATTTCACCTCCCAGCCAATTTTAGTTTTAGCATGGGCACGACCACGGCTTCTCTGGATCCCTAAAGGCGATTAGATCAGTGTTTTAAAATATAAGAAAAGCAAACCACAGAAGGCCAAGGAAACTAATCCTACATATAGGAAGAATCGTGTGAAATAGATCTCAAGGGCATGGTTTTTTTTTTTTTTTAAGAAATCAATATTAAAACATTTTGTGTGTGAATTAATTTAAAAATAAACTGCAGCTCTCCATAGTATCTAAGCTGCCCTACTTTATCAATTTTTTCATTTACCTTTTATTCTTTCTCTGCAGATATCTCTACCATGAAGGATATTTTGCATGGATGTTATATCTAAATATGTACATAACTAGCCTCTAAATCCATTCGTTTCATTTATTTAAAAATGACATTAAAGATAAATGAATGAATAAAAATGAAAAGTACATTTGTTTACATTTTGCTTCTCCCACAATTTAGTAGTATAGCTCAATATAGAAAATTGATAGATGGAAAGGTATTTTTGATAAAAAGGCTGTTTTCAAAACAGATTAGAGATACTGTACTAAATATGGAAATCTACATACACATGGTAACTTTGAGGATTTTTATTTTTTGCTTGCTCTTCTTATTATGAGGCAATTCTTTTTAGACAGTTCTTTGTTCATAATGCTCTGCTTGGAAACATTTTGAAGTTAACATGAAACACCTAGGTTTAAAATGTCACACAAAAAAATAAGTTTATATCTCTACGCCACCAAATTTTTGCTTCAAGATTTTCCGGTGTTGACTTATAACATTTTTTTAATATCCACAGTCACCTTGACAGAATTTTCAGACTCTGAAATATAGAGTATTAATTTGACTGTGAATGTTTCCTTAAGACAAAAACACAGAAAGGCAGGAAATCGCGAAAATCCTTGCATCTGGGAAAAAGGGTGGTAGGTAGGTTAACATGTTATTGAAACTATAGGGAGATACAGTTTTTGACATATGAATGTTAAGAACAAGGCCTTGTAGACATTTAAGCTGTGTTTTTTTACCCTTTTGAATCTATTTTTACACTGACCATAATTGAAATAATGTTAAAATGTAACCAAAAGAATTCTCAGCAAAAATGTTGAAAGGGACCAATTTATGTGTAAAAAGATCAAGAAAGACAAGCTAATTTTTAAAAAGCCGTATGCTCCCAGCATTAATTCTCGATCTCTGCAAAATTCATTTTATGCTTATAATGACTTTCTGTTTTTGTAACGTGAATACTTTTTCCTCCTTTATTGACCAAACCGTGATGAGAAAATAAGAAACTTAATGCCAATGGATTATTCCTACCTTTTTTTTTTTTTTTTTCTGAAGACCTGGGAAAGACTTGGCTCCAATTAATGCCAAGACTACTTTATTTGTGTAAAAATATAACATAGTTAATAAAACGTTAGCTGTGAATAAAAATGTAACTATAGTGAAATGCAAATGGGGGTACTGCTAATGCGCAGTGCTATGTACCCATGTTGATTTCTCTAATGGAGAAAAATATCTATGATGCTCTCGGTAAATTAAATTATATCAGAATGTGTTCTTTAGGAGGTTTTGGAAGCTTGAGATTTCAGACTTTAATGCCTGCACACAAACTGACTTTAAAAAGCAAAGATTTGAAACAGATAAAGCAACATTTTGCCTAAAGTTCATTCATCAAAGGGCTGCATATTTTGAAAAGGGTAAAAGTACTACCAAACCCATCAGGGATAAGTAAAGGCTATATACTATAGATTATTTTAATCCCCCAGCTAGATATAAAAGGGATAATTACATATTTGTGGTTGAAGCCATGTGGTGGAAAAATCAATACAACTTTTTTGTATGACACTTCATTAGTGTGAAAAATTTTAAAAGCTGAGAACTGCCTTGCAATTAAATGCCTCTGCTACTCCAGCTCCAGTAATGGGTTTGTATTATTATCTAGTTTATTTGAAATAGTGGTTGCACTATAGAAGTAATTGGAAAACATTGATTATGCACTTGTATCTGGAAAGCCTGGCAAATCATTACAGGGCCCGGCAACAGTTAGTTAGCCTTACTAATGAAGCACTAATTGCTCTAAGTAGGTTAACATGTTAGTGAAACTATAGGGAGATAATAGTTTAGAACATTCTGAGATATCTTGCCCAACATGCATTTGCATTTAAGTTTCCAGAGATAGAAGCCATGTGGGGTCCCCCCCGCCCCCCGCCCCTTGTTTTGTTTGTGATGTTCTCTTGGAAAAAAAAAAAAAAGTAGCCTGAATTAAATTCCCATATTCATTTGGCTTGAAATGACTTCATTTCCTTTCATGCTCTTTTCCTATTAACCCAACCACTTCTAGCAAAAGGTTGCTGTCAGCATGGTTGCCTCGAGCAGGTTTTGGGGTTCTTCTGTGCAGAAACCTCTGACACGTCTATCTTGGTTCACTCTCCCAGTTCCAGGGCTTCATGATTCAATCCATGCAGAAGCTGCCTGCTGTTGGTCATAATCCCACTGTCCTACCTACATAAAAACTGTAATTTAAAAACTATATACTTTTTTTACTTGAAACGTATTTAATTAGTGGGATGTAAAACAGCTTTAATAGCAGGAAGAGAAGCAGTATATTCCCCCACTGCCATTCTTGGGATTTTTAGGAGGGAAAAAAAAAATTCAGTGCTGGAGAAATTCTTGCCTTTGTGCACGGGGAAGCAAAGACAAGAATGTTCCTAGCAGCAGCATCTGTAAAAACAGCAAACAAACAGAGACACTTGAAACCACTCCGAGCCCACTGATGGGAATGGATAAATAATTGTGTTATATTTGCACAATGGAGTATTAGGCAGGCAGGGAATGTGGGTGGCATACAGGCACCCACATTACGAATGAATCTTTGAGCAAAAAATGTTTGGTAGAAAAGAAAGTTTCAAAAGACTACACATGATGTGATCAAAAGCCCCCAAATAAGCAAAGCTAAACAACTGTAGTGATATGTACATATGTAGCAAAATTATGCTTTTAAAAATCTATGAAATGGTATAAAATCAAAGTTCAGGATAGAGGTCATCTCAGAAGGTGAGGTAGGGCCATACAGGAATTATCAAAGTTTTTGGCCGTAGTGTAGTTTTTGAATTGGGTGGTAAATTCATGGGTATTCATTTTAATATGATGCATATCTCAAATTTCTGTTACAGATGGTCGTTTATATATTACAACAAAACTTTTGAAAAGGATCAGTATCTTCCACTCCTTTGAAACTTACATCATTTTGCCATTTCAAATAACCAAGTCAACCCCCCCCCCCCTTTGATTTTCTAAGGAAATCAGAGGTAAAATGTTGCCATTTAAAAGTTATTGTATTTTCTGGCTAATTACTGAGAATATAAACGTAAGAAACCAAAGGAGAGAAACGTTTTCTTTAATGAAAAAAAATCTGCATCAAAGTTTTTACAAATACAGTAATTCACTTTTGTATGTTTACAATTTATGCGTAAATGTATTTGTCTTTGCAAGGCTTGGGTAGCCTTCTCTACTAATGAGTAGGGAGTACATCAAAGTTCACATCTGAGTAGCAGATTTATCTTTTGGGACAATTAAGGAAACAACAGTGGTATAAAGGCTGGAAATGGCAAGTTTTTGCCATTCTTAAAAAAAAAAACACAACTCTTCTTTATTTAGCATCATTTAGCACTGTAAAAAGCAATTAAGTAACATGATCCCTGTAAGATGTCCAACAAGTTTGGAAGTCATTGTGAGAGGAATGGGTCTATTCCATGTATCTTTCATTCCTAGCCTGGCCATTTCTTTTCTTCCTGTATCTAACAGAGCTTGGCATATAGCAAGAGGTCAGTATATCCTTTTGAATCAAACTTTTTGTGGAACCGATTTCCACGAAGATAGATACCTTGAAGCATATAATTATATTTGAATGCCAAAAGTGATCATTTACAAGTAATAAATAAGACAATAGCTCACAGAAGCAAAGTTGGCTACCTGTACCCCCGAAATAAGTGAGAAAAACTCTCCTCTGAAACAAATCAGAGATTAGCAATGCTCTTGAATTGTTCTTTATATTTTCAACACGTGGTAGAATGATATTATTTAGAGAAATGCAGCTCATGGGAAAACATATCCACACAAGTCTTAAAGGCAGTGAGGTTCAACTATTTCCTTGACCTATTAAAAAAATACCAAAGAATTCTTATCTTTTAGAGATTCCTGCTGGAATGTTTACAGGTCTGATAAATGAAATAATACTTAGGGTTTACTTCAAAACAGTACAAGGTGGGGAGTGAGTGGAAATACAGATGAAACCAGATTGGTCATAAGCATGAGGTGATATGGTTGAAGCTGGGTGATGAGTACATGGGGGTTATTGTATTACTGTCTCTTTTCATGTGTTTAATTTTGTCTATACTAAAAAGCTTAAGATGTGTGGGGACAGATTTACTGAATTTCTCACTTGAAACTTATTTTGTTAAACGGTTAGTACTTATATTCATTCTCTCTCTTTGGATTGGAAAAAAGAGCCAGATTCTCATTCTGGCCACTGATTCCTCCGAAAAGACTTACTCGTTTATTTTAAAGTGATATTGGATGGTAACAAACAGGTGCCATTAGGTGATGCCAGTTGAAATAGAACTCTCAGCCTTCAATAAGGGATTTGTGTTTCCCTCAATGTTGATTTTTTTTTTTTCTCTTGGAGTTACTGGAAGAATCTGGCTGGGATGGGCGGTTGCAAAGAGAAAGAGAGGGGATTATTGTTTAAATGGGACCCTGTTTCTAGCATTAAGTCAGAGGAGAGCCATTCTGGTTGCATTCAACATTGCAAAGAAAAGTAACAATGCTCTCAGAGAGCCGCTTTCTACAAAGCAGCTCATTATTGTAAATGGCGCATGTTTAGACTGCTAAGGCAAATCGTAAAAGTACGGCCTCGACCGCAAGCTCCTCTGGCAGTAAACACTGTCCTCGGGCCAGATATACTTCTGGGGAGCCCCCCGCACCACCAGCCTGTCTGGAAAGCTCGTCCAGTGATACTGAAACGCAGAAAGTGGAGTTATGGACGTATAAATGTGCATGGTGAACATTATCTGCAAGGTCTTTTATGTTAAGGAAATCATGACACCTGCCAATCTTTCAAATTCCAAAGGGTAAAGCATGAGGCCTAGTAGGCTGTCATTGAACATGACAGGCTTAATGCCAAGTTTATAACAGAAAAAGGGCAATCTTATTGTGGTTTATTCGGTTTTATGTTGCTGGGTCGGTAGGAAGGCGCGGGCTCTCTCTCTCTCCCTCTCTCTTTCTCTCTTTTAAAAATCTAATTTATAACATTTGAAATACCAAACAGATTCTTTACATATCTCCTGAGCCCCTGCCCCTCTTCACTACCTCCAGTCTCTTCTTCAGGGAGCAACCCTAAATCCTTCCAATTTAGCATCTTTGTGAGGCCAGACAATGGTGTTAGTTGAGCATTTCCTTGCGTTGTTATAGAGCTGTTTCTAACTGCAAACATCTCCGTTTAATTACTGCTCTGACTGTTGCTGTATTTTCACCCAACCTGCCCCTCGCTTGAGCCCATTGGGCTGGAGAAAGAATTACTCCCCATGCTGGTCCTTAGCCCTGCTTGTTCGGATCTGTAATTGGCCCTGTGTTTTTGACTTTTTGCTAATAAGCAGCTTACTTTCTCTCCCCCTAGACTCAACCCACCACTTTTGTTTCATGAATTTTACAAAGGATTTTAATAGATGCTTTAGGCTATGCAAAATGTTATATGAAGGGAAGCATTAATGCAACAGCCTTGACACAGAGGACGTGTGAATGGCTGCTTATCATTACAGTCAGGTCTCAAATTTTCATTAGGAGTTCTGGAGGACAAAAGAAGAAAAAAGTGCAGCTAGATGAAGGAATATTAACCTATACTGTGTAACCAAGTATAATTGCTTAGCATTTTACATTAACTCTCTTCAGACACGGCCTCTCATTATTTTTACACATACATAATAACTGCTTATTACAGCGGTATAGTTCATGTCCATACATTGTGGATAGGTTGTGTCAGAACTTCTAATATAAGACCCACTTTCATGGGTTTAAAACAGCTGTAAAATTTACCTCCAGACCAAAGATTGGTAATCAACTTTCCACCTGGAGAGGGAATTTCGTTTAAAGTTAAAACACACACACGCACACGCGCACATACACACACACACACACACACACACACTTTCATTAAGAGAAAAAGTTTGCTTGTTTTAAATTATGGGCATAAACAAAATGAATGAACATGCCTAAGACATTTTTTTGAATTTTAAATACGGAGATTTGTCTAAACCCATCCCGAAATGTGCTTTTGATGATAAATGTAAATACATAAATTTTAAACAGCGCCAAAAGTAAATGCCGCATCCATAATAGACTTTATTGAAAATATTTATATTCCCAGCAGATTGCATTTTGTACTGTGGTATATGTATTTTCAAGATCATAATCTATAGTTTTCATCAGAAAATGAGTAAAACTATTCATCAATTTCAAATGTTAAGAGCCCACAGTCATCCACTTATATAACAACATACAGGCTTTCAGAATTATGCTGAAATTCTGTTTTCAGAAAGTCTCTGAACAAACTGGTTCTAAGGCAAAGACAGTAAGAATTCAGCAAAACACTGATCTTATTCTGACCTGAAATTAGCGACTGTTAAGAGTAGGTTGTAGATATGTCATGTGAAAAAAATGAATCTATTTGCAAGGGTTTGGGCTTCTGACAGTAATCCAAAGAGTGGTATTGCTAATTTTCATTAACTTTGCAAAATACTCGAGTTTTCTGCCCCCTACGTTTGTTATGACTTAGACGCACTTGTTTCTAAAGGAAACGTAAGCTACAGAATAGCATATAATCTCTTGAAGTTATCAGAGAAACCCTTGCAATGGGCAAATGAGAACTTACACGGACACTTTCACTTAGGTTTAAAAAAGCTCAGAAAAACATTTTGAGAGTAATTCCAGCTGTACTGGTTCCATAGCAACAACTGGAAATACATCCTTACATGCATTATGTTCATGAACAATCGAACCCTACCAATCCCCAAGGGGATAAGAAAGAGCTTGTGTCTTTAATTTCCATGAAGTATCTAGTTCTTCATCTGGTTCTTTCACCTTTTAGCTCAAATGAGAAGGGCCAGTCGTAGCTACATTTCTCAGACCTAACCGATTCCCTGACACAGGCCAGGAACCACGGAAAACCGGGAAGTTAAGAGATGTCCACTTAAAAGTACAAGCCCACTTAGGATAATGTCGGATTCTATCAAGCAGTTTATTCTACTACTTTCTCTTGAAGTGACAGCTTGCAGAAGGTGGAAACATGGACTAAGAGCGGCTCGCGGCACAAAGACATTAACGTTTCATGGTTTTTGTGTACCAAAGAAGTAGCAGCCCTGTCCCTAAACTGCTGGAGTGAAGGGTTCCCGGCTGGCATATGTGCAGTGACTCCTCTGCGTTGGAAAAGCTGCAACTTGTTAGTACGGTTCCAGTAAACAGAGAGCTGGCCTCACATAGCTAATTAGCTGTGGCCCCGGCTCGCCTGTGCTGGGTAGTGACAGTCTAATCAGAGATGATTGTCATCAGATATCACAGATGTCTCTCCTTGCTGCTCAGCCCAGGCAGGCGCTCGTGCAGTTTGGGGAAGGGAGCGTTAGATGCTGTTCAAAGACACCGGGTCTCTGGGTGTCTCAGCTGCCGGTTCCAGGCAGCTTGTCACTCCTGCCTGCTGCGAGGAAGAAAGCGGGGTTAGGCAAGGGGAGTAGCATACCTGTCGGGTTTTCCGGGAGGCAGTGATGCAATCAGTTTGAAAGGAGCGGTTTCCGAACGAAAAGATATGTAACCGAAGCTACTCGGGACTCTTTTGGAGCCACCTGGGATTCTCGGGGATGACAAATGCTAATTCTCTCAATTTATTATGTATGTTGGAAAAGAAACATACTTAAAGGGGTAAAGAAACAGGCCTAAAGATTTCCAGGCTGCAATCAAGTTTGTGGTAAGAAAAATAAGGCACGATGCAGAGAGGTGCGACTTTAACCATAAAGCAGGAAACTGATGGCCCTTCGGGGCCAGTCCTCTGCCTCTCATGCTCAGCCTGTCCTGCCCACTCCACCCCCACAAGCTTGTAATACCCTCCCCTGGTTTCTGACCCCTCTCCCCAGCCTCCTGTTACCCCTTAGAAGTCCTGGCACTTCCTCTCACCAGGGCTGCTGGTCATCTTCCACCCTGAAGACCTTCAGCCTCCCAAACTTCTCTCCGAGATACAAATGGCCACCCTTCCGCCCTCACCTTCACCACCATCCATGTGGCTTCTCCAGCACTCTGCTTTCCCAGCTCTTCTTGGGCTCTGCCCAGGGCCCCCTTCCTTCCTTCATCCCTAACACTGGAGCCTCAGGGGTTCCATCCCGGTCCTTGTCTAGTGCCCTCTTCAGCTACCGTCTCCTTCCAACCTCCTCCACAGCTGTGGCCTCAACCACCAAGCCCACTCTAGAAATGGCCTCATTTTCCTCCCGGGCTCTCACTTAACGCATCACGTCGTTATTGAACGTATTCTCTAAATATCCCATGGACGCCTCGTACTTCACCTGCCCCAGACTACAAACTCCTCTCTCCTGGGGCCCCGCCTGTCCTCATCCTTTGGTTCTCCCTCTAAGCCAGGTCCTCCATCATACCTGCCGGCCTGGTGAAGACTTCACTCTCTCTGGGGTCACCTGAGTGAAATCCGAAACCACCGTGAGCCCCTGCTTCCTTTTACTCCTGAGGCCCGGCTCTCCGAAAGCCAGGCGGTGTCCTCCCCCTCTTCCTCCATGCCTCCGGATTCATTCCTTCCTCTCCATTTTCCCTGTCTCTGGCCTTTGTTATCTCCCTGCAGGGCTGTACTCTTGGCACGGATATGCCCTTCACCCTGCATCCAGCATGGTATTTCTGGAATGCAATCCGACCCTGCCATTCCCGTATTCAAAATTGTCAACAGATCCCTAAACGTGGAGGAAAGCCCTGGGTACGAGGCTCCGTCAGTGGACCTGCGTGTTGCTGTCCCCCCCCCCGCCCCCCCCCAGCACGGTGGCTGCAGTTGTCCTACGGCTCCACGCCCCTCCCTGCTGCTCCAGACACACACCTGGTCCCAGTCTGGTCCCATCTTGGCATATTTCCTAAAATGGGTTTCCCTGTTCTACTCAGCAGAGTAATCGCAGACTCACCTCAGAGGTGTCTTTCCTCGGAAGCCTTGTCTAATATTTCTAGGAGAAGAAAATGCCTCTTCCTAAATGCTCCTGGAACCACATTTCCATACTTCTGTTACAGCTGTGGTTACATTCCCCGGAATGGTAATATCTCTGCCTACTCCTCTTGACCGGGAATCCCCGGAGGGCAAGGAATGTTTATCTCTGTGACTCTTCATCTGGCCGGGTGCCTGGCACACCGCAGACCTTTCAATATTTGTTAAATGAATGAACGAAATAAGCGCGAGGACGAATGAATGAATGACTAGAAACGTATCATTGCACAGGGTCAGGTAGGCCTAAGACTAACATCTTGAAGGTTTCTTCAACTTTCCACGGAGGCTCGGGGAGCTCAGCCTATGTCAAAACGAGAACGGGGGAGCCTGGGTGGCTCGGTCGGTTAAGCGTCCAACTTCGGCTCAGGTCATGATCTCGAGGTTCGTGAGTTCGAGCCCCGCGTCGGGCTCCGTGCTGACAGCTCGGAGCCTGGAGCCTCTTCGGATTCTGTGTCGCCCTCTCTCTCTGCCCTTCCCCCACTCGGGCTCTGTCTCAGTCTCTCAAAAATGAATAAAAACATTAAAAAAAAATTAAGAAACAAAACGAGAACACAAAGAGAAGTTGTAATACTAATGGTAATAATAACCGCCATTCGTTAGGCACCTACTGTGTGCCAGTCACCATGCCAAATTTACATGAATTATCCCATTTAATCCAGTGTAAGTCTTATAAATATAACTCTCTCTCTTACAGATAAGGAAACCGAGGTTCAAGGCCACATATCTAGGCCTACACTGGCTGCATGGTCCACAAGTACGGTCTTAGGAGTTTTGCACTTTGGAATTTAGCCTGCAGCAGAGATGAAGAGGAGGTATGGAGAACACGCTTTGTACTTTCGGGTGGAAAATAAGGTGGAGGGTCTTACTAAAAGCTGGCCGGTCTATTCCGTCCGCTAAGTATGGTGCCATGCTAGGCTGGCAGTTCTTTCTCTCCATCAGTCAGCTACCTTCCTCAGCTTTGGGGCCACCGGTGAGCCCCTTACCGGTGACAGCCACCTTGGAAATTGCAGGCCTTCATTCTTGAGCGTTGCTCAGGAAGGAACTGGGTTGGAAAAGCATTGAAATGTGCTGACGTGGAACGGAATCCTTGCCCGGGAAGTTCAACGAGAATGTGGCCAGAACCCTCGGTTTGCAAACGAAACATTTTCACAACCCACTTATTATTTGTTAGATGTGATGTTTTTCGCCCCATGAGTTGAATAATGGGAGCCGTGGTTATTGTGGCCCAGGGTAGACAGACCCCAACTGCACACAGCATAAAGAATGCGTGTTAGAGCAAAAGCGAGAAGGTGGGAGAGTTGTTGAGTTTAAAACTTCTGGATGCTTGTAAATAATATTGAAAGGCTGTTTTCCAACATTTAATTGGGTGAAATATAAGGGTCTTTTTATTTAAAAAAATTTTTTTTTGGAATGGGGAGGAAGTGCTGGAAAAAATATGTCTTTGGCCTTGGCACTGAAACCATAACGTTCTTGTACCACTCTTCTACCCCCTGCCTTTCTAATATGTTTACTACATTTTTTTAGTCTCTGGTTTGAACTTTATCCTGTCAAGTTTCTGGACTTGTAAGCAGTATGCAACTTCCTAGCAATTGAGGTAGATACTGACTCATTTTAATTCGAACCATTTTGCTGGGCTCATTGAAAACAACAATGGGCTTAAAAAGCCACAACACTGTTAAAAGCACGGTAAGGACCGGGGAGGACCACTAAAGGCTCCTGATTTGAGTGTGAGTTCATAAGTTTAATCATACGTAATCGATTATTTTTACAGGGGAGTATTTTTTTTTTAGCCCTGTGGTTATATGGTAGAAAAATAAAAGCAAAATATGTGTGGCCGAGGAAATAAGAATAAGTAAAAGGGTCTAAATAAGCTAAGGCCGATATCAATTCTGTACATAACCAGATCGAGGAATACTAGGATCACAACGTGCTGTTGTAGCACCTTGCAGTTTAGAAAGGGCTTTCATATAGATGGTCAGTTACGTATGGACTATAGGCCAAGCTTATGAGGTTGGCAGATAAGCATCATCATCCCCATTTTTAAGAAAGATAACTGAGGTTTAACAAGAGGAAGTAACTCTCCCAGTACAGGTCGGTTCTCTGAAGCCTAGTGCTTTCTCGCCCCTAGAATCACACAGCGTCCAATGTGCATGGGCCTGTGTGTTCTAGAAGCCGCTCTCAGGATGCAGACTCAGGTTTAACTCTGTAGCAGGGTGAAACAGTAAGCAAAGTCAAGATTGTGCAAAAGTTGCATTTCTGGTCCTAAAGCCTGGTTTAATAAAAGCAAATCAGCCTTGATTATTGCCTAAGTAAATGAAAGTGTTAATTAATCTCGCCTCCCTGGTCAGAAATAAAAGCCTGTGAAATTCAAACATACCTGAGGAATGTGAACAGGCAGCTGTGAACTTGTGACAAGGGTGTAGGCACATTTGCTGTTGTTTGCCCCGCGCGCAGTGTGGAGACTGCAAGATAGTAAACACTTACCAAGTGTGGGAAGGAATAAAGGAGGGGAAGAGAGAGAGAGAAAAAGAAAGGAGTGAATGAAAAATTAAAAGAAGGAGAAGAGGAAAGAGGGAGAGACACTTCATTCGCTAATTGGCTGCATTCAAGGTGAATATTAACGAAGGCATGGTTTGGAGAGTTGCCAATTTGTTCTTCCTGCCTCAGCCGTTAGCTGACTGCCTTTCATTAAGTATGAATATATATCCACATTCGTAGATAAGTCAACAGTTCCATATACACCCACACCTTCTAACACATGCGTGCGCATGCATGCACACACACACACACACACACACTCTCTCTCTCTCTCTCTCTCTCTCTCTCTCACGGAGCTTCCTGCCTAGCACAAAGGGTCAAACAAAGGTGCGATCGAAGAGGAGGATGAAAAGATTGTAGATGAGGAGGGGATAAGAAGGCACATTTCAGTCGAGAGTTCTATTTCTTTGACTAATTAACATGATAAAATTGAAACGCCCACGTATGCACGCCCACGGAGTTTCCATAACTTGGAAAGTGTAAGGTGGTGACGTTTTGCCGCAACGGGGTTAAAAATATTCACCGCCATGTGAAAGATGCTTAAAATGAGAAGCTTTCTACAGATCCTCACGGGGGAGAAAAGAGCCCAACTTCAGAAGATGCTGGCCAAATTATGACCCGTTTCCAACAGAGGGATCCACCTTAAGAAAGGTCCAGAGAGCTCAACAGAAACCAAATACAGTAAGAGGAAGTTGGAAGTGTGGGTGTCAGGCTGTCAGTAATCTGACAGCTAACGTAACTACCCTCTAATCCAGCCAGCTCCAGCCACGCTCTCCGCTGACACCGCCAGGACTGACTGACAGCTGAGGAGCAGGCACTTTTTACAGGCTCAAGTGACATCCAGTCTATTAAGGCTGACAAGCACAAAGCAGAGATTTGCCCTGAATGGTTTGGTACTGAAGCCTAGTAAAGGGGTTATTGGAAAGGTCTTAGAGAAAGTGTCAGACTCCAGCTCAGATGATAACAATATTGTAATGATGGGACTGGACAATGAAGTGCTATGATTGCCCATACGGGCAGTTAGACTGTAGGCGAACGGGGAAGGCTGAGAAGGAGCACACAGAAGCCGACGGATTCCCCAAGGCCAGCGCACCACCATTTGAGGAGTTTTTTTTTGGCGATGTGTTCGCCTGGGCCTGGAGACGGTTTCCCAAAGTTGCATATTAGTGGTGTCGTCTGCCCGGCACGGTGGTGGGGGTGACAACTAGGCAGTGAGGGAGGGCTGGGCGTAAACCAGGCAACACGTGAAAGGAGTGTTTGCCTGGGTCACCCCTCAGTTCATCGAGAGGCGTTGACAATATTTTCCAGAAGAAGATGAATGGTAATATTCGGACTACCGCTTTGCTTATTAACTCGGGCTGAAAAGTATATTAGCAAGTGCAGCGACATCACCGTGATTATCGTCGTGGCTGGTTTTGACTGCACTGGCTCCGGCAGGTGCCAGACGCGTGCCAAGCACAACGCCCAGAATTTCTTCAGCGGGCTTTTCTCCGAAGGACGGTAAAATGAATTGTTTTTCCTGAGTGTCATTTCGGAGTTCTCTCTGCGAAGTAAAGAAAAAAGGGCACATATCATAATCCTCTTTTATTCATAGGAAAATGTCCAGCAACGAAAAAATAAATGCCTGGCGCATCGGGGCCCCAGGTCCCTGTCCAGGCATTCTGCCCAGCGTCCATTCCGCTCACTCATTCTGACATTCGTGCCTACCAGTTGTGAAAGAGTTTAAACATCACCAGCTGGTGACGCCCATGATGTAAAAATTCACAAGAAAATTTCAGACTTTGTTCTTAGACTCCCAAGTTTACTTTTTCAAAATTTTTCTCAAAAATTTAACTGCTAAAGCTTTTCCCATGTCGAACATCCTTGGGAGTCCTATACATAAGGAGAGTTGAAGGCTGAGTGTGCATAGATAATAAGAATCTCTAAAATTTGAGAACATAACAAACCCCCCGGACCACAACCAAGAAAACAAGATTTTGCCCTTAGAAATCTGGATCTGTCTGCTTGACTTTCATTTAAAATGGCTTCGGTTCTGCTCTGGCTTCTCCCAAGATTTCTCTAAGATTACCCATAAAGAGACCAAAAAAAATGACTAAACTTTATAATACTTCCCAAATGTTAGGAAAGATAGTGATTATTATTTCCAGCATGTGGGAATAATATTCTCAGAACGGTGCCTCCCCCTGCCCCACCACCACCAATGATGCTACGATGAAAAACAAAACTGAGGACTGGCAGTGCTGTGCAGCTGAAAACCAATGACACCTGCCATCAAAAAGGTAAATAGGGAAATAATATATTCCTCTCCATCTGTCTGCCCCGTGGCTGAGAAACTAAAAAACTACACCAATCAAAACACTCAGCAGCCATCCCTTCATTAAATGGATGCCACTTTTTAAGTCAACTGGTGTCCTTCTGTCCACTTTCACTGATGTGAATTTTGAGACTTCAACTTCTAGAAAATGATTCGTGAAAGTAAAGGAAGGCTGGAGGTGGTGCTTTGCATTTTTGAAGGCACAGCACACACACACACAATAACAAAGTTTATGGATCGAAGCAGGCAAAAGAATACTAGAAGCAGTGTGAAAGTTTTTTGAAATAGTTTTTGATGAGATAAATAGCTTAGGAGCATAGGAGAATCAGGAAACGGAGAGAGAAAAGGATCCTATATATGCCCAGCATTGCCAGACAAGATTAATACTTCCCAATACAAATTGGTCTAGTTGTGCATATTCAGCCTCAAGGGGGCTAACAATGGAGCCACATGTTTTCTAAGTAACCAAACTATTGACAAACACCAAAGCTGGAAGATTTCTGCTGGGCATGAGGTCCAGAAGAAGAAAGAGGCCATCTGGAATTTAAATCCCAGAGAAAGCGGAGCCAGTCTCACTGTGACAAATTGAGGCTGAGGAGATAATGCTAAGCCATGAAAGTAAGAAGAAGAAGAAAAGTAGGAGCAAAGAGATAGGCAGTGGAATCTGAGCCAATCCTCCTTCACGGATGCTTAAAAGGGCAATGAAATGTCATTAGGGCTTGTAAAGCTCCAACGTATTCCTGGGAATCTAGAAGTCCATGTACAAGTATAGGACTGGGCACATGCTTAGGAATAACCTGAGAAGGCCCTAACCACTCATCTCTGGCTGACTTGGAGGGTCTGCACAAGCAGGAAAGTGAAGCCTAAGGCAGAGTTGTCAACTGCCTGGCTCAGCGTTGAAGGTGTTCCCCCAAATACACACAGAATCCCTCAGCAAAGATGGAGAGGCTTGTTGTTCTAGACATTTAAGAAAATCTCTCTCCGATTGTTACTGACCACTGAGATGACTGAGCAGAGATTTCAATAGCCACACATGACAAATAACATAGACTTTATGGAACAATTCAGATGTCACTAAATAGATAACAACAACTACATCAAGCAGCAATATCAACAAGTCCTGAAGAGAGGGAAACATCTGATTTCTAGAGAACATTAGAGTATGTAAAATGTCCAGTTTTCAAGTAAAAACTAAAATACATGCAAAGAAACAAAAAAATATAACCAGTATACAGCAACAACAAAAAAGCTATCAATAGAAGTGGTCTCTGGAAAGACTCAGATGTTGGACTTATTAGACAAAGACTTTAAGTCAGGCATTTTAAATATATTTTAAAAAAACTCAAGGAAGCATGTCAAAAAAAAATTAAAGAAAAGCATAAGAACAGTGTCTCACCAAATATATAATATTATTGAAGAGATAGAAATTGTAAAAAAAACAAAATCGTGGGGTTGGAAAGTATAATAATTTAAACCAAAAATTCACAAGGTGGGCTCCACACCAGAATTGGGCAGGCAGTAGAAAGAATCAGCGAACTTGAATACAGGTCAATTGAGATTATCCAGTCTGAAGAACAGAAAGAAAAACGAATTTTACAAAGTGACCATAGCCTCAGAAGCTCAAAAAACACCATGAAGCACAGAAACATACACATAATGGTAGTCCCAGAAGAAAATTAAGAGAAAGGGGTAGAAAGAATATTTGAATAAATAATGGCAGGAAACTTCCCAAATTTGATGAAAAGTATTAATATATACATCCAAGAAGCTCAATGAATTCCAGGTAGAATAAACTCAAGAGACTTATGCCTAATAAACAAAGCGTTCAAAGACCAAGGGAAGATCTTGAAAGCAGCAAGAACAGCACACACTCGTCACGTGGAAGTGGTCATTAATACAATTAGCAGCTGATTTCTCATCAGAAACCCTGGAATCCAAACAGCCGTGGGATGACATGTGCACTGTTGAAGGAGACAAAGCTGTCAATCCAGAATTTCATATTCAATAAAACTATCCTATAAAAATGAAGGGGAAAATAAGACAAAAATATAAACAACGGACAGACCAAGTAAAAGTTTCTAAATAAGCAACCATCAAAAGGGTCTATTGCTATGAATAAAAACTGAGAGCCTTTTCTGCTAGCCGGTCTCCTTTACAAGAAATGCTAAAGGGAATTCTTCAGGCTGAAATGCAAGGACACCAGATCATAACTCAATTCAACCTGAAGAAATAAAGCAAACTAGTAAAAGTAACTATATAGGTACATATATAAAAGACAGAAACAATGTACTTTGTGTTTCTCACTACTTTTCCCTCCATCTGATTTCAAAAACAGCTTCCTAAATCGATCATTATAAATAGGTGTTGATGTGCACAACATGTACGAAGATGTAATTTGTGACAAAACCAGTATCAAGGAGAGGAGCAATGGAGCTACTTGTGTGTGTGTGTGTGTGTGTGTGTGTGTGTGTATATACACATATATGTGTGTGTGTGTATCTATATATATGTGTGTGTGTGTATATGTGTGTGTGTGTGTGTGTGTGTGTGTGTGTGTGTATATATATATATATATATATATATATATTATTGTCAAATTGGTTTCCATACAACACCCAGTGCTCATCCCAACAGGTGCCCTCCTCAATGCCCATCACCCACTTTCCCCTCTCCCCCACCCCCCATCAACCCTCAGTTTATTCTCAGTTTTTAAGAGTCTCTTATGGTTTGCCTCCCTCCCTCTCTGTAACTTTTTTTTCCCTTTCCTCTCCCCCATGGTCTTCTGTTAAGTTTCTCAGCATCCACATATGAGTAAAAACATGGTATCTGTCTTTCTCTGCCTGATTTATATCACTTAGCATAATACCCTCCAGTTCCATCCACGTTGCTGCAAATGGCCAGATTTCAATCTTTCTCATTGCCAAGTAGAATTCCATTGTATATATAAACCACATCTTCTTTATCCATTCGTCAGTTAATGGACATTTAGGCTCTTGCAATGGAGCTATTTGGAGCAAAGTTGTGTCATTTAAATTAAGTTGGCATTAATCAGAGCTAGATTATTATAAATTATTATGTTAATTGCAATCTCTAGGGCAATCACCTTAAAAAATATATAACAAGAAAGGTGGTTAAAATGGTACAATAAAAAATATCTATTTAACACAAAAGAAGACAGTAATGGAGGAATATAGAAACAAAAAAGACACAACATACAGAGAACAAATAAGGAAATGAGAAACATAAATCCCCTTTATCAATAATTACATTAAATGTGGATGATCAAACTAATTAAAAAGCAGATATTGGCAGAATCAATTAAAAATAGCATGATTCAACTACATGCTGTATAATTTTTTTAAGTTTATTTTATTTATTTTGAGAGAGAGAGAGAGAGAACACATGGAGGGGCAAAAAGAGAGGGAGAGAGAGAGAATCCCAAACAAGCTCCGCACTGTGAGCCCAGAGCCTGATGTGGGGCTCAAACCCACAAACCATGAGATTATGACCTGAGCCAAAATCAAGAGTCAGATGCTAAGCCACTCAGGTGCCCCATGAGCCTCCCAGGCACCCCTCAACTACATGCTGTCTAAAAGAGACACACTTTAGATAGGAAGACATGAGTAGGTTCAAAGTGAAACGTTGAAAAAAAAGATATACCATGTAAACAATGACTAAAAGAAAGCTAGAGTGGCCACACAACATCATACAAAATAGACTGTAAGACAAAAACTGTTCCTAGAGACAAAAATTCTGGGTGGCTCAGCTGGTTGAGCCTCCGACTTTGGCTCAGGTCACGATCTCACAGCTTGTGAGTTTGAGCCCCACATCAGGCTTGCTGCTCTCAGCACAGAGCCTGCTTCAGATGCTCTGTGTCCCACTCTCTGCCCCTCCCTCACTTGCACTCTCTCAGAAATAAATAAAAATCTTTTAAATTACATTCTATAATGTAAAAGGGTCAAGCCATCAAGAAGATATAATTATAAACATATATGCATCTAACGATAGAGCACCAAAATACATGAAGCAAAAACTGACAGACTTGAAGGGAAAAATAGACAATTCAACAATAATAGCTGGAGACTGTAATATCCCACTTTCTGTCTAGAACAACTTGACAGAAAATCAGCAAGTAGAAGACTTGCCCAAACTACAAGCCAGCTATAAAACACAGCTATCAAACAAAGCAAACATCTATGAAACACCCCACCCAACAACAGCAGAATACATATTCTGCTTCTCAAGTGCGTATGTAAGTTTCTCCAAAATAGATCATATATTAGGTCATAAAACAAGTTTGAATACACCTAAAAATATTGAAATCATTCCAAGTATATTCGGCAAACACAGTGGAATGAAGTTAAAAATCCATAGCAGAAGGAAATTTAAGTAATTCACAAATATGTGAAAATTAAACAACACATTTCTAAATAATCAATGGATCAAAGAAGAAATCATAAGGGTAATTACAAAATACCTCAAGATGAGTGCAAATGTGTCTTCATGATATGCAATGAAAACAGTGTTTGGAGGGAAATTTATAACTGTAAACACCTACTTTAAAATAAAAAAAGAAAACTCTCTCAAATGAATAGACTAACCTTCTACTTTAAGAAACTAGGGGGGAAAAAAGAGCAAATTAAAAACCAAAGCAAAAGGAATAAAGGAAGTAATAAAATTAGAGCAGAAAAAATAAATTAGGAGAAAACAATAGAGAAAATCAACAAAACTAAATGTTGGTTTTTTGAAAAGATCAACAAAATTGACAATTAGCTATATGGACTAAGAAAAAAAGAGGACTCAAATTGCTAAAAAAAAAAAAAAAAAATCACTACTGACCTTACAAAAATAAAAAGATAAGGGACTACTTTGAATACTTGTATGTCAATAAATGGATAACCTAAATGATATAGACAGAATCCCAGAAAGGCAAGAAACTAATAAAACTGTTTCAAGAAGGAATCGAAAATCTTAACAGACCAATAGCAAGTAAAATAATGTAATTAGTAATCCAAAAGTTTCCCACAAAGAGAAGTCCAGAACAAGATGTCGTCAGGGATGAATTCTATTAAACATTAAAGAATTAACACAAATTCTTCACAAACCCTTCTAAAATACAGGAGAAGAAGGAACACTTCTCCAGTTATTCTATAAGGCCAAACACATCACAAGAAACAGAAACTACAGATTAATATTTTTAATGAAAATCCTCAAGCAAATACTAGCAAACTGAATCAGAAACATACAGAGAGGATTATATGCCATGACTAAGTGGGATTTATCCCAGGAATGCAAGGTTGGCTCAACATATGAAAGTCAATCACCATAATACACCATATTAATAGAATAAAAATCAAAACCCACAGGATTATCTCAATAGACACAGAAAAAGTATGGGACAGAATCTAACATTCTTTCATGATAAAAAGACTCAGTAAGTTAGAAGGGAAATTCCTGAACCTGATAAAAGCTCTCTACAAGAAAGCTCACAGCTATATCACACATACAGTGGAAAGACTGAATGCCTTCTTCCTAATATCAGGATTAAGTCAAGGATGCTCACTCTTGCTTTTACCGATTTTCTTCAACACTGTAGTATGTGTCGTAGCTAGAAAAATTAGTCAAGAAAAATGAAGTTAAAAGGGAATATTGGGAGGGAAGCAGTAAAACTGTCTCTATTTGGAGAAGACATAATGTTGCACCTAAAACACACTAAGGAATAACAAAAAAATTTTATAGGCAATAAACAAGTCCAGCAGGTTGGCAGAATACAAGATTAATCTGCAAACATTAGTTGTATTTCTGTGCACCAACAATGAACAATCCAAAAATGAAATTAAGAAAACAGTTCCTTTAATAATAGCAGCAACAGAATAAAACAGGAATAAGCTTAATACTTAAAACATCATTGAAAGAAATTGAAGAAGACCTAAATAAATGGAAAAACATCCATTGTAATGGATTAGAAGATTTACCAGTGTTAAGAGGGCAATACCCTTCAATTTGATCTATAAATTAAATGCAATACCAATCAAAATTTAAGCTACCCATTTTGCAGAAATTCACAAACAGATCCTAAAGTTTGGAAAACGCAAGAGATCCATAATAGCCAAAACAGTATTGAAAAAGAACAAAATTGTCCATCACAATTCCCAATTTCAAAATGTACCACAAAGCTACAGTAATCAAAACCGTGTGGTACTGCCACAGGTTGGACTTACAGATCAGGGTCCTAGAACTGAGAGTCCAGAAATAAACCTATATGTTTGTGGTCAACTGAGTTTTGACAGTGGATCCAGGACCATTCAATAGGGAAAGAAGTCATCTGAACAAACGATGCTAGAACAACTGAATATCTACAAGCAAAAGAATGAAGTTGGACCTCTATCTCATACCATATGCAGAGATGACCTTAAAATGTATCAAAGACCTCAGTAGAAAACTATAAAATTCTTAGATATAAACACAGGTATGATTCTGCATGACCGTGGATTAAACAACATTGTCATAGATATGACACCTAAAACCCAACCAGCCAAAGAAAAAATAGATAAATTTGATTTCATTAAAATTAAAACCTTTTATGCTTCAAAGGCAAGAAGCACATGAAAAGATGCCCAACATCATTGCTCATTAGGAAATGCAAAACTACAACGAGATACACTTCACATCTACTGGAATGACTATAATTTTTTAAAAATTAGACAATAACAAGTATTGGCAAGATGTGGAGAAATTGCCTTATATCTTGCTAATAGGGATGAAAATGGTAGGGCTGCTATGGAAAATAGTTCGCAATTCCTTAAAAAGTTAAACATAGAGGGGCACCTGGGTGGCTCAGTCGGTTAAACATCCAACTCTTGATTTCATCTCAGGTCATGATCTCATGGTTCATGAGATGGAGCCCTGCATTGGGCTCTACGCTGACATCACAGAGCCTTCTTGGAATTCTCCCTCTCCTCCTCTCTCTTTCCCTCCCCCTGCTCATGCACTCTCTCTTTCTCTCGCAAAATAAATAAATAAACATTAAAAAAAGTTAAACACAGAGTTACTATATGACCCATCAATTCCACTCCTAGGTATATACCCCAAAGATTTACAGCATATGTTCACATAAAATGTGTATACATGTGTTCATACCAGCATTATTCATAACAATAAAAATGTGGAAACAACCCAGATGTTCATCAATTAAGGAATGGATAAACAAAAATGTGGCATATCCATACAGCAAAATATTATTCAGTCACAAAAATGAATGAGCTATTAAAAATGCTACAGTATAGATGAGCCTTAAAAATATGCCAAGTGAAAGAAACCTGACACAAAATGCTGCATGTGTGTACATTACATTAATTTTATATAAAATGAATTTGGTATGGCAGGAATAAAAAAACTAATATAACTGTGAATGGCATTGTTGAATAACTATATTGTACACCTGAAACTAATATAACACTGTATGTTAGCTATACTGGAATGGAAAGGATAAAGGAAAGGAAAGGAAAGGAAAGGAAAGGAAAGGAAAGGAAAGGAAAGGAAAGGAAAAGAAAAAAGAAAAGAAGAAAAAGGAAGGGAAAGAAAGGAAAGGAGAAGAAAAGAAAAAAGGAAAGGAAAGGAAGAGAAGAGAGGGGAAGAGAAAAGGAAAGGAAAGGAAAGGAAAAGAAAAGAAAAGAAAAGAAAAGAAAAGAAAAAAGAAAAAAGGAAGGGAAAAGAAAGGAAAGGAAAGAAAGGGAAGGGAAGGGAAGGGAAGAAAGGGAAGGAGGGAAAGAAAGGAAAGAACTGTGAAAGCCAGAGTGCTTTTCTAGGCAACAATTTAATGCTACCACGTTATGATCAAGTAAAACTAATTTTGTGGAAGTAATTTAATGCACTCTCTTCAAAGAATTCCAAGTTCTCACTTCCATCTGATGAGAACCAAGATTGAAGCGCAGCGAGCTTCCCATGAGGACACAGAAGCAAAAATCAGCATGTGTCCCAGCAGGCAAGGTCCCCAGAGTTTATCTGTGACCCTCTGCCTGAGAAGGACCCTGGCCAACATCAAGTGAGCTTGATTTCCTGCTCTGTCTGTACTTTGTATCAGTCATTCAGCACATTTGTCAAGTGTATTCCAGAGACACCATTTGTCAGTTCCTGAGGAAATTCCAAATTAGTGAGGCCCTAGCCTCAAGGAACCCGCAACAGTGGTAGAGATGCATATAAATTTCCTACCATAGGATAAAGACCAATCATGTAACATTTCAGCAGAATAGAAATGTCAGGGAAACCATGTGTGCCTGGAAATTTACCTTTCCAGTTGAGACTTAAAAAGGTGGATTCTGGAATATTCCTGAAACCCAGCTGAGAAGTATCTGAAGGGAGGAGGGGCGAGGAGGAAAAGTGAAGATGGAGGGTGGTACTGGATACAATGTAAGTGGTTATTTTTATAGAGACAATTAGCATTTAACCTTAACTTTGATTCTTACAGACTGTGTAATTTGGGGCAATCCATGCAATTCTTCTCTGCTTCTGTTTCTTTGTGTAATACAAAGATAATAATAGCATCTATTTCATGTGGGTATTTTGGGGATTAAATAAGGACCTATGAAGTGCTTAGCAGAGAGCCCGGTACAACGTCATAATCATTCAGACCCATTAGGTCCCTCCTCCCCCAATTGATTCTGGAGGCATCTGATGAAATAAAGCTAGCATGGCATGTCTTTAATGAGGACTCCCGCTTGGAGTTAAAAACTTAAGGCCTTTTGGAGAGTTTTAAGATAGGTAATGTTCAGGGTTTTGTTCTTACATATCTTGGATGGATCTCTCAAACCGTAACTCTAAATCTGGGACTATTAGTGGAAGTCTAAATGGTTACTGTTACCGATGTTACCGATAATGCCGAATACCAATTAAATCATCTACTCTACCCTTGGTGGACTCATCTGTCACTATGTTGTATACGTAACTTACACTTTTTTTTAAAGTTTATTTATTTTTTAGAGAGAGCACACAAGCAGGGGAGGAGCAGAGAGAGGGGGGGACAGAGGATCCCAAGCAGTCCCTGCACTGACAGCAGCGAGACTGATGTGGGGCTCAACTCATAAACCGTGAGATCATGACCTGAATCGAAGTTGGAGGCTCTGTTGACCGAGCCACCCAGGTGCCCCGCAATTTATACTTTTAAAATAACAATGTTGACTCTCCAGTACTACGATTCAGAATAATCCAAGATTTCCAGATCTTGATAAAACAATGTAAAATCCATTAGCATTAGAGCCAAAGCTTCCCTCCTACACATTCCAGGAGGTCAATACTATTTTTTATTCTGGCCGGCATAAATATTTATTGGCTCATGAAGTCATACTGAATAACATGGACTTGCCTAGTGACCCACCCCGTCTCCACTCTAATTCTTGATTATGGAGACTCTTGACCATTGGAGGAAAATTCTGACATAAAAGGAGTGTTTGAAATACGAGTTAGCTGACTCATTATGCTCTGAATTCAAATAGATTTTTGACAGTTCACTAACAATGCCCAACTGTTTAGTTACCCTTATTTTAGTCATTTCAGTTATAAAATTTTCCCTTGATAGTTCTATCTGTTAACGCTATCACTTGTGTAGCTGTTGCGACCTCGTTCACCAGCTCAGGACACAAATTTGATTACGTCTTGTCATCTTCAAATTAAAATTGCTTCATCCCCCATTCATCAGAGTAACATGAATCCAGGATCTTTCAAGGTCATCCTTGCCCATCATCTAAGAACCCCAGATATTCCCTCATTCTAAAGTGGCTTAGTCCCGCTCTGGACGCCTCTCAGAAAGCAGCTAGGGAATCAGACTGGGGGGGGGCGGGCAGCCTGAAAATGACTTCCTATTATTGTCGATGCCATACTCCGCTACGCCTTTGTGCAGTGTTTCTCTTTCTGGTTCAGACTGGTGTACAGACCTTATCAGTGCTTGGGATAATAAAAATCGGTTCACGGGGACATGTGCAATTCCTATTCTCAAAGCAGGTCCGCACTGTGCCAGAACAAGCCCTTTCCTGAGTCTAGGTGTCGCCGATAAGCCAGGAGGCGTACTCTAGACTGCCGTCCCTTGTGAAGATTTTCCTCTTGGGTGGTCTTCACTTTCTTCTCCTCCCAGGAGACGTCAGTTGAGACTCTGAATCTGGCAGAAGCATCTAAGGATGTGGAATCTCAAAAGAGCTGGGAACGTGATAGAGTTGGTACTGCCAGTTTCCTTTTACAAGGCTTCTTGATGTCCACGAACATGTCCTCCTTCCCCCCACAATGATCAGATCTACATACCGGGTTGTTATTTGGAGACGCTGCCTTTGTCAAGCCACAGAAAGGGCCTATTACTCACTCTCCCCCTGGAGCAGCAAGGCCCAATTGCTTGACAGTTACATAATTGAGAGGAGTCTTTTCAGTGGCCTCCCAGAACAGGTTGCAAGGGAACTTGCCATATCTACCAATGCTGTCGCGGATTTTAAAAGATACCTTGTCCTGAGGGAACGAAAAAAATATTAGCATTGCACCCGGACACTATGCGGGGAATTCACAGAAAAAAAAATTCAATGAAGATAAGTCTTCGAGTTAGCCTGCTACCTATCAGATTTAACCGTGATTCTGCTATTTAGCAGCTGCGTGCTCAAGCAAGTAAGTCGATCACTCTGAGCCCATGTAACAGCGCGGCTAGAAAGTATCCGTGGTTCTAAGTCGTGAAGAACTGAGAAATCACAGCGTAAACAAACGAGTTTTAATCTTTCTTCCATAAGAAGTACAAAAGTTGCCAACTGCAGACATTGGTTCGTAGCTCAAGATGGCAGAACCAAGGGCCCCACATTTCTCTTGGCATTTCGCTCATAGTCGCGAGACGGCACTTACGTAAACAGCGGGCGTATCACATCTCAGGCAGTAGCCCGGAGGAGAGAATGGGAAGAAGGAAGGGCCAGTGCTCGTTTCAGGAAAGCAAGAGCATCCCAGAAATCCCTAGACCACTTTGGTTTATATTTTATGGGCCAGACTGTGCCACATGGCAACTTCTAACTTCAAGAGAGTCTGGGAATGGGAATTGTAGCTCTCTAGACTCCAGGGTATAAGGAGACACTGAAAAGTGGGTGAATAAGGCTGCCGTGTCGGGCACACAAGCAAAGACCCGAATTAAGGGCAGTAGCAGCAAGGAGGAAGAACGGCGGACGAGATTGAAGCTGGAGTCAACAACGTTCTTTGAGTCACTGAGGGTGGGTGATGATGGGGAGGGCAGAGGTCAGGAACCACGTCTCATTTTTCTTTTCTTTTTTTTTTTTTCAACTTTTTTTTATTTATTTTTGGGACAGAGAGAGACAGAGCATGAACGGGGGAGGGGCAGAGAGAGAGGGAGACACAGAATCGGAAGCAGGCTCCAGGCTCCGAGCCATCAGCCCAGAGCCTGACGCGGGGCTCGAACTCCCGGACCGCGAGATCGTGACCTGGCTGAAGTCGGACGCTTAACCGACTGCGCCACCCAGGCGCCCCTCACATCTCATTTTTCAAGTAGCCTCCTGAAGGGCCTAATAAAGTCCTCGAGATAAAATGGACCGTCAAAGATAGGTCCCCAGAAGATGTTCAGAGTTGTGATTCTGTGGGCGTATAGCAGGACCCCAGACCCCTCTTCAGGGAGCCAGGCCTTGCAGAATCACGGAAACTTATCGGTTAGCACTTGCTTGATTTTTAGGCAAAACTCATGCCGAAATCTTTCATTAGGGACCTTCTCCTGTTTTCGCTTTGTGCCTTTATGTTAATGACTGACTCAAACAAAAATTCTATCACTGTGTATGAAAAGGCACTTCCGTGGCATCGACGGGATAGATAGAGGGCTCGATAGCCTCTGGAATCCTCTCAGGGGCATTGGCGACTGAGCTTGCCTTCCACGAGAACCAGTGGGTCAGTCTCGTGGAGCCCCTTTTACACGGGTATCCTATTATTTAACAGGCACTTTAAATTGAGACCAGCATCCTGATTCTCAAGCAGCCTGGCTTTTATTGGGAGTCTCTGCCACGTTCAAACATCTTTAATACATTTTAAAAATAGAATTGTAAAAGGCGGCAACCAGACTTCAAAGCATCTACATGTTGGCCAGAATTGTGAAGCTGGCGACAATTTTCGCTGGTTGTAAAGCTCGTGGAGCCTCTTTCAATCCCCGGAACAACTGACGAGCGAGGCGCTTGGTATTCCTCCCGTGTGTGTCTCCCGGATGGGCCGGGGCAGACCAAGCGTGGGGCACAGAGCTGGCAGAGAGGGAACCAGTGTGCCTCCGGGCAGGGCAATCAGGCCCCCGCAGAGCTGGGAGAAACTAGGTCGAACTGAAAAGAAATGAGATGTGAGAGGGGATTAGCCACCCTTTCTGAGCTCTGGTTCCTCAGATCCTTCATTTCCTCCCTACGTCTTCCTTCCACGTGAAAGCTCCACAAGTTCTCTGCCCTCAGGTAAACTTTCTTTGTCCCCCTCCCCGATCCCCGTACACTTATTCCACATCGTATTCTGTCTCCTGCTGCCACCTCTGGGCTGTGAGCACATCGAAGACAAGGCCTGTCTCTTATTCACCTCCTGGGCACAGGAAATTAAATGTGTGTTTCGAGAAAGTTGAGTCTCGCGGGAGAAGCCGGCCGACAGGATCTGGGTTGGGGGAATTACGAAGGGAGGTTGTCTGCCTTCCCTGAACCTAAGGCAGAGGTTCTCAGAGTGTGGTCTCTGAATCACAGAGCATTGATCCCAAGTCTCAGCGCCACTTGGGAACCCTGGAAATGCATGTTCTCAGGCCTGGCCCCAGGCCCACTGAGTCAGAAAGTCTGTATGAGTCGGGATTCTCCAGAGAAACAGAACCGATAGGATGTGGGTAGGGAAAGATTTATTACAGGGAATTGGCTCGCGCGACCGTAGAGGCTGACAAGTTCCAAGGTCTGCAAGGTGAGTCAGCAGACTGGAGAGCGGGGAGAGCCAATTGTGTGTGCTTTCCATCAGAAGGCCAGCAGCCTAGACACCCAGGAAGAACTGACCTGTAGCTCGAGCACCAGAGCAGGGGGGAGAAAAGCCCCCGTTCCAGCTTCAAGATGAGTCAGGCAGTGAGGGATCTCAGAAACCTGTGTTTTCGCAAAGCTTCCAGGTGATTCCATTGCCCACCGACGTTCAGGAATCGCTGACAAACTTCCCAAGTCTCAGTTTCCTCATCCTCATCCGGAAAATAAAGCTAACAAAAACGACCTCGAAGGGCTGTTCCAAATATAAAATCAGATGACGTACGTATACTGCCTAGTCCAGAACCTCAGGCATATTCATCACTCAGCAAGAGTATTGGAGGCCAAATCTATTTTGGTTGGCTTCCTTTCGCTAGAATTGACCTTTGGAGACCACTTCCGATATTGGCAGCGTCCCCTGGTACATTTGGGTTACTCACACAAGAGTTTCCTTTGGTTCCTCTAAGGCCCCAAGTTCACCTAGCTAAGCCCTGTCCTTGCAGAGTCCTTGTAAGTTGGCCTGAGCCAAGCATGAATCCTGTTTACCTCATTAGGCCCCGACCCTGTCCCTCAGGCACCAGACAAGTTGGACCACAGGCGGCAATAGCTGTTTGTGTTGTAAAGAGAACAATCGTCTGGGCCCCCAGCTAGCCTAAGCGGGAAAGGAGAGGACCTCCGAGAACGGTTCTCTGAAGAAAGTCGGAGCAGAGAAGGATCTGGGGCAGCTCCGTCTTTCCCAGAAGCTGCTACACCCTCCCTGTGGGTTGTGCTGAAGCACCACGGGGGTGTTGAAAACCACCAAGCCTCTCGCATTTCAGGCCAATGAAATCCCTCGCCTGTCACTCTCAGCGAAATAAAGCTTTGAAAAGTATTATTATTATTACGGTTCTTTTCATGAGCCCGCAATGCCTGCCGGCTCCCCCCGCCCACTGGTTTCCATTCGTTTTCTTGTCAGAGCCCAGTCTTTGAAGCCGGCATCTCCCCAAGTGGGTAAAGATGTAGCACCCTTCTCTGCCGGGCCGACCCCTCCTGGAGAGCCCCAGCGGGGGTGAGTTGCCACCTGGCGGGACTTTTCTCATTAGCCCTGCCGCCAGCGTGTGTCCCAGCCTGGTCAGCCTTAGGCTGTAAGCAAAGAACTTCTAATATTTTACTAGAAATTAGTTAGAGGGGCTCAGAGTGTGACAACCGGTTTATTACTACTGAATCTGCTTTGTCTGCAACTGGCAGAAACGGAAAAAGGGTGGCCACCCCAGTCGGATAACTGAGTAGAAGGAAATGGCCAGGAGGGAAGACAACGAATGAATCCTTGTTGTCACTATCACTTGATCTCCGTTGGCTAACTGGCCACCTGAAACCAGCATCGGAAACAAGTTTGAGAAGGCCACTGGCTGAGCAAACAACGTGAAGGCCATCAAAGCCAGAATATCACTTTTGCTACAAAATATTTTTCCGTTGGCTTGGTGCTACAGGATATACGAAGATGACTGAGTCATGGCCCCTGCCCTCAAGGAGCTTGTAATTCAATATGGGAAACAAGACACTTACCCCGGGGCGCCTCGGTGGCACAGTTGCTTAAGCGTGCGACTTCAGCTCAGGTCATGATCTCATGGTCCATGAGTTCGAGCCCCACGTCGGGGTCTACCCTGACAGTGGGGTTCCTGCTTGCGACTCTCTTTCTCCTTCTCTCTCTCTCTGCTCCTCTCCCACTTACTCTCTCTTTCTCTCTCTGTATCAAAGTAAATTAATTTTTTAAAAGGCACACAGATGTTACAAAAACCTGAAGCACACAAAGATCAAGGAGAGACATTTAAACGAAAATACCACAGGCCTTCAGAGAGAAGGGACTTCCGTCTGGACAGAGATTGGGAAAGGCTTCACGGAGGACGCATTTGAATAGAACTTTAGAAGAAGTACTGATGTATTTCAAAAGACAAAATATAGGAGACCCTGGTGCTTGGCTCCTTGTGTTGGTCGCCTTCCCCACTCACTTCTTTCCTAGAAGAGCCAGCCTTCCAGTTTAGAGACGGACAATGCCAGATATTCACTTTCCGAGTCTTCCTTGAAGCAAGAATATCGTCTTTTGACTCCATGTTGGATAATGGCACTGAATAAAAGCTGGCTAGGGGGCCCTTGGGAAAAATTTTATGTCTTGATTTTTAAAACATGAACAGAAACTGGCTTCCTTACTGGCTTGAACATTGTCTCCCAAGGATGTGATGCTTGGAGTTGTATCCACCATCTTGGTATGTAGAGAGAAAGCAAGAGCATTACAGATAAGCAACTTTGCATCCTGGACATAACCAATCCCAGAACTCCCTACTTGTTAACATTTTTTACATGCAATAACAATTTTTTTTTATCACGAAGCCCCTTTTAGTTGGATATTCTATAACCTGCAGCTGAAGGCATCTTAAAAGTGATACGCTAAGATTATGGAAATCCATTCACAAAGGGAGAACATAAGGAGCAAAGAAATGAGGTAAGGCCAAGTGGGTGATGCATATTTTGTCAAATGCTTTTAGAACGTGGAGAGGACTAGGACTAACATGAAACGAGTTCCAGGAGAGTTCTCTGACTAGGATAAGGGATATGATTTTACTCTGAAGTAATGGTGGGGAGACATGAAAAGCATTTAAACAAGTTCCTGCCCTTACAGAGCAGGGCAATAGGAAAATGAATGCTCTGGAGAGATAAAAAGGAAGAGAGAGACAGGAAGACATGTAGGATTTCTTTTCACAGAGAATCCGACGCAGGGGTTATCAAGCATGTGTTCACATTACACACCCCTGAGGAAGTTTTGAAAAATCCTGAAATCTGGGTTCCTCCCTCAGAGCTACTGATTCAGTTGGTCTGGGACGGGGAGCTGGCCTGGTTCTGTTGTTGTTTAAGCTCACTACATGACCTACTGTGCAGCCACTGTTGAAACCCCCGCACGGCTGAACTGGGACTGTGGCGAAGGAAAAGAAGGACAGGGGAGAGCAACTCTGGAAGCAGAATGGGCAGGATGTAGGTGCCAAAGGAGAGGAGAGAGTCAGAAGTCTCAAAGACCTCTTTCAAGATGGAATGACTGAGAGAATGACGGTACCATTTATGGAGATGGAGAAGCCAGGAGAAGAAGTAAGTTTAAGGAAGAAAAGTTCCGTTTGGGAAATACTGAGTCTGAAATGCCAGGAGCAAGCTCTGGACGATATAGAGAGAGCTAAGCTAGAATTACCTACACTGGGAGATCCCTGGTGCTTTGAGAGATGTTGATGGGAACGTGGGAAGAGGGAACATGGAAAGAAAGAAGAGGACTAAGGACAAAACCTTGAAGAACATTAAGGAGAAAGGGTAAAGACAGAACACCCCCAAAGAGGAGCCATTGTGTGGAGTTAAAACCGAATGCTCCTCATACACTTAGACGAATTCATTGATGCACAGGTTCCTGGTGGAGATTAGACATCAAATGTGAGGCTGGCGTTGTTACAGAATAATTCAGTCAAAGCTGCGCACCCTTCCTATCCAACAGTACGGCCGAGTTGGAACATGAAGTTATCTGTCCAGCCTCACCTTCACAATAGAAAAAAAAAAATACTCCCCTAAGAGTAAATGTGATATTCAACTGTTAAAAAAAACAGTGAAAAGGGCTTCAAATAATATTCTTGAATAAGTTGCATGCCCTTTAAAGAAAAAAAAAATCAAACTTGTTCATCTGCCCCACCAGTGAGGCCACGGGTCTGATAAACAGCTGGTCAGGATGGGGAGACTGAGATTTCCTCCTCAGAAGATTTTAAAACGCCTAAAATTCTTCATTCATCTTTCATAGCTTTCTGCATGAAGAATTGGACAGTACATATTCCAGACCTCTCCAGTTCATTGTGACGGTAAATGTGATAATACTTGGGACCATTGAGCAATGATATTATTGTGTGAATCATTGTTATTTAATGACATTCATAGCTACCTATTAATTACTAGTATTAATAAGATAATACTGCTTCAATTAATTCTATTAGTTATAATGCAATTGTAATTAGTATTAATTATAATGTTTAATTAACATTAGTAAATATCACTGTCATGTAGATAGAGCCAACATTTGTTAAATAAAAGCTTCCTTGGGAATGTAGCTCTTGAAACTCAGGCAGGTAGAATGAACCTGCTTCGGATTGCATGGAAATGGTTTCCATTACTTTGCTTTCTCTCAGCAAACCGTATCATAAAACGTATACAAGGTGGTGGTGAGGTGTGTGGGATAATAGAAAATCATAGGCATGTTTGTGAGAGTAGAGTTTCAGGCAGTTTCTATCAGGGTAAGGGAAGAAACTGAAGAAGTTATCAGGTACTTTTATAATTAAATTTAGTATAAATTCAAATTTCTCGAACTTTGAAGGAAAGGTCTAATGAGAAATAACCCATGGTTCCTCTTTTACTGTTTGGTAGTAATTGCTTCGTTGTAAAATGTTCACAAACCTGAACTTCTTCAGGCAAAATTTCTAATTAGGATTTCTATCTGGGATAAAGGTACATTTGCTTAAAATCAGTCACCCATCATGCAAGATACAAAAAAAAGTTTTGGCTACAGCCAGGGTTAATTACCTTTAGTACTCAAACGAAGTTGGCTGCTATAATGGTTAGACTACTGAGAAAAAGGTAACTAAATTCACGCATTTCTCTGGAGCCTTCTCATGTTCATGCATGACCTTGGAGGTCCTTCCCAGCTCCATGAGCCTAGGATTCCACAATGAATAATACCTGGCATACTTTCACCGCTATCTTAGGGAAAGAGAAATTTGGCTGAATTCCAGCTTATTTTTTACTTTCAAAAATATATAAGTAGTTTCATACAGTGATATGTTTTTAGCCATTAAAACTATATTTTTTAAAGAAAAGAACAAAGAAAAATATTACACACACACACACACACACACACACACACTATATACACCACAAGATTGCCATTTTATCGAAAAATCTATTAAATAAATTCTATCAAAAATTTTGAAGCAGTTATAATGGTTAACGCTGGGAGATGGAATAATAGATGATATTCAATGTTTTTTTAAGTTTATTTCTTTTGAGAGAGAGAAAGGGCGTGCACAAGTGGGGGAGGGGGCAAGAGAGGGAGAGAGAGAATCACAAGCAGGCTCCACGGTGTCAATGCAGAGCCTGACATGGGGCTCAATCCCGAGAACTGCGAGATCATGACCTGAGCCAAAATCAAGAGACGCTCAACTGACTGAGCCACAGGGGCACTCTGATTTTCAAATTCTCTATTTTCTATTTGTTGGTAATTTCATGCAACATATAGAACATATCCTGATCAGAAAATACGTTGAAATACTGATGTAGTTTACCCAACTCTTATTTATAATTAATAACCATAGTTACCACAGGGAGCTATCACCACAGAAAACACATACATACATACGCGTTAAGATAGGCGTTAAATCCCTTAAAGAAACGTTAATAGTGTTTTGAAAGAACTCATTTAGAAATCCTGACGTCAACGTTCCTTGAGCTTGAGCTTCACTGAGTAAAGCAATGATAACACATGGCTTGGGCTAGAAAATTATACGTATACGGCAACTTTGTTTGGGTCCCTTGGAAGACAGAGGTTGGCAAAGTTCTCACTTGGCAACGATTTTGTTCACCTTCATTCATTCAGTCTGATTTCATGAGTTTATTTTATTTTATTTTAATGTTTTTTATTTATTTTTGAGACAGGGAGAGACAGAGCATGAACAGGGGAGGGTCAGAGAGAGAGGGAGACACAGAATCTGAAACAGGCTCCAGGCTCTGAGCTGTCAGCACAGAGCCCGACGCGGGGCTCGAACTCACGGACCGCGAGATCATGGCCTGAGCCGAAGTCGGCCGCTTAACCGACTGAGCCACCCAGGCGCCCCTCATGAGTTGATTTTAAACAGTTCTAGATGATTTTTCATCACCTGAACAGCGTGCCCTGCCAATCAATCAGCTGTCGGTTACTCCCATCTGCGAAGGACAGGTTTCCCCAAGTGGGTCATAACCAGCCAGCTACAGAAGAGTCACGTGACAGCCACAGGTCTGCTCTTAGAGTGAGTGGTCTGCACATCTTCTTGGTGCCCAGCAGAGACCTTGCAAAGCAACAAGGAGAGAGATCTTTCCTTTGGTTCTTATCCACCAAAACCAAATCAAAACAAGCAAAATAAAACCAGGCCAAAAAAAAAAAAAAAATGTCTCCCGTTCTTTAGACACACCGATGAGTTCATTCTTCCCCACTTCTTCCTTTCTGTGCGGCCTTTTGGGACTTCTTCCCATGGAAGTCTCCCTTACACAGTCACTAGACCCATATATGCCCAGCCCATGCCAGGGAAAGCCTTGCCCACAACGTGTCATTCGTTTACGGAGTCAAATGGGCTTTTTAGTATTTAGTGAGGAAAGGCTTCCTAGATTCAGCCTCCATGATTTGGGAGATTCACGTGATGAACTTGACCTGTGTGGATTGTTATAGAAAAAGCATCAGAGCCCTGTTGAGGAGGAGTGAGTTACGCAGGAAGGGAACATACAAATTAAACATTTACCACCTTTGCATCAGTATCGATCATAGTTGAATTTCGTTAATTCATTAATTATGTTTAATGTCAGGCTCCCTGCTGCGCTCTGAGCTTCATGAGGGCAGGGACTAGGTATTTCTTTTAACCTAGCAGTGTGTTGGGCACACTCAGGCATTAAAAAAATATCCACTGAATGAATAATTCTGGCCTAAATGGGAATAGTGGCCAGAATGGGAATAGTAAGCACTTTCATGTTTAAATAGCTATTCCGTTATCTAAATTACCGGAAACATCATACAAAAATCTCTGCACATGCAAAGTACCCTATTAATGAATAAAATAATAACTAAAATCTTGTTTCCTCTGAAATTCAACATGTAAATTTGATTTATATGACTAACCATGAATAATAATTATGATAATTCTTTCAGCATGTCTGTGATCCATTATGCTAAGTGGTTCACCTATATAATCTCACTTAATCCACCTGATGAACACATGAGTTGTCATCAGTTTACAGATGAGAAAATTGTGACTCACAGTGGTTCAGTGATTTGCACTGTGTCCCACAGCTCTGATACCTACCCAGGTCTGTCTGACCCCAAATGCTTATGTGCTTAAGCACAGTGCTGTATTTCCTCTAAATTGGATTTGCATTAAATATCATATGTTGCTGGGGCGTCTGGGTGACTCAGTCGGTTAAGCATTCGACTTTGGCTCAGGTCATGAACTCGCAGTCCATGAGTTCAGCCCCGCGTTGGGCTCTGTGCTGACAGCTAGGAGCCTGGAGCTTGCTTCAGATTCTGTCTCTCTCTCTCTCTGCCCTTCCCCCACTTGCGCTCTGCCTCTCTCTCAAAAATAAACATTAAAAAAATGGTTACATTTGATCTCAGCCCAAAGGCTGAGAAGCGATAAAAAAAAATGGTTATAAATATCATGTTATTAACAATTTTAATTTATTTATCCAGGAAACTTTACTGAGTGTCTAGTGTGTGCAAGGAACTGGGGATTTAAAAAAATTGAGATAAGAGTCCTCAAGGAGCTCCTAGCTCATGATAGCAGAAAATCTACAATTGTAAAGGAATAATTGCAATGCTATGGTAGACCCGTCACGCTAGATATGTAAACCACAGAAGCGGGGGATGGTCAAGTCTCCCTGGAGGTCCGAAGAGGTTTCTCAAAAGAGATGACCCTACAATAAGCCTGGAAGAATGAGTAGGATTCTGACATGCAGATAAAGATGAGGCAGACAGTCAAGTAGAAGGATCATGGACTATGGTGCTGATGAGGACCTACAAATTTTTCATGGTCATTTCATTTTTTTTTCAACTTTTTTTTTTAATTTTTGGGACAGAGAGAGACAGAGCATGAACGGGGGAGGGGCAGAGAGAGAGGGAGACACAGAATCGGAAACAGGCTCCAGGCTCCGAGCCATCAGCCCAGAGCCCGACGCGGGGCTCGAACTCACGGACCGCGAGATCGTGACCTGGCTGAAGTCGGACGCTTAACCGACTGCGCCACCCAGGCGCCCCTCATGGTCATTTCAGATGGTATAAAGAGGGAAGGAGATAGGGCAAACCAGAGACAGCCTCTAAGTCAGTGGTTTCCAAAGTGTCCCTGGACCAGCAGCATTAACATCATCTAGGAACCTCATAGATATGCAATACTTGATCCCTTCCAACACCTACTCAATCAGAAACTCTGGGGTAGGGCCCAGTGATCTATAGGTTAACAATCCCCCTGGGATTGGGATGAGTCTGATTGGGAACCAGTGGTCTCAGGTCATAAGTAGTCAGGAGAGTCGCAGAAGGCTCTACACGTTTGTTTGTTTTCTCCCTACACTGTTGCCTAAGTGGAGCAAATGATCTTAGATTGTCAGGACAATGGAATTTTCTTAAAAGCAATTTCGTAAGTCTTTGACCAAATTGTTAGTCTTCAGGGTTTGTTTTTGAAAGTAGCAATTCAATGACCATTTATAAGGCACAGCAGGACAAATGGTTTCCAAACCTCTGTTTGTGACCTGCATGGGGCCCAAAAATGCCCTCTCGTTGTAGGACATTATGGGAAGAAAATGAATTTGCATGATGCGTCAATGGTAGAATGGTTTTATGGCTCTTTATATGACAAGTTTGTGGAAAGTGGCAAATAACACTTTTAGTTTATATTCAGCTGTAACAATAACTTATTATTTCCAAAGATTAAATTACAGGCTAGCAAAATGAAATGGGCTACATGGTCACTTCTTCATGGCATCCTCTTCCAGTGGCAATTTTTCAATAAGCAAGCTCAGCTAATTGAAAACAGAAACAGTTATCTTCCAAAGAGATCTTTGAAGTAGCTTCTGATGGTTTACAATAATGGCCCTACAGAGCTATCAGTCTAAGAGTGTCTTCGTTTGGGCTGCTGACCTCTAAAGATGATCCGATACGTAAGAAACCTAGAGCCATAAACCTTGCCTCGGTAGACTTGCCAGAAAAAGATAAGCAAATGGCAGGGGAAAACAAAGCCAACAAAACGAGAGCCTAGACTCTCAGAGAAGGCTGATTACTGAGACCCGTTACGGCCAACGTCCATTACCAGAATAACAAGTCAAAAATGGAAATCTGCTATAATGGTTGTTTGTTGTCTTGTACACCAAACACCAGGCTGAGCAAAGATTTTTTTGTTCTTTTCAACTCACCGTTTGACATTGGCACTCATTCGCCTGTCTGTGGCTCTTTCCAGACCCTCTCCATCCACATGCTCACATTCTCACTGCCTCTTGGCTTATCTAAATCCGTCCACATTAAGACTCACCTCAAGTACCCGTCCCCTGCAGAACCACTCTTTGCCGGTAGTCTGATCCCATGGTTCTGCTTTAACAATTTCTATTGCATTCATTGCTTATGTGTTTCCCAAATTTCACCCAACTTTATGTTACCACCTTTATGAATTTCGTTATGATATGCCACCTTGTTTTATGATTTACATGAATACTTAAATATGTTCTTTAATTTGATTCCCTTTTTGCTAAAATAAATGTATTTGAAGTTAACTGGATATTGATATTACAAATGGAAAATCAGCATCTGTTAGAAACATATTAATACATATGAACATATAACTATTTAAGTTAAATTTTTTTTTATCCAAGAGCACTTTAAATGATCTTTCCTGTTACCACTTGCCTTGCAATGGAGTTTAGGACAAATTCTATAATGTCGTATGGCATGGATTCTCGAAGTGTGGGCCCTGGAGAAACAGCATTGGAAACTTGTTAAAAATGCAAACTCTTAGGCCCACGCTAGGCATACTGACTCAGAAATTCTAGGGGCAGACCCCTGCAGTTGATGTGTTCAGTCCTCCATTCTAGGTGTGCAAAAGTCTGAGAACCACTGGGTTAAGAGATAGATCTTATTGGGGAAATTGAGATCTAAGGGTCAGCAAGAAACACTGGTTCCCTGCTACCCACAGAGGTGCTGGGGCAGGTGCTGCCCGGTGTGTCTGTGGCTCGTAGAGGGACCCTTCCCCTTTTTGCTCCTCCTTCTTAAAAGGCGAGCCTGAGAGCAGACCTGTCAGGCTAAGGTTTGGGCACCAGCTGTTTCCGGGAGTTGCCTGGGAAAGCCAGCGGCCCAGCATACGTGGGAAGTTGCATCCGTTCCTCCCAGGGAAAAGAAGCCATCAATCCCATGGGTAGTTGAGAAGTTCACGTGCAGCCTCATCCTTGAATAGAAGGAGCCACTCCACAATCCCAGCTGGCTTACTGGGGGGGGCCATTCTGAGGCAGTTCCCAGGGCCACTTTTAGGTACCCCTTCCCAGTGCACTGTACCAGAGACAATGCTGTGCACACTTGGGAAAACACCAGCCTCTATAAAGTTATACAGACTTCTCTGTGGTATTATGGCTCAAACTATTAGGCAGCCCTCCCTGATTTTCAAAACCTCCTTGTGTTTTTGTCCCCCAGCTCCTTCCTGTTTTCCACTGTCCTTCCCATGGCACGGAAGGGGGAGGTTTTGTGGGTGCCCAGTAAGTATTTAGAACCACAGCACTTTAGAAGTGGAAGGGAATTCAGAAATTATTTAGTCCAACCCTTCATTTCCAAATGAGAAAACTGAGGCACAAAGAAGTTCAGTGACGTGCTCAAGTTCCACACATTTAGTTCGTGGCAGACGGTGTGAAAATCCACGTCTTAATTCTCAAGAAGACATGCTTCTACGTTAAACCATGATCTGCCAAATGGGCACATCCCCTGCGCATCACTCCCTCACCAACAGTGGAGAAGCGTATTATGTGTGAGGTTTCTTGAAATTTACTACAATGCTCCCTCCTCTAGAAGTGTTCACTAAATGTTTATATTGCCTATGGAGAAAAATTATTTATAAATAACTTATAAAGAGGACTTACTTGACCAGCCAAGATGATTTTTCTTCTGAATTACATCCTAATATGTATAGCTTCTTGCTCTCAGCTTACTCCACTTGGAGCTATGCCCAGTACAATTTACGTCTATGAACTGCTGAACATTTAAGCAAATTAAGTGTCCAAAAAATCAAACACAAATTGTATCTTGGTGATTTATGCCTTCATAAAGCAAAACACATACAGTGTGCTGAGCACAGGCCAGATTTATAGCTCCACTGGTTAGGGAAAATAAATCGACAACTCCTAGAGAACGTGTTGAGAACCACGCATATGTGTTTAATTCTTGACCACAGGGATTTCTCCCCAATGATGTTTATCTTACAAATCATCTTCAATGCTAATATGCAACGTAAACCGAGAATGAGAACGATGTACAAGACTTCTGGATAGAGATTTAGAAGCCAGTTAGCTTTCATCAGAACCCCCCGAAAAGGCAGACAACTGAACAACTCTGGATCTTCCATCGCTAACCTAACACCCCTGGGGTATGCTACCCTCTCTTATTAGCGTAAGCTAAGCAGTTTCATGTAAACGTTGGAAGATAGTGAGAAAATAAATCAAGAGTGCCGGAGTAAACCAAAGAAGCTACGAGTGGACCCAAATCCCTACTGAGATATTTCTAGGACCATATGATCTTTACAGATAAAGTGTCCTACCGAGGACATAGTTCAGGGAACAAGCAAGCACGTGTGCGCCGAAGCCAGAGAAAGAAGTTTACATCTCAAACTCTTCACTTCCTGGCTGTGAGTGTCTGTTTTCTTATCTATAAATGGGGATTAGCAACCTCTACTTCAAAGAGGTGTTGTTTGAATTAATGAGATAATGGTTGTGTGGTAGCAGCCTCTAAGACTAATTCCCAGTGATCCCCACCTCTTGGGTATGGACCGAACCAAGTGACTCCTTGTGTGCAAAATATTGAGGAAGTGGTGACGCTTCCAAGATGTGTTTACAAAAAAACTCTTACTACTGTCTCGTGCATCCTCTCTCTCACTTTGACGAAAGCCATCTCTCGTGTTGGGAACTGCCCGTGAGAGACCTAAGTGCAAGCAATGGAGGGAGGCCTCCAGCCAACAACTGGCAAGGAACCGAGGCCATTGGTCCAGCAGTCCAGGATGGATGGAGTCGTGCCAACAACCACATGAGTGAGCTTACATGTATATATTCCCAGTTGAGCCGTAAGGTAGTAGAGAGTGGATACCTTGATTTTAGCCTCTAAGGGGCACTAAGTCACACGAAAAGTTCTGGCCCACCCAAACTGTGGGACAATGAGTGTTTGTTGTGTTAAGCTGTTAAATTTTGGAGCATTTTGTTACGCAGCATTAGATAACTAATACATGTTGTAAAGTGTTCTGTGTAGTACTTGGCACATAATACAGTCTCTATACAGGATGGCTGTTATTGTTGTGCACATGAAGATTACACCCTGATAATTCCCTTTATGCTTCCAAATAAAGAAGGTTTGGGATCGCCAAGAAACTTTCAAATTTGTGGACAATGTTTCAGCCTAAACAGTGAACATTATGCCTTCTCAAAGAGCGGACTATATGGAAGTCCATAAGATAGAATGTCACCTTTTGAGTTGAGAATCCCCATCCTGCAGTATGTCCCAATCCAGAGGTACTCTGGAGTAAATTTGTCCTAGGTGAGTTGCAGAATGCAGGCAGGCATTTTTTTTTTACTGCAATTCACTGTGGCTGAAATTTCAGGTAGGTGCAAGAGAGTCAATCTTGTGGAACCTGCTTATTAAAAACCTGACATGCAGACCCTGTGTTTTCTTTTGGAGAAAAGCCACGATATAATTGAGTGCTGGACAAACAAAGATTTTTCAATCCAAGGTCAGGTTGTTTATTGCTGTTATCAAAGTCAAACAAAATTTACCCTCAAAGAGTAACCAGAGATATCAGAACAGATTTATGTACAAGGATGTTCATTGCGGCATTACTTACAAACATGAAAAAAGATGGGAGACAACCTAAATGCCCAACATCAGGGGACTCGCTGAATGATTTGTGATATGGTCACACAGTGGAATACTATGAGACTATTAAACATGTCTTATAGGAATATTTACTGAGCTGGAGAAATGCTTTAAGTAAAAAAAAAAAAAAGGATCTAAAACCATTTGGTAGGGTCCAAGTTTTGAAGGAAAACAAGTATAATTGTGTGCCCACGTGTGCGTATGCTGGGATATGTGTGTACGTGTGAGTGAGTTTTCCTGGCCTTCCCTCTTTCCAGCCTTCCTGTCCCCCCAGTACATGGTTTAGTTCCATTTCCTGCCCAGGTGAGTCTTGTCGCAACCGTTGTGGTTACTACTGTCAGAAAACAGAGAAATGCAGGAAAGAACACAGGAAGAGGGGAAAGAATTAGCAAAGAGAGTCATTTAACTTGCATAATGGGGAAGGAGGGAGGGGAGAGAAACAGTAACAGAGAAGTGGGCTAACGGTAGACAAGAACACGCTGACGGTCTGCTTCTTTATTACAGACCCCTGACAGAAGCACTAAGGGTGGCATCTGAACAGAAAAGACTGAGCATACAGGCCCCTTTGTTAGCCTCCAGGGGGAGCCCAAGACCCTCATACCCTAATGCCGTTCCTCCCCCTTAAGGAGTCTCACTTAGAGGCAGGACGAGGTATACCGAGCCCTGGTGCTAAGGGCTGTTGTTCAACATAAGGAAGGAGGAGTTTCGACCAGTTTCTGTGGACCCTGACTCAATCTTGAAATCATTTCTCAATTTTTTGACACGCAGTTGGCGCAGTAAGATGAGAAACACCTCCTACCCAGGAGGGCCCAGGGCAGAGCCTCCCGGAGCAGCTCAGCCTCTAGACCTCGTGAAGAATTTCTCTTCTTTGTTGTGTCCTTCCCGGTGCTCTTTTTTGCCCCCGCTTGCCTTTACTCACCAGCCAATTGATGAGCTCCATCCAGCAAGGCTTCTCAGCTAAGCGGTGGGACCAGTGAGTCAGAATCTGGCACAAATTCCAATTTGGTAGGTCTGACGTGGGGCCTGGGCTTGTGCAATTTCAACAAGCTTCCAGATGATGCCAGCGCCACTCGTCTACGGCTAACCCCTCGTCTCAAGGCGTAAGGAGTGAGATCAGGATGTGTGCGCACGGGAGATGGACCGCGGAGGCCGTCTCACCCGCTTTTAGCGTAGATCTTTCACTAAAGGCACAAAAGCGGTCTTTGTGGTTTCCATGCGATTCTGCCTTAAGTCATCAGGTTCTAAATGAGGGGGTAGCTTTTAAGCATTATGATACTGGCTAGCGTGGTTTTGCCTAGAATGCCTGCCCTACAGAGCTCCCCCAGTAACTGAAGGCTGTGGTGGGAGTGAGATGAGTCAGAGATCCAGTGGTTACCGCCAGCTGCTGGAACACAGGTGCCTGCAATTTTCTCCTCTCTGTTTCTTTATTCTTATTTTCTCTAGTAAACCTATATACTTCTTAATTAAAAAAAAAAAAAAAAACCAGGTAAAAATTCTTCACTGATTTCTTATTACAGGATCTTTTTTGGTTTTTATTACTTTGTTTCTTAGAAAATGTCATGTTCCTCGTGGTTTTTAATGATCTTTCATTTCTGAGAGCAGCTAATGACGGGCCGGGAAATAAGGACAACAAACAGAACGGCCCTGGTCCCTCTTGAAAAAGAGACGAGTCAAGAGGAGTTTTCAGCATTATCGGAGTTAAGTCCGTGGAGGACGGGGCCTGTTTATTCATTTTTTTCCCCATTGAGGAAAGAAGGAAAGATCAGTTTGTATTTCGGCAGAAGGATCAAGATTAGCATTGGAAAATCATTTCCCAATGGCAAATGTTCTTAAATGGAGAAACGGGTTATCAAGGGAGATTTGTAATCTCTACCCTTGCAGACCTTTAAAAAAATCCATATATGTGAATTATTAAATTTGTAGATGATGTGTGGGATGTATAAACTCCCCAAATGCTATATCCTTCTCACTTATCATATTGGGCTGCTTCCATTTGCCAAAACTTAACGTGAAGTCTGGGGGTGCAAATTAATTCCAGTAATCACAAAAGAAAAATGTAGTTAGGATCCCAGCTGCTATAAATAGTTTAAATAATGCCATCCCAAAGCAAATATAAATGATTTTTGGTTAACCACAGTTTGGGATTACCCACATCACTGCTCTATTAGTACAGGTAATTGAAAATTGACTCTGTAATCAATCCCCGTTTCTTTGATTTAATTCAGGTGAATTCCTCACCAGGGCCGAGGGAATGCACTCTGTGGCCTCCCAAAGCCCATGGGGCCTGATGGACCTTTGGTGATGATTTTGAAAGGCAACAAATTATTGACACAGCAAAATTATTCAGAGCAAAGTGGTTAATTTTTCCCCTTTGATACCAATATACTTCCATTAAAATTTAAATAAACTTTTAATTTTATTGAATCAGGATGAAATCTGTATATAAGTTGCTTTGGTCTTTCTGGGATCTTACGCAAGACTGTAAAAAAATACCGTCTTCCCCTTTTCCTAAGGATCCGTGTCACCCCGGTTATGACATGCTGAGGCCATCCGAAGTGTGGACAGTGGTGTATCATAGTGAATTCTGACCCATCATCTTCCCCGGCTCATCACAGACCTGATCTTCCCGTGAGGGATCCCATCTCGGGGACAAGCCCACTGTCACGGATGACACTTGAGGGCCGTGTCTTTCTGCTCACTCCCCCTCACATGCCACATCCTTCTAATTACCAAGCCCACCCAATACTACCTTTTCTCCGTCTCTTCAACACGGCCCTGGTCCAGGCCACCAGATTCTCTCATCTGACTCCTTCTACAACTCCCTAATGGATGTCTCTGCCTCTAGGCTCACCATCCAACCTAGGCCACATATGCCAGCCAGATTTATCTTTCTATATGGCCAGTCTAAGCGTGCCACTCCCTGGCTTAAGGCTCTTCCATGAAAGACCACATGCTGTGGGATTCTACTTATAGAGGCAGAACATAGATTAGTGGCTGCGGAGGATTAGGAAGATTGGAGGGAAATGGGGAGTGACGACGAGTGGGTATGGGGTTTCTCTGGGGGATGATGAAAATATTCTAAAATTGCTTGTGTTGGTAGCTGGACAACTCTGGATATACTAAAAACCATTAACTGCGTAGCTAATAAATAGGCGAATCATATAGTATGGGAATTATGTCTTCAAAACACTGTTTCAAAAAACCACAACTTTGTAATGGCTCCCGAATGCTCTTCACCTAAATTCTGAGATTTTTGACACAGTCTGTGATGCTCTGAATGGTTTACTGTCAGCCACCAGCCTTATTTGTACCCTATGACTACGTACTTTAACCATGTTGAATTGTGTTGGGTCCCTTAAACTTGGCATTCTCTTGCTTGCCTCTGGATTATTGCACTTGTCTCCTCTGCCGTCCTCCCAGGACCTACCCCCCGCCCAACTTTCTACTGGGTGATCCCACCTATCTTCAATGCTCCACTTAATTATTACTTACTCTAGGAAGCTTCCCTAAATCGTGCTATTTGGATGCTCTCTATTTAAGCTCCCTGAAGCCTGTACCTTATCATGTAAGTTTGCATTTACTTAATTTGTTTTTCTAAATTCCTTGTAACTAGAAGTTCAGTAAAATGTCGGGCACAATGTCTAGTGAGATCACTCAGAGTCTTAACACCATGCCTACCACATAAATAAATGAATAAGTTGGACAAATGAATGAATTAATAAACATATTCAAGTTTAGTTCAATGGATAACATTTTTTTTAAGTTTAGCTCAATGGATAACATTTTTTTTATTTCCCACTAGGATTATGTACCCAATGTGAAACTGACTTATTGTACCCAATGTTATATGTGTGTTGCTTCTATTTCTTTACCAGCTGGGCACTAGAAGCTCTTTGTAATTTTCATAGCTCTTAATAAGCTCCATCTCAAAAGTTACCAAAATGCAAATATTAAAGTCAAGGTGTGGCTCTTTCTTAGGTGTCATTTTCCCTGACTTTTTTGCAGTCGTAAATGTGACTTCCTTCTTCTACCTAAGTCAGTGGTTCCCAAAGTGTGATCCCAGGACCGGCAGCAACAGCATCACCTAGGGCCATGTTAGGAATGTAAACCCTTGGGCCTTACCGCACACCTACTATGTCAGAAACTCCGGTGGGTGGGACTCAGCAATCTGTGTTTGAATAAGCACTCCAGGTGGTTCTGACGCCCCCTAAAGTTTAAGAACCACTGTCCTAAGCTAATTTGCTTTGGTAAGCTGGACCTTCTCTGTCACAGCGAGAGGTGGAGAGAGCAATCCAGACAGCAAGCTCCCCTGCTGCTCCTAAGCCAAGCTAATTCCCAAAAGCTCTATCATTTCTAGCTATGGCTTTCCTTTCATACAGTGCTGGCTGCCAGGTGGTACAGGTTAGACCACGTGGATCCTTGAATATACGGTTTATTTCCCCTGAGCACCCCCGCAAGGGTGGCAAACACAACAAATACACATTAGGTAAGAAAATCTTAAGTTCACGCACTCAGTATAATCACTTCTATTTATAACTCAAGTCAGTCTTTTTTTTTTTGATGTCTTTCTCCTGCCCTCGCCCATCATGCCAGCATCCCTTTTCATTTGACCAAACTTGGAAAACTTAGGAATGCTCTATCCATTTCCGTTTTCATGACTCCTTGCATTACAGCTTTGGTCGCAATGATAGCCTAACAGACTTCTTTACCTTTGTTCCTTTTCCATACCCCCAATCCAGATCCCTTCACCTTAGGGTTCCCATTTTACTTCCTTGCTCAAAAATCCTCACCCGTTGTCCGGTGCCTAAAGATAAAACCCGAAGTCTTTGGTCTGACATTCAAGAGACTTCATGGATGTGACCAAAATACCATTTCCCGTCTCCAACCCCACTCTTGGCAACACAATCTCTCTCCCCTCCTCTCTGAGCAGTCCTGCTGCTGTCACCACCACCATCGCTCCCAAGCAACAGCAGCTAACATTTACTGAGGATTTACTGTGCGTTAGGCACCATGTTAAATGCTTCAAATTCATCATCTCATTTAATCCTCACAACGACCTTGTAGGGCCATTATCATCCTCATTATGTAGACGATGAAACCAAGAATTACCAAAAGTTAAGTGACTTGCTCGTGTTGCAACAGCCAGTAATGGGTGGAGATACAAGTTGTGTATAGATCTGTTTATGCCAATAGGTAGAGACCGCAAATTCGATGAAAGTAAATACTGTTTCTACTATGCAGTGCTTAACTCAGTACTTGACCTACACGACTAAGAAATCTTTTTAATAGATATGAAGTAAATTTTAAATTCCATCCTCCTAACTGTTGCAACTCCTTACTCTTATAGTCCTTTAAATATATTTGTATTCATTTCTATTTTTATGTATGTTTTACCCTTGTTCCATTTTGAATATCCATACAGTCATCTCTGTCTTTCTTACCTTGTTTTCAAGGGACTCCTAAAGTCTGGCATCCTTCACAGATCTTTTTCCAGTAAACCAGTCTTTCTCTGGGATCCTAGAGGAATTATTTCCTTTTCTTCTCATTTGATTTTCATCATATTTTAGTTTGTGTGACTCCTTAACTTTTCATAAGGTTTTCACCCAAAGGGCGGGCGGGGGGGGGGGGACTAGTCCCTTTAGAAGAGAGACTTTGAGCTAACTTTCAATAATTAACACAGAGTAAACAAATGAATCTTTCGTACTTTGGTAAGTACCACCCAAATAGATGGCCATTCACAAATTTGTTTTAATGATGTTAATCTTAAGGCAATATCCTTGTTCACTGCCTCTAAATCGTATGCTAAAGGCAGGAGCAGAGGAGTCAATGATGCAGTAGAACTTGCCTGTCTGATTTTTAAGGCATTTTATTTCTTTCCTCTAAGTCATGGGAGGCAAGCTGAAAATTTAACCAAATTATAGAACTTTAGAGCTTAGAAATAACCTTAGAGACCACTAAGCCTCCATAGTTCCCAAACTTTTCATCACTGAGGCCCTCCTTTATTGTTCTTTAATTACCTCCTCTAAACTCCATATTGTGAGAGACGCTTGCCTTTTGGATTTCATTTAAGGAAGAAAAATGGCTTCTATTTATTGACTGCCAACTACATGCCAAAAATGTACAAAGTATGTTATTGTCTATCAGTCTCACAAGAAGTCAGTGGAATAGAGGTTATGATTCCCATTTTAAAAATGAAGAAATTGGGGCACCTGGGTGGTTTGGTCAGTTAAGTGTCCAACTTCGGCTCAGGTAATGATCTCATGGTTTGTGGGTTTGGGCCCCATATCGGGCTCTCTGCTGTCATCACAGAGTCTGCTTCAGCTCCTCTGTCCCCCCTCTCTCTGTCCCTCCCCCACTTGTGTTCGCTCTCTCTCTCTCTAAAATAAATAACATTTTTAAAAATTTTTTTTAACGTTTATTTATTTTTGAGACAGAGAGAGACAGAGCATGAACGGGGGAGGGTCACAGAGAGAGGGAGACACAGAATCTGAAACAGGCTCCAGGCTCTGAGCGGTCAGCACAGAGCCCGACGCGGGGCTCGAACCCACGGACCGTGAGATCATGACCTGAGCCGAAGTCGGACGCTTAACCGACCGAGCCACCCAGGCGCCCCAATAAATAACATTTTTTTTAAAAAATGAGGAAATTAAGGTGCAGAGAGGTGATGTTGACTTACCCAAGGTGAGTGTAAAACTGAGCATTTGATAGGAAGGTCACAGGATTTGAACCCAAGTCTAACGCTATGACTCAGGTTCTTTATCTATATCCTCTACTGCCTTTCTAATTAGGTAATGCCCCTTTCTCCCAAGTTTTGAGTAGAATCATTTGATAACCTTCTAAACAAAATCAAAGAAATGTGGTGGACATAACCCAAGTATCCATCAGCAGGTAAATTAGTAAACAAAATGTGATCTATACTTACAATGGAATATTATTAGACCACAAAGAAAGGAATGATGTTCTGATACACATAACATGGATCGATCTTGAAAACATTACGTGGAGTGAAATAAACCCGATGCAAAAGGACCAATGTATGACTCCACTTACGTGAAATACCAAGAATAGGCAAATTTATAGAGACAAAAAGTAGATTAGAGGCTATTAGGGGGTAGGGGGAGGCAATAATGGGGAGCTATTGCTTAATGGATGCAGTTTCTGTTTAAGGTGATGAAAAGGTTTTAGAAATTGATAGTAGTGATGACCGCACAGCCTTGTGATTATAATCAATGTCACTAAGCTGTACACACTTAAAAATTGTAGAAATGGCAAATTTTATACTATCTATTTACCTAAGTAAAAAAAAAAAAACAAAATAGGGAAATTGGATTGTTTTGTTTACCTAGATAACCTTATTGTGTGTACCCATGATTTCAGTTTCTCTGCTTCTGTAAGTTTTTTGAAATGTAAAATGTGAATTCCTGTAGAACAGGAATGTTCTATTAGTGGCCCTCCAGGCACCCAGGCCGTCCAGTGTGAAGACAATGCCCAGCTTCTCACAATCACACACTTAGATGAACAAAAAATAGGTCTCCCGGTCACTTATTATCCCACGTATCAGGAATAACACGTGAACAAGCAAGATAGTGCATTCTAGTAATCACTTTTGTAACCCGGGCAATCTTGTGAGAATCTTGGAGGCCCGGCGATGAATAACTCTTTAGTCCTTCCCCCTGGCTGGAAGAACAGAGGCAAGGACAAGTGCCAGTCCTGATGGCACCTACCCCGCCCTTCCTCCACTTTTCAGAAAAGCATGAAGGACACATCATGGAGGAAAACATGGATGGGAGAACAAGAGAAGCCACAGAAAAGGCACATGAAGACAGTCCTTCATATCAGAAAGGACTGAGAAGAGGTGAAGAGGTGTGCCTATGATGAGACAGAGAAGGGAGGAGCTCGTCTCCTATGCAGGCCTTCCTCCCGTCCTGGTGAACACAGCATAGGGCTGGGCAATGAGCACTTGGTGGGAAAAACCACGGATTATTGTTGTAAGGTAAGGGTCTTTCGGATTTTGAATTCAGCGGCTTTGGGGTTCAGAGGGCTTGGCACTCCTCCCCCCTTTCCCCCCCTCTTCCCCCCCCCTCCTCCCTTCTTTTTCCATTCCATGCTAGAGTACTTTTATACTCTGAAGAGACTTTTCCCTTACTGGTGCTGAGAGGAAAGGGTATGAATAGGGGGAGAGGAAGTAGGGAGGGTGTGTGGGTCTTTGTTTACAAGAGGATGAAAATTCAAGAGCACACAGGTATTCCACTCTCCCCTCTGTTCCCATACGACCTCCAACTTTTCTCTCTTCTTATTTTATGGCTACTTGCTTCTGCACGACCAAGCCTTGGTAACTCCCAACGCTGTCTTCCCCCAATGCCCTCATTTATTGATTTCTGCCCACCTGCACCCAAATCCCACATTCCGAAAAAAACTACTGCCCTGTAACCTCCTTAAGGGCTGGAGCATCATGTTAGTCATCTTTGTATCCCTGGTATCCAGAAAAATGCTGGATGCTCAACTCATATCTGTCGACCGAATGGGTAAACAAATAAATGCGAGTTGTCTGAGCACAGCACTAAGCCTTGTGGTTGGTTTCATGCAAGGCTGACTAGGGCATGACAGGAAGGAATATTTTAAATGAGGAGTATCCTAGGAAATCAAGAATATTAGCTCCCCAAAGAAAAAGGGGACTTTTGAGTTTCCCTTCGGTTTGGTGATGTGGGCTCACAGTCTGACGAGGAGGGAAGTTTTCGCTGCAGTCCGTAGAGTGATAAAGACTGAGCATTATTTGTGCCGAGGCTTTCATAAAGGTACACAAGAATGAGTGATCACAAGAGGATGAGGGAGTTCATGACCAACGTAGTAGACTTGTTCTAAATATAGGGGAAAAGAAAATTAGAATTTGAAAAGCTGCTGCGGAGGCAGTAGAACATTTGGGTTCTCTTCAAATCAGCATTGAAAGCTGCTCTTTTTGAAAAGGTCTGCATCAATAAGTCAGAACACCCGAGTGAAGAGAGCACTTGGGAAGGCTCATTGGTGAGCTTGCCCCGGCTTTGTCACCCTTGAGGCATCTCTGGTCTGGCTTCCTCCCGTGGGAAGGAAAGGGGAGAAGAGAGGTGCTGGTCTGGGCTCAACTCTAGGTCGGCTGGGCCCAACAGGTATGGGAGCTGACCCTCAGATGGGTTTGGTGGGACCAACAGCACTACATCCAGACTCTGCTATGCCCACAAAGCCAGCCAGCTGCAAATAAACCAGGGTGCCCTTTCCACCTTTCGTGCCGATCGGAAAGCCCTAACTCTGCCTTCTGTACCACCACTGGCACCCCCTTTGGTTCAGTTCCTTTGGTACGGGCCGTGAGAAATCTGCGGAAAGGTGCTGTCTTCTCTCTGCCTACTGACGTGGAGGACAGAGAGGGTACGGGGCCTCGGCGAAGGGTGAGGGAAGACAATGGGGAAAAAGATGCTCTGAACCGAAACCGTGGCAGCCTGTGGTGTTTGGAAACGTATTTTTTAAAAAGAAAAAATAAGACAATAAAAGAGAGACATGGGATGGGGAGATGTCTGAGGAAGATGTTCATTTTAATAACATCTGTAAACTATGAACCACCCAAAAACAGCTAGTGAACTTCAGTTACAAGGTGTTTTCGTTCCACTCAAGGACCAAGATTTTAACAGCACTGAATGTGATAGAATGCTGCATTTCCCCTCCTGAACCCCTGCTATTTTTTATCACTTTCCCTCCGCCTTGTAGCATTTTGGGCCTCTCTTTCCTACTGGTCACGACTGAAAGTAAAGATCACAACCTTTCATTATTGCTCTGGTGATAATATCAAATGCTCCGAATGTGGATAATCTCGCATTCCCTGCGATACTCAGATCTAATGTGTAAAAACAGCACATTAAGCTAGAAAAGAAGGACAGAGAGTAAGAGCGTTAAAATCACAAACCATAGTCTTCTGAGGATGGCAGACACTTGCTTTTTGGATCCAGATTGTGCAGGTTTTTTTCCTTACCATTTAAATGTAAACAGGCAAGCTTCCTGCCTCCAGAAAGCTCTCTCCTCTGAAAGCACTCTTTACTATTTAAGCAGATACAGGATAGATATTTCGACACAGAGCCCACATAAAATCCCATATTAGGAATGATACCAAACTTAAAGAACGTTGTAAAATGAGAATGGGGAAAAAAAAATGTACAAAATGAATTCCTGCCCATTTACATGCTTTTCGTCAGGCTACCAGATACCAAGCCTCTGTCTTTGTGTTAACACTGCAGATTAGGTCAAGTTTTTACCCCTCTGAGCTCTTTTCCTGTAAATGACGGGTTTTGATGTGAAACAAGCAACATGTCAAAGCGAGTTGAAAGATGTAGGCATTTTATGCCATGTCACAATGACAGGCCGGTGAATATTTGGGCCATTAGGGGCTTATTAGTGAATAAATGACCAGATGGTTCAGTGATGCACGGAGATGGACAGAGCTGGATGCTCCTAATCAGCACTGTCTGTACTTGATGTCAAATCACATGACACAGTAACCCATGGATACCAAGGAAGAGTTACCATTAGCAAGTCAATTTGATATCTGGGTGGTGTAAACAGACTCAGAACCACACTTCAGGGCTGCCTCTGTTTGGAGGAAGGGAAACGCAGTACAGCATTGTAAGGCACACGCACAATAAACTCTAATTGTTGTTTGATAATCGTACCAAGAATTTCTGTCTTAGCCCTTCCTCTTTATTCGTGAGAAAGGAGTGACGCCCAGAGGCACAAGGAAAAGGGATCGTCGAAAATAAAGAGGTTGCACTGAGGGTCTATTTGAAATCTAAGTAACAGACAGAGGAAATAATCAGGTCGTGAAGAGTGGGCCATTAGTGGGAAGAAGGAAGAGCCACCTTCCCATGCTTTGCCTAGTGGGTGACCGACAAAGTTTAGGTACAAAACACATACTGTAAACAGATGCCATTTGCCTTTGCCTACCGCACGCTTCGCTCTTTCCTCCTTGTCTCTGAATAATGTGGATCGCCTGAACAGCCACCTTGGGTTATTCCCGTAGGATTGCAGGAAAGCGTTTTTCAAGACGAGTGCACGTTTCTTCTTTCCTAGTCATTTTCAGTATTTTCAAACTGACAAGTATTCTTTGCACCCCCATCTACTACGAAAGAAAACACTTGCTCTGCTCTTAAAATCTAAGAGAAGAAACAGGTTGGGGCGCCTGGGTGGCTCAGTTGGTTGTGCATCCGTCTCTTGATTTTGGCTCAGGTCATGATCCCAGGGTGGTGGGATGGGGTCTGCATCGGGTGCCGCGCTGAGCGCGGAGTCTGCTTAAGATTCTCTCTCTATCCTTCTGCCCCCTCCCCTACTTGTGCGCTCTCTCTCTTTCTCTCTCTCTAAAAAAAATAAAATAAAATGAAGAAACAGGTTGGAAATAAACTTACTTTGGTGTTCCCTCAGAAACTAGTGGGTTCGAGGCCACCGATTCAATGCGTTATGCATCCACAATGGAAGTGTTGACGGACGTTTCATCACAAGATCATCCATTAAAGCAATTCAGTCTTGAGGGAGTAGGACCTAAATGATATTACTGTAAGTTTCTCTTTTTAATAATACCTATTGTTTGTATAGCAGTTTTCGTTTGTAAAGCACATCATGGATATTGTGTCTTTTCAGTTTCTTTTTAGCCAAATGTTATTAGTTTAATTAATCCTTCCTGGGCATCTATTATGTGTCTACTTCTGGACAAGATGCTGCGGACAGAGGGAGCAAAGGCTAGAATTCCTCAAAAGGCTTAGAGTTGCACTATCGAGGGCTTTTTAATGGGCATTGTATAGCGATTGATGCTCACAAAAAGATTATACGTAATATACATGTTAGGGGGAAAACTGTTTAATAATTGACGTCTGTGACCCCACCACCCAATAGAGGAACCAGAACATGGTTAATTTTGTTAAATCTATGGAGGTGCTCAACTCCCAACACCATCCCCCACACCCACAAAGGTGACTACACTCTGAATTCTGAGTGTATCATCCCCTTATTATTCAAAAATAATTTGACCCCACATGGCTCTATATCTAAGCAAGATATTTTTAATTTGCCTATGTTATTCCTTTACAAAAATGGAATCACACTGTAAGTATTCTCCTGAGAATTGCTCCCCCCCCCCCAAACAATGGATTTAAAAGTTAACCATGCTTTTTTATATGGCTGAAGTTCATTCGGTTTCACTATTTTCTTATGCTCCACAGTGTGAATATCCCACAACTGATGTATCCATTCACCTATTGGTAGACATTTGGCTTATTTCCGGTTTGGGGCTATTACAAATAATGCTACAAAGAACATTCTTACACATAGGTGCTGGTGTATGTATGCACGAGTGTCCCCATGTGTGGATTTTCTGGGTCATGGAGTAATGGTCATATTCAGCTTAACAAGATAACGCCAAACTGTTTTCCAAAGGTTAACCAATTTACACTCCTACTGGTAGTGAATGAAGAACATTCCCATTATTCTGCATCCTTATCAACACTGACTACTTTCAGACTTTTAATTTTGCCAGTCTACTGCACATACATTCAGCCTTCACAGCCACCCAGAGAAGCAGTAATTATTATCTATATTATACGGGTAAGGCTCAAAATCACAGAACCGGTCAGTAATAAAATCAGAACTTGAACCCAATTCCCCAGCCTATAAATCCAGAATTCTTTCACTGTTCTGCACCGTCCCCGTCACCTTAGTCCCCATTGACTCATGCCCCACAGTCATAAGTACAGTGAGCATCCAGGAGCAGTATCATGTTCAATTTAGGTATCGGCCACTTGTTAGTTATGTGACTTGGGCAAATCACTTGACCTCTCTGAGCCTTAGTTATCACATCTGTAATACAGCAATAATATTAGAACCTATATTACAAGACTGATATGTACATATTGCATTAGGTTGAAAATATTAAACAAGTTCACACACACACACACACACACACGCTATTAAGTAGACATTGAAATAAACACTCAAAATTCCAGCTGTGACAGGTAGAATTCAGTATATCTGCCCTCTTTCATTCCAGCAAATTGTGGGCTGGCAAACCCATCCTTGTTTCATATGCATTTACATTGAAGTATTCTCATCTTTGCTCCAGCACTGTGCAAATTTGATTTCAGCACAATCAGTTTTAAAAAAAAATGTTAAACATGCATTTTCTAGGCTGGGTGATATCAAAAGTCATTTTTAGGGGCCCCCCGGGTGGCTCAGTTGGTTAAGCGCCTAACCCTTGATTTCAGCTCAGGTCTTGATCTCCGAGTCGTGAGTTGCAACCCTGCAACCCAGGCTCTGAGCTGGGCGTGGAGTTTAGTTAAAAAAAAAAAAAAAAATCCTTTATAGTCTTTAACTGAGCTTGTGTGTCTCTATTTCTATATGTGACAATTAAATGTTTTGTCTGCCTCGTTAGATTGGTTTCTCATTTTTATCACGATTGCATCCTCACCCTTAATTTAATAAATACTTGTTAATTAAATCAATCAATCAATGAATTTTATTTTTTTTTAAATTTTTTTTTCAACGTTTTTTATTTATTTTTGGGACAGAGAGAGACAGAGCATGAACGGGGGAGGGGCAGAGAGAGAGGGAGACACAGAGTCGGAAACAGGCTCCAGGCTCCTAGCCATCAGCCCAGAGCCTGATGCGGGGCTCGAACTCACGGACCGCGAGATCGTGACCTGGCTGAAGTCGGACGCTTAACCGACTGCGCCACCCAGGCGCCCCACTCAATGAATTTTAAAAGCAGATTAAGCGATGTGTTTTGCTGAATTTATATGTCAGTCAAATGGTCCTTTGTAAAAAGGTCTATGGTGTTTCGGGGTGCCTGCGTGGCTCAGTTGGTTAAGTGTCCAACTTTGGCTCAGGTCATGATCACAAGGCTCGTGGGTTCAAGCCCTGCATAGGGCTCTGTGCTGACAGCTGGGAGCCTGGAACCTGCTTCAGGTTCTGTGTCTCCTTCTCTCTCCCCCTCCTCCGCTCACAGTCTTGTCTCTCTCTTAAAAATAAATAAACATGAAAAAAAATTAAAAAAAAATTTTTTTTTTACATTTGTTTGTTTTTGAGAGACAGAGCGACAGAGCACAAGCAGGGGAGGGGCAGAGAGAGAAGGAGACACAGACTCCAAAGCAGGCTCCAGGCTCCAAGCTGTCAGCACAGAGCCCAATGCAGGGCTCAAACCCACAAACCATGAGATCACGACCCGAGCCCAAGTCAGACGCCTACCCGACTGAACCACGCAGGCGCCCCGAAAAAAAAATTTTAATGAAAAAATTGAAAAGCCTACAGTGTTTTATCTCAAGTCCTTGAAGCCTGATGTTTTTCAGAATTTAGAATTTTTCCATTAAAAAAATTAATACTGTATGCATACTATTATATGACATCTACAGCAGGACCTGGGCACCACTCAATAATAAAACACATGAAAATTTCTGAAGCAAAGCATAGGTATAGGCACTCAGGAAGGGGCTTTCCGAGACCACAAACAGCATCACATTGGTTCAGGTTAAACCTTCTACCAACAGTTATAGAAACACCTGTCTTCCCAGACTGTTGCTCTGTAGACTATGGGTTAAAATTGTGGAAATTTAAAGCCTTAACTCCTTGTTCCCTAATATATTTTATTCACACTATGGTGCATCTTACTCATACTTCATTCCTTGCTCTCCAAGAAAAACTATACTAGTTTATGGTGCATTGACACTTATTTTAATGGGCCAGTGATTATCCCATTGCCCTGAGGCCAGGGAAATGTACAGCCTATTCCTAGGAGAGGCATAGCTGAATCCTAACAAATAATAAAAACGATTCCAAAAATTAAGAACTGGGATTCTTCATTCAAGAGACTTATAAAGTATTTATTCACAATTTGGGGGGGCGGGGGGGTAAAATTAGTAATACTTCCAAAACATAATTTTTATCTGGTAAAGTTTTGATAATCTTTTCTAAAAAAAAAAAAAAAAAAAAAAAGGGTGTTCTTAGAGAAGGAAGCAAGTTTTAAAACTGATATTGGAAAGTCCTAAAAGTCAAAGCTCACTGTATTTTATGGAGACCTAAATAGAACAAATCAGTTGTTTTTAAGACCAGGAGAAGGTCTAGACTCTAGAGGAGTCCCTGTCATGGCCCTGAGGCGTGAGCAAGAATAGTGTGTAGAAATCAGTCACCCGAAGTCCAAGCCTTCAGTACATTTAAGTTTAAACATGCTGAGGGTGCAGCTCTGAACTTCCAAATGCACACACACATGCACACGCGAGATTCTTCCTCCCCTGGTAGCATTAGCACAGGGAACTGCCCAGGCCAAGGCAGTGTCTGTTTTCTTTCTTTCTTTCTTTCTTTCTTTCTTTCTTTCTTCTTTCTCTTTCATCTTTAGGTATAAGGTATAACTCAGATGACATCCTTTACCCAACTCTTGCGACCTGGGCGTGGTGAAGTGTGCTGACTCAGTGGCCACATTGGTGAAAATCATAGCTTAGCCCTTTACAAGCCCTATGCTATAAGCAAGTTCTTTCACTTCTCTGTGTCTTTTTACCCATCTGCAAAATGTAGGTGGGGCACCTGGTGGCTCAGTTGATTAAGCGACCGACTCTTGATTTCAGCTCAAGTCATGGTCTCACGGCTCATGAGATCGAGCCCCATGTCAGGCTCCACGCTGGGAACAGAGCCTGCTTAAGATTCCCTCACCCTCTTCCTCCACCCCACCCCCGCGCATGCTCTCACTCTCTCGCTCTCTCTCAAAATGAAATGAAATAAAATAAAATGGGGGTAATAATAGACCCTAATCCATGGGGTTGTTGTGAAGATCAAATTATTCAATATGCATTTGACTCCTAGTAAGGGCTCTATCCCTGTATTCCAAACTGATGCTAATTCTAAGGACCAGGCACCCCCTCAGGTCTTGGGAATTACCTCCATAGCGAGCTGTAGCTTATGCTAGAACACAAGAACGCCACACACTATGCTCCCGATTGACCTGAAACTTTCCAGCACCTTGGTTTTATTGCTAGCATTATTTATCGCTTAAGGCTGAAACAATGGGTTAATTCATATTCTGAGTTCTTGCCTTTGAATAATATTTGCTGCATTATAAGTATCAGCTGTCTCCAACTTACAAACAGGTTGAATTCCAAAAAGTTTATTTGTATGTGCGTTGTTTACAATTGGAAACACATTTTCCATAGAGGCAATGTTTTAAAAGAGGTTAGTGCCCAGGCTGACACATTAAAGGCAGTAAAGTGGTCACCAGAATGGCTAAAATGAACAAATCAGGAGACTACAGATGCTGGAGAGGATGTGGAGAAACGGGAACCCTCTTGCACTGTTGGTGGGAATGCAAACCGGTGCAGCCGCTCTGGAAAAGAGTGTGGAGGTTCCTCAGAAAATTAAAAATAGACCTACCCTATGACCCAGCAATAGCACTGCTAAGAATTTACCCAAGGGATACAGGAATGCTGATGCATAGGGGCACTTGTACCCCAATGTTTATAGCAGCACTCTCAACAATAGCCAAATTATGGAAAGAGCCTAAATGTCCATCAACTGATGAATGGATAAAGAAATTGTGGTTTATATACACAATGGAATACTACATGGCAATGAGAAAGAATGAAATCTGGCCTTTTGTAGCAACGTGGATGGAACTGGAGAGTGTGATGCTAAGTGAAATAAGTCATACACAAAAACAGATACCATATGTTTTCACTCTTATGTGGATCCTGAGAAACTTAACAGGAGACCATGGGGGAGGGGAAGGAAAAAAAAAGAGGGGGAAGGAGGCAAACCATAAGAGACTCTTGAAAACTGAGAATAAACTGAGGGTTGATGGGGGGTGGGAGGAAGGGGAAAGTGGGTGATGGGCATTGAGGAGGGCACCTGTTGGGATGAGCACTGGGTGTTGTATGGAAACCAATTTGACATTAAATTTCATAATAATAAGTTTAAAAGGGCAGTAAAGTGGGCATCCAGCCTGGAGGCTGGAGGGTCTCAGACAAGCACAACAGCTCACTTAGGGCCAGGATCCACCTGTTCATCTGCCTGGACACTGAGGAGGTGGTTGGTGGGGACAGGGGAGATGGGGAGTGATGGCTAAAGCTTAGCATGTTCTTTATCTGAGAGGGAAAGAAGTTGGAAGTCAGGGGAGAGGTTTGGTAGGCCCCGCCTCTAGTCACCAAGACAGAGGGGAAGGGCATGAGCTATAGAAGAGATGGCCATCCGATTCTGTGTCTCCCTCTCTCTCTGTCCCTCCCCATTCATGCTCTGTCTCTCTCTGTCCCAAAAATAAATAAACGTTTAAAAAAAATTTAAAAAAAAAGGGGGGCGCCTGGGTGGCTCAGTCGGTTAAGCGTCCGACTTCAGCTCAGGTCACGATCTCGCAGTCCGTGAGTTCGAGCCCCGCGTCGGGCTCTGGGCTGATGGCTCAGAGCCTGGAGCCTGCTTCCGATTCTGTGTCTCCCTCTCTCTCTCTGTGTCCCCCTCCCCCATTCATGCTCTGTCTCTCTCTGTCCCAAAAATAAATAAACGTTAAAAAAAAAAGAAAAAAAAAAGAAGAGACGGCCACTGTCAAGATGGTTAGAAATTCTGGAACCTTGGTAACTTCCTTATGTTTCAGTGCTCTATACCAGTCTCCTCATAGTGAATAGTACGAAACTCCTTAAAAACCAAATGTTCTTGGGAGTCCACAAGGCAGAGGGATGAATGGGGGATTATATTCCACTTTAAAGCTAGGAGACGGGTAGGAATACGTGGGGCGGGGGAGGTGGATGATGGAGAGAAGCCAGAGCAAAAATGGGAGGTGTCCATTATAAAGAGGAAAAGAAAGTAGGCTGTGTGATCTATGCCATCAATCTGCCAAACACCGGGTTCATGAGGAACAGTGACTCCCACGGAGGATGGGACACATCTCCCTTTACTGGTAACTTAAGAGCAGAAAATAAACAGATGAAGTCACTTGAGACAAATCATCAGTGACGTTAAGTATCTGTACCTGCAAAAGAGAAGAGTCTTACATTGGTGGGTAACCTGGCTGCATATTAGAATCATCTGGGAAAATTTTAAACCCCGCCCCCCCCATGCCCCAGCGGTACCTCAAACTAATTCTACTAGAATCCCGGGACTGAGGCATCAGAACCGTTAAAGCTCCCCAGATAACGCCAGCGAGCAGCCACATTTGAAAACCATTTTAAATCTCACCATTCCCAGATGCCCTAAATTGAAGAATAAGGTGGTGTGGCCTCCACGGAGCTCTGGAACACTCCAAACCTGAGCCTCATGCCCAAATGTCTATTTATAATTAAATGCCGCCTTCTCTAAAAACTCTGGGACAGAATTTGAGAATGGATTCAGTGCCGCTGACTCTTCACATTACGATTTTATTTGCTAAGAAAGTGAAATGATTTCAACCACAGCAGTCATTAAATAGGATGGCCAACCGCTTCAAACTTTTTTTTTTTTTAATTTTTGAGACAGAGACAGACAGAACATGAACAGGGGAGGGTCAGAGAGAGAGGGAGACACAGAATCCGAGGCAGGCTCCAGGCTCTGAGCGACGGTCAGCACAGAGCCCGACGCGGGGCTCGAACTCACGAACCGTGAGATCGTGACCTGAGCCGAAGCCGGACGCTCAACGGACTGAGCCACCCAGGCGCCTCAACCGCTTCAAACATTTTATGGGCAAACCCCGAGAGCATCCTAGAGATCAGTTTGTCCCACCACGTGCCAGGCACCGGGCTGGATGCTGGGGCTAAAACAGTTATAAATGTAGATCCATGTCGTGCCAAAATGGTTGCTTGGAGTCGGGGATGATCGGGAGAGTGAGCAGGGGAGGCTGCTAGCCATAGGCTGGGCACCTGACGAGCCGAGGCCCACCAAGAAGCCAGAGTGACACCTATAAAGATGGCGTCACCTGTGTTAAATCCTTCTGTTTTCTGGGCCATCAATACCGATCCCATGAGTACGGTATTGCTTTGGGGCGCGTGGCAGTGTCCCGACAGCTGAATTCTATTTACTAACGGATGTACCTCCATCTGAAGTGGTGTCATCAGCTACCCCTCTGGCACATGTACCTTTTCTACGTGGCAGTGCCGGCTTCAGAGAGGCGACTTGGTCTGTGCCCGACCGTGGGCGTGGCCACTAGGAAGTTACCGCCCCTCGGAAATTACCCGCCCCTAAGAAGTTACCACGATCACCCCATTGAACGACTCAGAATTAGTCCTCTGTTGATCTGCACTTTTATGATCGATTGCTGTTGCCTTCGGAGAAATCCAACCATGAGGTAAGTGTGCCCACATCAAATCTCTTGCTTCCCTGGTGCTTTAGGGGCTGAGGAGCCGAGTGTCTCCCGGTGCCATAAGTATGTCGTCTCTCTCCGCGTTGACAAGGTTAGTGTCTGGTGTCTACTGACACGATCCCCAAGCTTCCTCGAACTTGTGTCATTAACCGTGCTGCGGGGTCTGACTGCAGCAAATGCCGAGTACATTAAGCAGGCAAAACAGCCCAGGTCTTGAAAAAGTCTCCGCGTAGAAAACAAGGGGCTCTAAATGATTCTGTTAACACGTCTGACATCCCTTGCCTCTCTCCTGTTCGCTCTCTCCTGTTCACTGCCGCAGAGAAGTCTGGCCACATGAACCGTGCATCCTGCCCTCCTCCAGGTCCCCTCCCCACAGAGGGCTCCACATGGATGTTATGATCAATCCTAATGCTGCTGGGAGCCACAGATCTCTGCAAAGATCTGTCCCTCTCCCAAAGAACCACAGTCAAAAGGAACGATATGCAAGAGACAGGTAGCAAGTGAACCAAGCAATTGTCAGACAAGTCACATTTTTACAGCCGCAAAGCTCTTGGCCAGCATTTGCTCATTTAGAGAACAATCTCCTAGGCAAAGCCCAACCCAGACCAAACTGGGAAGGAGACCGTCCATCGGTGCAGAGCACGGGGGGCTTTTCTGATCTCTATAAGCAAAGGCTGGCATCCTGGCCTGAAACCAGGTCTAAACAATTCAGGGAGTGCTGCTTCACAGTCGTCGGAGGAATGTCACTGGTGACATTATAAGGCCCACACACCCAGTACTTGAGACGCATCATGTCCAACTTGCGAAGGACTGTACGCCCTGCATAGCTGTGTGGGGATTTGGCTCGTTGCTCTCGGAGCTCTTCCTTGCCCGTCCCCTGCTCTGCTCTACGCACTGTCGGCAATTAAGGGCGCTACATCTCTGAGTTTCTCATGCCCTCCAGCCTGGGAGTGGGGAGGCCAGCGGGAGGCAGGCACTGGCCGAGAAGAGAAGTGAGGCCATGTCTCCTCCTGTCTGTTTCAGATGACATCATCGCTGGCCAGACAGACCTGCCTCTGTAATCCCAGCTCCTCCTGGTCAGGCCCACCGGGGTTGACATCCACTGGGTGGCCCCAGATCTCAAGCCACTCCAGCGACGCCGCCTCCTCCCTTTGTCTCGCCAGTCGAGGAGGACGAATATTTTCCTGTGCATATTTATCACTAGCTTCTTTCTGTTGGACTTCTTCGGTCTTCTCTCACCAAGTGACCGTCTCCTTGTGACAAGTTTCTTATTTTGAGGTACCCGGAGTGGTTTCTGTTTCATTGGCCAATGTAACAGTTTACTGTTGTAACTCAGCCGTGCTTCTCTGTGGTAAATCTCTATCTGCATACAAACTGAAGAATTAATTGCTGTTCCGGGCAGAATTGTGTCCCCTTCAAATTCATGTGTTGAAGCCCTAACCCCCAATACCTCAGATTCGGTGACTGTATTTGGAGACGTGATCTTTAGAAAGGCTATTAAGGTCAAACAAGTTTATCAGGGTGGGGCCTAATCTCATCCTGAGGTGTCCTTAGAAGAGATTAGGACACAGACACAGAGGGAACATGGCCGTCCGACAGACCATCTAGAAGCCAAGGCGAGAGGCCTCAGAAGAAACCAACCTTGCTGACACCTTGATCTTGGACCTTTAGCTTCTAGAACAACGAGGCAATCAGCTTCCATCATTCAAGCCTCCCGGTCTGTCGCTTACTAACACTAGGAAATACACGGAATACAATTGCTTATCTCTGAAATTCGGGGTTAACGAGTTAGCTCTAAGCCCCCGTGTCCTCTTCTGTAAAATGAGGATAATTATATCCAGGTTACTATGAAAATCAACTGAGGGAAGCTTAATACAGTACCAGCTGCAGTGCTCAATAAATGTCGGGTATCACTGGGAATATTCACTTACAAGTAACGAAAATGCACTTGGGGTGTTAACTCTGGAGCCCACCTGGCTGGGGTTAGACGGGTGTTCAGCTTGGGCTGGCTGGCTAATGTCCCCACTCAGGTTTGCCCCTGGATTCTCTTGTCACTTCTTGGTTAGGGTCGCTATTCTAATTACAAAGAGCTCCTCAGCTCCATCATCAAAGTTGCATTCTCTGGCCTTGAACACTAGGCTTCTGGTACAAATTCAGTAACTTTGTTTGCTCTCGCTACTGCCATTTCCGTTTCTGTCCTCGCTCCCTTCTGCAGAAACCCATTCAAGGAGCGAACCTGCAGGACTTTTCTGGATTGCCTGTGACTACCCCCTGGGTCTGTTTGGGGTCAGCCAGGAAAAGCTTTCCCACTGGTTGCTGATCCTACTGGATCCTCCAGCATTGTTGCCTGCAAATATTCACACCATGGAGATAAAAGGAACCACCTGCCTGGAACCACCTGCAGCTGAGCTCAGCCAGATCCCTGGGTGGGAGCTTATATGTTGGCAGGTGCAGTCTCCCTATTCTGCTTCTCTGTAGCTCAAATCGTTCCCCTTCGGCAATGATGTGCCTAATAATTTGGAGCACCCGATTTCTTCTTTGTGATTACATTAGATCCACGAGTCCCTGGATAGTGCAAAAAACTAACTGCTAACACTTTTGTGGGGTATTTGTATTATAGCAAGCCGTTTAGCTTTCAGCTAAAGGAATAAAACTCTAATAGTATAATCGGGGCACTAAGGGATGGGGGATATTTGGGGCACCTTTAAGTAGAAATAGTAATTTTTAGGGGCGCCTGGGTGGCTCAGTCGGTTAAGCGTCCCAACTTCGGCTCAGGTCGTGATCTCATGGGTCATGAGTTCAAGCCCCACGTGGGGCTCTGTGCTGACAGCTTGGAGCCTGGAGCCTGCTTCCGATTCCATGTTTCCCCCTCTCTCTCTGTCCCTCCCACAATTATGATCTGTCTCTCTCTCAAAATAAATTTTTAAAAATTAAAAAAAAATAGTAATTTTTAAGCAAATGGTGAAGAAAATACTAGTTACAAATTGAAAGAAAGAGAATGCTTGGCTTTCCTTAGCTGAAGTTTCAGGAGAATGAGAAAAAAAATGAGTGATCTCTTATAAAGAAGTATTTTCTTTTTTTTTTTTTAAGTTTATTTATTTTGAGACAGGGGGAGGGGCAGAGAAAGAGGGAGAATCTCAAGCAGGTTCCGCACGGTCCGTGCAGAGCCCATGCAGAGCTCGAACCCAAAAACCATCAGATCATGACCCGAGCTGATATCAAGAGTTAGAGACGTCACTGACTGAGCCACCCAGGCGCCCCAAGAAGTATTTTCAGTGAAGGCCTCTCCACTTCCACTAGGAAACCCAAGCTTGGACAGACGCTATCTTACGTATACGTGTAATATTCGTCATCACCAATTTGTTACTAAGTGCCTTCTACGTGATTGGTACTGCATGGTGAACTTCCCAGGGAAAGAAAAAGAAAGAAGAAGGTAGAATAGTATAAAAACAAAGAGAGGCCTAAAGCATTTTAATCCACTTATATTTTAAAAGCAGAAATTGATCATCTTGTGATTTTTTTTAACCTCCCAATGGTTAGTTGCCATATGGTACCAATTCTGCTGAAGGAATGTGAAAAATAAAGTAAATGTCGAATCTTGACTCACAATCACTAACCTTGTAACTATGCAGAATATAATGGTTTTCTCTATGCATCAGTCTCTGTTTTAAGGGCCAGGTGCTAAAGCTCTAGACCTCTATGAAATCACTTGCCTATTCCTGGGAGGGAAAAAATCCCAGGATTTTGTGTCCCTGTTTTTTTTCTCCACGTCCCCACTGGTACTGGATAGAAGCTATTCTGTTCCTTCCATCTTGGTACAACTTCAGCGCTACCTTCGGCGTGAGGTCCCTTATAAGAATCCCTGGCTGGTAAGAAGATTTTGCCATTGGATTCCAGACTCTGTTCCCTAGCCAGGTTATTTTTTTTTTTTAAGTAATATCAGGATTAATAGAGTCACTATTGCCTGGTTTCACTAAACAAATTTACTTGGCAAAATAATGAAGACAAATATGAATCTGCTTGTACAGCTCTGGGGAAAGTCACACTCCCAAAGATGATTTCCTTTAAAACGTCCCTTTGAAGCATGCCTATTGCTGATACGGTTTCAACTATCAATAGGTTAGTGTTTCGCATCACTATTTTTGATTGGCATAAGGTTTTCCATAGTCAAAAGTTTGATCTTACATTGCATGAACCAAAACAAAATGTCGTTCTTCAGTTGTGTTTGCCCAGCCACCTCCCTCCCCTGCTTGTTCCCCCCTCTCTCTCCCCCTCTCCTCCTCTTCCCCCCTTTTTCTCCATTCTACTGTGGATCTGACTTGCTATGTGAGCAAAAATTGAGCAATCTTCAAAACACCATCTATGAACTCTAAAGAAAATAGTAAATATGAAAACGTAGCACATGTGCTTAGTTAAAAGGACAAAAGACTAAGGAAAAACACCCAATGCTGTTGCTTCTAGTAGTCATGAAACTTATGTGGCTCACAGTTCTAATAATTTGTACAAGAATATGGATTGCCCTTTTGCTGATAAGCACGGTCATTCACTGAATGGCCATATGGGCCTTGCTTTACGTAAAGAATCACTCAGTATTTCAGTATCAGTTCAGTGATCAGCGTGTTGAAAATATGTCAGATGCCAATATAAGCACGACAGCACAGACTTCTGAGGGGTCAGGCTGTGTTACTGGGCTCCTAATATATGCCAGATGCTGATCTAGCTTCTTTTTTTCCTAATATTCCACTTAAATCTCCTAGATTTAAGATACGTGCTATTGTCCTCATTTCAAAGATGAGAAATTGAATGAAGCTCAGAAAAATCAAAATAAATCAATGCCTAAGGCTGGCCTCCTTGCCTCCAGTCTAGCGGACCACTTCCCATCTGTTCCAGGCTTCAAAGCTTTTAGTGGCTTCTCCTGGCCTTTAGAACAAAGTCTAAACTTATTACCAAGTGTTTCAAGGGCCTTTGTGATGTGGCCCCAGTTATCTTCTCAAACCTTCCACCTCACCTCAATTGCCCTGGCAGGATGCTGCACTTCCTTCCGTCCTTGGGCTTGCTTTTGTCCCTGAGATTATGCTCATGTACTTCCGTGCCCTCCGCCATGGCCTGGCTACTTTTCGCTGGTCCTTCAAATCTGAACTTAGGTATCACTTCCTCCAGGAAGGCTCCTCTAACCCCCATGCACCTGTTAGGTGAGCCCCTGTTGGATCCTATGGCCCATGACAGTGTCACAGACACTGCCTTATAATCGTCTGTTTACTTGTCTAAATCCCTTTCTTGACAGTAAATTCTGGGAAGGCAGGAACTGAGCTTGTCAGTCTCTCAAGGTATCCTAGGACCTCGTATAGAGAATAAGTGTTTATCAAGGGTCTGGATGATTAAGAGAATCACATCTGTGCTTGGAGAACTTTAAGGGCAACATGGCAACAATTCTTCGGCTGCTGCTTCTGAGAATGCACCATTTAGGAGGGTATGGTGGCAGTGTGCTAGGGAATATTCAGAGTTATGGGTGCAGTGTGGCTTTCTGAGCCATCCATTTTACTTGATAAGTACTGGAAAACATTCATTTGTAATAAAATCCAGATATGCCATACATACTAATACAAAAGGCATATGAAGCTTCGTGATAAAATATATGACTTACAAGAAATTTCCCATTTTGAGTTAGATTCCCAAAATACAGAGAGACGATCACTTTTCTCTGCCAAGGTACAACCTGGTTTAGAAGGTTGCAATCGTTCTGGGGCAAGTTTTAAGATGGGCACGGTCAAACTTCTGAGCCTCCAAAGGAAACTGTATGCTTTGAGGAATATCTGAAGGTAACAGTTCTGCTTAATCTAGCAAAGACTAAGGAGAAATGTCAACCCTGCCTTCACTTGGTTGAGGCTGTCTCAGAACAAGGGAACAGAGGGATTCTTAGAAGTGCATGTCTAGAAAAAAGAACGATTAGGTAGATTCAGCTCAACTTGAGAAAAAAATCTCTAGTTCTCTGGATCATGGGAATAGGGGATATCTTTGTTTACCTTTTAATTGTCCTCTATATGTCCTGAGCATTCTACCACGAATTATACCAAGGCGTCAGATAGAATTATTCAAAATGAGTCCATAAAACCATTCATCAGTACTACAGAGAGAATTCCTGATTTGTGCAGGACAGTAGAATCTATCTTTTCTTCTAGTGTAAAGACTATACAAATCTCCAACTAAAAAACTGAATAAACAGGGTCTGTTTCCATTTGGTCAGGTTGACCACGTGCAACCCATGCAAAGCCTGTTTCTTATTGTAAAAATAGCATTGTATTAATTGTTTTAGATTTGCACTAATTCACATTTGGTGCAACAACAACAAAAAAATAGATCATGCATTCCTGTGGAAAGTGAAATCTCCCCAAACCCAACTCCATGCAAAGATTTGCAAGGGTTTTATGCAAATGTATTAATGGAATCACACTATTCCGTGACTTTTGCCGACTGATGTGAGAAGCCATAGGCACGGTGTGTCTTCTGAGAACATTCATTCTACTCAATGACGGATAATTTAGAATATCAAGATTTTGGATTAAAAAAAATAAGTCAGATGTGTTATACAGAGGAAAACAACACGTAGATAGAACTTTAGGGCAATGGAAATACTTCAAAGACATTTCCCATTTGGGGTTAGGGCCCCAGACACCCAAAGATAAATTCACTTTCTTCTGCCATTAGGGATGTTTTAGTGGAAAAATTTGAGAAGTACTTATTTAAGATCTTTGGAATTTTTTCAATGCCTAAGAGGATTCCAGACAAACTGGGGACTAATTATAATGACTGAACTAGGTTCTTAAAATAGAAACCAGCCCAGAGCTCTCAAGATAGGTCCCTCAAAGTTAATGTGAGGACACAAAGGGAGAAAAGGGCAGGGAGCAGAAGGAGCCTTTCCCAGTTAGGCTAATAGCTGGACCAAGTCCAGGTACAGAAACTGGTTCGTATGACAACTCAGAATAGACTCATTTTCTGTGCTCATAATGGGTAACAGAAGGTTATCTATACTGTAGGCTTTTGTGGTTCTTTTGAAAGGAAGTCTCGTTGTTGGAGGCTAATAGACTTCAAATAGTGAATTCGTCACTAGAAAGCCAAAGTTCAATCATAGCCTATTCGTTTGTCTTATTTTACTTGAATAGAAAACTCAAAAGCTCTAATGAAAGAACATTTCAAAAGACAGATAAACGCTTGTTAATAATTCTAGCGGGTGAGAGGATCTACCCAAGCCTAATTTCTCTTGGTGGATTTCGTGTGGTGTCTTTGGACCAACAGTACAATGCAGTAGGCTTCCCCTTCTACCTGAGCGCTTTCCGTTCTGCGCTTGCCAAAAATAGTTGTTTGTTACGACGCGTAGGTAGGTGTTTTTGTTCTCCACAATAAGCCTGCGGAGCAGAGGTGAATTATGTCTAAAAAGGAATCGTTTTTGCTTGTCAGAACACTTTACATAAAACAGCCTTTGAGTTCTGAGGGATTTTAAAGCTGAGCTCTAAAATCCTACAAGATGCGCCTAAAATAATCTTCTTGCTAAAAGCAAAAGAACCGGTCAGTTGACCTTCAGCTCTCAGTACTTGGAAACACTCCTTAGTGCTTAACAGTATTTAACTTCTGTGCATTTATTTGCCTCTGTGTTTATTTGCCTCTGTGTTTATTTGCCTCTGTGGCGCAGTCGGTTAAGCGTCCGACTTCAGCCAGGTCACGATCTCGCGGTCCGGGAGTTCGAGCCCCGGGTCGGGCTCTGGGCTGATGGCTCGGAGCCTGGAGCCTGTTTCCGATTCTGTGTCTCCCTCTCTCTCTGCCCCTCCCCCGTTCATGCTCTGTCTCTCTCTGTCCCAAAAATAAATAAACGTTGAAAAAAAAAAAAAACATCACTCTAGGTCAGGTAAATGGATTCAGTAGAGATAAACACACCATCCATCATATCTTGAGGGGACTTGCATAGCTGAACAGTAATATTCAGTATCATTATGCTGTCTGGTATTCACTTGAAACGTGTCATACATTATCATATGCTAATTGTGCATAATTAATCCTAACTATTAACGGACACGAGATCAATTAATGGGTTGCAAAGTAAAACTTACGTACAAAAGAAAATAAGAACCTCCCTGCACAAAGGGGACAGACTTTTTATTCTCTAAGGCCCGTTAAAAACGATTATAAATGAATTGACCATTTTGATATCAGAATGTATACAGTAAATAACACGTGTAAAAATGCAGTCATTTTAGGTCCCCTGGGGAAAACAGCAGTAATTCTTCCTCATGTGAGAAGCATGGAAAGAACGCCATCGAAAGAGGCTCAGTCGATATATTATCTTCAGAACAACAAGGGAGCTATAGATGAGGGATTCTGCTGTCAGAACCACTTGGAAAACCCGGCAGGATGTGCATCCAATTCATAAAATAAATAGTCAACTTATTATTCAGGTTTAGCTCAAATTTTGGTGAGCTTGGCAAAAGTTGTCACTGTGGAAATGTACTGTGAACTCAAAAAAATGTTCGTTTTGTTTGAGAGGCAGCTCTCTCCAGAACTGAATAGAAAACAGGGAGTTAAGCGCCTCATCCCCCAACTTTCATTAACCCTCAGACTAACAGGAAGGCTGTATACATTACCATCGCTGTATCTCTTTTCCCCTTGGAGGTACTGAAGCGAAGCCAGAATAAGTATCTTGCTTAATGTGAATGCACAGTTCAGTGCAAGGACTGCTCAGAGAACCCTAACCTTCTAGCCCGCTGCTGGTCCAATGTGTCTCCCAGCTCACTTTCCCCAGGCACCCAATTTCAGATAAGCTACGTGTTACTTCACACTTTATTAGCACAACCATATAGTGCCTGTTTTTGTTCTTAAGAACCTTGTGTGACTCCCCGTTATCCGCTGACGTTGCCATTAGCACCCTTGACCTCAGGAGTCTGGCTCTTGATCTTCCAGAACAGGATCGTTCTTTCCCACCCTCTTTGAAACCAGCTATGGTCACGTGAATCGCTTTGGTCGATCAACATGCGTGGAAATGACAAAGGGCAGACTCTTTAAGAAGCGGCATGTGATTTGCCCCTCTGCTCTGGTGATCATTAGAAACATACATCAAGATGAAGCTTCCATCAGCCAGGATGTCCAAGCGATTACAAGGAGCAGAGCCCTCCTGCCAGCCTTCAGCGGACACGGGATGTGAGCAGGAAATAAACTTTGTGTTAAATCACTGAAATTTGGGAGTTGCATGTTGCTGCCGCATAATCCAGCATATCCTGAGTGATACGTGTACAAATTAAAATCGAAGCTGCTTCAACTGGACCTTGAAGACACTCCACCATCCGTCCTCGGCCTATCTTTTACACATTCACTTAACCTGCTGAGAGTATGATGTGCCGGCAACTCTGATAGTTCCTGGGAATACGAAGGGCCCACGCCCTCGATGGGACCTACATGCGCACATTGGAGTTGTTACAATACAGCATGATAATTGCTACAGTTAACCTTCGGGTCTAACAGGAACAAGAGAGAGATCACTTTATTCTTCTCTGGGATGATGTTGAGAATGATGCCAAACATTGTTTTTTTTTTTTTTTTTTTTCAAGGAGTGGTATGCATATGAAAAGGCACAAACGTGAAAGAAAGCAAAACATGTTCCAAAGCCGTGCATAGCTTGCTATATGGCTGGTGCGTCTTTCCCCGGAACATATCTACGTCGGCACACATCCATACCTCTGCCCGTGCTTTTTCCCTTGCCTGGCTTCCTTCAAACCACCGTAGGGTTAACAAGCTGGGGGTGGGGGGAAGGCAGGCAACAGATGCCAGGGGACTCCAGAGTTTTTATTTCGTACTGGTCTCGCTTTCATATGGGCTCTTATGCTTAGACATTTATCTCCTCTCCAAATAAGTCAATACATTCAGTCACAGGATGACTGATGGGATTCCAGGATGCTGTTCATTATACCTCATTAAACCAGACCACTCCTGTAGAAGACTAGATATAAACATTTTTTGCAATCTAACACAGGTAGCCCATGACTGCAAATTTAGGACGTGGGATTTTCTGTGCAAAAGGCATTCAAAGTAAACATGAAAATATACCTCAGTTTTTGTAATCCTGCTTTGAAACTTTTTCTTTGGTTATACAGTAGCATCTTTTAAAAAAATGTGTTTTAATGTTTTTATTTTTGAAGGAGAGAGAGAGACAGAGCATGAGCGGGGGAGGAGTAGAGAGAGAGGGAGACACAGAATCCCAAGCAGGCTCCAGGCTCTGAGCTGTCAGCACAGAGCCCGACGCGGGGCTCGAACTCACGAACCGTGAGATCATGACCTGAGCCGCAGTCGGAAGCTCAACCGGCTGAGCCACCCGGGTGCCCCTAGAGTAGCATCTTTAAAAAAAAAAAAAAAAAAAAAGGTCAAGGTCAAGGGTCTTCTGGCCAGTGAAAATCTTTGAACTAGCATCTCTCCCTTCTTCACATGGGAAAATTTCAACATCCTGGGAAAGGCACAAATGCATAAGCTCAAAGGTCACCTCCTCTGGGAAGCCTCCCTCGACATGTACTACTCTTCCTCTTTGGTCCCTTAGCATTTTGTTTCTAACTCTGCCCTTTATGGCATTCAACGGGTCATTATAGATGAGTAGTATTTACATGTCAAAACCGCCCAACGAGATTGCTGTTAGTGGCTGGTAGTGTCTTGCTCACTCCTGCGTCCCTCATGGTAGCAGCACAGTGCCGGGACAGAACGGCAAGCAATGCGTGTCGGACTGAATTGAGGATGCGGGTAAAACACCCAGTCGTTGCAACGACAGGAAACTGACAAGAAAATCCTTTCCAGGGAATAGACCCCGTTCTCACCGTAAGCGGGTGCAGATGTTATACAAACATTTTCTGTGCACGGCTGGGATCTCACAATAAGAACCAACAGTGAGGTCGAGCCCTGAAGAAAAATGGAACGGCATCCACTACGGTATGACTTTACAGGCCCCAAATCCCTTATCTAAAACCTTTGGGCAAGAGGGGCGCCTGGGTGGCTCAGTCCGTTAAGCGTCCGACTTTGGCTCAAGGCACGATTTCACAGTTCGTGAGTTCGAGCCCCGCGTCGGGCTGTGTTGACAGCTCAGAGCCTGGAGCCTGCTTCGGATTCTGTGCCTCCCTCTCTCTCTCTCTCTGCCCCTCCTCCCCCTCTCAAAAATAAATAAACATTAAAAAAAATTGTAAAACCTTTGGACAAGATATGTTTCAGACTTTCAAATTATCTAGACAGGTAAGCGTCCAACTCCATTTCCACTCAGATCATGAGCTCATGGTTCATGAGTTCAAGACCTGAGACCAGCTTCATGCTGACAGCATGGAGCCTGCTTGGGATTCTCTCTCTCCCTCCCTCTGCCTCTCCCCCACTCTCTCTTGCACACATACTCTCTCTCTCTCCCTCTCTCTCAAAATGAATAAACTTAAAAAAAAAGAAAGGTAATGTGGTGCACGCACTTAGATAACATCCCTAACAGGGTATGGGGCAGCACTCCGTTATCAGCACATTAATACTTCCATGGGGAAACATATGAATATTCACAAGAAGTAGAATAAATAAATATGTAAGTAGCCTTGTATTGATTTGGGTCAGGTTTTGCTGCTAAATAATTTTCCAAAACTTTAAAGTTTTGGAGTCTCGAATTGTAGATGACAGATTGTTATACCTGTGTTACTAATAGCTATTTATCTAATAACTCCTGCTTACTGTGAAAGATAATCTTTATCAATCCATTTTTATCACATTTGAATTTCAAATCTTTATTGCCAAACTACTTTACAGTTTTTTGTTGTGTTTTTTTTTCTAAGTTTATGTATTTATTTTGAGAGAGGGTGTGTGAGCAGGGTAGGGGCAGAGAGAGGGACAGAGAACCCCAGGCAGGCTCCATGCTGTCAGCTCAGAGCCCGACGTGGGTCTCGATCTGAGGAACCATGAGATCATGACCTGAGTCAATATCAAGAGTTGAACACTCCACTGACTAGGCCACCCAGATGCCCCTACAGTTTTTTAATAAGATGATATTTAAGATGAGCTGTTGTGTGTCAGACACAGGTGAAGATTTTGGGGTGCACCTGGGTGTCTTAGTTGGTTAAGTAACCAACTCTTGATTTCGGCTCGGGTCATGATCCCAGGGTCCTGGCATTGAACCCCATGTCGGGCTCCACTCTGGGTGTGGAACCTGCTTGAGATTCTCTCTCCCTCTGCCACTCTCCTGCGTATGCACACGCTCTCTTTCCCTCTGTCTGTTAAAAAAAAAAAGTTTAAAAATGTGGCCTAGTTATCAAAATATTGGCATATAGACTAGAGCTCAATAAGGGTATTTTTTGTGGAATATTACACTGCATTTTCAGGCAAATGTGAATTAGGCACTGAAAGATACTGTTTTCAAAGGTTAGGTCCTGTAAAAGCAAATCCTTGGAGTAATATAAAATGTGCAAGGCATATTCTCACAAAGACAGTAAAGGGCTTCCCTGGGTCATTGGAGGAGTGCTGTGTGACAATACATCTGGCTGTGATGTGACACACACACACACACACACACACACACACACACACACAGGAATTTGCAAGTTCTCACTGCAACCATAAACGTAAATTTAGCCATAAACATAAATTTAGCAAGAAAATATCTGAGGGCTAACATTGGAGTGCTCTCTACAAGCTTATTTCAAAGACCCCCCATCCCAACTATAATCTCTTCAGTTTATCTCAACCATGGCAACCAGCGTTGGTCTCCTGGTGTTTCTGCAGGCAAAGAGCTTGAGTAGAGCCAAGAAGAATGCCTGAAAAACTGAAAATTTCAAAACATTTCATGTACCTTTACACTCCTCTTAAACCAGATCCTTTTTAAATCCGAGGCTTAGGGAGCCAGGCTAATTAGTAGGACTTCTTTATAAAAGTCCGAATCTGTGAAAGGTGGCTTTTCAGAGTTCTCAAGGGGATGAATATGTGTGGCCAGGGTTTGATGTGAATGTGGCAGTCACAGGCTGTTCCTTTGAGGAAGGTCTACAAATGGCCAAATCCACTCTGGGGGAAGGTGTATAAAGCTTTTGGAATGCAACACTTTTGAATGTATGGTTTCTGAAAGGGAGGTATGAATCTGTACGTTATAACTATGACCAAAAAATAGGGGAATGGATAATTGATTTTCCTTTTTTTTTAATTTTTTTTAATGTTTATTTATTTTTGAGACCGAGAGAGACAGCGCATGAGCAGGGGAGGGGCAGAGAGAGAGAGAGGGAGACACAGAATCTGAAGCAGGCTCCAGGCTCTGAGCGGTCAACGCAGAGCCTGACGCAGGGCTTGAACTCACAAACCGTGAGATCATGACCTGAGCCGAAGCAGGACGCTTAACCGACGGAGCCACCCAGGAGCCGCTGGGTAATTAATTTTCTATCTATGACTTCTAAGCACCCTGAAGAATCCAGATCTCTGCGGAAGCTCAATAAAAACTTGCTAATTGGACTTTACACCGGAAAACTCAGGCCAGCCTTCCCGAGATGGGAGTCAGTCTCATTTAAGTCCTAAACGGAAGGAACCTGGCGTGGATTGGGATGGGCGGAGAGATTCTAGGGCGGAAGCGTGCCTTTTTAGCTCTGGAACTTAAAAACTGTCAGGAGCTCGGTCTGGCTAAGACCCAGCAGGCATGAACACAGGTGGAGACTGGCGTGAAGCAGGTAATACCCCCACTTGCTGTGGTCAAGGGTAAAGGCCCAGGGAGCCCAGCAGCAGTTTTGTGTGCGTGCAGCCTCCCACTGCAAACCAGAGCCTCGGGCAATGGGGGACCTTGCCGGCTGCCCTTGCTGGGGGGCAGCATCATGCTCACGTATGCAAAGAACAAGGCCTGGTCTTTACAGCAGAATTTTTGGAGTACTTCCTTGAGTTAAGAACTAGCAGGGAATACCTCGTCTTTGTCTTTCCCAACTTCTAGCATGAGGCTGATTTCCAAGTTCAAGCAAGGTGAAATGAAACCCAAGCAGCAGTCAGGGATCCGGTCTGACTGTTCGCACAGGCTCCAGCCCCAAGCGTTAAGGTTGCTTGGGGTGTGGGCCTTGCGCGTTTGCTCTCGAGTCTATCCTTTGGCCAGGTAGGGAGATCAGGAGGCCCTCCCAGCCAGGCCTCCTTTCTCCAGGTGCCTTGCTCTAGCCCCAGAACTCCCTGAACCCTGGGTGGTAACGGTCTGCTAGCGGTTACAGTTGTTGATCTTATAATTGAAATTTAAAAGCGGCTCGCAGCTGTCAGGAACGGATTTAACAGGGTGTCTCTGCTCCAATATTGCGTGCGGCTGCGACTTTGTAATTGTGCGGTGTGTTTACAGGCGTCACAAAGAAGGGGAAAGGAAGGAAGCAAATAAAGAAACCCCTTGGAACTGTTTGTAGGGTTTAGGCCCCCAGGGCAGGAGGATATGTTGGCCAAGGGTCTAAACTAAATGCTGCTAACCCAGCAGGATCTGTGGTTTGGGAGATTGGGCTAAACTACGTTATAGTTTGTTTTGTGCCTACTTGATAAGTCAGGTTTTTGAAGATGGCATTTTAATGTCTTTCCCTAGTATTGTGCATAAGACTCGCCTCTATTATATCTTCAATGGAGACTCTAACCTTCATTTAAAAGCTGTCCTCTGCTTCATGCTTTGTTTTTCCTTTGATTTCTACAGCATTTGCTATTAATGATGCCATGTCCTTGGCCGCCTTTACTTGTGTTTTAAGATAATTCCTTGCTCTTTTGCTTCTAACCTTTCTCTGTCCCTTGGTCTAGATTGATAGTTAAATGGGAGAAGGGGAGCCTGGCCTTTCCCCACAGTCAAAACTGTAAGTTTAAGCCAACTGGCTGATTTCATCTTGTTTCATGCTTTCTGGGTTTTATTCCTTCCTGCTGTTTTAATGGTCCTCTGTCTTTTGCTAATTTTACGCAGCATTTTCCTTTTTTTCCTTTTAACGCTGGCATTTTAAATGCCATAATTTTAACCTTGATAGACAGAAATTTTCAACTGTTTGAAAATCAGAGTGTGGATTTTGAACTCCTTACTTTCTGGGACCGTTATTTAAGAGTTAAGTGAATTCATTTCAGCCTCAGTCATCGTGTTTATTTACTCCTATTCCTTTGTGGCCCAAGTTGGTTCACTCTTTGACTTTGAAACTGTAATATTTGGAGGGGATGCCAGGGCACTTGGGGTCTGAAAGAAGAAGTCAAAGCCTGGGTGCTTGTGGCCGTATGTCCTCGGACGAGCCCATTAGCGTCTCTTTCATCCTCATTTCCTCTGTAAAATGAAAAAAAAGCAGTAGCTTATCTCCTAAGCCTTCTGTGAATATTGAACAAGGTGACATACGTAAAAATCAAGCACAGGATGGGGCGCCTGGGTGGCTCAGTTGGTTAGGCGACCGACTTCAGCTCAGGTCATGATCTCACTGTCCGTGAGTTCGAGCCCCGCGTTGGGCTCTGTGCTGACAGCTCAGAGCCTGGAGCCTGCTTTGGATTCCGTGTCTCCCTCTCTCTCTCTCCCCCTCCCCTGCTCATGCTCTGTGTCTGTCTCTTGATAATAAATAAGTGTCAAAAAAAAAAATTTTTTTTTAAAAAATCAAGCACAGGATCTTCTGTCCAATCACTGTTCCTCTTAATCCTGGAATATTAATTCAGAAAACCAACCCCTGCCATGTAGCCTTTGTCTTTCCAAACGCATTTTGGTTTTATTTGGTAAGCAAAGAGGACTTTGCTGTGTCAAAGCTCCTTGGTTAACTGTTAAGGCACGAAGTTCATAGGAAGGGTCTGAATTGAAGAAACGTGTCTTTCGGCTAGGGGCTTTCCCCAAACCACAGGAGGAGAGAAAAGGTCATCGGCTGCTCTAGTTAACAATTTCACTCCCCGCTGAAATCTCTTCTTACTGTGAGACAGCTGTCCCCTGCCCCCCAAATCTGGTTCCACAGGCAATCCGGGGTTCCTCTGAGTTCTTGCTTTGACAAAGGTCTTCTGGGCTTGGGTTGCTCCCTCTACAGAGAAAAGCACGAGCTGTTCTCCAACGTGGAGAAGGGAGCAGGGAGCCAATTCTGCCTCTGAAGATCCATGTGACCTTCTGGCAGTAACTTCCTTCCGGCCCTGTTTCCTCTTGACCGAGGAGCCGTAGTGTGTCAAACCCTTGAACAGATAATCATGATTGGTTTGTTGGCTGGCTTTGTTTTGTTCACTGTCAGCCTCAATAGAAAGTCCTGACCGAAGCCTGAATCCTCTGTCGAACGCCACACAACAGATCTAAATTCAATTCAACCTAAAACCTGTTTGTGGCGTGCCTATCCTACGTGTCAGGAACCGGGGGTGGGGGGGCGGGGGTTGGGTACAGCGATGAGGACTTACGAAATGGACACATTCACCACTGGCTGTAATAGGAAGTGTTGTGAGGGCACAGAGGTAACGGGAAGGCACAGAGAAAGAGATGTAGACACACTTACCCTCTACGAATGAACCATCCGAAATCAACAGCATGGAAAGACTGGAATAGAATGATCAACGCAGCATATACAAATATGGACACACAGACTGGAATAGAATGATCAACGCAGCATATACAAATATGGACACACAGACTGGAATAGAATGATCAACGCAGCATATACAAATATGCTTCAGCCCCCCACCCCCCCCAACAGCAACGGTGAGAAGGAACACTTGGATGGTACTTAATCTATGCCAAGCCCTGCTCTAAAGGCTTCACGTGTGTTAGCTCCTTGTCCCTCACAGCGACTTCACAGATACTACAGTTTTCCCGGGTGAAAGATGAGGCAGCTAGGCACTTGGCCCACCTAGCGAATGGCAGGTCCAGGTTTATGAATGCAAGGAGTCTGCCTCCTAAGCCCACATTTGGGTCTTTGAAACCAAATTATGTCTGGCTTCAAGCCCACCAGGGTGGATAGAGCATTCAGCTTTGGTCAGCACGGAGGGCCCTTCCCCATCTTATGGTCTCCCAGGAGTCTGGGCCGGGGGGGGGGGGGGGGGGCGGCTTACACGGTCCCGAAGACATGGGAAAAGGACAGTTCTCAGTCTACCTTGATGACATTTTGGGGAGAGATGTGCCTGGACAAGCTGGCTGTAGCATACCACTGCCTTGGAGTTCCCTCCCCAAAACCTTTGTCAGCTTTCCTCAACCCAAGGTCCCACTGCGCCTTCCAAGTGACGGAGAGCACTATGTTTAGCCATTAGCAGACTGTGCTCCCCGTGCACACATCCTCCTTCAGGTTCTCATTCTGCATAGAGATGGAGCCATCCCTTCCGTCCGTCTTCCCTTCGAGCCCGTCCCCCGGGGGGTGTCTCCAGCCCAGACTTTGGAAACAAAAACCTCCCCTCTTAACTCTTAGGATGGACAAGAGGGTAACACTGTTCTGGCTCGACATTCCTGACAGCTAAATAAGCAGGTCTGACTTCTCATTCAGGTTAAATTGCTTCCCGAATATTCTTGACCGTGAAGAGAATTTCACCTTTGTTCTTGCAATGCCCCTGTGAAGCAAGTCTCCTTAAATACAGAAAGCATATTTGGACTACATTTCAAATTAAGGATTTCCTTCTGGTTCTCATCCTTGAAACGATACAAGCCATTTATTGAGTTAGTGTAGGAAGGGGGGCGGGGGGAGACTGCCAGAAAGCCTTCAGCCACGGAGGTGAGTGCCTGACCCTGTGATGTTGCCTTGTCTATATAATTTGCTGCATGTTGCATCATACAGAATATGCCAACCTTTTTCCGCTTGTTCAAAAAAAGGTGATGCTAATTAGATCAGGCAAATAGCTGCTGTTGTTGATTCATTTGAAAATGATTATTCCAAGGCAGTGTGTTATTACCCAGCAAGTCACAGCTTTGCCTATTAATGCTCCGAGGTGGCTGCCAGACTTCAAAGTCGGAGGTGGAATTTGAGGCAAGCGGTGCCTGCTGGGTCACGACCAGAGCCTTCATCTGAGGACAAGGAACAATCTATTGACATTTAGGAATTTAATCCATTCTGGTCAGCGTGGACCACGCTATCAATTCAGTGCCAATAAATATCATTTGGGATACTTACCGTGAGCAAAACATAATACAGTGGAGCACACAAAAACAAAATATGGAATTAAAGTTCACGGCTAAGGTTCTTACATTCCAATGAAAGCGCTAAATGCCAAGGCAAGGAAGAATGCAGAATGTTACACGAGCTATAATTAAGTGAAATAATGAAGTGAAGTGCATTTGACAAAGTGGCAACTTTTCCACATGCTGGCTCTTTATTAAGTATATTAGGACTACAAAGAACATTCCATGGGGACACTGAGGATGTGAAGGTCCGTTTTGCAGAGGGCGGAGTAGAAATTGAGCTGGGGTAAAGCTTCACGAAGCCAGTAGCATTTGAGCCGCTTTTGTAAAAAGGGGTCAAGCTTTGAAAATCAGTAAATCATAAACAAAAGCCCAAACCAACAGCAGTGAGGCTGTGTTAGGTGGTCCAATTTGGAAGCAGGAGGCAAAAAAGAAGTAATCCATGTTCTTAGAAATACAATCAGATAAGGGAGGGGTTTAAATCTGGACACAGTGTTTGGATCTTCCTTCTACTGAAACAAACGTGATGCAGAAAGTATTTCTCAGAAAAGACTATGAAAAGAAAACCCAGTGCATATAAAAATAGCCATGAATAGGTTAACTTTTCTATACCCGTTATTGAGGTTCACCTAAAAAGTCTATGAAAATAATTTTGACTCATTTTTAAGGGTTTTGTTTCCAGAGGCACAGATTCTAGATAAAAATTGGGCCATTATAACCCAATAGCACTGAAACCGTTTTCATTGCCCCCAAATAAAGAACATGTTTCCCCTTTTTGTCTTCTGTTTCAATTCCCCTTCCTCCCTGTGAAACGGTTAATATGCTGAAGCGGGGTGCTTAGCCCACCTCCAAACCCTTAAGATGTAGTTAATTACAAGATAGGCCAATTTAAACTTTACGACATTCTTGATCCCAGAACGTAGGGTGGGTTGTTGTTGTTAATCAGCAGAAGGAAGGCGGTGTGGTGCCGCAGGTGATGCGAGAGAGCGCGGGCTGCCCAGGTCCGGACACAGCTCTGCCCCCCGCTGGCCGAAGGCCGGATCGCTCCACGTCTTTGTGAAGCCAGTGTATGCGGAGATTGCCCCGGATCCTCTCCCTTTGCCCTCCAACCTGAAAGATTTTCTGAACTAAAGAAGAAAAAGTGCGAGGCACGGGCCGTTTCCAAGCACGGACTTGAGAATACAGGACTGATGGGTTGTGTGAGCAGTCTTACCGAGTCCGCTCCGTGTCATCACATGGATTGGAGCAACGGGTCCACTTAGAGCAGAAGGAAGCCGGGGAGGCCAGCGGAGACACAGATTACCTGGGGCCAGCAATGATTTCATTTTCAAACTAACAGAAGTGCATATTCTTCTCCCCAGTGCTCGACCTACCAACGGCATTTCAGGAAGTCAAAGACGGAATTCATCCTGTGTACACAACTGCCCTTCTTTACATCTCCCAATTGTGTCCTCTCCAATAATGTAATTTCATCCTTGGAGCTAGATTATCTACTTCAGAGAGGCAGAGCTTGCAGCCTAAAATACTGACAGAAAATACAGAGAAGATGTTTTGACAGAGAGCAAAAGGCGGCAGATAATTTTCTCATCTCTTTTAAAATTGATTGCTGTCTTTATAAACTTGAAGTTTATAAGATCCTGTCTAAAGAATCTTATCTAGGTGGCAGTTCCTGCACGCTACTATTTTATTTCATTTACCTTTCTGGGTCTTTGGGAAATTTCATAATCCAATGCAAAACTTAAATATTTTCTTGCGCAGAAATTAATTCATCTCCTGGAGATTTCAGGAGACAAAGTCAACTTCTCCCGTAACGGAAGTTCATACGACAAGAAGCCTCTCGGTAGCGGGAGGAGGCGGCTGCCCAGCTCAAGGGAGAGACATCTGTGTCGGCCAGTACCTTAGGAAGTGAATACAGTGAGGAGATACTGCGCTCTTTTTCTGGAGCTTTCCAGAGCTCATGATCTCTGCAATCGGCGAGTGGTGTCCTTTTACCCAGGGCGGGGAACAGGATTGATACGGAAGGAATGCAAGAAAAAAGAGCAGAAATATCAGACATTCCATGTGGCAAAAGGTCAACCATGCAAGCCAGGTTGTGACCTCGAGCGGGTGCTTTCTACATTTCCTTCGTTTCTGCTTTGAACAAAGCGGGAACCAAGACTGGAGAATGGAAGTCACTGAGCCCTCCTTTAGCACAAAGAAAATGTTCTCTCTGCTATGGCAGCCAGGCATGAGGCACGAATGCTACACTATGGTAGGAAGGATATGACATGGGGGAAATAAAAGAGAAACTCCTTGCTTCTTGTCTGGGGAATTTGGTGAAGAGAAGGAGAGAGATGGGGAGGGCAGGGGAGGGGTGGGGAGGGCAGTCACACCAAGGGCTGACCCACACCCATGGTGCTCACAGACTTCCCTGGCATCAGGCTGGGTGGCCACCTCGGGGAGAAATGACAGCCTAGAGTAGTTATTTAGCCAGAAAGGCCTGGGTTCAGCTCCCCCAGGGAATCCCTGGCTCCTTTGGGCACAAGAGGTATCTCGGTGTTAGCCTCTGCCTTGCGAAGGACACAGAAGGTTCCTGAAGGTACAGCTGGTGAGTCGGCCAAAAGGACTCCCTCATCGGGAGCCACAGTCCTTGTGGCCGAGGATCCTGGACCCGGGAGAAGGGTAGCTGGATAAAAATGCACGATGTCCAGTTCTATCTGAACATCAGATAGACAACAGATAATATTACATGTCATACTTGGGACATACTCTATGCTAGAAGAATTACTCGCTGTTTATCTGAAATTCGGGTTTAAGTAGATGCCCTGTATTTTTATTGACTAAATCCGGCAACCGTCCCTGGGCCTGACCAAGAGCTGGCACCAGGCTGCAGAGAGTCCTGAAGCAAGTTAGGCCCAGGAGAGGCAGAGTCGGAAGGCAGGGGTACCTCCATACTCCTACCCAGACCGGGACCGGGAGCGTGCCCACGTGACGGGCCACACCCCCAAGGGCTGTAACTGCAAATGCCAACAAGATTCACGCAGACGGGCGGAAGCGGATGCCGCTGTGGCCCAGCCAGTGGATGGGGCGCCGCCCCCCGCCACCGCGTGACACTGAGCGCCTGTCTTCCCCGGTGCCCTGAGGTCACGTATACTCACCGAGAAGCCACATTAGGGAAGAAGCAGATAGAACGACCTATGTGCAAATTATTGGATCAGACTAAGCCTTAAACTGGACTGAGTGAAAAACGTCTTTCGCCCGGACACTATGAGCAGGGGCTCGCGGAGAAAAGAAATCAGTTGAAGGGCCAAATTGTAAACGTGCATTTTCTCTGCCCGGCTCAGTTGCAACGTGAGCGAGCTGTGATTCCCCACCTCGTACCTGCCTGCAGCGACTTTTCAACAGAAGAGAGAATAGTAGGTTATCAAGAGACACTATGACGGCTCCTACTGATGAAGCCACACTCTCCTGTCTCCCTCCTCCTAGCTCCTCAGGCTCCAGAGTTCCTGAGACCCCACAGAAGAAACCCTACGGGGGTTGATGGCTGTGGTTCAGCCCCAGCCACCGCCTTCTAAACCTCTGCAAACAGGTGTAACGTGCCTTCAGAATCGCCCACATTGCCATGGGATCCGCGCATGGACCAAAAGGTCCCTTGCAGCTCCCCAGTCCCGTGGGCACTCAGAGGGTCCCCCCCAGCATGCCAAATGTTCCCTTTTGCCAGCGTATAGCATGAGCTGCTTGCCACCCCCACCCCTTGGAGAGGGTCCAAGTCTCCTTTCCTTCCTCCAAATAATGAGAACATAATTAGCATAAGCTGGAACAGATTAACCTGGAGCCGTAGAAAGGGCTAAATATACATTCTTTAGAAACGGCCACAGACATTTGGAATATTTCAAACTCCTCTGAAAGTTTTAAGTCCTCCCCCTGGTGGAAGCTCAGTGTTTAAAGGGCCTGAAGGCCTATCTGTCCAGCTTCTACCTGAGACGTGAATCCCCTGCACAGCTCTGGGTCAACTGGTCACTCAGGCGCCGCGTAAGCCCTCCAGTAATGGGGAGGGGTCTCATTACCCCCCCAGGGGCAGTTCCCATTCCCACCCCTATAATGGCCATATGGAGGATACAAAGCAGGAAATGAGTTCCAATAAGCGTAAGAAGCCCTGACTGTTCGAATGCCTACTTTCCCAGTGTTCCGTTTGACCCGGTTTCTCTTTCAAGGCCCATGGAGGGGTCGATCTTCACAAAGAAAACTCACTGAAGACGAGATATGTGAAAACCTACACAGAGAATCAACGAGTTGGAGGACGTTAGTGACAGATGGCTGTCGTTCCCTGCAGTGTATGGACCCGTGTCTCAGCTGAGGCTACTCTGTACACTAAATGAAAGTCCTTCTAGCTTTCTCTCCCACATCCTCTGGAACGTCTAGATCCTTCCCATGATTTCTGAAAATTCCCAAGGGTTTATGTTCCCATGGCCACTTTTGGGTCCTCTTGACGGCCCTCACGCCTTGTCTTTTTGGGCTCTTCTCTTCCATCTGCTGCTTCTCCCCTTCCCCAGACTCTGGGTACTCCCGCCCATCGCCTTCGTTATTGAACTCAGGCAAGTAACTTCTGAAACATTGGAAACGTGAGCTAGGGAGGACCCTTGAAGTTGAGCATTAGATATTCCTAAAAATCCTCCGATAACCTCAAAAGGCTTCTCAACGACCCTCTTTCTGAGTAGGCGCCAGGCTCCTCCCGTGTCTGGTTCTCTACCCCTTCCTATCTGCCCTTTTCCGCCCCCCAGCTTCCTCGGCATTTCCGAAATAGAACTGTTTAGCTCGCTGCTCTCTGTCGTCTTCCAACCCCCGGCCCTCAAACCTGATCAGGTTTGTTCCCTAAACAAAGAGTGCCAAGTATCAACATATATAATATTTTCTTTACCCACTGTCCCTCCGTGGAGAGTGCTGGGCCCAAACCCTAAGGGTCTGATTTTCAATCCTTCATCTCTTGCCAATGATACTGTGTAGAGAGGACCCGGGACACTCAATTTGAATTATGGTAGCAGAGAAACAGGGCCAGAGCCTTCCTACTTGAGAAGGGCTTCGAGGAGAACTTCTTGGCTGGCGTGCCCAGGATGCCCTCCTTGTGGGTGGGCTTTCTGCCAGCGGCAGGGGGAACAGTAGATAAGCAAGTGTCCAATATTCAAATTCCACACGTGTGCCCTACACGGTAGAGGAGTCAGCTGTGATCCAAGCCCTTTGAAGTGGACAGCGGGACCCTGACAGCCCTTCTCAGGACCTGTTACAAAACTCCTACCGACCGGGCGAGGCTGGCAAAGCAACTGGGAAGGACAGAGAATCAAAACACACACTGCCTCTCGGTAAGGCGCACGAAGTCTGTGCCCTCTTATTTGTGGCTTGTTCTCAGGTGTTTGTGTTCTTCCAGGGAAACAATAAGCTCATTAGAGCACAAGTGAAGAAGTTACTTAATAGGTTCGTAAGTCACCCCGTTCTTACAAGACAACAGCCACGCAGGGCTGCAGATGAGTGAGAATCACTGATGAAGCTTTAAATTGATACACTCACTGAAGCGTGAGCTATCAATACTGACCTTGTTTGCGGCTTCTCAAGCAGGCAAGTGGAGTTCTCTGGAACCTTTGAGTAGTGAGCCGTGCATTGAAGCTCATTTCAAAGAACTACATTTAACTTAACCAAATAGCTTCATTTAATTGTTTCTGGGTTTCTAAGGATTAAACTCTTATTATAATAGTGGCTTTTAACTTTTATTTTTGTCATCTAGCTTTTTTAAAAATCCAGCTCTGGCCAAAGAGTCTAAGCTTGAATCTTCTAAATGTATCTTTCTAGAATGAAAATGTAGTCGGAAGGTTTGAGGAGATGGCCGCTGGAGCAAACCCAAAGCTCTCTGGTGATAATAGCCAATGCTAATCTACTCCTTGCCGCTTACGAAGCCCCAGGATATGCACCCTCACATGTGTCGTGCCATTAATCCTCACCATGACCTTGGGAGGAACAGCCAAGGAAATTAAGGCTTAAAGAGGTAAAATGAGCTACCCAAGATCTCAGAGCTAATTAAGAATTTAGAGTGAAATGTGGAGCCTGAGCTCTCAGCCACTACCCTAGATTGGCTCCAATGTGAGTGCACACATATATAAATCCAGGACTTTTTCTTAATTAAGAATATGTCCCAAGAAATCAAAGCTGACCATCAGCATTATCTCTCCTGCTGCCTGTCACATAAATGGCACTTTGTCTGCACAGGTACACAGCTTTCTCTACCTTCCCAAATCCAAAATCCAACCTCTTCAACACCCCTCTTAGCCCATCCCTCCTCGAGCACTCTTGTACGTTGGCTCTCCTTCTCCTTTCCAACCCAGTTTCCACACTGTGGCCAGAGTTCTTAAGCTAAAACACAAAGCATCTCTTCACTTCTTAACGCCAGCCGTAGCCTCCTATTGTCCACTGTCCTTCAAGCCCAGATCCCCCAGCACGGCACCTGAAGCCTGTCATGGTGCAGCCCCAGCCCCCTTTGTATGTTCATGTTTTGCCTCTCATCCTTATGTGTCTACTTCAGTGATCACATCGCTCTTTATTTGCCAAGCTCAGGTCAGTAAAGTTAGGTAGCTTACCTATCAGCATTATCTAGAAACCCCGCTCACAGATGAGCAGAATTGGGTATATCTTCTGGGAGAGGCAGACATCATAGTTTGGGGAGGGGAAGACGACTTCGTGATGATCTGTTGTGCATTTTCCCTGTTGTCCAATGATATTTGACAGTCCAAAGTCAGTGAGTACCCTGCCTAAGATCAAATAGTCACTTAGGGTGTCTTAGCCCACGCATACAAAGCTTCTCCAAAACCCCAAATTTCTGTCCTGTGATCTCTAAATTTAGTGAATAGAGGCATCCTTGTGCCTTTGATTTTAAGCCTCAAAATTTCTCATTGAATTGCATCACGAGCTTGCACCTTGAAGGGGTAAAGTAATTGCCACCCTTCGAAGGCTTTCACATGGTAAACAAACAAACCAACAAAATAAAACAAAACTTAGAGGCACCTCAACCTTGCAGTTTTCTGGCCTATTATTCCTTCTCTAATTCAGCAAATATTTACTGATACTCCTGCATTTCCTATATTTCACGTACCGGGCACTGTGAGACAAAGATGAGAAACTTTTCCTTCCGGGAGCTCACCGTCTAGCATGCGCAAAAATGTGTACAATTTTTTTTTTTTTAATTCAGCATAAGCCTTAAAGGAGGGAGGTACAATGTTCTACGAAAGCTGGAAGAAGTAAACAACTCAAGGCAAGTATAGCAGGAAAAATGCTGCCATTTGCACTGGCCTAACGAATGAGTGGGTGCTGGCCCAGAGAGACAGTGGGGACAGGGAGCAGACACACTCGCCCACTGCTCTGAGGGAGGCATCCTTCTCTCGTCCTCCGAACCGTGAGATTTCAAAAATAATAATGGCTGATATGCGCATAGTGCCGGCAACACGCAAAGCACTCTTCAAAGTGGTTTCGGTGTCAAAACTCGTATAATCCTTAACGCGATCCCACTGTGTAGGTAAGGAGGCAGTGACACAAGAAAAATTCAGTAGTTTGACTAAGGTCACACAACTGGCAAGTCGTCGAACCGGATTTGGATCCAGGCAGCCTGGTTCCTGGGTCTGTGAGTTCCACCACCCCGGGGCTCTGCCTCCAATGCACTGCAGAACATAACGTTTAAAACCTCATTTAGGCCATGGAAGGCAATTATAATCTCATCTCAGCCAGTGCGAGGCTTGGTGTATATGCCTTGAGTTAGATCATCGGACCTCCTAACCCCTCTCAGCAACAGCCGGGCAGAATCGATCTTGGGACCAGACAGGGGGTGGCAAACTTTATCATCAAGGGTCAGGTAGTAAATAATTTAGGCTTGGTGGCCACATGGTCTTTGATACAATTAGTCATTGCTGCTGCTCTAGGGCAAAAGCACCAACAGACAATACGTATGACTCTGTTACAGTAAAACTTCATTTACAGAGACTGATGCAAATTTCATGTAATTTTCATGTGTCACAAAACACTATTCTTCTTTTGAACGGCTTTCGACCGTTTAAAAACACAAAAGCCCGTCTTAGGTCACAGGCCATACAAAAACGGGTAGCAGTCTGATTTGGCCCACAGTTTGCCAACCCTTGGTTTAGAGTCTAGAGCATAACTTGCTTTTTCTAAGGGAACTCTATAGGAATCAGCCCAGTGCTGTGCACCCACTGGGTACTCAATAAATGTTAGCTAACACTCCGGGGTGCCTCGTAGGTACGTGGTGAAGGGAAAACTGTGATCTGGAGAGAGCATGAGACGAGGGATTAGAAGACCAACCTGGAGTCCCAAATCATTACTTACTAACAGTCACCCGAAGACAGTCATTAATCTCCAACTGGGCCACGGTTTCCGGATCATTTGTCATTGCCAACAACAGGATGGTATCCTCATTATAGCCACATTGTATTATGCTTATAAGCATGGCACTTTGCATATGCTAAATTACTTAATCCTTACAACAGCCCTGTGACGTATATCCTAACAATATCCCCATTTTACAGATGAGGAATGAAGAGATTAGGTAACATGCCCAAGGTCACTCAGTTGAGTAAATAGCAGGGGCAAAACCTGAACTCATCCTGGATTCCGAATCTCCGACTCTTAACCTTTAGGTTATAATACATTCTCTCTCTCCCTCTCTCTCTCTCTGTCTTTTTTAAAATGTTTATTTATTTTTGAGAGTGAGAACACATGCATGTACACACAAGTGGGGGAGGTGCAGAGAGAGAGACAGGAGAGAGAGAATCCCAAGCAGGCTCCGTCCTGTCAGCGCAGAGCCTGACCTGAGGCTCGATCCCACAAACTGTGGGATCATGACCTGAGCCAAAATCAAGAGTTGGACACTTAACCGACCGAGCTATCCAGGTGCCCCATATAATACCTTCTCTTAAACAAATGAGAAAGATCCCTTCTTGAACAAAGAAATGCACATACGTGCAACTCTCTTCATATCGTTGGAATGGGGCGTGAGGAATGTTAGCCATGAACTTGAGAAACATGAGCTCAAAATGATGTCAATGATTCCATTATTCCTACCTGGCACTTACTGGGCACTTACTATATATCTGGTCAGGTATTTTACTCTCTGTCTTATCCCATTTAATCCTTCTAACACAATTTTGTGACGTGAGTAGTGTCGGCAGCCCCTTTCACAGATGAGAAAATGGAGGCTTAGGTAGCTTGTGGAGGGCCCCAGGATGGCAACTAGCAGGGTTGGTAGTTGAACTCAAGCCACCTGATCTCAGAGCCCAACTGTGACCTTTCGTGCAGTGCACTTTTTCAGCCATATTTGCATGTGTACTATTATTAATAATGCAGTCAGCTATGTTATAAGTTACACAGGGCTTTAACAGCTGGCCCGGGCGCCTAACCGCCAGTTAGAAGTCAGCTTCCAGTGGGAAAATGGGTCGTGAGTTTGAAACAACTGATTTGCAAGCAGCTTTTGGAAAACAGCTAGTTGGTGAATTAATTGGTGTCTGCATACGTGTCTCGACACAGTCAGCACGAGGTTCGTGCTTTTTGGTTTGTTTGCTTCCATGCAACTCTGTCTTTCCTGTAGCTGAGTGTTAGGCGCTCTGGCCTTTGGGTACGGACTTCTGTCGCTCTGCTCGGCTCCCTGAAGGGCCCGCTATACTGTTTTGCCCACGGTGGACAGCCAGTGATCCGCTGGTTAACTCCTGAGCCCTGGAGCACAGGGCTGGACAATGACGGCTCTCATCAGCCTCCCCAAATTTTGCCTCCAAACGTACCGGAGGAAGCAAAGTAATCTACGCTCGTGTCTACAGGCACGTGCAACACTGTTATTGAGCTACGCTGAATTGAAAGGCTACAGATCAAGGTCCACGTGAGCGCCAAAGAGAAGCATAAAGAGACCAAGGAGTGGTCCTTGTAATCTCGGAAACGTGGCTCCTTGACGAGGACCTCCGTGTGAACCGTGCGGATGCCGGGTAGCTTGCCCGGTGGTAACAACAGTCCTGATTAAGCTTGCCTTGTTCATTTGCTTTTAAGGCATGTGCCGTGTTTATTAGCAATGCTTATGAAGGAGTCTCCTTAATGTTGGATTAGCAACACCTCTCCCTGGAGTATTTGCTGTGTCTGAGGCTGTGGAGAGGGGTGAGAAGGAGTTCAAGGCAGAGCTCCGGGACCAGCTTGTAGTGTGACCTTGTACGAGTCACTTCGTCACTGCCCTTCCATTTCCACCTCTGTAAAAATAACATGCTAATGCCTGCCCTCTTTCCAACTCTCAAAGATAAATCAATGTCTGAAAAGTGCTTTGAGCTTGTCGATGTAAAGGCAGGCACTCCTTACCATCATTAATTAACATGTATTAATAGAAAGAATAGCACAGAAAACCCAAAGGTGAGCCAAAATCGTGATGAACAAACCTGTCATATTATATTAGCAACTGTCACAGAGCCAGCAGTGGAAATGAACAGCCTCTCTCCCTAATACTGCAGAGTTTTTCTTCCTACAAACTGATTCATGTGAAATTCAATTTAGGAAAAAAAAAAAAAACTTGTATGCCAAGTTTCATTCGCTTGGAAATTTCTTAGCAAGTAACGTAGTTTTCTGAAAAGGGGTGTGGGAGGAAAATCTCACCTCTCTCTTCCTGATTTAATGACATGACCCTATAATAGGGCAGGGAACATCCACTGGCCACCATTACAACCGGGGTTTAAATATGAGGGCAAGAGAGTGGGTTTTTTCAATGCGTTACCTCTTTTCTCCTTCATCGGGCTATTTTGGCTGAAATAATTTGACAGTAAAGTAACCTTTGGTCTTGTCTGAGAGGTTTTGCTGGCTCTGTCTATGCACCTGTGTCTGTCTGTGCAGTAAACCTGACTGTAGGACTCTCGTCACAAATGAACTGTCAGATCATTACCACAGTTGATACGGTATAATCTGTCTTGAAATTAGAATCAGTCTGGCCAGGCTAGGCACTCACTTGCCACGGAGGCTAATTCACTTCTTGAATATGCATTCATGGAGATGTGCCTCGATTTGGAATCCACGGGGAGTACACGTTAAGAGCAGATTTTCTGAATTAGCATGGCGCGAGGGAAGGGTCCTTCATTTAGATGGCTGCAGATGCCGCTCCCTCTTGTTCATTACAATTGCATTTCATCAGCTTTATGATGTCCACACGTCAATTGAGCGTGAGGATTTTTCACACAAAAGAGCCTCAGGGAAAACGACTCCACTAGCTAATCAGCTGATTATCATACCTCAAATGGGCTGCAGTACTTGCTGCTCCCAACCTGTACGGGCAAGAGCAGAATCGAAGATTAAGACTGAAAGAAAGAGGGCTCTTCAGCCAGTTTAGGAAAATTAAAGAGGAATTTGTCAGCGAGAGGGAGAAAGGACTGCAGGAGCTGGAGGGAAAGCCTTTAAAGTAGATGGGCGTTGGAGATAAAATGACGAATGCTTTTCTTTAAAAGGGGGTTGGTGGGAGAGGGTGAAAGGTTAATTAACTATATTATCTGCCCGTTTATACCCAGCTGTGTAAAGCTCTGTCCGCCCCTACCCTGGATTTTAAAACCTAGATTCAAGAACCCAGCCCGATCTCAAGAAGAGTGACTTGGAGTAATTGAATTAGTTTCCGACAAGTTGACTATTCACAACTGCCCCTGGGCACCTCCTTACAGATTTCCTTGGGTTGGTTGGGAATTAATTGATGAGTAACAAGAAAAGGACCGTAAGAGAAGGAATGCACAACCAACCCAACTCCATAAAGATTGCTAGCTTGGGGAACCATTTATGGCAGTCACTAATTGGGATTTTACCGTCAGAGGTGCATTTTTAATATCGTTTGAAGAGAAGAGATTAATAGGTGGTCCTTTTTCCATTTTTGTCTGAAATTTACCAAAGTTTTCTCCCAGCTCCCTGGGGTCTTCCTCAAGTCTATCTAAAATGCAGTTAGAGCAGAGGCTGTCTTTTGCTTCACGGCGCGTCTGCCTTATGCTTTCATCAGAGGAGTCTAACTCACACAGATGCACTATTTAACAATGCCATCCCCTGCTTTCATCAGAAGGGGGAAGGTTGCAGAGCCGAGCCCTGCAGAATAAGGGGGGCAGGTCCCCTGTGATCGGCGAAAGCTGAACATCGGTGCCAGTTTCCATCTGTCATGATAGCCTATCTCCGAACCTTCAATCTGTCAAAAGCTCGCTGCCTGGCTGAAGGCTCCAGGAGATTTGGTGCACTAAACACATTTGACAACAGCATTATCACTGCAAGGAGCCAGCAAAATGCCATCAATGTGTTAATTGTAACTGGCTATGTAAAGTGTCACTTCCCATATCATTTAACACCAGCTTCGCCTCTTTTGCAGTTCCTAATTTTCTACACTTTATAAACATGTGGATTGCTCGTGTAACAACAATGTGATCTTCTTAGCAGAGGTTTAATTTTGCTTGGATACACTGCACCCAAGCTTCTCCCTGGGCAACAGCGACATGGAGGGGGCTTGGGAGGAGAAGTGAGGAGGAGAAAACAGAGGGCAGCTTGGGGGAGCAGAGCAGGGTGGGGGGAGACAGGAAAGGCCAGGAGGAATCAAAGCACTTCTCACGCAGGCTGCTGTGGTATTTTTTAGATGAGGGGAATGGTGGTGCTTTTTTCAGGGTGTGTTCTTGCTAATGGGGAAATAATTCTGTTCTCCTACAGAGGATGAAAAATGCATATCCAGAATTTTTGTAGGCACTGAGATTTTTTTGCCATCATAATATGAACAGTTTTATAATGATAAACATGAGAGCAGCACATAAATAAATGAAAAATCCCCCTTGAAGATCTGAATGGGTTTTTAGCACCCAAGTACCTAATATTCAATTTCTAGTACAACCAGGGCCAGGTGTTAAATTTCTCTAGTTACTGTCACTAATGCAAATGAGATTCTTTTTCTGCTCATAAAAAATCAAATCCACATTAGAAATTAGCTATAAAACGTAATGACTTAAATGCTATAGTGTTTTACAAATCTCCCTGCATTTCTATGGTAGATAATGCTGTAAAACTGAGAGAAGATAATAAAATATGGTAGGAAGTTGAGTTATTTAAAGGTCTTTTGTGACTGCTTACTTAGAAATGTGATGTATTCTTTTGCTTTTCTCTTTCCCTGTCCCCCTTCATTGTGGGAAATGAGCACATTTATGATTCCGGTTTTTTACAAGCTCAGAAGTAATCAAAATTCATTTTTAAATGATGTTACAAGAGCTGGAGAGATCATTTGCATTATTGAAAAGAATACCCCCCAGAGAAGTTTACAATACCTTTGCAACTTTGAATCATTGGGATGGTAACCATTCTGAGGAAAGTTTGGAGTGCTTAAATAAAGAGCTTAATTAGCATTTTTTTAAAACTCTTCATTAACAGTATCACCAAATTTACCTAGGGGATTGCCTCACAGCCTACACCCAGAGCCCTGCCCCATTCCCCTGCAGCAAAAGAGAAACTTTCCTTTAAAATGGAGCGTTTAAAATAAATCCTACAATACACAACAGAGCAAAATTGAACTGGGAAGCACATAGAAAGCTATGCATTTATCAAAATTTAAACCCTAGCAGCATTCCATTCAGTCAGGTGTAGAACGCGTGCATGTCTCACTCCACCTCTGCCAGGAACTCAATTTAGGTCCTGGCATTAAAATCCTAATGAAACTTCAGGCCCCAGATGACTAGGGGGTTCTTACAAAGCAAATGAAGTTATGATTAAGATTAACATTTCTGAACTCAGCTAAGGAAACTTAGATCACAGAACGGGTTTATCTGAAGAAGGAATTCAATGATCAGGGAAAGAAAGCAGGACAACAATTTTTGAGCTTATCCCGTGCGCCCAGAATGGTGGGCGCTACATGAATATTTCACTTAGTTGTTTTAGTGAAAACTCAGACAGGGCGAGTAACTTACCCAAGGCCACACAGCTAGTCCAACTCCTCCCCACGTTCTTTTTGTGACCCCCTGGAGAGACGTGCCGAGACCACCAACCAAGAGAAGTTGCCCCTCCCAGCCTCCCCTGGGGGCCAGGCGAGCCCTCTTTCCTCCCACCTGCCCCCCACTCCCACCCCGGGGCCATGGCACTGGCCCAGATACACTCACTGACTGGCAGAGCTTCAGAGAAGGATTATTTCACATTCCCTTTTTGCCTTCCCGAGTAAGTACAGGTCTGCTAGGGATGCAGACCCTCCGATGGGTGCCAGGCATGAGTGGAAAGAAATAGGAAAACACGTAACACATGGTATCTTTTCTCGGGAAACGCACGCATTTTGTAGACTCCTATCATCCTGGCTTAGGTCCTGAATTCTAGGGTACTCATTCCCAGTGGCTTCCTCGCTTTTTCTGTAACATTTCAGAGTCTTCCCTCTATACCCCCTCCTGGAAAGTGATTAGCCTTGGTGCCTCTAATCAGATGCCTCTGCCAGTGACCAACAGAAAGCTCTCTTCTTTCAGCTGCCTTTTGTTCGAAGGCTAAGGTCTCTTTCGTCTTTGCATGGATCCACTCAGACTTTCTGTATCTGGGAGCTCTGCCCCTCTTCTGCTTGTCCAGTGGCATTTCCCTACTTCCTTACCTTAGTTTCTGGGCTTTTTTTTTTTTCTTTCTTTCTCTGTCACCCAGATTGGCTCTCAGAGAGATTTATTTGCGGTTAGATATCAGTTAGCCGATACAGTCTGCCCATGTGTCGCTTTCATGGGTGTTTGAAATTAAAAATCAAGCCTACAGGCTCCTGGGAGGCTCAGTCGGGTAAGTGCCTGACTCTTCATTTCAGCTCAGGTCACGATCCCAGGGTCGTGGGATTGAGCCCCATGTCGAGCTCTGGGCTGGGTGTGGAGCCTTCTTGAGATTCTCTCTCTCCCTCTCTCTCTCTCTCTCTCTCATAATAAATGAATAAACATTAAAAAAAAATTCAAACCTATGCTGAAAGGAGTTTGGGGCTGTTGTTTGTTGGGGGTGGGTGAGGCCATTCCCAGCCTTGACCAGGTATGCTTGGTCCTGCCTCTTCTTATGTTTAGCCCTGCAAATATCAACATATTTTACATTTATAAACCATACTGGGTTGAATTATTCCCTCTCCTCCAAATTCACTCACCTGGAACCTGTGAATGTGACTTTATTTGGAAATAGGGTCTTTGCAGATGTGAGCAAGTTAAGATGAGGTCATACTAGATTCAAGGTTGGCCCTGAACCTGACGCGACTGGTGTGCTTCTAAAAAGAGGGAAATTCGGACACGGACACACACAGAGGGAATACAGCCAGAGGCAGAGGTTGGAATTATGGCGCCATAAGCCACATTGTGTGGCATTCTTTGGTTTGTGGAAGAGGCAAAGGAGAAGGTATGGAAGGTTCCTTCCCTAAAGCTTTCGGAGAGCGAATGGCCCTGCCAGACCCTTGATTTCAAGATTTCTAAGCCTCCAGAACCAGGGGAGGATACATTTCTGATGTTTTAAACCACCCAGACCGCGGTACTTTGTTACAGAAGTCCCAGGACACGAATATAATATCTGTCTACCAATAGCCCAAAGGGCCGTCTAGCATTACGTCCTCTGTCCCTTCTACGACTACTTGTAGAGAAGAATTGAATCCATGCAGCACATATGAATTGAGCTCCTACCACTTGTCAGACACTATGCTCCAGGAGAGGGATTCGATTCTTGGAACAAGATTTGGAGGGGGGGGGGGGGGGGGGCGGGTAATCTCATTGAGGGTATATTCCAGGGGGCTGGCTTTCTTTGAGACTTTCTAAGTAGTGACCACTCACCCTTTCTTTTGGAGACCCAGCGTCCCAGCAGATGTTATAGCAACGAGCCGAAAATATATCACAGTTATTTGGGGAAAAACATAAAAGTGAAGATGCATGGTTTAATAGAAAGTGTTGGGCTTTGACAGATCTAAATTCAGTATCCGCGTCATCCCTCGCTTATTATGCAACTTCCGGCAAATTGAGCTCTTTGTGCCTCGGTTTCATTATCTCGAAAATGGAGACAATATATACACCTACCTCGCAGGGTTTTTGTGACGATTAAACTATTTATTATGCGTAACGTGCTTAGAACATTGCTGACATGTAAACTCTCGATAATTTTCAGCTATTATTTTTTTAATGAAAAATGTTCTATAATTAAGGGCTTGATAAAAATAATCATTATTATTATTGCTAATGATTAAGTACCATATTATTGCTGAGGTAACATGGCCAGTGGATTCCAACTGACGTCTGTGTCTATAATTTATAACCTTACCAACTACTGTGCGCCCTTGGCCAAGTGACTTAACCTCTTGGAACCTCATCTCTTTAATAAAAGATAAAACAGAATCTCCATAGGGTGGTTGCAAAGATTACATGAGCTAAAGTCCTGGCAAATAGCGAGCACTCAGTAAACACTCACCCTCTTCTACCCTAACTCTGCAACAACATGCTACATTTTGTGTGGTTCTTGCTTTGCTAAATGACTATGTCAAGATTCAGCACAAAAACAAAAATTCCAGAGCAGCGTTTTAGAAAGTAACAAATGTTTACTTTCAACGAGTTTTCCTAAAAATGCTAAGAAAGGCGTAAGGGCCTCAAACAAAGGCAGGCTTACACATCTAATGGGTATGTTTTCTCTACATTAAAAGGATACACTGCATAGTCCCCATATTTGCTTGGCTTTATTCTTTAGCCTTCAGGGGCTAGAAATTTTAACTGGATTTTTTAAATATAATAAGGGCATTGTGATCCAATGCCAGAACACTAGGTTCTTTTATTTTCTCTGTGTAAGATTTTAGCGGCAGGCGGCTTGACTCTCTCTACCTCCCACTCTCTTCTTCCTCTTCTTTCCACACTGTCAGATTGGCTGGCTGCTCACATTCTGGTGTTAATGAGCCCTGGAGAGGGGCTGTTGGGAGAACAGGATTGAACTCTGTCCCTTCCGCTCACATTCCCTATCTCTATCCGCTGCTCTCCCACGCTGAATGGCTTCTGCAGTTTTGAAGCTAACAGTAATCGTGCATAGGTGGGGGGGGGGAGGGGGAGGGAGAATTCAGATCCAGATTTTCCAGTCTGGTCTTGTGGAAACAGCGCCACAACCCTGAAAAATGGTGTATCGGTTAGTTTTTGCTACATAACAAACCACCCCAAAACTTTGTGGCTTAAAACAACAGTTATTTATTAATTCACAATTCTGTGGTCCAGCAACAGAGGCGGGGCTTGCCTGGGTTTACTCATACAAACTGCAGTCGGACAAGCAGGTCGCCTGGAGACTGGTTAGTCTAATGACCTCACTGACCTGTCTGGCTACAGACTACTGGCTGTAGTAATGAAGATAATTGGCCCACATATCCTCAGTAGCCCAGCCTATTTACATGATGGCGGTCACAGGGTTTCCAAGAACAGCGAGCAAGAAGATTTCCAAGTGCCTGAGTCTCTGCTTGCATCGTATTTGGGTTGTCACCTTGGCCAAAACAAGCCACATAGCCAAGTCTTGTGTGAGGGGACCATCTGAGAGCATGGATACAGAGAGGGAAATAATTTGTGGCTATTTTCACAATTTACCGCAATTAGTATTTTTCTTCCTTCCTGTCATCTGGACAAAGCAGAGCATGTGTTCTAAAAGGACATTTTTAAGGAAACCTCCATGATGTATACATATCAGAAAAAGAGAAACGGGAACCCCAGAAAGATGAAGGAGTCTCCAGCTGAACAGAGATTCAGAAGAGCTCTCAGAAATACGTAACAAGTTCACCTGACAGTAGATAAAATATAGTTTTCATGTAGGCTCTGCAGAGAAGATTCTGAATGACAAGAATAATCTTTGGGCACCTATGTAAATTTTTACGTGACTCATTGAAATGTCTCTCTTTCTGCAAACCATAAATACAACTGGACGTTGAAGCAGGTGCTGAGAGTAAAGACGTCGTTCCCTGTCCTCACGATGCCTAGAGTCTAGGAGGGAATACCAACAATAAAAATTACATATTCGTATATGTCATAGTGCAGCAGAGGAGAGGTCCAGGGGTAATGACACAAGGCCCCAGCCCAGCTAAAGACATGACGAAAGCTTCCTCAGAGCCCTGAAGAATGAGCTGGGGCTGGGGCGCCTGGGTGGCTCAGTCGGGTAAGCATCCGGCTTTGGCTCAGGTCACGATCTCATGGCTCGTGAGTTCAAGCCCCACATCTGTGCTGAAAGCTCAGAGCCTGGATCCTGCTTCAGATTCTGTCTTTCTGTCTCCCTCTCTCTCTCTCTCTGCCCCTCCCCTGCTCGCCCACTGTCTCTCTCTCCCTCCTCCCCCCGTCAAGTATAAATAAACATCGTTAAATTTTTTTTTAAAAAGAATGAGTTGGGTCTTCTAGATGAAGAAGATCGGGAAGGAGAGCCTAGGCAAAGACCACTGTGACAGGAGGAACCTATAAAGTGGGCCGTGTAGACAGACCTTCATCTCTGTGACCATGTGAATTAGATGGTATGATACGACAAGTGCTACTAACTGAGTTAAAGTATCTGCATGTAAGCACCCTGTTGCAATCAACCATATAGGACTTAATATCAAACAGTGATCAGTTCTCTATGGTTCTCACTACCTATTGAATAATAATAATAATCCGCTGAGCACAGTAAGCGCCCCCCAACCCAGCTCTCTCCCCTGAACTTGGCTAGCTTGTGCAGACTAGGAGCTTGTGGGGCCACAGGGGCTCATAACCTGGAAACATTTGGATTTTCAGGTTTTCCTGAAAAGGTAAGAGATCCGGCAAAATCAGGCTTACGTTCCCACATGGCGATACTCGGTGGAAATACTCTCATTAGTTTGGGCACACTCGTTTGTCACACCCCCAACCAGCCAGCCCATTACGTTCCTGCCTGGCGCCTGGCCCCTGGAAGTATCTGAGTTTGCGTCTCCTCCTAGATGTTTCCGTGACACAGCTTTTTATTTGCAACATAACTGATTAATAATCGCACCCAGGAAATGCTTTCAGATCTTCAATGGCAAATTCTTAAGTCAGCTCACAGAGCTGCCTTTTTCTTCTCTCCCTCTCTTTTATTTTCTTTCTCTCATGACGGTTTTTCTCCCCCTCTAGAATTTTGGTCTCTCGCTGTCACTGAGTGAGGTAGTGAATACAACATGTGTGCCTTACATCCACAATAATTAGTTCTAGGCTGACCATTATAAATATACATTTTTACAGTTTTATTCATAAGACAGTACTTTTATTTCATAACAGTGCACCAGTATGTTTTTTCTGCCTTTTTCTGGTTTCACTTTTGAGTTTTCCATCTTTCAGAGAAGTCATTATAACCGAAGGCATTTTAAGAGGTTATACTTTTAACTTTAAGTTGTGTATCACATCTGTAAGGAGAGACGGAAACAGAAACAGTTAGGTGACTCATGACATGTTTTTAATATAGTTATGAAATAATTCAAAGCCCAACGTAACAGAGAAGTTCTATTACCTGCTTATAATGAGATAGGCCTCTCTCCAAGCTTTGGCAACCTGCTTTATTTTCAGACGCTCCTTTCATTTCTTCCCTAAATCCTATTCATATAAGCAGGGGTTTTAGGAGCCTGAAACCATTATTTCCTTTTGAGAAGTAACTTCCACACAAGCTCCACACTATACCTAGAATTTGCCATTCTAGCTACGTTTGTCATGCCTTGTCTTAGGACGGATGGTACCTTTGTATGAAAGACACGCCAGGTTTTGTAGCCTTGAAATCTTCCCTTTCTTAGACTCTTTTAAAAGTACAGAGAAGAAATAAGAATGATTTACTTTTTTAGTAGCTTTACTTACTAAAGGTTGACAAAATAATCATTCTGATACTTTGTAGAATACTTTTGGGTCAATGTCCAGCTTCTCCAAGTAAAGTCCTAATGATTATAGATCAAATGTGATCAGGAAATTGTCTGTGTTTAATAATTTTAGTGAATATAGGGCACCTGGGGGGCTCAGTTGGTTAAGCGTCCGACTTCGGCTCAGGTCATGATCTCGCGGTTTGTGAGTTCAAGCCCCGCTTGGGACCCTGTGCTGACAGCTCAGAGCCTGGAACCTGCTTCGGATTCTGTGTCTCCCTCTCTCTCTGCCCCCCCTCACTCACGCTGTGTCTCTATCAAAAAAATGAATAAACGTTAAAAATTTTTTAAAAAATAACAACTTTAGTGAATATAAAAGACAGAGAACTATTCCCTGGGGATGGGCGTAGAACCAAAGATTTATGTTTCACTTCCCTCTCTTTTTCTATAATGTGTCATCATTGTATTATTCCCCAATCCTAATGAAAAAAGAAACATAAATACATCATCTGGATGTTTTCAAAAGGCAGCAAGCTTCTTTTTAAGTACAAAACACTTCAACTAACCAGCCTACGATGCGCTAAATTGTCTCACTCTAAGTTCTTTTCAAGGAGGAAGATGTGATGGGTGCCAACAGGGTACAGAATTGTTAGGCTGTGTCTAAACAATCACCACCCGGGATGTTCATCAGCCCAGAGCTCAGGGCACATACAGCGCAAACTTCTGCACCTTCCTCACCTAAACCACCCCCGTGGTCCTTGGTGAGAACGATTGAGGTGTCTCCGAAACACGGAAGACTAGCCCAAGGAATACCCAGAAGGGTGCCATGATGTCTATGTACTGCTTTCAGCAACGGGTTGAAACGAGAAGGGCTTTCTTCTTTATCTTCAGTTAAAAGGACAGTTTGGTTGAGTTAGAATTTCAGTAACCAAGGCTTCGCGGTCAGGTGGATTACGTCTTAGGTGTTATGGGTACCTGGCATGAGGTTGACAGGGAGGGGAGAAGTGGAACGCTTCATCTCACCCAAAGGGCGCGTGGAGCAGAAGCACTACGGTCCCAGACTTGGTCCCAGACTTCGGCACAAGCTGACGCATCCAGCTGTGCCCACCTACACACTCCAAAACCCGAGAGCGGGAGTACAGTCCTCCGTGAAGAGTACTGTTCCCTACCCCCCGGTGGCCCCACTGTTCCCACTGCCTTGGAAGCCTCCTGCCTCGCCTACTCTCTCAGTAACGATCCATGAGCAACGCTTCCCGACCGCTGTCTTGCATTGCAGGGACCGTGGCAGAGATTCCGGAATAACAGAATAGCTTTGTTAGTCTGGTAATTAAGACAGGAGTGACATTCAAACACAGCCTGGACAGGACGTGGCAAATTACTGTATTCTTTGTGTGAAAAGCTGTTCCCAGTCTGCTTTGTCTGCCCTCCTGGGATCTCATCATCTCCACTAAAAGTCAAAATGGGATTTTGCACCCTCTATTCCCTTATCTTTTTTCCCCCTAATATATATCTGCTTTGTGGGAGCTATGTTTGTCAAAATGTGCTAATTTATGGCATTATGGGGAAAAAAATGAAACCTCAGCTTTCAATTCTTGTTCCTTCGGGCAGCTTTGCTACGGATCCCCTCCTTTCTCCCTCCCTCTTCTCTATTTCTGGGGAGGTTATTTGCTAAACAGAACATGTTCTTTTTTCCCCCTGCAACATATGAGGTAGGCAAATGGCCACTCGTCATTCCTTTTTCAAGTATGTTATACATACAATTCTCTCACAGCTAATAGCTCCTTCTATTGTCCATAATTTATCACTGTCAAGGTTCTTTACATTTTATTTCCTCCTTATGTGTTTCCTGAGAAATCTATGCTTTCACTATTGTGGCCCTGGATTTCATTAGCATAAACTGCATGATAGCAAATAAATATATATTCTGTGTCCCGCCAGAGTCCGCGTGCTTTGCAAAGAACAGGATGTTATTTTCTCGGTATGTTTTTTCTCATTTTCCTACGGTCTTTTTCTTCTTCCACGAAACCATTAGGAAGTGAGTACCAAAGGTATCTTGGGTAATTAGCCATTACAGTACTGTCACAGAGGGTTCCACAGTCAATACAAAGATAATTTGGGCAATGGTGAATGACAGTGCTGTCCAGACTTTTGGGATAATCAAGGACACATCCAGCTGTACCAGACATCTGTCAGACCCATGAATCATTTCAACTTGCTCGACAATAGCCAGGCAGCCCCAGCGAAGGTAAACACTGCAGCAGGCAGCACGCTCTCACAGACATCAATACTTGCTCCAGCATAAAACCTGTTTCTGCTGCGAAAGCAGAGCCTGGTGCAGAATAGGAACAGTTGTGACATTCTCGTGTTAGTTTAAAAAAAAAAAAAAAGAGGAGAAAAGAAAATGCAGATTAGATGCTTAGGAGAAATAGTATGCAATATCATGAGGACACTTGGGGTTTGTTCTTAGCTAAAAATAAAACGGACGTTCAAGAAAGCCTGGCATATATTGGTCGCCATTGGTGTTCCGTAATTAACTCTACTTTCAAACCAGTCCATCCTTTTTTATGCACCGTTCCATGCTGTTAAGTAGTTCTTTATTTTGTAAGTTAACGTTGCTTTCGTGTCTTTCGCGTTAGAGGCTCCTCGGCAAAGGTGGCTGGCTATTTGTGGAGCACAGTGGGTTGGCCTTCTCTGAAGACCAACAGTCATGGCTGCAAGGCAATGGAATGGTATGGCATGGAAAACTCTCTGACATGAGAACACAGCATTCCCATTTGGATCGGATGCAGTGTCAGTGCTTACGATGTATTTTTTAAAAAGACTGCCACTAGGAGAATGTCTGACATTCACACATGGTAGGCGGGGCACACGGGGCAACTAGAACTTTCTTCGCAAGTCTGTAACAGTTGACCACCTGATCGTGAATTTACCATAACAAGGGTGTAAACATGACCTAGTTTGGGTTAAGTTGACATGATACTTCCTGGCTTTCCTTAGGCTACCCCCAAAAGGGCCAAGACCTTCCCAGCTGAGACCAGGAGCGAGAAACTTATCAGTTCGCCACTCCCCACCTTCCGGTTACAGGAGAAGCTATTCTTATACAAGTCACTTTTATGAGCCACTTAATGGGCTGTTCATTCACAGTTCCTTATAAAATTCTTTAAATGTCAGACATGTAAGTGCAGAGGGAACAGGAATGGAGCAGCACAGGTAGGAGCTACAGGAGGGCATGGGGACCAGGGTCCCCTGTGATGTTGCACAGCTGGGATCCAGGAAAACCCCGACGCCTACCATGAAAATCAGGATAAGAGATGCATTTCTTTTCAGTCTTTCCTTATTCTACCAACTTTGTTATCACTTTTTTAAAGCAGCTATAACTGAAATACAGAAAACTGCACCATTTAAGGTATACAATTTGAGTTTGACTTATGTACGCACCTGTGAAGCCATCTTAATCATCGAGGCCATATCTATGGCCCCCACATTTCCTAATGCCCTTGTGTAAGCCCTTCCTCCCAACCTCCTTGCTCCTCCTTCCCAGGAAACCACTGCAATGTTTTCTGTTGCCATAGATTGGTTTCCATTTGCTAGAGTTTTATATGAATAGGTGCACTCATTGTGTATTCTTTTTTTGCGTATCTGGCTTCTTTCGCAAAGTATGATGTTGAGATTCATCCATGTTTTTGCGTTTATCAGTAACTCGCTCCCTTTTGTTATCAAGGAACATTCCATGATAGGTATATACCATGGTTTATTTATCCAAGTCACCTGCTGATGGTCATTTGGCCTGTTTTCAGGTTTTGGCAAGTACAGATGAAACTGCTACAAACATTCACACATGACTTGGTATGGACATATCCGTTCTTTCTACTGGATAAACACCTAGGAATACGATGACTGGAGTACACGCCAAAGTGTTTTCCAAAGCTGTCCTATCTTTTTACACTCCTGCCAACAGTGTACGAACGTTCCAGTTCCTCCACATCCTGACCAACACCTGATATGGTCAGTGGTTTTCATTTTAGCCATTTTAATAGACGTATAGCAATATCTCTCTGGGGTTTTAATTTTCATTCCCCTAATGACTAGTGATGATATTGAGCATCTTTTCATGGGCTTATTTGCCATCCATATATCTTCTTCAGTGAGGTGTTTGTTCAAGTATTCTGCCCAGTTGTCAAAAATCTGTTCTCTATATACCGCTAGGTCTATTTCGGACTCTCTGTCCTGTTCCATTGATCCATTTGTCTACTTTACGTCAATACCACCCTGTCTGATTCCTGTAACCCTATAACTGTAGATCTTGATAACTGACACCACTAGCCCTCCAACTCTGTTCCTTTTTCAAATGTACTTTGCCTATTCTAGGTCATTTCTAGCCCCATACAAATGTTAGACTCTTTTTTGCCACTATCTATAAGAAAGCAAGCTGATATTTTTATTGGGGTTCTGTTGAATATATGGACTGATTTGGAAAGAAGTAACATTATAACAATATTGAGCCTTCCAACCCACGAGCAAGGTAACTTCCTTTGGTTATTTAGGTCTTCTTTGTTTTCTCTCAGTAATATTTTGTAGTTTTCAGTGTACAGATCTTGCATCTTTTCATATTTATCCCTAAATATACCAATTATAAATTGTATCCATTTAAAATGTTATTGATTTTTAAAATGTTTTCTGAAAAAGTTTATTTACTTATTTTGAGAGAGAGAGCACGCACAGAGGAGGGGCAGAGAGAGGGAGAGAGACTCTTAGGCAGGCTCCTCACTGTCAGCACAGAGCCCGATGTGGGGCTTGAACTCACAAACCGTGAGATCATGACCTGAGCTGAAACCAAGAGTTGGTTGCTCAACCAACTGAGGCACAGGCACCCAAAAATTTTACTGATTTTTAACATCAATGAATTAAATTATTGTTATTGCTTTATATTTAGATTTCTGAATCTTTGTTGTTAGTATATAAAATACTACTAATTTTTATATGTTGATCTTATATCTTGCAATATTGGCAAGTTCAGTTATTAGTTCTAACAGCTTTTTGTAGATTCTATTAGATTTTCTTTGTAAACAATTACATGGCTTGTAAATGAGGGTAATTTTATTTCTTATTTTTACAGTTGGGATGCCTTTTATCTCTTTGCCTTGACTGACTGCACTAAAACTTTGACTACAATATTGAATACAAGTGGCAAACAAAGATATTCCAGTCTTGTTTTTGACCTTAAGGGGAGAGGATTAAGTCTTTACCAGTAAATATATATTTGCTGTAGGTTTTTTGTACATGCCTTTTATCAGGTTAAGCAAGTTCCCTTCCCTTACTAGTTTGCTTAAAGTTCTTGTGTGAAATGAAAGTTGGATTTTGTCAGATGATTTTTTTTATGTCTATTAAGATGATCATGTGAGTTTTGTTTTTGTTTTGTTTTTGTTTCTTATATGGTGATTGGTTTTCTAATGTTAAACCAACCCTGCATTCCTGGGATAAACCCAATCATGATGTATTATCCTTTTGTATATTATTGAATTGATTTGCTAACATTTTGTTCAGAATTTTTTCATCTATGCCTGTGAGAGATAATGACCTCATGGGGTTTTCATTTCTTACATAGAATTGCTATTATTTCTTAAATATTTTTGAAACAGCTTCATCAAGATATAATTCACATACTATACACGTCACTCATTTGAAGTGCACAACTCAATGGCTTTTAGTGTATTCATAGAGTTGTATACCCATCACCATACTCAAATTAAGATCATTTTTATTATCCCTAAGAGAAGCCTATACCCCTTAGCCATTATCCGATCCCTGCATCCCTGCCGACCCTAGGCAACCACTAATCTCCTTTCTGTCTCTGGAGATTTGCCTATTCTGGACAACTCATGAGAGTAGAATCATACACTACAGCAAAGTTTTCAAGATTCACCCTCCCAATCTGTATGCTGTTTTTGCCATGTGTTTTATTTATGCATTTGTTATAAACTGCACAGTGTATTGTATTATCTCTTACTTAAACGGTCAATTGTCTTTGAAAGAGATTTAACTAATTAGGAAAGCATCTTACCTATTTATCCGTGTAGACATCCTTTCTGGCACTCTCCATTGCTTCATCTGGGTCAATACTTCCACCTGGCATCGTTTTCTCTCTGCCTAAAGGAGTCTCTTTAACATTTCTTAATTGGTCTGCTGGTGATGAAATAGTTCAGCTTTGGTATGTCTAAAAGTTCCTCATTTCACTTTCATTTTTTAAAAGATTTTTCACTGGGTTTAGTTTTTGCTGACCAGTGTGTGTGTGTGTGTGTGTGTGTGTGTGTGTGTGTGTGTGTGTGTGTTTCAGAAATTTAAAAACACTGCACTGCTGTCTTCCTGTTTGCATTCTTTCTGACAAGAAAGCTACTCTAAGTCTTGTATTTATTCCTCTATCCATAAAGTGTTTTTAAGACTTTCTGGCTGCTTTGAAGATTTTCTCTTTATCACTAATTTCGATCAATTTTATTGTGGTGTGACTTGGTGTGGTTTTCTTCATGTTTCTTGTGCTTGTTGTCCACTGAGCTCCCTAGGTGTGTGAGTCTTTTTTCATCAAATCTGGACATTTTCTAGCCATGTTTTCTTCAAATATTTTTCTTTTTCTTTCTCTCCTCCTTTCTTCTCTCCCTTGGGCACTGCACTTTTAGTAGCTTGAAGTCGTCCCACAGCTCACCGTTGCTCTTTTAATTTTTCTGGGTCCTCTTTGTTCTGCAAGTTTCACTCGGGCTAGTTTTTATAGCTATGCCTTCAAGTTCGCTCCTCTTTTCTTCAACAATCTCTAATCTGCTGTTAATTGCTTCCAACGTATTTCCCATTTCAGACATTGTACCTTTCCTCTCTAGAAGTTCAGTTTGCATCCTTTTTGTATCTACCCTGCCTCTACTTACTTTTTAAATGTCTGAAAGGCAGTTAGGACTGTTTTAATGTTTTATTATGCGAATTCTAACATCTAGGTCAATTCTGGGTCCGTTTCAATGGGTTGATAATTCTTCTATTTATGTCATCCTGCTCCCTTACATTCCTGGTAATCATTGATCAGACATTACATATTGGGTTGAGATCTCCACAAGAAAGCCCTAGTCTGTGCTCTTATGTGCTCAAGGAGCAGATGTCTAGGGTGGAGTGGGGACTGGGGGGTGGGGGCGGGGGGGCGCAGCAGGCATGAGTGAAGTGGGCCAGGATGAAGCAGTCTTGTGCACATGGGGGCCACTTCAGGGGCCACTGGGGTTCACACTGACATCAGGAGAAAATAGCGCACAGTGGTTAACTGTGGCCCCTCCTTAGCTCCAAATAACTCACTTTCACCTAAACACCTGATTTAAACTGGTAAACTAGTGGCCCCCAATCCTGAATGCCTGCTGTGGGAGGCTTAGGCATAGGAAGCTATAGCAGGTCTTAAGGGAGCATCTAAATAAGATACTGCCTGTGTTACCCTGAGGAAGATAAACTGTGAGGTTCTGCTAATATGTTCATTTCCTGTCAGTCATCCTGCCATACTTCACCAGGGTTTTTTTGCTGCTGGGACCCAAAGTGAACCACAGTGGCACAGACTAAGCTCGCACATCTCGGAACATTTTAAACACGTCCTTTATGTTCAGCTTCCATAGTTCACCCAGCACAGGTTATTTACAGATTACAGGCTTCAGAGCAAATGAACCTCCCAGGGAGAAAAGGGAAGGAGCAGAGCTGGGCCTGGGCTGGAAGGAATAAGCATTCGGTAGCCTGGGAACTGCAAGCGTGAGGCCACCTGGTGAGAGCAGAGGAACTAGGTGGAGGCCAAGTGGACCGATAAGCCACCCATGTCCTTTTAGAAGGATGAACTTGGGTTGAACCCCCCCCCCCCCGGCATTGGCTTTATTTTGGTATTCATGTGTCCTTGGGAACCTGGGAACAAAGCTACGGTTATTTGTAGATCAGTTCCACATTCTCGCTTCACCTTCTTTCAATGCCAGCAGCAATTTTGAAAACTAAAACAACTCCATCTAGGAAAGGAATTGGGGTCATGCAGACCATGCCGCTTCTGAAAGCCAAGGCCGCAGCGGCTCTGAGGAGGGCCTCTCTCACTAACCTCAGAGGATGGCATCCCAAGAGCAAGGGTGCAAGATAGCTTTTCAGCCTCCCCAAAGTCCACAGCCAACAGGTTATCCCAAGAGCTTTTGCGGGGGAAGCCCGGAAGCAGCCTCTAAAAGGATATCAAATCTAAAGTAACCAACTTGAAGCTTCCTAGTATTTATCAGACCGTAGTGGGTTCTACTGAAATAGCTTAATCATTTTGTGCACCATTAGCTACAAATCATAGGTGCTGACGTTACATTATTTTCATGCACACTGAGAAGTACACTAAAAGGGTCCTCGGGGTTCAGGAGCAATGGCCGAGGCTAAATGAATGAGGAAGGCAAACCATTTGGAAAGCAGGGGGTCACTAGGGGTAGATATTAGAAGCCTCACTTGGGTCAGACTGAGATGAGTGTGCAGCGTGGTTAAATAGAGAGACTGTAAGAAAAGAGAAAACCCGAGTCCTTATCCCAGATTTTTCATCTTGGGTCAAGGTGTAGGTTGAGGGCTGGGGATTTTTGCATCCTTAATACAGCACCTGAGTCCAGGTTCCTCAATCCTGACTGCACATTGGCATCAGCTTTAAGAAGCTTCCACTTGGTTTTTCTCTTGTCTTTTAATGCCCATGCTTGGACCTTAAACCCTGCCCCATATTTAACTGGTCTGGTGTGGGGCTAGAGCATCGGTCATTTTTTTAAATGCTTTTGATTTCTCACTTGTTTCTAACATACGGAGTTGAGAACCATTGGTTTAGATAATGCAGGTCCAGATCTTGACCTCTGTGCCAGGGCACAGAAGAGTTCAAGAGGGAAAGGAAGGAATCGAGAATGACTACTGGGTTCTTGACCTGAATAACTGGAAGGTCGGATCAGCCATTTCCTGAGATGGAAATGACCATGGGAGGACGGACTCAGCGGTGAGTGCATGAAGCCCTGGGCTTACAGACTTGTGTTTGAGGCCACCCCTGTCTTTCTGAAAGCCACTTAGAGGTGGGTAGAGCAGATGCATACAGAGATCATGGCAGTGCAGAGAGATAAAGGCTCTAGGAGCCAGGGAAGCCCAGAGGAGACACGGAAGACTAACTCTGCTTGGGCAGACTTTGCAGAAAGGTCATGTGCTCAGCAGTGTATGGGATAAAGTGAGAAGACAGAAAATTGGGAGCGGAGGAGAGAATGGGCTAGAGGCCACAGGCTGGCAAGCAGTGCTGGAGAAGAGGAGTGTCAGTAGGCTGAGTGGGGCCACGTGAACCGAAATCCATCGGTGCCGTGGGTGACCCCTGCTTGCTATCTCGCTGTTTAGTGAGGCTGTCCCTTCTTCCAGAATCTCCCCTCAAGGCACCATTGCTTTGCCCGTGGCCACAGCTGTCTGTAGATACTCTGCCTCTCCTGGAGGCGGCGGTCATTCTGCCCTTCACTTGCGTGGCCTTCGGAGTCCCTACTGCTGCCTGGCAAAATGGCTACGTGGAATGTGGTGGACCTTTCACCTTTTTGACCGCTGCAGTCTTCTCCAGCCGCTGAGCCCCTCTCGATGAGCAATGTCTGCCACTTTGCTCTCCAAACCCCGATAGCCCAGAGACTGATTCACTTTTTATTTCCTTCCCCCTTGACTGCCTTCAGTGAAAGACTGGCTTTCCTGCAGATATGGAAGTTACATAGCGTCAGGAAATCGGGATTTGCATGATCTTTGGGGAAGATTCCTTACACTGTGCCAAGATACTAGGACGGTAATGCGTCTTTATTATGCTGCTTAAACCCTGTTGCAGGCATTGGCCCAGATAAGTAATTCATTTTTTGTCTAGTTGTTCAGTGTTTTTGGTTTTTAGCCTCCTTGAGACTTTCTGTGAGGCTGGGAATTTGCTTTGAGTTCTAGCTCCAGAGTTAGCCACGAGCCCAACAAAAACTATCACATTAGGGGTGGACAAGAAAGGGCTTACCAACAGCCCAGAAAACAGTACAAAGTTCACCTTGTGATGCTGATTTCTGGAATGTGTATACACGTTGTAATTGTGCAACTGCACAATCCTCATATACCAGAAATATACACACACATAAATAGACACGTACGTATACATATATGCACGTATATGTGTGTATATAATTTACGATGACCAGGAAGTATTAGCTGTGCTTCCGAGCCTTAACCCAATCTACAGCTTTATTTTACTCTCTCTGGCAAGCCTTGAACCCTCTCCGTGGAGGAAATTTCCACGTGCAAGCATGGAGCTCAGTTTCAATCAAGCCCAAAGATTTAACTATCCAGTATTGCCTTTTCATAATCTGCTTTAATTATTATTGATTTCTATGTTTGGAAAGTGCCCGGAGATGATAAAGGGCTCCCATCTGTTTTGCTGTTGACCATTTGCTGGTTGATCTCGAGCTCACCCTTGGCTCTTCCAATTGGTCTCTCTCCAGCACTTCTGCGGGTGGTTATACCTCCTGCCCCACAAAGGTCCCTACTCCTGTAGCCAATCAAATTATCAATAAAAAAAAAAAACTGGCAAATAACAGGCCATTAAATAAAATCAATTATTCCAAAGCAGATTTCATTTGGGAACACAATCGGAGCTGTATTCAGTAGGGAAGAGAAGTAAAAAACATATATACTTAAAGTATCAAATATTAAATATGTGAACATAATATTCTAGTACAGATAATTACTGACATACTAATATGTAATATTCAAACATATAATGTTAATATCCTAAAATACATTATATATTAATATACTAATACACACGCTATAGCATCAAAACGGGACACTCAAGGAGAACTTTCTGCCCAGTGCTTGATTGACCAAGGTGCTGTGGAATACCCCTTCTACGCTGATCTGTGACAAGTCCTATCTCCTCCATGTTGTCTAGGCACCAGCTCTCAAATTTTCAGTAGGGGTCTGAGAATTTTTAGTTATCGTTTCGTCTCTGAATGACTGACAGCAGCAGCAGCAAACAAGCCAATCGTAGTCCTGCTGTGGGGAAAAGGCTGATATTTTGGTGATGGATAAAGTTAAAACTTTACAGAACATTTTAAATCTACCAACGAGTTTATAATTATCATCAATAACTTCCCCTCATAGCATCAACATTTATATTTATCTATGTGGAAAAGACAAAGTTTCAGACTCATTTACACCCGTTCTTAGGGTTGAAAATAAAAGACTAGGACAAGTCCTTCCCTCTACAATAGGAAGAGAATGACTCAGCTGCGGTGTGAAATGGAGAAAAATTAGAACTTGAGTTTTGTAGATCACTATGAAGTTGTAAACGTAGAGAATAGCAGGACTTAAGAATATGTGACAATAAAATCTCCCTTTTTCAGTCAATTGTGTAGAAACCATTCCGTATCTGTGTTCTAAATCTATTCCAGTTCATTTAAATATAATTTAAAAGGTAGATTCAAGTGGGAGGGAAGGAGGGAGTAATTTCTCCTTTCAGAAATAAAGCCTCTGGGGATATGTTTACGTGGTAAAATAAAAATGCTAAGAAAGTTAATGAAAATTAACTTTCTACGGCTTAAACTTTAAGGTCAGCGGGAGATCAGTGTTAGAGTCTGCGTGCCAAGGAAACCTTCCGTTCTGGAAAGGGAGATCTTGGAGCCAGGGGATGTGCAGACCTTTAGAAACATGGGATCGTCCAAATAAATGCAATTTGTTACACTGCATGTAGCAAAGAGCTTACTTCAAGGCAAAGATGATTCACGGGGGGGGGGGGGGGGGGGGGGGGGAAGTGGGAGGTTAGAGGCGCAAGAAGAAGTGAGTCGTTTAGGATTAAACTCAAGTTGCCCCACAACGAATACAGCAAGCACAATAAAAAACAAACAAGTAAGCAAATGCATGCCTTCTTTCTTCTGAGTGATAAGGGAGGGTGGTCTGCTCTGAATCCCTGCAGAACTAAAATCATGTCTGGTTCTGCCCCAGAAATGCTTTGATTCCAGAGGAAGTTCCACTATGATCTTCCACGTAAGTAGGAGAGAAACTTGCAGTTTTTAACATTTTCTCTGGATCATACGTGTATTTGGGGTTTTTATATGCAAATTCCTTTACGCTGCTCTGTCTTGAAAAAGGGAAATATCTTAATTTTTTTCCTTGATATTTAACAGTCATAGGCCACATAGGGTTTCTTTGTGTATTTACTTATAGAACCCAGGGATTTGAGATATGGGGCTCAAAGTTATTAGAAGTTGCTACATTATGACTCAGCTGCGTTGTGATGGCCTGGGGAAACAAAACTAACAGACAAACACCAAACCAAAAAAAAAAAAAAAAAAGCAGCTTAAGTAACTTTATGCTTTACTTCTTGCTTTTGGCTCTGGGATTTGTCCGCTTTACCCTACTGGTTCTTAAAATTGAAAGGATAAACTGTAGATCCAATATAAGGACCTAAATTGACCTTTTCTTATTCTCTTTTTCTTTTATCTCCAGTCTATTTAATAAATATGTAACCATGCTTGGAAACATTGGACGAGAATATCACTATTCCCTATTGCGATGCCTGGGCAGACATCACTAATTGATCACGGCAGTCTCCCCAGTGAGTTTGGACAGAGTCACACAATTTTATGCAATGTTCCAAGCAGCCACCACAACTGGTTGGAATTACATGTGAAGTCAGTCCTATCTGATGTCCTAGAGCCAGTATCTCAGCGGTTGAAAATTTTAAGTGCCTGAAGGAGGGTGAGGATCGTGCCAAAGTGGTATTTTCTTTCACAACTAACATATACCAGCAACTAGAAAGAAACAATAAAGGAAGTAGCAACATTCACAATCTGTTATCTATTTTGTTGCTGTTCACTGAATGGATTTGTTCAGTGTTGGTTGCTATTTAAGTGCAACATAATTACATATTATGGAGTGTGTGTACATACTACTTTAATAGAGGTTATTATTTAGGCTTTGCCATAACTAGTTTGGTTTCATTAGAATACATAAATACTTCAGGGAGGGAGGCTTTTTTAAGATGAAAAGATGGGTTTTAATTATTATGGCTTGCTTTGCTTGGAGCTGATTTTCATAATTAACACATATTAGAGTCAAATGCAACCGTGTATTTTATGCTCACTGGAGTAGACAAAATTTAACTTCTCTCGATGGGCTGTTTGTGCAGTGGAATTTACACAGTGGCCTCTGGTAATGGCAATACTATGTTAATGCGCCAATCTTTACCACCTATGCCATCACTGGTATTAGATCAAATGTTTGCAGAGTTTATACAGTATCGCATTTGCTTGACTAAAATGTCCATAGTAAAATTCCATTTTAGCAATTCAAGACTGAGATCAGGTGAACTGACCACGTACATCCTGGAGGGCTGGGGTCAGAACAAAAGAAGCACAGATCTATGTTAATGACTGTTAAAACAACGCAAATTGCAAGCCTGACGTTTTTGTTCTAAACTTAATTTTGCTACCGATGTTTATCGGAGGTGGACTAGCTCTTCACCAGACCCATGTTCTCTTCTTCCTGGGCACACAGCTGGAGCACACCTTCTGATTTTATGTGCACTTAAGTACAGCCATGTGGCTCAGATCCAGCCCGTGGAATATGAGTACAAGCGGTACAAGCCACTTCCACGCCTGGCTTGGAATAAGTTCTCAGATGCATTCTGCATGCTCTTCCCCCTTTTACCAGCTTGGTGCACACAAGCCCAGTGACCTTGGAAGTCAAGACTGAGGTGGTGAAGCCACAAGCTGGAGGAACCTAAATCTCTAAATAACCACCAGCTAGGAACACCCATTTGGGCTTTACAGGGACAAAAACCCAAGCGTGTGTAATATTTGAGCCGCTATGCATTATTGGATGTGTTGATTATAGCAGTGAGAATTACAATGAATGTACAGTTTTTCTAAGCAATTCTTTGGATCAGCAGTCCTCTCTCCAGGTAGAGGGTAGAGGGAAGAAAGTAGATGGGTGGACAGTGTTACGGAAAGAAAAATATGCTGGGGACGCCTGGTTGGCTCAGTAGGTTAAGTGTCTGCCTCTTGATTTCAGCTCAGGTCATGATCTCGCAGTTCGTGGGTTCGAGCCCCATGTCTGGCTCTGTGTTGATGATGGCGTGGAGCCTGCTTGGCATTCTCTCTCCCTCTTTCTCTACCCCTCCCCTGCTCGTGTGCTCGCGTGCTCTCTCTTTCTCTCTCTCCCAAAATAAATAAACGTTTAAAATTTTTTTAAAAAATTAAAAAGCAGGAAAAATATGCTGAGACAAGGACGGTTTAAGTAATCTGTTCAAAGTCACACATCTAGCAACTGGCAAAGCCAGGAATCAGACATGGATGGCCTAACTCCAGAGGCTGTATTTGTAACCATCATGTGAGCCTGTTTCCTGACTACTGTTTGTCATGGTCAGAGAAGTTGGTTTTTGCTGGATTTTTTAACGTAGCGATCTGGATTGTCTATCGGTACACTGTCTACTGGATAGTTTATCTGGAATAATATTTTCATAGCGATTTGCTATGTCACATTCAACCAACAAGTTTACAACTATTCCCCCTTAATACAAGTGAATGTTCTTGTTGGGGACAGATTTAGAAGGCAGCATCTACTGGGGAGAATAGCCCCAGCACTCCAAAGCAGTATCCACGACTTGTGAGCTCTCTTGCTGTTGCTTTCTTAATTTACCTGGTTAGTTGAGAGCTAACTATACATGAGAGGGAAATGGCTTATTTCAGCACTGGAGGCATGTTGCTACAAGCGTAGGAATAGCCCGTCGGCGTGCTTTGCAGAACAATTGGACCACTGGGAATACTTATACACCCTTGATGGGTTCTGATAGAGCACAATGGTTAAATGATGTAGGCTTTGAGCCACACTACCCAGGTTCAAATCTGAGTTCCTCCATTGACCAGCTTTTTCTGCGAACAAGTTATTTAACTTGCGTTAAGCCTTGGTTCCCTTGGCTGTAAATGGGATGACGATGGTGATGATGATGATGTTGATGATGATATTCATTTCATAGAGTTGTTGGAGGCTTAATAAGATAACACACACATATATAGGAAATTTTCTAGAAATATTAGCTATTGCTATTATTTTAAAGACTATAGAGCTAACAGCTAAACAATAAAGCCCCTCCCCAAACCAGTTCCAATCTGGAGGGCCCTTGGGCATGTATTATTAAGTATGATAATACTTAATTAAATGTCAAAGACAAATTGGGCAAAGCAGCATAATAAGGGAACTCAAAATTGGCAAAACGGGGTGCAACCCCCTTCTGAGATTAGCTATCTGGTCTCGAGCAAATTATACAATCTCCATGAACCTCAGTTTCTTCAAATATAAAAGGAATTAATAAATGCAGAGGTTTGCCTTACATATATTGGCTTATGCATATTTTCTTCTGTTTGTTGCTCATTTGTATGGAACGCATTTTTCTATGCCATTGTGAAGCTAAGTTTAGCTTTTAGTAAGTTTAGCAACTTCAGTAGCTAGGAAAGAAGAAAAGAGAGTTGGTGTGGAAATTACTGAATTTTTTTTTCTTTCTTGGCATCCTCAAAAGATAAAGAGGTAACAAGACGTTCAGACTTTCAACTTTTCACCCTCCATCCACACCAAAGCTCCCCACTGCCTGGCTACTCCATCTGGAGGCAGGTATTCATGGCTGTTGCCATAATTTCCCATAATTCCTCCAACAAGTACACCATTTTTAGGTAAGAAAAACTGCTTAGTTCTATTATTCTTTATTGTTTATTTATTTAAAAAATATTATATATGCTCAGGTCTTGCTTACTAAGTAACATTTTCCACTAAAGCAAATTGGATCGCCTTGGGAAAATGGAATAAAGAAAATACAAGACATAAGTCTAGAATAATTTGGGGGTGATCGAAATATAATGCAGACATGTCACAAAAGACACAGGAGCCAATCTGAAGGGGTTCCAAATGGCCAAATCTAGGGCAATTTGAGCATCAAAATAAATAATGAATAATAAATAATGGCATCTATGAGAGTCTGGAGTTCATATTGATTTGAATAAATGAATGAATAAAAAGTAAATGAGGCAGAAGGAAAAGCTCATCTTTACAGTAAAATGCGTAACCTGGATCTCATCACGAGGGCACATCAGATAGATCCAAATTCCGGGACATTGTGCAAAGCAGCTGGCCCGTACGTTTCAAAAATGCAAGGCTGTGAAAGACAAAGAAGACTGAGGCACTGCTGGCAGATGAAAAAACAAAGCAAAACAAAACAAGGTTAGAAGTGGCAACTAAAGGCAATTGGTGATCCTAGATTGGAACCCAGGGTAGGGCAAGAGATAAATGGCAAAACTTCTGTAAGACTGTAAATTAGAGTATTGTATTTCATGTCAAATTTGCTGATATTGGTAATTGTTATGTAAAGAATGTCCTTGTGCTTAGAAAAACATGCCACATCCTGGGGATGGCACCCTTCCATACGCCCTCATGCTCCAAACCTCTACGGACCCCATCGCTGAGCTTCGTCCCCCACAAATAACTCCTAGAGACTTCAGCCAGCCATCATCTGAGTCCAGTTGAATACTGCTGATTTTCATATTCATTTAAGCCAGAGTTCACCTCTGTTCGGGAAAACGCTGGGGTTGGGAAGAGGCTCACACGCAGAGTGGCCAAAGGAGATGCCTCATGACTCTGTGTTGATCAGGGCGATGCTTCAGCAGGTTGTTGGCTTACCTCTGGCCAGTGGCCGCCATACGTGTTGACGGTAGTTAGTGACAAGGGAGAGAGTGCGGATGGTGCTGCAATACTTCAAGGTGGACTGAGATTCTCCTGTCAGATGAGAACATATGCCGTTGCTGTCTGTCGCTCTGGGAGCTACCACAAAGTGGAGTCCGGCCAAGGGAGCCTTGATCTCTCGAATGGGCAGACAAATGGCATCGTGGTTTCTCCTTGGTGAGCTGGTGAGAGGGAGACAATGCTTCCAATCTTGAAAGAGTATCTGTGTTAACGGGTGAGTTTATTTGTGCCACGTGGTCTCTCGAGTCGCACATATTCCTCAGATGGCTCTGAGGGGAGTAACCCCTTCTTATTTTGCTGGCAGGCAGATCCTGGTGACCCCACCTCCCCGCTTAACTCTCCCAGCTTTCCCCAGGAAAGCTAAAAATTCCCACCACTGGTTTGGCATGGAGTTGAATACTGAGACAACCTTAATGGAGAAAGAAATGGCAAGGACACTGGTGGACCAGCTGTAGACTGACACCCAAACAAGCCTAGGTTTCTGAGCCTCTTCTAGTGCTTTCTTACAGCTAAACATGCTCCTATTCCTGTCAGAGAGGGAGGGCGTGTTGTAAACCCACCCAAAGCTGATCTGTGTCTGTACTATCATACTCCCTTTCGACACCATGTCAAGAACTTGCCTCAAGGTTGGATAGATCCCAGAGACCTCTTCCAGAAAAGAACACAAGCACTTCTCATGTTTAACAAATGGAAACTTTAAAGGCATGAAAGGGAAGCATGGCATCTTTAATGCGTAAAGCCTTTTGCTTTTGTCAGTTTAAATTAAGCTCATGATATCTGAGCACAATTTCCTATGTTTAATAATACATAAAGCAAGATAATTAAAAGGTAAGTACACATGCTGGGAGAGAAACACTGTTGAGTAAAACACTGACTTTAATCTCCGCCTCTGCCGGTGCAATGCAGGGAAACCAAGCAACTAAAAGCAAAGAAACACAAAGGACACCGGCAAGGACTAGGCTTCGTATTGGCTCTTGCTCCTGAGCCTCAGGCTTTCACAGCCAACTCTTTCCTGGACATTTCCATCTGGAAGTCCTTCAAGTAGACTTCACAATCAACAGCCCAAACAAACTCGTCGCTCACCCCCCACCACCCCATCCCAGAGCACCTCAGCCACGCCATGTGGACACTGCGATAGCATCCTAACTGCACTCTCTTTCCAATTCATTTTCTGGGCAAATCTGAAGTGCTATCTTTTTTTCATTTTGTGACTTTGTTTTTCATTTGATTTATTTCGGAGAGAGATAAAGCACACACGTGAGCAGGGGAGAGGGCAGAGGGAGAAAGAGAATCTCAAGCAGGCGCCCTGCTCAGCATGGAGCCCAGACCTAGGGCTCGATCCCAGGACCCTGGGATCATGACCCAAGTGGAAATCAAGAGTCAGGTGCTCAACCGACTGAGCCACCCAGGTGCCGCTTAAGTGATATTTTTAAAGCTTGACCATGCCATTCCCTGTGTTAAAACATCAGTGGTTTCCCTTAGGAAACACTTGAGATAAATCCTAAATTCTTAAACTCATTCCTATTATTTACAAGCCTTACTTCTCCAGTATCAGGGTCATTGCTCCCATTTCCTTGCCTTCTGTAAAGTAGTCATATCGAACTTCGTTGAGCTCCTGCAACACACCGTGCTGGAATATCCCCCTCCCCACCCCCCGTGCCAAAACTCCCACCGTCCAGTGGTAGTTTTTCTTCTTAAATCCCAGTCAGTCTGCCGCTTCATGTCTGTGAGTGCTTCTTTCGTGCTCTCATTGCGTGCCCCACGTATTTCTACCCAAAAGTGACAGTGCCTGTCCACTTATCTATATTCCCCACCAGATTGCAAGTTCTGTACAGAATCACTTATATCATGTTCATTTTCAAATCCCCAGAAGTTGACACACACCCATAGCAGACCCTGAGCAAATCTGGAAGGAAGGAAGGAAGGAAGGAAGGAAGGAAGGAAGGAAGGAAGGAAGGAAGGAAGGAAGGAAGGAAGGAAGGAAGGAAGGAAGGAAGGAAGGAAGGAAGGAAGGAAGGAAGGAAGGAAGGAAGGAAGGAAGGAAGGAAGGAAGGAAGGAAGGAAGGAAGGAAGGAAGGAAGGAAGGAAGGAAGGAAGGAAGGAAGGAAGGAAGGAAGGAAGGAAGGAAGGAATGTATAGCCGCGAATGTGTCTTAATTTGTCCTTAGGAGACAGTGTCTTACCTATGAACTCAGGGACACGGATCCCTTTGGTCCTGATGAAACCACACTCACAGGTGGTAGGCCAAGTCCTCTGAGGGGTCCCACAGTCACAGGATCAGAGGAAGATTGTCCAGATCCACCCCAAGAGCTCCCATTCTGCCCCTTGGGACCAGAGGCTTACACCGATAAGATGATTGTTTCGTAAGCTGTTAGGTTCTTCAAAGGCAAGAGCCGTATCTCATTCATCTTTGTGTTCCCACAACACCCGGGACAATGTTTTCTACAAAGAAGGCGTTTGATACACGTTTGTTGAACGAGAAGCCAGAATCAGGAGCCCTACAGATGGATCCGCAAAGACCCGCAGCCCAGGCTTCCTTGACGTAGCGTTGCTAATGAACAGGACTGCCCGCAAAGCCCGTGTGTGTGGCGGTCACCTGGGTTCTTGCCATCCTGGCACGTGGCCGATCCCAATTATTGGCAGCCACAGGGTGGACAGCAGACTTTCTGGGCAATAAAGGAAGTCAGGTCAGCAGATACCGGAAGCTTCGACCTCTAAATTCTCGAAGGATTCCTCCCTCGCGCAGAACAGGCAAAATGCACAAATACCCTTTCCCTGTTTAGCAGAGTTCCCGGGGTGACCGAGACGGCGGGGTGGAAAAATATTTGGGGCACGTTGTGGCAGGCAGCTGGAGTCTATATGTTTAACTTAGCATTGCAGAACATTTTATTTTCAGCCAGTGTATAATTAGAGAGGTTTTGTTTATTTATTATGAAAATGAGCCGTTTTGTTTATTTATTATGTAAGTATGCCTTTTATTAAAACGACTTTGTGAAAATCTAATTGCCACTACAGTAATATAGCATAGCGGTCCCTTACATAAATACATGATTATTATGTACAGTCACTTATCTGTGAACGAGTTCTGCTACTACTTTCCTTAATTAAGGATACAAAAGGGCCCCTTCATCTTTGCATATTCCCTTGCTAGGACATTGATACTCATTATTTCCTAAGTCCAAACACTGAAACTGTGTCAAGAATGCATCCATCACTACATGGGTACTTCTAGTCAGCGGAATTTTCGGCCCCGTCAGCAATTTCTGCAATTTGCCATTTCTGTATGTCTGACATGTGTTTTTATTGGTGAAGATCACTTTCAAATACCGAGATCATGAGAATGATTCTTTGGGTAGTCTCTGCCGCAGCCTAATGTAATGACAGTAATTAACAGCTTGTGATTAGCGGCAACTCCAGAAAGTGTTTGAATGTTAATTTGCTTCAACTAATATGCGGCAGTTCTGTGTAATGAGATCTAAGCTATAGGTTCATAGGGAAAGCAAATTATTTTCCAGCATTTAATCATACAAATGATTCTTAGTTAATCACTTGAACAGTAAACCTCAATGTTCTAATAAGTGACATTTGTTTTTCTGTCATTCGGTTCATTATGGGATAGGCCAGGGCGAAGCCAGTATTTTTCTTAATGGTCGAATTCCCACCTGCCAGCAACACCACTTTGAAATAAGGCTTCACGATGTAGAGGAGTGGAGTGGGGTTGTGGGTGAGCACAACATTCAGAGAGAACCTACACCATTCCAGATTTTACCTTTCTGACTGAACCTGGGGTCGCCCTTACCTCAGTGTACGTATCTGTAGAATGGAATGAATGACCCTTTGCTCCTTAACACACGTATCCTGGCACGGAACGTCTGACAAGAAATTGAGAACAGGGTGTCGCTTGTTAACCAAGCATTAATTGCCTGAATCCCTACCGTGGTAAGGTTGAGTAGGAAAGCAAAAGTCACCAGCATGTGAACATATTCGCTAATGAATTGACTTCGTCAAAAATAAGTGCCCTGTCCCCACGAGCCTGGAACCACTCACATCACAAAGCAAGGCCACTGACAAGGGAGGACTTGGCCAAGTTGGACCAGCTAAGAATTGACAACGCAACAGGCAGTTCAAAAGACAATGACTTAAGTATCCAAGAATGAAAAAAGGCCTGTGGAAAATTGGCCTAGACTATTTTTTGTAAACGCACTGACTCCACATTTACACTGAAAAGGTCAAACATGCCATGCAAGACACTGAGTCATGTTGTCACTGTGTCATCAGAAGAATCATACCAAAAATCAACTCTCGATTGGTCCTTTGTTTTTAGAATGGGCACGTAGTTGCAAGTACGATCTGAAGGCGGTCAGACATTAGAGAAAACACATTTGCTTTGATAATTTTTGGTTTCTTTTTTAAGCCAGAGTTTCCTATATTTGGCAACAAATACTATGAAATTTGATTCTTCATTTTATGTAAATTTACTTCAAGTAGCCTTTTCCTATTAACAGCCCTCCTGGGTTGGCTTTAAAGCTCAATTTCAGACGCCATGATTATTAACAAGAATAATTCTTCTGTAAGCTCTTAGTAACCAGAATTAAGTGAGATCCCTTTACTGTATGAGTGGAGTGGAGGTCTTATGACCTACACGTGGAGATAGTCATTAAGGCTAAACACTAAACAGATCCATAATCTCATATACAAGGCATGGCCTCCTGGCTAGGAGTGAACGTCTGCCTGTGAGGTATGATTCCAAGACGTTCAGAAGGGGTTTTTGTTAACCTCTCTAGTGGATGTTCCAACCCCATACTTGGATGTTCATTCTTCTGATTTACCAAAACAGAGGTTTTATCCCTAAGGTAATTGTAAGTAATGGCATCTCAGTCATTTAGATCTGAACGTAAATGGACTTTCCTAGAATAAGTTTCATAATTTTATAACTTAAAATCCACTGCTTTGGAAAAGGAGAAAGTGGGTGTTTGAAGAAAGGAAAGAGAACATAGAAGGAGTCTGAAAGCAATGGGAGAAAAAATCTTTACCTCCCACTTTACTATTTTGCCTCGAATTTTCTCTGGCCTAGGTGGCACTTTTGGAGGGGAGGGGAGAGAACACCAGAAAATCCTGACATTTCCCAAATATCTCTCCCACCATTTGTCACTGTGCTTGGAGTTTGCCGTTTACAGTTCATCCCACCCTTGGACTCAGTAAGTCTACTTTTATGTAAATTATTTTGAGGAAAGAATCATGGATGCGGCAAAGATTTAGCCAAAAAGAAAAATGCTCATGACAGCATAGTCTATGACAAAATACTGAAAAAAAAAAAAAAACACTTGAATGCCCAGCAACCATGTTTTATCTCTACAATGGAACACTCTATATCACTGCAGAAGAATGTTTAGCATGCGAAAATGTGCCTCTGATATTTTGTTAATTGAAAACATCCCGTTACATTACAGTAACTACCTCTGATCCCATTTTGTAGAGAAGTCGAAATAGAGATTCTGTAAAAGAAGAAAAATAAACATCACCGAATGATTAGCAAGATGAAAGCAACTGACAACTCACAAAAGCCACATGTAAGTTGATGGCAAATCAAGAATGGAAGGAAGGAGCGCTGGCTCCTCTCTTGAGAGCCATAGAAGCGGGCAAAATGGTTCCCCTTCTGCGGTTACCAATCAATTCTGAGCCTAAATATTTGCTTCGCAAAACAATAGAGCATCTGTTTCCTAAAAGGCACATACTACCTCTGTGTAAGAGGTGACTGGCTTTACGATGCTGTTAACAGGTAACCAAGTGCTCGGGAATGACTTTTCTAGAACATTATGTCATTTCATTTATCCATTGATTAACCCATTCTAGTGGCTAATAAGCGCTAGGATACAAGAAATGTTTACCAGACCCTCCTATCCACCTACTTTCCACACCTCCACTAGTGCCATATTTTCCTTCCTTCCTTCCTTCCTTCCTTCCTTCCTTCCTTCCTTCCTCCCTCCCTCCCTCCCTCCCTCCCTCCCTCCCTCCCTCCCTCCCTTCCTTCCTTCTGTCTTTCCTTCCTATTTGAGTCATTTACCCAGAAGAGCCCATGACAACACATTGGCAGTGTTTAAAGTCTTTCTGTGGCCTGGGAAAATGAAATGGTATGGATTCCAATGTAATTAGTGATGCATTAGAGTACATCTTTTCGGTTAACGTTGCCTGTCAGTAAGCTAAAAAAATTCTTATCACTGCATATAGAGAAAATGACATCAACGAACAAAGATTCCAAAATCTAGTGCTAAGAATGTACTTATATATCCCAAAGCACAGAGAGAAGGAACTTAAATCAGTATTTTAAAAAAAATGAACAGAATAAAAATCTTTGGAAAGATTTATTGATTTATTGATTTTTGAGAGACAGACACGGTACAAGTGGGGGAGGGGCAGAGAGAATGAGACACAGAATCAGAGGCAGGCTCCAGGCTCTGAGCCGTCAGCACAGAGCCTGATGCGGGGCTCAAACTCAGAAACCATGAGATCATGACCTGAGCTGAAGTCGGACGCTCAACCGACTGAGCCACCCAGGCACCCCTAAATTTAAAAAGATTTTTAAGCCCAGGGGGAAAAACACGTTCTTCCTTAGGGCACTTTGCTATCCAGTGGTGTCTCATTGCTGACCATGTTGATTTCAACCTGACCTGAAGTTGGCCAGAATTTCTACAAAGCCAAATGGGAGGCATTTCTTGTTAACACCCTTGGGCCATTCTTTTCTGTGACCCACTATGTGTTTTGATCTTCCTCATTAATTTTATGTCCTAATCAGAGTTCAGCTCCCTCATCTGTTTTCTAAATTGTCCTTAACTTAAAAAAAAATAATAATAATCTGCTTTTTAAAAAAAACACCGAGGGACTACTAAATTATTCTTAAAGTTAAACCGCAAAATAAGTTACCAGATACGTATTAGATCTGATTATCCAAGCCCACAAAACTATCATCTCCAAGTAAATCTCACTAAAGCCCTTTTTAGGAGTTGCTTTTTAACTTCCAGACTGCTGTCTGGTTCCCTCACCCTCCTTCCCACAATGTTTTACAGACCCGCCGTCCCCTCCACTTGTAGAAGCTCTGACACTATCATGAGAATCACCAGTGATAGTCTGAAAATGCCAGCCAAAATCTATCTGCAAGAACATCTGCTCAACAGTGCAAAACTGATGTAATTACCAACCATCATCTTTTCTCCTCCTGCTGGGGTAACTGCTCCAAAGCATGACTTTTTGCCCTGAGCTAACAAGATCCAGAAACTCCCTGTTATGTACAAAACCTGCTGCTGAAAACCCATGTAGCTTCAACACAAATTATAACCCAGTCTCGCAACTACAAGAGCCACTAACGCCCTGTGCCACAGGGTCTCAGAGAATCTTGCTCAAAACCCTTATAGTCCAAGACCTTCATCTTCCACCCCCTGCCTGTTTTTGTCTAATACAAATGGTCTTCAAAACAGTAGCAGAGGGGAAGAAGGGCTATAGCTACAGTTCCAAAAACAATGTTTTAAATGTACAACTACTGAAAAGAATAAATGCCAAATGTCTGAACTGGAACTGAGGCAGAAAGAGGAGTGAAACAAATCTTTATTGAGCACCTATTATTTGCCAAACGTTGTCCTGGATGCTTTGCACACGATCTCGTTGAACTGAGGTTTTAAAAATTCTGGGAATCAAGAAATTCCCAGGTTGAATCCACTAAGTTTGGGAGAGCCACTTCGGTTTCACCTCTGCTTCCTAAGGATGTGGAAACATTTAACCAATAATGATGACAAATAATAAATTCTAGTATTTAGTTCCAATTATGTTAAGGGACTGAGGGTGAAGAGATCCTGTACTTCAGACTGTGACACCAACGAGCTTTGGGGCATCCGATAGTTTTCTTAAAGTGATCTTCAGTTTCCCCATTTACGAAGTGAGGGAGTTGGATTAGCTGACTGCTGGGGTCACCAGCAGTTCTAGAACATCAAGATTCATTGATCCTACAGGTTTTTGAATGACACACTTATTCCACTCATTTTCAATTTCTCTTAAATTCATCGTGAGGCTGAGAACAGATGAGACCTCGTGTCAGAAGGACTAAGAATTGATGAGATTCTAATAAATTATCTTGGTGGATCGTTTGATGTTTTTGTTTTTTAAGAAAAAGATTGGCCAGGTGAACTTCCAAAATAAATGAACCCAATCAGACCCAACTGAGCTAGGAAAGAATACTCCTACTCCCGAGTGGAATTCTGGCCATTGTGCGTATAAAGTATTTGTAGATGGTGTAGAAAACCGCTGAGAACACAGCCTCTATCTGGTCTTTTTAGAGGCAATTTTATTTTTACTTTGCTACATGAAAATAACGTTGGGGCGCGCATGTGTGTTAGGTATATAAAAGTATTTCATACCAATGGATGGAAAATGTTGCCTTTTGATCATAAGTCATCATGAAGTAAATCTCTGTCACTCTGGCTTGGATGTATGAGGCCACTGTTTAGCTCTTAAGCCATGAAAGCCTCTAAAAATCAGTGAATAATTCATGAAATATTTGCCACGTTTACCTTTTGTGTCCCAGCACTGTGTCAGGCACTTGAGTGACTGGCAAGACATCCCAAAGTCCTACAAATCGCTTGATCCATTAAGACACAGATACAGCGGACAGTGGAGATGCAGAGTGAAACTCACTGCAGACAGAGGGGAAGGAGCCGCATAAGGTCAAGGGCATAACCAACACCACAGCAGCAGGACATTGACAATATTTCCACCATAATGCACATCCACCAATGAATCAGAACCCCTAAAGCCATCAGGCATGAGCCACTTTCTGCCACATTTGCAAATGTTGTCTGACACGTGAAATGAGGTGTGTGGTTTATTTAGCAAATTCCAGCTTCCTGCTATATGAATAGTTTAAAAAAAATCTCACTGGCCTTCATGAAGTTGTGCTTTTCTAAAATAATAACATGCTTGCGATTTAAATTATTTATTAAATTCTAACATTTCCAATCGCAGACGGTCTCTATACTGAAAAACCAAATCATCCTCTCTACCAGTGGTTCTAAATCATCCTCTCTACTAGTGGATTATCGGTATGAAAGGGAGACCATGTACCCACCAAGGAACTTTCCCAGGGTTCAAAGAGAAAGCTGGGTGGAAAATCCATAGCTGAGGACTGTGGGCTTTTTCAGAGCCCCGGCCCTTAGTTAAGTTCCCGTTCTGACATTACCTTGCATATCCTATTAATAGGTTTAAAGTCTGCCGTGACTATGTTCCCCAAACAAAGGTAACTTGCTGGCCTGGAGACGATCCTCTCAAACAGAATGGGTGATTAAAGCGCCCTCTTCTCGGTCACCCTGGGGATGACCAGATAGATGGACACTAGAAGGAATTCATAGTGTCTTACTAAGATATCTACCCAGTTGAAGGACAAGGATCGGGAGATCGGGAGCCTCCCCTAACATGTGAAGACAGAGGGAAGAAATACCCATCACCCGCTCTGTGTCAGGCAGTATGCCATGCATCTGTAGCGTGCCAAGGTTAGAACATGAGGTTTTTTTCCTCAGAGCATCCAGGTCTGAGAGTCACTGATGGAGAACAAGGAAAGAAAATTCATTTGACTCCATGCCAAATCCTACCAATTGGTTGTAGTCTCTGGGAACAGGTATTGCGAAGGATTCCAAGACTATACCAGGACTCGGTAGGAAAAAGTGTTGGAATAAACTAAGAGGGTGTCTGCCACGGAGCCCAGGAGAGGGCTGCCGTATTCCTGCCACACATCTGCCACTCCACTAAGGTAGGGCAAGTTCACATACAACCGCATCCAAAGCTATGTCCTCAGAAGTGAGTGATTTGTAGACCGAAAAATACCAAACAGTTGTAGCTAGAGTTCAGGATTTCTGTCAAGCGGTGTCTCTCAACGTAAAGTGAATCCCAGAATCCTTAGAGGTGGGGCCAAGAGTCTGCATTTTTAATTAGCTCCTCGGGTCATTTTTATGAACGTGTATGTTCAGAACCAGCATCGGGGGGGTCCTTAAGGATTTTGTACAGAAAGATTGCTTGACTTAGAGGTATGTGATCTTCTTGAGCAAAGACTTTGTCTTGAGGTTAGAATTTTTAGTTTCAGGTTCTTAAATGTAATTTTCTTATTTAATCTAAGGTTGATGAGTCTACACGTGCTCCATTCATGCTAGTGCTAACCTTAACCCTCACCCTAACCCTTTGAGTGCAAGTGGCCCGTGCACAATGTAGGTGTTTCCCCTGCCCCGGGGTCAACAACCGTGTAGCTCCAACCAAAGAAATCAATACATTGGTTCCCAGTTCATAATGAGGCTCTTATGACTTTGTTAGTCATAAAGTCACGTGGCATACTCAGCATGAAAGCAAAGGGAACTGAACGTCCTTGAGGGCTATTTCTACCCTGTGGTAAAACATTACCCTATCCTAGGCTCTCGATGAGAATGTGTCAGACCAAGCACATGTACCAGCCATATATAATCAGAGCATCTGGGACAGAATCCCTTACCACCTTCTCATTCAATGCCTCTCTTCCAAGTTACCAAGCTGTCACTGTGTTTTTTCATGTTATACTATATGCTTGTATCTTATGTTATCTTTATTCTATTTTAGATTGGGGTATTTGGGGGAGATACTCCAGTCTCATCAGTAATATATTTTCAAATCTCCCTGCAAGGTGAGTTGCTTCAGGATGATTTCCAAAGGCCGCTAAACACATTTTGTTACGTGACTTCCTCGTTCTGTTTATCAGGATTCCTCATGATCTTACCTCCCCATTCCAGAAGTGCATCTTATTTGGGGCCCGAAGAACATCTGTGTTGACTCGAAATAATACCTATTAATTCATTTTGAAGATGGTGAAATAGTAAATACTTACTTTACCAAAGACACAAAGAAGAGCTATCTTGGAAAATTCTGTATTAAAAATGATGTTTAAGGTTGAGGTTGGGGTGAGCAGAGATGATCTATGGACCAGAGGAAGTTACCACGGACCAACCCGATTACCACTGTAATTTCTAGACGGGATGATTAGGATGGGGAAAGTGAACAGACAGGGCCAAATCAAAGACATGGGAGTTTCAGTAGGAACTAGAGATGGAACTAAAATTAGGGGCTAAAGAAAACAGAGTTGCAACTGACTCAAAACTTGCTCTCAGAGAATACGGGCTTTGCTGACATCAGCAGAGAATTTGGAAAGCAGAGGCCTTCTGTACACCTAGGAAGACACTTTTTCAACAAGTCTCTTATAAACTTTCTTTGAATTTTCCACAACTTATTTTTACTGAGGACTTAAAATTGAGTTTAATACTTCTACAAGATCCTGTCCAGTACCAAAGTAAGAAAGAGAGGGAGGGAGGGAGGGAGGGAGGGAAGGAAGGAAGGAAGGAAGGAAGGAAGGAAGGAAGGAAGGAAGGAGGGAGGGAGGGAGGGAGGGAGGGAGGGAGGGAGGGAGGGAGGGAGGAGGGAAGAAAGAAGATTAACAAATAATAAATGCATATGAGTATCTTCCTCCCTCTCCCACCTCCTATCACAATGAGATTATATACAATTAAGAGTAAATCACTGCCTGGCCATACAAATTCATTCAGTAATTCCTCCTGACCTCCAGCTTCAATTCCGTCACCTCTATTTGCTCGACTGTCGGTGTCATTCTCTGGGGCAGCATTGCCTGTATTCGTGCTTTGGAAGAAAGACAGTTCAAGAAAGAACAAAGCTGGGCTCTGTTGGGGAGATCCTACCGTAAAATATACGTCTGGAAGGGAAATTTCAAACCCCAGTGCTTCATAGACATAATAACAATAGGGCCTGCTTAGCATTCGGGCTAATTTGGCTCACTCTCGGATTCCTGGAGTCAATTCTTCCGATGCTGTGCTGCTGTGCCAGCATTCATTACGTGTAATTTGCTGGCTAACATCTTTGTGGTGCCTGGAAGACGTATTTAAGGGCTTCAGGGTGAACACGCACGAAGGAGGACTTTCCAAAAGGAAAACTTCCTTCCTGGAATGCTTAGCGGTTTAGCCTAAAAGCCTTTTCAAAAAGACAGCACCTTCACCTCGCATTCTTCCTCGCTGTTCATCGTTCTCGTTGCAGAAAACCATTTTCACAAATCCGCTTTCAGTTAATACAGTGAGTCGCATGGAGGAGGCCCAATATTTACCACCAGGTATGGGGTTTTGGACTCCTGGGCAGAGGTGGAGCAGGCTAAGGAAAGAGTTGAAGAGACGCTTGGCCAAAACTCAAAGAACATCCCTTTGGAAGACACTTTTCCTGCTGAGACTCCTGACCTTTAATTAACGGTTACAGACTCTCTGTTTATTACATGATCTGTTCCCCTCGCAATTTCAGCTTGTGCTTTAAGTTTTCTTCCCTTCCCTTCCCTTCCTTTCCTCTTCTTTCCTTTCTTTTTCTAACTGGAGCCTAAGGCATGATCGCATCGGGCACACAGTCAGGGTTCTTCATTAACACCAGTACAGGTCTTGATATCAATTCCTGATCGCCACTATCTAATCCATTCGCCGGTTGCTGCATGACCTATGGGGGCAGAGTGACTCAAGGGAATTGGGTAGTGCTAACAAAGTCATTTCCAACTGACATAATAGTTCTTCAGGTGTTTTCCAGGGCACACTAAGTTGTTCCTCTAGAACATAATATCTGATTCTCTTGCAACTCTCCACCACCTGACTGTTCGTGAATCAGAGAAGTTTGGTAAACAGTGGAAGCAAAGAAAATGAAATATCTCAGAAATAACAATTAAATGGCACTGGCTGTGGCAGGGGAACATCAGTCCAAGGACTGTGGATTCTCAGAACTTTTGGGCAAGGCCATTTCTGTTGTGAGTTTATGCATCAAGGTATGTTAATCTGACATAATTGAACTTTTAACTCTTTGAACTTTCTTTGGTTTGATTCAACACTTACCAAGTCACCCTCTGACTACAATGCGATTGCCTAGAGGGAAAAACTAAGTCTTTTTTCCAGACTTGGAATAGATTCATCCCAAGAACAAATACATTTCCACCATCAATTAGATGGAAAATTAGAAGTTGTGGTTTTATACATCAGTCTCATGAGCTTGGTTACCATGAGCTCAGTCCTGAGAGATTAAATCCATTCTTGGTGTGCCCGTAAAAATCAAGTTTTTATACTTGTGAAACTGAGAATCAGCCTCTGGGCCACGTAAATCCAGCAAGGTAATGAATGCCATTCTATGTCATTGTGGATGCCAATCCATCAACCATCTCCTAGACGAACATGCACTCCCTCTATACAAGGCTCTTTGCCCCTTATAGTTGCCTTTCTGAAACTCAGCTACGCAGACAGGAATTTGACAACATTTGATATTCACAACTTGGCTGAGTAAAATCTTCTTTCCCAAATGTATAGATCAATTTCCAGGTGAGTGTTCCTTAACTGTTATCAATGCAGCTTGGCTGTATTAAGTATGTTTCACAACCCTAGACCAGTGACAACAGCTTTCCACTCCCCATTTGTTCTGTGACTCTCATAAATGAATGACTTCTGTCATATCACCTCGTCCTCCAGTAAGCCACCATTAAATTCCTGATGCCACTCCTTCAGTTCATTGACTAGGGTAGGAGTTGTCCATTTTTCAAACTAAATGATGCTGTGCATTTCTCAATACTGTGTATTTTTTGACATGATGGAGAAAAAAGCCTATAAAATTACACCTAAGTACTGCTACTGACACCTGATCAACCATTTGACCGGTGACCCAACATATCACATCTCATGTGACAACATTACCTCTGGCTATCTCGAAGTCACTCATGAAGCTGCAAGAATCCCTTCTACCGGAAAACATATTACTCAAGTTACTCGAAGGTGGTCGTAGTCAATTCGATCCGCTTCAAATAAGTATCCCTTTCCTTCAAGGAACGCAAGACAACAGTAAACATTGAACTTCCTGTCTTTTCATTTCTGGATTCCTAGGTCCTAACAATGTCTGACGTGTAGCCCAATAGAAATGTGTTGATTGAGTTCATTGAATGATCAATTACTCTGAATGTTAGTTTTCTGTTCCCAGTGCTGTCTTTCTGTCCTATATTCCTGCTTCTTTTTCTTTTTTCATCTTGAAAATGTGCCTCATGTCACGTCATAATTTTAGGCCTTTCTCTTTCTCAGGGATAGATGACAGAAGTCGTAATAATTAGAAATCCATAAACCATGAAAACAAATAAGAAGATTGAAAAGGTTCCGTGGAACACTGAAGGATCAGTCTAAGTTAGATCCTAAGTGACATGTGAGTGGAACGTGCCTCATACACAGCACATTAGTTACAAAATATTTTCTCTTTCTTATTTTATTTTATTTATTTTATTTTATTTTATTTTATTTTATTTTTAATTTTCTTTTTTTTGAACCTTTATTTATTTTTGGGACAGAGAGAGACAGAGCATGAACAGGGGAGGGGCAGAGAGAGAGGGAGACACAGAATTGGAAACAGGCTCCAGGGTCTGAGCCATCAGCCCAGAGCCTGACGCGGGGCTCCAACTCCCGGACCGCGAGATCGTGACCTGGCTGAAGTCGGACACTTAACCGACTGCGCCACCCAGGCGCCCCTCTCTTTCTTATTTTAAACTGTACTAGTGATATAAATAATCACATATTTGTATAATGCTTTATTGTTTCTGAGCACTTCCATACACATTCTCTAATATGATGCCTTCAGGAACTATATGGCTATATCTATATGCGCTGAACGTGTTTTTTTGTAAAGATTCTGGTGTTCTACAGCCTCTTGTTTTATTCTTCAACCTCTTTTGTTTGTCCTTCCATTGTCTCCGCTTCAAATAGCAAATCACAATTTCATCATTGCTTCTTCAGCAATGTTGAGGAGGTGTTACCCCCTTTCGTGTCTTGGCTTTGAGGTCTCCCTCTCCATAAAGCCTCTATATTTATGATTGTGTCATTGGTTTATATTTCTAGAATAAAGAACAAATGGCTTAGCAAAGAGTGAAAACAGAAGGCATCGTGGTTTCATGTTATGAATAAATTTCAGAAGATATGTATATCAATGCTTCATTACACTTATGTATTTGCTTAAATATTAAATATGTTTTCTGACCCAACACTACACTAAGATAGAGCTCTGCGATATCCAAAGGTTGTAAAATTCAGGGAAAATCCCAGCATGCTGTAAATGTACTTGTTCTTATTGGTACTCTGGGTGACCTTATGAATTCACATATACAAAAAACATCTTAATTCCAAAGTCATTGTCTCCGGCGGGGAACAGAAAACGTTCCTGACATGGAATCCAGGGTTCCTTGGATAAGGGAGCAAAGCCAGTGTCATCTTGAAAACCAGTTGCATTAATGTTCTTTTCTTTTCCATCTTGGGTGTTAAAACTTTGCTCATCACTGAGACCCGCCCAGATTCCATAGGTTAACTCCTCACATGGCATGTATCCGTACATATCAGGCTACAAATTCTCTTCTGTGATGAGAACTGGAATTGGAATGTTGGGAATGTTGGAAGGTAAAACGTTTATACCATTGAAACAAGGTTACAACCACAAGGCAAGTTCAGTGAACCTGTCTCCTTCTAGCCGGGCTCTGTGGCTGCACCAAGCACATCATACTGGACTGGGGTGGCTGGACTAGGGTAGCATGAGTGCCACCATTTTGCTTATACCCAGGGTGAGATCTGAGGAAGGGCATATCTGTGCTCCATGTGAATCTTCATCTAGGTGTTTTTTTACAGTGCAAGATGTTTTAGTTAACTACACTTATACTACCTGACAGTGACAAGGAATAGGAGAAAATTTAACACCTAAATGCTTTAATACTGTCTTAAATGCTGCAATTCCACCTCTCTAAATGTTTCTTTATCCCTCGCCTAAGGCCTACGTGCTTACTTTTTGTTTTCTGATTCTGAGTTACTTGGCCTATTTCTAAATCTTCCCTGCCAAACTTAATCACAGGTGAGTGGGAGGAGACAGAGACTTGTCACAATAGCCTTGGTAGCTTCTTGGCCATGGGGACAAGCTATCTGAGGCTCTCTGGCCCAGAGTTCCCATCTGTGACCATGACTTTGACAAGGACCATAACTGCTTCCCGTGTCACTTTTTTGCTAGGAAACTTTTTATCGATTCTCAAACTGCTGCATCCCAAATTACCATGAGTGGCAAGCCACTGTCTTAACAAATGTGTTCGAGATTCTAATCCATTGTGATTTCCCAGCCACATCCTATGCTCCCCCCATGTTGAACTGTTCCAACATCCCCTTCTCTATGTTTTTGTATATGCTGCCTCTTCTTCCCAGAAGACCTTTTCCTTCTCTGCCTGATCTCTACCCACTTCCTTCCCTTTAAGAGGAACATTTTAGCATTTTTGAGGAGGAGGGGGGAATCTTATAGTTGATGTCAGAAGAAAACTCCTGGCTTCTGGGCAAGTAGTTTCCTTGCAGGGGTGTGTGTGCAATCAGGCTTGCTTAGGAAGTATTTGGTTACCTGATTATCATCTCAATTAAGTGATTTACATTGATAGCATCACAAGTGGATGAACTATATTCAAACGGGTCTTGAACTGTCCTGAAAATATCTTTTTAAGAGATGACATTACGATGCAGTAAAAGTTATTGGGGACACAGAAGAATGCTTGTCTTGTGCTTGGCAATATGACTAGAGGGGATCAAACTCGCCAAATCTAACAGTTGCGTTTAAGAATGACCAAAACTAAGAGAGGCTGCTGTGACCCATTCAAGTATCCTAAGGGTGTCTCAAGCACCAGATACCAATCTGTCAGGAGATTCCATCTGACTTTCAAGAAAAGCTACTTAAAACTTCTTTTAGCTAAGCAGAAAACGCTGCATGTTTAACCAAACAGGACATGCAGGTGAAAACATGGTTTTCTTCCATAGCCATCAAAAATTGTATTTTTAGTCCTAAAGGTGCTAACAAGATCAAGGTCACAAGTGTCAGCTCTAGAAAGCCACGTGTCACTGTCTTGCTATATACACAAAACTAGTGATTAGCGAAACGATTTAAGAGGCTTTTTATCTCAATATGGAGAGAGCTAAGTTGTAAACTTAAGAGTATGAATAAGAGGGAAGTACGGAAGTGTATGCTCTTTGCAGGTTTCATTTTCATGTCTGTTCTTAATGTTTCTTCTTTTGTCTCCAAAGCTGCTATTCCCCCAAGGGTGCATTGTCCAACCAATAAGATCTTAGACGCAAGGAAATGTGATATTTACGTCCTAGGCGTTCTCATGCACCTCTCCTCTAGTCCTTACGGCAACACTATGAGGGAGACACCTCAACTTACAGATGGGGAATCTGTGGTTCAGGGTGTTTAGGTCACTTACCCAAGGTATATGGCTAGGACAGCAGTGAAGCGCGTGAACTTGTTTCTAGTCTAACTCCAGTGCCAAAGTCCTTGACCATCGGGCTATTGCCTCCCCGCTCCTTGCTAGCACTAAAGTCACAGCGACTCTGTTGAGGACGTAGTAGCTGTGTCTTCTGAATGCCTAACTGTTTGAGCTAGTTCACTTAATGAGGAATACAATGGGCCCAAGTGGCCTGAGAAGACATCATTAGCTGAACAAGTTCCTATGGCACTATCGGATTCGAAAGAAGGCTGCCATCTTTTGGTCTCGTTTTCCCCTGTGCTATAAGGTCCCCCAATCAATTAGCACTCCTTTTATGCACAAAACCATGGCTCATAGCCCTTTGTCTTACTTGTACATATTGGGCACATTATAAGCAATCAGTATATACTGATTAATGAGTTAATCATCATCCTAAAGAAACCAAATTATAGTTTGTTTCTGGAAAAAAAGAAATCTGGACTCCTCCACCTACTCTTACTATTGTCTGGTATATTGGGAGTTTGGATTCAACAGCTAAGAATTCATTTTTGGGTCTGCCTAAAACTTGTTGTTGTTTTTTTCCACAAAAAGGAACTTCCCTGTTGTAATTTTCGACATGGTATTTTTAAAACTCCGTATATGTTTTAGATATTATGGTAACTTTTAAAGAAGAAAATGAGCATTTAGAAACTGCAAATACTGACGATGTGTTTTATGCGTAGAGAACAAATATTGTCTAATTTCACAGACAATAAGGAACCAAAGGGAAAGCATGGAAGCATATAGACTAATACTTTTACACATATGCATAAAGGGCATATTTTATTGCCACTAAATATGCATATTTAAATTAGTTTCCACATGTGCACACAGAGGTACAGTGAATGTACTACAGTAGAATGAAATGTCTAGGAACAACTTGTTGGCGTCTATAATGAACAATGAAATTTAGTTCTTATATTTGGTTAACCCCACAGTCTGTTCCTTTAGACAATTGACCATATACGCAAACCAATACAGCTTTTCTGTTTCGAGAACGACTGCAACTGAAAATAACCTAACTTCCCAGTTCTAAAGCAACACAGAGACCGATAAAATGTGTTCTTTTAACTTCTCTCTCTCTCTCTCTCTCAACCGTAAAAGTCATCATGATTTAAACTCAGTAATTACAATATCCTTATTTTACCCCTGGAACATTTGTGACACACACTGATAGGACCTGGCAGCTGGGATTAGGAGCTCCAAGGAGAAGAACCATGCTTCCCTCCCCATCCACTGTCTAATCCCTCCCCTCCTGCATATGAGCCCTCATGCCTCAGTCACCCAGTGGGTGGCTGCATTGATCTGTGGAGGAGTTCAGAACCCATTCCGGAAAGGCAGAAAGTGGCACACACAGACAAAGACTATTTTCATAGACTGTACCTCCTGAGTTGAATTCAGTTTGGGAACTGAATTCCAAACTTCAACAAAATTTAACCATTTCACTTTGATTTGTTTTCACGTTCTAAGGGGCAGTCGTGACAGTGTTTGTCTTTATGTCCATGAGATTCTTCCTTCTTGGGTTGAGACTGGCAAAAAATATCTGCGAGATTTTACGTCTGTGTGGATGTTAAAAAGAATGAACACGAATGAACACAGGAAACAACTCATTTTTGTGGCCAGAGAGCTCTGACCTTTATTGACTTCTGAAATTAAAAACTACTTAACATCCCCAAGTCTTTGTTTTTCCGTGGGTCTTTATATTCAAAGTGGAAGTTGGAATAAAGCATTCCTTTAGAAATCACCCAAATTAGCCTGCCTTAAAAATCCTAAAGGATCTAGAACATGTTCTAAAATTATATTTCAAAATTTGATTTATCTAAATTTTAAACACCTAGGTTTAACCTTGTACGCCCTCAGTCTGAGCTTTAACCAGTATTTGGTATTTATGGAAAACAGCTCTAAGTTAATGAAAGAGAATATATACCATTAAAAATCTATATGCCGATTAGATTTATAGAGCATAATTCAATAATTTTTTATAAAGCAATAAAAACACTTGCCAACTCTCATGAAAAACAACCATATGTTTTGGTTTTAATAATGAAAATGTTTTATAAATAAGCTCCAATTATGGTACATATTATTTAAAAAGCATTGAATCTTTTCCTCTTCCAAGTATATTTTCTCTCTATTTTTTGAGGCACCCTTAATAATTTACATATAAATTTATAGCATTTCCAGATTTATTCATTTTTTTTACCCACAAAAGTAACGGTCAATTTTTTCTCTTTTAGTTTCCAGTGTGCCTTAAAAGGACATTTATCATGTTAGATAACCAATGTATCAATTAAGAAAACATTTTATTCTTATAACATCTACTTTTATTCACGGATTTCAAGGCAAATTAAATCACTAGCATAGATTCTGCTATTAAATACAGGGACACATTCATTCCATGAATTAATATACGCCCACAGATTATATGAGAATAAAACTTTTAATGTCTTTTCTATATCCCCGTATCATTTATGTGTAAGGGTAAAATATTGCCTGATTCTTTCTGGGAAACAATTTGGCAATGTGTATTTAGAGCCTTAAAAAATTCTTATCCTTGGACCCAAATTCTATTATGAGGACATAATCACCAAGGCTCACCACAATTTCTATATGAGAATGTTTATTACAGTGCTATTTATGATAGTAACCAATTGGAAATATCATCAGTGCCCAACAGTATAGGCCTGGTTAAACAACTTATGGTCAATCTACTTGATGGAAACTACAACCACTAAATTTTAAATTTTTAAAGAATATTTAATGATATGGAGAAATGCTGATGATAAAATGCTAAGTTTAAAAAAAAAGGCAAGACTGCACATGCTAGTTTTTAACAGTATTTCCAAAGTTAGAATTATAGTCTGTATACTCCAAATGTACAAACACACAAGAATGGGAACACACACACACAAACATATTAGTCTTGATTTTCTCTGAGTGATGGGATTATGAGCAATTTAAAATGTCTTCTTTCTAGTTTTTGTATTTCTATAGTGAATATGTATTATTTTTATCATCAGAAAGAAACACGTTATTTAAAATATCACAAAAAAATCTAACAAAAAAGGGTAGTAGTTAAATAAATGATATGGAAGAAAATGATTTACTAGTATAGAGAGTTGTTTCCATGTAATTGGAAAAGGTACTTCGAAAACATTTTGTGTGAGATTATTGCATATGACTGCATAACATGATTACCTACATATTAAGAATATTTGTGTTTTACTACATGAATAACAGTGTATGTTATGTAAATTATACATAAAATGAAAATATTAAGAGGATAAGATTCAAAATACAAATAGAAAATCTTATTAAACTTATAAAGCTATATAGATTTAATTATTCTCCCTGTTTGCTGCCTAGAGGAAACCACTATGCGAAAGATGTAATACAGCCCTCATAACTTTATCATTATACTAATATACACACACACACACACACACACACACACACACACCCATAAATAGAAATACCTAGTGAATTTTTTAAATTGTTATTAGTAGTTTCAAAGTGTATATATATTGTACATATTCTTTGCAAATTTCTTTTTTAATCAACCATATGTTTTTGAGATGTACCCACAGATATACATGCAGAGCTATCTAATTCATTCATTTTAACCACTATGCAATGTTATTCCATTTAATGATTTTACAATTTATTTTTCTATTTCATGTATAACTGATAGACATTTATGTTGTTTCCAATTCTTTACCACGTCATAATGTGCTGAATAGTCTTACACGTGACTCCCTGTATACACAAACAAAAGTTCTTTACTGTATTAAGTTAGACGAGGAATTGCTGGGCTACAGAATATGCTTGACTTTAACTGTTGTAGATATTGCCAGATTCTCTCCAGAGGGTTGGCTGATTTACAGGGCCAGCACTTAAAATAAATGCTTGTACACACACACACACACACACACACACACACACACACACACACAGTCAAATCTTATATCAGTTAAATGTATTGCAAATATCTATTCCACAGCTCATTTCTAAGTTTACAGTTAATGTAGTCTAATTCATCAATATCCTCCATCATGGTTTATACTTTTTATTTAACAAATCCTTCTCTATCCCATTTTACATAGATGTTTTCCACATTTAATCCAAAAAGTTTAATTTTTTTTCCTTATCACACATCTTACATGTATTTTTGTATATAGTATGAGATAAGAAATTTACATTTCTCTTATATATCTATTTGTCCAAGCAACGTTTTTTAAATTGTCATGCCACTGAAATCTCATTCTATCTCTGCCAACTGCTAAATGCCCATATGTCTATTTGGAGGCTTTCTGTTCTGTTTCATTGGCCTATTTGTCTGTCTTTTAATCAATACCCCAATGTCTTAATTACTGTAACTCTGTAAGAAGCTTTGATGTCTTCTAGGATGAATTCTCCCTTCTAATCTTTTTCAAATGTGCCTTGACTATTTTTGATTTTTATCTTTCATGCAAACTTTAAGAAAATCAGCCTGTCAAGTTTTGTCTGCCCTCTTTTTCAGTAAACTCTTTCCACCTACAGTTTGCTCCCTGAGAATTGAGTCCACTGGTGTGCCCATGCTCCAGTGTCTTTCCGGGAGCCTCAGTACTTTGCTGTACGTCTAATCGGCTGAATCCTAGACAGGTGACTGGTCCTCTGTCATTTATCTCACTCAAGGTTTTCTTTATTAGAATGCCTTTTCAATCGGGCAAATATGGTTGCATAAATAATCTCAAGGGCTTGCTTTGAGGTTCTTTCTCTCTCTCCCCTCCACACAACATTCCAACGTCCCCACACCCCAGGAGGTGATCATCTACTTTGTGACCAGCTCGCTGGACTGCAGGCAGAATGATCATGTATTTTCTCAACCCCAAAGCAGTAGACATGGTTTAACCCATGGTGTAACAATTAACAAAATATTTGTCATCACAACGGACCTGGAGAAATCCAAGATGAATAGTTTGCCAAATTACATTCATGGAAATCTTAAGAAGATTAATCATTGGGTCATACTGGAAGTCACTCTCTCACAGAAGGAAAAAAAGGAGAGAAAAAGGCCAACGTCATTTTTTGCTGATCAAATTTATGACTTTTCTCTGAAATGTTTTTCTCCTATGACACGTCCGATTTATATATGTATGCAAGTATTACGTAATTTAGTTATATATTTATAATTAATACATAATTGATTTTTAAAACATATTGGAACTGTGTTAGCTGAGTGTAAACATACTAACATCCCCATGCACCTCACCTAACCAAAAAAAAAAGGACAAAAAAGAAAAAAAAGTGTTTGCTATTGCTTTTATGATTACTGTAAGGAGGTAATTTCTATCACAGGTATTTGCTGTCTTCTTATACTATACGCCCTGAAAATTGCTAAGGAGTGATTTCTGGATCAAAAATACTGTGCCAAGGGATGGAGTACTCGGAGAAAGACAGTCCGGTTGTCACAGTCTCAATAAATGTTCTCTAAGTTTTCCACGTGACCAGCGCTATGCCTCACAGCTAGAGCCTTGAGCCAAAAGGCACCTGGGTGGCAGTTCAGGATGTTACTTCTGAGAACCTCTAGTCTTTCAGACATTTTGCTATCACAGCCCTTTCCTTTGTTATCGAAGTCTCTTACTTGCACCCCTCGGACAATCACTGAGAGCTGAGGGGCCTTATTCAGTGTGTGTCCCCTCACCTCTTGAACATGGCAGAGCACGTCAGGAAACTGAAATCCACGGTGGAAGGAACCCAACCAACCGAAAGATGAAGGAGAAGTAAGAGGGAAATCAAGGTCCCACTTGAGGAACGGGGAGGCCTATTTCACAAGCTGTGGCCTGTCTGACGTCCCCTCCCTTGTTGACTGAAGCTGATGCTTTTGTTTTTCCTTAACGGGGAAAGCCTCCCCGGCGTCAGGCCAGGCCAGAGCACCATAGCTAAGGAAATCTTTCCACTAGGTTCTGCAGCTACAGGAGAAATAGGTTTATCAGACCTGTACCCAGAGAGTGGGAGCGCCTGTCATCGTTCCAGGCAAACAGGGGGCCTAGATGTGGCAAGTCAGGGTGGGGGCAGGGTAGAGAGGGCGGCAAGCCAAAATGGGAGACCTGTAGGTGCGCGTAAAGCTTCATGTGTCCTGTTGTTTACTCACCTGAGGGCCCCAGCCTGACGTTTCCCCGTCAACATTGGCCCCCAACACTTGAACACAAATCAAAGTTGGCTTTATGGAAGACGTTTAAATAAGCGCTACAACGAATCCCTAGAAATTCGACTGTCCGGGCCTAGTTAGAACCTCACCGTCTGCAAAGTAGGGAAGGCATGCGGGGGGACTCCTCCATTATCAAAAAATATCCAAACAGCCCTATTTAACATTTAAATCAGTAAGAGGACCAATAAAGATTCCTCTTGCTTACAAGTACTGGCATTTTACAACTGTAAAAGGCTCCACCGTCGTCTATCGTCTATACGAAGCCCTGATTGCGCATGAAACGCCCAGTTAAGCTTGGGGGTTTGGCCCACACTGTAATCTTGCTACAGTACAGGCCACATATTATGGAATTCAGCTTTCAGGATTTCAGACTAATTAGAGAGGCACCCAGTAGCACTATGCGGGTTCTGTCAGCATTTCCACTATAAAACCCCTTTTCTGGGGTTTATAACTTGGCCAATAAAAGATAGCCCCAGGCTGGAATGCGCCACGCAAAAAGGTTCAACAAGGGAACGAGATTTTTTTGTTTTAAACTAAATTTCATTAAAAATCAGTTCTTGTAAGAACAGAGCAATAAAAATATGCTGCTTTCATTATTTCTGATGTTTTGAGCTCCTTGCTTTGTTTAAAAATAAAGAGGAAAAAATAAATGCCCTTTCCAGGCATCAAGTGAGTCTAGGGTACTGTGTATTTTAATGAAAATATTTGAGTTATTGGAGCTTAGGAAAAACTGTTGCTTGCCACACATTATTTTTGTTTCACACTGTGGGTCTAGGATTTAGCTTGGCTCAAATCAATTTGGAAATAAAGAGTGTACAATGCTTTCAATCATAGGGGTATTGGTGGTTTTTCACGATTAGCGCGTGTTAAGCGTCGTCGTATGGTGAAGTGAAACTCCTACACGTTGACAGGACTTACTGCGAGAGAAGCTTTGCAACGACAACGGTGTTTTCCATTATCCATTAATGCTTCCAAATGATAATTTCGTTTTCTACACCTGGGCAAGAAGCCATGGAGAATGCACAAACCCCATGGACTTACTGTAGCACACCCTGTACCCAAATAACATTGAACGTGATCGCCTCAGCCCTGGTCTCATTTTCCCGTCGCTAATTAGAGTTTTGTCTTGTCGGTAGACATTTTAGGTTAAAAGGTTAAAACAGCATGAGTGTCTGAATTCGGCAGAAAACCGAAAAGAAAGTAAAAGGATGGGGAAATCAATATGTCTAGAACAGCGACTCTTGCGCCCGCTCCTGCTTTCAGCGCTTTATATATGCGTGTTTCAATAAAATTTCACAGCAATCCCATGAAAATAAGGCTCCAGGAGGTTAAAGAGGTTTACCCAGAGTCACAAAGTTAAATGGCAAAGCAGATATTCAAACAGTGTGTCAGGCCTCAAAAACTATATGCTGCTTGCTGTAATTTACTATACAGTTGCCTTTCTTTCCTCTCCTTGACTCATTTTACTGTGGAACTAGGGCTTGGTAATTTCTTCAGTTCCTGCCCACAATAACTCTCAAATTAGCCTGGCTGGTCGTCAGCAAAAGCGTCGAATCCTAACAAACGCGGGGAGAGTGGGGTTTGGTTTCTAGAGCCTGAGACTCCTCGTATGCCCTCCTCTCCTGGCAAACCCGAACTGGAGAAGGGTCTGAGGGCCGCCACCAGAGAAACACTGACAGCCCTTTCCCAGGGAACTGTTAAGACAGATTTACACATCGAGAATTAAATGCAAGCTTCTGAATCGTCTTCAGAAGAGGTTCATCCAAAAGTCATGTAGGCACTTTTACAAAGATCTGAAACTGGGTCTCAGTTTACCGAGGTACACGGTAGCTGCCCTATCTGTTTAACTTCAGGGGCTCTGCCTTAAGACAGATTAATTTTATGCTTTTTTGCAATTTACCGCTAAGCTATACCTATCTATTAAACAAGCTGTGTTTGCTTCTTTGGAGACCAGTGTCCCATGAGAAACCCTTCTGTCCATTCATATTATATATACTAGGAAGAATGACTGGGGGCCACCAGCCCGTCAGACGACTGACTCTTGGCCCTACTGAGTGCTGCCCTGGATGGAAAGAGGCAGTGGGGAAAGGCCACGGGGCAGAGGAGGCTCCCGCCTTGCAAACAACCTTCTTTTCCATTTCAACACACACCATTCTTCCATCCAGCCGTATGTCTCCCCACGGGGATGATATTTGTGCCATCCCTACATAAATGAAAGAAATAAGGAGTGCCTCCAGTAGGAACATCCTGGCTTCTATCTATTTAAATTAGAGCCTTATGGGAAAACCACATGATTTTAATGGCCTTTAATTGGTTAAGGAGAACAGTAAGTTCCCTCCCAGAAGCTTGAGAACAGACCTCCTTGCCTTCCGGATTTGTTTCTTGGTTAACCAGACTAGGGAACAAAAGAGTTGTAAAATATTTGTTAGACTGCAAAGCTTAACAAAGAAATGTTAAACAACACTGATGATGATATTGATTTCCTTCTCTCCATTCCTGCTTACTCCCTGCCGCTAATTCAGAATGACTGTCCTTGGTGTGGGGCTTGTTGGTAGCATGGGGAATATGCAAAGTCCAGGAGAAAGTGACCCTCACTGACCACCGGCTGCAGAGTCGGTTCTGCCTAAGAAACTCCCTGACAGGGTCAATTTGCATTGCCTGCCTGTTTGGTTACTCAGACTCACTAAGAGACTTGATACACGTCTGCACACACATCTGTCCATTCAGTCCTATTCAGGAAACCCCACTGACCAAAATTCAGACTTGGAGAACAAAATAGTTACAGGAATGTATCCACACTAAAAAGATTCTCCTCCTCTTAAAAAAAGGCATCACAGCAGGATTCCTTTAAATCGTGCATTTCAAATGATACGCCTTTACAACCAACAGTGCGGCAAAACATGTATAATATAAAATGAGGAAATGAGGTCTCTGTATATGTTACGTATATTACATCTCTTTAATTGATTACAAATCTTCTGCCGTATATGTTCCAGCTTAGGTTCTTGGGGGAGAAAGATAACATTATAACGTTTGAGAGCTGAATATCTTGGACATTCTTGACAATTATTCACAGTATCTGACACAGTGCTTCCTACAGAATGAGAGCTCAGAAAGACACCATTAACTGAATGACTTCAGGCTTGCGGCATGTGGGCTCAATGTCCATTAGGGTCATAAATTACTTGAGTAATGCTAATTATTCTTTGCCTTCAGTGCTCTTGATCAATATATTTGTGTTTGATTTTGCTGGGTTGTTGTTGTTGTTTGTTGTTGTTGTTTTATTTCTTTGCATGTATTAGATTTCCCAACAGTGAGCAGAGGCCATGCTTGTCTTATTTTACCTTGTTTCTTCTGTACCTGGCTTGGTAAGAAGTACATAGTAAACACTCAATAAATATTTGTTGGCTGAATAATTGAATAATTGAAAGGGCCTGCCTTTATTAAGGCAGGGTTAATATATCTGTGTATTTGAGACTCCGAAAAAACAGTGAATTGCAGAGGAATCACTGGGTGGGGGGGTGGGGGGCGTTCTTCTAAGACAAATGAGTTCCTAGGGATGCGATTCATTCCTGCCTGTTCCTGAGCTATTAGATCTTATCCAGTGTTTGCATTCCAGGAAGAAGACCCACCTAAAAGAGTTCTTCAGCTTCAGAAAGTTTGAAAAGCATAATTACATTGAGACTCTGGTGAGTACCAATTTACCTAATTTTAAAAGCAAAATTTTATTGTAAATCGCTAGTGTACCAAACAAAAGACCAAAAACCCAGGTTAAGGGCAAGTTAAATTCGACACCTCCCTGTTCGGATTTGCACTCTTGATTCGTTCATCGCATCATTTTTCAGTACCGCCACCCCACGCCGGTGACTCCCAGAAAACTCACTCTCTGTATTCTCACCCCCACTCCCCTCTGCGCCACCTTTTCACACAACTTTGAATCCTCCAATCAGGGATCGCAGACTGAATTACATAAAGTCAAATGGTCTCCATGCATGCCCCGTTGGCATGCAAGCTCCTAGTTAGGGAGAGAAATAAACAAATGTCACTGATTCCCCAAGCATGCGGTCCTGGATCCAACAGAAGACATTTACATTTTCAGACCACTCTCTCTCATTCATCCACACATCTGTGGAGCACCATCTGTATTAGCTCATTTCCTCTCTGGCTGTCAGTCTTCCCTCCTCTCTCTTATGTGAAAGAGTAATAAAAAAAAAAACAATGGAAAAATATCTGGAATTCTGCTTGAGAACACAGATAACATGGAAAGCATTATATAGTTTTGAGGGTTTTTTTTTTTTCATTTCCCAGGGTTTCCTTCTCCATCCCGCCTCCCCTTTCTCCCTCTCCCCCTACCCTGGAAATTATTTTGAAGTTTCATTTTGCTTGCCGATCTGCCCTGAGCTCTCACTTCCTAGCACTGATGTGACAATTACAACCCCCATTCACTGCAATAAAAGCAAATAAGGCAAAGGCTTTCCCGCACCATCCCGACCTAGGAGAGAGAGAGAGAGACCATAATATATGTCTTAGCAACAACACAAAGCGGACCCTCGTTTTTGCATACATATTTAGCCAATTTCTTCTGGAGGTCTCATGTGTTTCAATTGCTCATTTATTCTTCAACCTTGGATAAAGAGGCTAGGAGATGAGGTGGGGGGGGGGACAGACAGACCTATCGATGACAGATCTGTAGACAATGTTGTTAGCATGCCAGATCTTATTACAGAACCGTGGGAGGTCATGTACGCCACATCCCGACTCCATGGGGACCACCACATTTAAAACAAGATGAAAAAAAATGTGATGTGGGAAAAAAAAAAAACCCTCATGGGCAGCCTTCAAAGGCAGAGACAGGTTGTGACTGGATTAACATTTATTGACTGTTTAAGCCTGCTTTTTTGCTTCAGGACAGAGATACACGAGTTTAATTGCAGAGGCTGTTCTGCCAACTGATCACCAGAGTGGCAACCAAAGCTTAACTAATCGGTCCTTCATTAGTGAAAAGTCTCTATTACAAAACAAATTAAGCATGCTCTGATCCTAACCTACAGGTCCAATAGCATTACGGCAAAGTTTAAGCTGTTAGAGCACTGAAAAACTTATTAAGGCTTAGCGCTGAGATAGCACTTTGTTATCGATTTTACAATACACAGGTATTATGATTTATGGAGTGCTGGTGTCACTCTAACAAGCTGAAGGACACACAATATCATCTCCAGCATCATTAAAATTCAGAAGCCTCTAGAACTAACTCATCAACCACTGTACATTGTCACTGACTATGGGGCTGGGCTCCAGCTTCAGACCATCCTGAGCGTTGGGACAGTTGTGTCTCTGCCTGTTTGGCAATCAGAGATGGACAGCTGCCCATCAAAGGCATTCCATGCCTTCAATTAATGCTCGGAACCTATTTCCACGCTGAGTTGTCAACGGTATTTTGTTATTCAATTCTGCCTCATAACATCTAGAAGTATTTTGTGCACAGCCACCGTGCGCCTGTTTAAGAAAGGACAACCGTGAGCAAGTCAGTATATAATGCCAGCAAGGCTCAAAGCTGTGCCAAAAAGAATGATTGCCTTTATTTTTTCAAATACTCAGATAAAACTCTGGCAGCACTAGCTGCGGCTAATCAGTCAGTAGAAATGCAATGAGCACACAGATTATGCTCAACTGATAGTAATACAAGCTCATTGTTATTGAGCATTTGCTATGTTTCAGAATTGTTCTGACTCCTTCTGTTGTGTTAATACGTTTAATCTTCGCAAAATCCTTTGAGATGAAAATTGTTTTTTGTTTATCTCTACCTTACTGATATAAATATGGAAGCCCAGAGAAGTTAGGTCCCTTTGCTCAGAGAAGTTAAGTACACAGTTACTGAGCAGAAGAGCTAAAATTCAGTGAGTCAGTCTGACGTCCAGGCATTATCCTGGGCCAATTCCTATACTTAATAATCATTTCTATTAGCAAAATCAGCATTCTTTCAACTAACCTCAATGTCTGTAATTCTGTAATCTGAGGATGTTTCAAGTTAAACCTAATCAGGTAAAGAGCTAAAACTGATCACTAGTTTTATTAAACTCCTTTCTATAGAGCGTAATTATGACATACTTTTGTTCTCCTTTCTCTAAGCTGGATAAGCAGAATGGTTACAATATTCTTTCAAGGACCTATTTCCTATGCCTTTAGTCATTTTTGATCCTTCCATTTATTTACATCTTTCTTCTTTGCATAAACTGAAAGATAATCTAATGCATTGTATCTATTTCTTTCGTGTTTTATACCATTCCCCAACTTCACCCCAATTCCGGACTAAACACTGTGTTGAATTTTACAAGAGCATCTGTGGTATTTACAATCAATGTTGGCTTTAACAAATTGACTTACAAGCTTCTAATGGCTTTATATCCATATTTCTCCACAAGAATGGTTACCAAAGAGTAGAAATTGCTAAGTGCTGTGTCTATCTTATACCTCGAACTAAAGAATTTGGGATGGCGTAGCAAAAGAATCTTCTTTCAAAGCTCTCTTACCTTTTGGGAGACCCCAACACATGGCCCTCAGAATGTATATAGCTATACTATTGATTTATGTTCAACTTTATAACCCTAGATCATTTCCTGTCCAATGTACACAGCGAATCATTTTCTAAATTTCATTTTTGACATTTCTTTTCCCACATCCATTACCTATATATATTCCTATTAAGGGTTATGCCAACTATGTCTAGCCATTTTTATAACCTGGAAGGTTGTAAGACTGCAAATTCTGTTTGTCATTGTGTCTCACCATCTTGGTGCCGTTCTATCCTTTAAGACCCCAAGAATTTCTACAGATTCATAGCTGGCATCTACAGAAGACTATCTGCCTAGCCAATACTATGTTAGAAAACTCTTCTCCTTATCCGTCCACCCAAGTCGGTTTCCTCTGCTTCTGAATGTAACTCATCAACCCTAAGAAGTCTCCGTGGTTCTGATTGTTTTCTGATCATGCTGGTCCTTTATTATTTTTTTTTAATTTTTTTTAACGTTTATTTATTTTTGAGACAGAGAGAGACAGAGCATGAACGGGGGAGGGGCAGAGAGAGAGGGAGACACAGAATCTGAAACAGGCTCCAGGCTCTGAGAGGTCAGCACAGAGCCCGACGCGGGGCTCGAACTCACGGACCGTGAGATCATGACCTGAGCCGAAGTCGGACGCTTAACCGACCGAGCCGCCCAGGCGCCCCTGATCATGCTGGTCCTTTAACTCAAAGTGCCCTTCCAGCCACTTTCCACCTATAGAACCACCGTTCATTAGTCGTGGGAGGGCCCAAGGATTCTCTTCTGGGAAGCCCTCTGGCATCCCTCAAGTTAGAATTACTCACACCATCCTCAAGTGTTGCCCTATATTAGCAACTTACTTTAGACTGAAAGGAGGTTATGTAAGAAATCAGTTTTGCCCAAATGCAGTCTTGCTGCATTCACTCAGATGATCTCAGGGAGCCTAGAATCTTTCATAATATTCGCCTCTAATGTCTGAGTCTTGTTCTCACATCTTGCAGTATCATTTTCTGAACTTGGGCTCTTTGGTCCTCATTTCATCATGTTATTCCTCAATGGCTTTTCTCTCGTGTGCGTGAGCAATGAGAGCATTCCTTAAGTATCCTGCGTGGTATTTCCTTTAAAAGATGCAGCTCCTCCCAACTCCTTTGTCTTGTGGGATATGCCTGACGGTGTCTTCAGACTTACTTCGAGCCACGTTTGACCTCAGCTATAACGTAATACAATCTCTCATTTTATAGATAAAAAATTAATCTGGGCAAGACCAAAGAGACTATCTCCTAACTAACTCATCCAGCTAGTTAGGATGACACAAATGGATTATAGTCATTGTCTCATTTCCAAGCCTAGATGAAACAATTTGGCCACACCTAAATGTGGGAAAATGAAATAGATCACAATGGTGCTGGTCACAGGGGGTTTTACTGGATCAGCCTTCACACAGCTACGTGCTTCATTGCAATGGGGTCATTTTTGACGATCCCTCTAAGCTTCCTGGAAATTGATATTCTATATTTGCCTGGGCTCCTTTCTTCTCCGTCGCAACCTTGAACTCTAAATTCAATTCACCTTCACCAAAGTTGTCTTGATCCTTTAGAGCTTCACCCATTCTCCCTTCTCAGGAAAAACAAACCAACACATCTCATAAAGTTCACTCCATTTCTGCACATAACTTGTCATTCCATGAACAGCCTCCAAGTCTTTGCACACGGAATGTTCTTCTCCCCAACACTGACTGTCACAATCCTAAATTTCACTCAAACCCATCTCGAAGGCCAACTCATCTTTTGAGCTCACGCAACTCCTTCCCTCAGAATTAATTGCTTAGTCTTCTTCCCTCTCACGAGATCATACTTTTGCCTCAGTGCTAGCTCCTTCCTTTTCTATCAAAAGTGTTTTTTCTTTATTATATATTAGACTGCATCCCCTGAAGAGAGACATTTTCCTTTAGGTACTCAGTGACCTCACAAAGCATGAGTGAGTAAATGTTTGTTGAATGAATAAATGAATGATAAGAAAGGCATCTTGACTATCTGTTGCCTTAGATATCTTTGCCTTGCAAAGGGAGCTAACCCTCAAACTCCAAAACCTGTCTTAGTTTGTTAGTCAAGGGTTTAAAAAACTGATTTCTCACAGAATGGATGGCACAAAGGAATTCCATGATGCATAAAAAGAAAGTATGTTATGACACGCTTTATATATCATGAACCTATATTACTCTTTCTAAATATGGCCTAAACGTTCCAGTGAGAATAGAGAAATTTACTCACTCTTTTGGATGTTTCATCTAAACAAAGACACATTTAAATATTTGGGAACACCCATGTAGCTGCCTGGAGATTCCTTCCTGTACTTGAGGAACATTCAGGCTGTGTCTGCAGTTAGGTGAAAGGTGTTCGCACACCAAACCTAGACATGTCTTTGCTTCTCCTCATCACTTATAACTCGTGACGTCACCTTTTCACTCCCTGAATAAATCCAGTATCAGCCCCAGCCCATAAAAATCTGTTCTGCCCCTTTGCTTCTGTCTTCATGGACGGCATACTGTAAATAATCATAACGGAGTGGTTGTAAGTAGTTCTGTGGTACACTGGAGACCCCTATTGGTGAGTCTCTGGCAGTGAATGTGCAGCCTGACCCGGCAACGAATAGAAACTGGGTCGGCTTCTGCTCAGCTCCTTTTGGTTCTAGTGGAGCCGAAAGTGACAACACCAACAATGTTTGCATACGATCGATCAGTTTGTGAAAGCACATGTGTGCGTTTACTGTACTTTCGGTTCGTATGACAACCTTCCTGAATAAGAAGGCAGTGCAGATGACAAGAGGAACAATACGTGATCTTCTGTAATTTTAGGGCAATGCCTTTTCAGTACATAACAGACAACAGGGATAAATGCGGCATTGCCCTTACAGAAGTATTTATTGATCAAATATGGCAAAGCAGCCACGAAGTCCCAATCTGAGACTTAGGTAATCATACACTTCCTATGTCCAACTTTAAAAACAACATTGAATGGCTTTTAAATATTTCTGTGGTAGAGTCTAATAAATAACTAGGCTTTTGCAGGACCCTTAAGAGGCAACGTGCTTAATTTAAATTAACAGGTACTAGTTTAGAGCCTCTGAATGCTTAAAGTAAAATTTTTATTTCAAATCATAAAGGACAACTTTATTCATAATGACAAAATGATCACCTCTCCAACATCCTGGATGAATTTTTCAATGGGTATATTGCAATTCGTTTGACAGCTTAAAAGATGAAATAGCTAGAGTTTCTATTACAACTCTAATATAAAAGATGTTGTATGATACTAAATGTACCATAAATCTTCATTCATTTGGGATGGGGATATTATCTGAGAATGCCTGGGGGTTTTCCTCTTTACTTTCCATCCACTTTTAAACCGGATTTTTAAAAGAATCGTGGCAACATGAATGTGATAACTCTTTCACATATTTTCTCTAAAAGTATTCAAAACTTCTACCCGATCCACACTGTTCTGAAAAAGCAAAGCTCATCACTTGCCAGATGAAAAATGTCTTTGTGCTTAGACTTGAAAGATCCATATCCTTTAACTGGCATATTATCATAATACATCTTATTAAACAAAAATACTGATAACAGAACAAAATACTTCAAAAACTTTACAGACACAGTACGTTCTTAACTACTTTGTTATTGGTTTTGTCAACATTTTCGTACGTGTTTTCTTCTCTGTTAGTTTTCTTTGCAAACTAAATTGCTATTTCTCCCGCTGTCCTCCTCCTCTTCTTTCCCCATCAAGACACAGACGTGCACACACACACAGACGTGCACACACACGCACGCACGCGCGCACACACGTGCACATGCGCACACACAGCCTCCTCGTCCAAGCACAATCCTTTCCTCGCCTTCAGCCGAAGCTCCTAGCCCAGAAGAACGCCTGGGTGTGGAGCAAAAAAATCTGGTACCTGTGAGCTCAATATAACATACCAATTCCCGTTCACACCTGTAATCACTGATGATCACAATGATTTCTTTGCCATGTGTAACAACCTGTCCCACACGCGTGTGTAATGTATTCGCGATGAGTCCCTAATCCTATCCGAAATGGAAGGAAATATTTTTATTCTGCGGCGCGCAACTGCCGTTAAACTGCTCAGTAAGCTCCGACTTAGCCCCTCGACTGAAGCTTGGGAGCGGGGATGTTTGAGGAAGGAGCTCTCTTTTGGGGAAACACACTTCCCTCCCGCCCCCTGCAGTCCCCAAGTGAACGTGGCCTCACGGAACCAGCCCTGGAGAAGAAGGCATCCTGGCACAGAGCTCCGAGCGTGGGGCCGTGGTGGGGTGGCACACGGGAACTTTTAAAAGGTCAGAAAGCTACAGGGCCCGGTAATGTCGACATCGGAGAAGGGAAACCCCTGAGTTCTAATTCCAGCACAGTTTGTCTCTGTCACCACCTTCCCTGAATGGGTTTAAAAAAAAAAAAAAGAAAAGAAAAGAAAAAAGAAAAGGAAGTGATTTTCTTGGAAGGAACGCACTGCCTGAACTGCGAGAGTTAATACGCGATCAGTGGTTTTAATACCGAGGAGGCGAGGGTACACCCCGTGGCACCTCCGTGGGCTGCTGGGCGACGCCCCACAAAGGACAATTGTAGAATGCATGCGTGCAGTTAGATGATGATCCCACAAGGAAGAGACTTGAAGGAGCACATTTCTACCCACTCTCTGGGCTCTGGACAGCCGTTTTATTCAAACTCGGAGAGATGCGGGGTGGATGCCCTGCAGAGGCAGTACTTGTGTAAACTTTAGTGATAGAAAAGAAATATCATTATAAAGAATACGACTTCTTTATTCAGGGCGAAGAACAGAGGGCAAAAGTCATCAAGTTCGAAGAATACATGTTCCCGGCTCTGCCATAAGCTAATTCTATAACCTCTTGTTTTGTTTTCTCCCCACCTAGCAAAGGGCTTTATAGTCCCTAAGCTGCCTGTGTCGTACTTGAGAATCAAGGGGGATGATACGTGTAACGGGGCTTTGAAAAGCTGTACGTCGTATCTCCATGGGTGGAGTTGTTATTATCCTCACCGCTGTCACACAAAAAAAAATGCCAATGCTGCTCATTGCTATTAGCAAAATCCAATTCCTTTTGTTTGAGTTTTGCCTATAGAAAGCAATAAAGTGGAATAAATATCCATTAGTCAGTAGTCAACATGTATTGGAACAGCTGAAACACCAAATCTTTTTCCTCTAAAAGCAGAATGCTAAACTCGTGTTATTTCAGGAGTTGTGGGGGCGGGATGGGGAGACACTGCTGAGTCGAGATGGGGGTAGGTTGGGGAGACGCAGCTGGCACGGGGTAAGAAAACCCTCCACCGCGTCCCAAGAAAACGCCTCTACTAAATTCCACTCAATCTAATCACACCTAAGATAAAAGGCAGCTTGAATGGAGGCCCGTTATTGGCCAGCATTAAGATGATATTGATAGAAAACGTAATGCAATACATTTTCCTCTGCCACACATTTCTAAATAATAGCGATTTGCCAACAAGCTAACCACCTCAGCACAAACGCTGGAACGCTCCTGCTGAGTCTCGGAAAGCCCGCTTGTCTGCAAGTGCACAATATACAAGCAAAATCACCATAAAGCTCTGTGCCACCATTCAGCGCAAACAGTCCTCAGGTCCTGCTGTGACTTGGCACGACCCGCTGGACAGCTGGAGACTGGAGAAGACGGGCTGCTGCCAATAACATGTTACGAGGGATTTTCTAACAATTTTCTGGAAACCCAACAGTCCCGTGCTTTATTATTTCACGGGCAGATATTGCTGTGAGCTACATATAGCTCTATTATGGTGCAGTATACGGTCTCTTCATACCTGATACGATAGACAATAAAACACTCCAACACTTTCCAATCCCATTTGTGAGCTGGAGCAAGGAAAAATGGGGAGACAGTTTGCCACAGCCTTATGTTATGCCTAATATAATTTTGGAAATCAGCTATTGCCCCAAACAACATTTTATTGCATGCATCAAAAAGATTTAACTTGCTAAGGGTCACCTAAGTGTACTCAGAATATGCTTCAAAGCCAAGAGACGCTACAGATAGATGGTTTATTGTACGTCTCATTCCTTCTCCCCCACACCACCCCCCCCAAGATCGTTTGCAATGAAGTGCTACCAGAGATCATTAAAAAAAGATTGCTCGTTTTATGTAGCTTGAATATATAAAAATGGTAGTTATCCAAATTCCGGCGGCAAGAAGTTTTGGAAGACAATGCCAAGAGATAAACGCAAGTAAGTTAAATCAGGAAGACAGGCTCCGCAGCAATTAGTCTAATGTAATATCATTTTTAATGTAAAGAAGCTACATTTTCTAATTTTCCCTAAAAGCCCTAGGTGCTGAATGGGTTATAATAAATGCACGCAATAAAAACCAGGTACACTCATCTTATAAAGCAGCCTATTAACCAGATTGCTAGTGCTGCAAAATCTACACGGTAAACAATACTTTTTCTGTTAGAATAATGATGCATAGTTTACTCTTTTATACCATGCAGCACTTGGGGACCACATCCATTTACCAAAATAATACCAAATTAGTACTGTAAATATTGAAATCAGACCTTTCAGGCTAACCAGTGGCCTAATTTTCTCTTCAATCTGCTCTTAATCTCAATTCATCAATAACGCTACCTTATTATCGGACTTTGACAGCCAGCTAAGGCTTTTGATAAATTATACATCTCAAGCCAGATTTAAAATTTGAAGCTCAAGGGCTAATTATCTGTACAGGCCTAGTTAATAACGAGATTTCTTGTTAAGTATCTGATCACAGCATGGGCATCATTTGTCAAGATCCTCAAGTCTACCTTAGAGACCCGCTCCTCGAATCCTCCCTTGCCTACCATATGTAAAATTGGGATCTTTGTTTCTATAATAACCTTTTATTAGGAAGCTGACATAATGATTAAGTTCGCTGTAGACACACACAATGAATTAGACAATTACCCTTGCTGCTTTAAACCACTCAGACTCCTAGCAAGACAAAATAATTAATATTGAATTTTAATTTGATGTGTTCCACATTTAAACCCCAATTTGCAAAGTACACCTGGAAAGCTGCCGCTGTTTCTTTGCCGTTTGTGCTGATGAAATAAAGGCCCCCGCAGTTTGAATGTAGAAGCACAGAAGGCACGGATGCACCACGATCACTTCTCAGTGGAGCACAGAATTTTCTAGCATTAATGGGAGAGGTAATTACCTAGGTCTAACTTTATAGCCTTTCCTCTAATGAAACTATAATCTCCCAGGCCTATCCACTTTAGGCATTTGCATGACTTTAATGATTTCAGTGCCATCACTGTTGGTATACCCAGTCATTTTGAGATGAAATGTCTTAAACACAAAGACGTTAATTATATTTCTGGGCTCTACTTATTGGCACAAAGTAAGGCTGAGTCAGACAGAAGCACCATTATAAAAACAACTGAGGGCAGCAGTCTCACCTGGCCCCCCAGAAGGACAAGCCCCGAGTGTAGAAATCCGTTTCTACCTGTTCATCCTCCCCCCAGACTTCACCAGGAATGGGGATGGGGCATCAAGACTCGAGTCCTTTTGACTTTGATCCCATACCTAATATTTCCAGGAAGGGTGTAGAAAGGGTGGTGCGACATGGTAAGACCATGAAATGGTTTGACTCCCTAATCAAATTTCCTCTTAGGAAATGATTAATCTTCCCAGCTGGGGGCATTTCAGCCTCACGGGAGGCACAGGGACTTCGTGCGGTTTTTCTTTCCCAAAAACGTTGGCGCTCGGGAGAGGAAAGGTGACTTTCTCTTCTCCGGCATCACACGGTCCCAAGACCGAGATGCCAAACTGAACTGAATTATCTGTTTTAAGACATATTAAGGCAACTTACATAATTACAGAAAGGAATAAAGATTCACAATCCATTTATTACGAACTCTAAAAGCCCGTGTTCATCCAACTAGAGCTGCGTAGGTGCCCCTGAGAGGGGTGGCCAAATCCAGAGACAAAGACTTCCCCGCTCTCCTTGGGTTTTCCTTTTACCTGCCTTCTTCTGCATGGATTTGTTGCACCCCAGGTCCCTCCCCCAGTTGAGTGGGCAGCGAGAGGAGGGTCCGATCCTGCTGGATATAGAGGGGTGCCACGGAGAAGTTTGTTAAATACAGCAACTCTTTGGCTTGCCGGGTCTACCAGGGGCAGGAAAAGATTCCTACATTCTCTTGCCCAGTGGCACAATGTATCTAAGACCCTCATACATTGTCATTCTTCCATCAGTACCATACAGAAGGCACTTCCTTCGGGGCACATCCCTCCCACCAGTTCCCTGAAATACCCAGATGACCACAAAGTCGTGGGGAATGGTTCCTCAGCTCAAGCTTGACTCTTTGTTAAGTTAGAGACAAAGAGGTTGGCCTGGGTGGCTCCGTTGGTTAAGCGTTTGACTTCGAGATGAAACAGTCACTGACACACCAGCTGCGGAAGTCCAGAGCTACCTCCCTAAACTATAAATGAGGTCTTTGTAAAGAGAATGACATGATAATCACTTTCTGAGCTAAATATTCGGGGAGAAGAGGCAAATGTCCAAGGCTCCCAAATCTCTCGATGACATTAGCAACACTCCATGTCTTCTTAGCAGTTTCTTCTTTTGATTATTCCCATTAAGCTATTAAGCCAAAGTATTTATCAATACTTTGTCCCTAGATCATCTCTTCCATTGAAACTGAGTACCAGTAAATCTAGCCTCTGCAAGTTACAAACTACGCAACTTTGGGCAAGTTAGGTAACCATTCTGAGCCACGGTTTTATCAGGAGTGAAATTAGCATAACAAGGGCCAATTTCCCTGAGTTGTTATGGAAATCAACTGAGATCATATATATTCCGCTCTTAGGACAGCTGTTGACACTAGTAAGTGCTTAATAAATATTGACTGCTGCTAATAGTGTAGTTAGGTGTTATTTAGAAAGATGTTGCAGACTATTATTACTTAGTAGCCCTTAAATGGGTCATCTGCTTTTGGGGTCTGGCTACCATACAATTTAAGGAAGATCACAAGAACCTCATTTCTAGGAATAATCAACAATCAAGAAAATCTGCCTTGGGCAGCAACATGCAGAAGAATGAAACTAGACCACTTTCTTACACCATACGCAAAAATAAACTCCAAATGGTTGAAAGACCTAAATGTGAGACAGGAAACCATCAAAACCCTAGAGGAGAGAGTAGGCAACAACCTCTTTGACCTCAGGTGCAGCAATTTCTTGCTCAACACATCTCCAAAGACAAAGACATCTAAAAGCAAAGATGAACTATTAACACCTCACCAAGATAAAAAGCTTCTGCACTGCAAAGGAAAGAATCAACAAAACTAAAAGGCAACCGATGGAATGGGAAAAGATATTTGCAAATGACATATTGGATAAAGGGTTAGTATCTAAAATCTATAAATAACTTACCAAACTCAACACCTGAAAAATAAATAATCCAGTGAAGAAATGGGAAGAGGACATGAATAGACACTTTTCCAAAGAAGACATCCAGATGGCCAACCAGCACATGAAAAGATGCTCAACGTCACTCCTCATCAGGGAAATACAAATCAAAACCACACTGAGATACCACCTCACACCAGAGTGGCTAAAATGAACAACTCAAGAAACAACAGATGCTGGCGAGGATGTGGAGAAAAGGGAACCCTCTTGCACTGTAGGTGGGAATGCAAACTGGTGCAGCTGCTCTGGAAAACAGTGTGGAGATTCCTCAAAAAAATTAAAAGTAGAACTACCCTATGACCCAGCAATAGCACTACTAGGAATTTATCCAAAGGATACAGACATGCTGATGCATAGGGGCACAAGTACCCCAATGTTTATAAGAGCACTTTCAACAATAGCCAAATTATGGAAAGAGCCTAAATGTCCATCAACTGATGAATGGATAAAGAAGATGTGGTTTATATATACAATGGAATACTACTTGGCAATGAGAAAGAATGAAATCCTGCCATTTGCAGCAACGTGGGTGGAGCTGGAAGGTATGATGCTAAGTGAAATAAGTCAGTTAGAGAAAGACAGATAGCATATGTTTTCACTCACATGTGGATCTTGAGAAACTTAACATAAGACCATGGGGGAAGGGCAGGGAAGGGAGAAAATAATAGTTACAAACAGAGAGGGAGGGAGGCAAACCATAAGAGACTCTTAAATACAGAGAACAATCTGAGGGTTAATGGAGGGGTGGGGAGAGGGGAAAATGGGTGATGGACATTGAGGAGGGCACTTGGTGGGATGAGCACTGGGTGTTGTATGTAAGCGATGAACCATGGGCATCTACCCCAAAAACCAAGAGCACACTTTACACACTGTATGTTAGCCAATTTGACAGTAAATTATAGTTAAAAAAAATATTTGTCTTGGGGCACCTAGGTGGTTCAGTCGGTTAAGGCTCTCAATTTCAGTTCAGGTCATGATCTCACCAGTTTGTGAGTTTGAGCCCCGCATCAGCTCTGAGCTGATGGTGTGGAGCCTGCTTGTGATTCTCTCTCTCTCTCTCTCTCTCTCTCTCTCTCTCTCTCTCTCTCTCAAAATAAATAAACTTAAAAAAAATATTTGTCTTCCTCAGGCAGGATTTGCACACAAAGCCACAAACAAGTCCAAGTGGTTAAGAGAAAGGCTAAAAGAAAAAGACTGAAAGAATATACATTTTTTTTTATTGTGGTAAAAAACACCAAACATATAATTTACCATCTTAACTGTTTTTAAGTGTACAATACCGTATTATTAACTAAATACACATTGTTGTGCAATAGATTTCCAGAAAATTTTCATCTTGAGAAACTGACACTCTATACTCATTGAACAACTCTTTTTATTCCCCCTCCCCTCAAACCCTGGCAATCATTATTGAACTTTTGAAGAGTTTGACTGATGTAGATATCCCATATAAGTAGAATTATACTGTATTTGTCCTTCTCTGACTGGCTTACTTCACTCAGCCTAATATCCTCAGAGTTCATCCGCAGTGGAGCATAACAGAATTTCCTTCTTTTTAAATGCGGGATAATATTCCATTGTATGCATATGTCACATTTCTTGACAATACTTGCTTTTTTGGTTTGTTTGTTTTTTCTAGTGGACATCCTAATAGATGGGAGGTGACCTTTCGTTACCTAAACATAGTCACTGGCCCTTATCATTATGGTTTTGATGTGCATTTTCCCGATGCTTGGTGGTGCTAAGCATCTTTTCATTTGCTTATTGACCATTTGGGTATCTTTTTTGGAGAAATGTGTATTTCAGTTCTTTGTTCATTTTGCAAATGGATTATTTGGGTTGTGGGAGTTCTTTACACATTTGGATACTAACCACTCATTAGCTACATGGTTCACAAATATTTTCTCCTGTTCCAAAGGTGGCTTATCTATGCTGTCAATTGTTTCCTTTGCGACATCAAAGGTTTTAGGTTTTGATGTAGTTCCATTTGTCTATTTTTTATTTTGTCACCGGTGCTCTTGGTGTCATATCCAAGAAATCATTGCCAAGATCAGTATCACGAAACTTTTCCCCTTTGTTTTTTTCTAGAAGTTTTATAACACGTTCAAGGTCTTATCTTTAGGCCTTTAATCCATTTTTTAAATTTTTTTTAATGTTTATTTATTCTTCAGAGAGAGAAACAGAGGGCGGGCAGGGGGAGGGGCAGAGAGAGGGAGACACAGAATCCAAAGCAGGTGGGGCTTGAACTCACAAACCACAAGATCATGACCTGAGCTGAAGTCACTTAACTGACCAAGCCACCGAAGCGCTGCAGGTCTTTAGTCCATTTTGAATTAATTTTTATATACAGGTAAGGTAAGGGTCCAATTCATTCTTTTGCATATGGATATCCAATTTCCCAGCACCACTTGTTGAGGAGACTATCCATTCGCCATTTGTAGCCCTGGCACACAATCATTTGAAGATCATTTGGCCATATACATGAGGGTTTATTTCTGTCCATTTCTCTCTGTTCTGTTCCATTAGTCTATATGTCAGACTCCGTGTCATTACCATACTGTTTTGTTTACTGTAGCTTTGTAGTGTGTTTGGGAATCAGTAAGTGTGAGGCCTTCGACTTTGTCTTTCTCTCTCAAGATCGCTTTGGGGAAATAGATTGCATTTTCGTATTTTGTTAATGCTGCTGTCTTCAGTTAGTGGGACTACAAGTGACCTAGTTGAATTCTGCAGGTTGTATTTCACAAGCAAACATAATAGATGGATATGTTAATATAACCTGGGAAGAGAATGAAACATTCTTTATTTCATAAATATATATAGTCTGGATTCCAAGTGTCTATCTCAGCTAATTGTGGAAAATTTAACCCTGCTAATTTCAATTATAGCTGGTGCAATAAAATGATTTTTCAGCTAAAAATTATGTTATCAGCCCAGTTTCAGGACAGTACCTAACCCCATCTCCAGTCGGTCTCTCCTCCCCATCTCTCCTCTGGTCAGCAGATGATGGCAGCAAGGAGAGGTGATGGGTGGTGGAGACAACTTACCTGATGGTTTTCACTGGTTAGCCATTGAACTCCACCCTGGACCAGGCCCTGCAGGATAATGCCTGATATTTGCTCTGACTGGTGGCAACTGACTGGTCCACTGGAATCTTCTGGCCTCCAACCCAACTTTTATGGTGCATAATATCCCAGAGATGTAGCCAATTTTTCTTCCTAACTCTGGTAAAAAGTCCTTGTGTATATATATTTTTAAATTTTTTTTTCAACGTTTTTTTTTATTTATTTTTGGGACAGAGAGAGACAGAGCATGAACGGGGGAGGGGCAGAGAGAGAGGGAGACACAGAATCGGAAACAGACTCCAGGCTCTGAGCCATCAGCCCAGAGCCCGACGCGGGGCTCCAACTCACGGACCGCGAGATCATGACCTGGCTGAAGTCGGACGCTTAACCGACTGCGCCACCCAGGCGCCCCACCTTGTGTATATTTTTAATGACATCCTTTGCCTTTGCCAGGCAGCGTCAGGGACAGTCACATGAGCACAGGCTCCTAAGTACAAGACTGAATACACACTGGCCTCACAATACTAAACAAGGCAGAGTACCCTCCAAAACCTGGAAGGGGCAACCCATCTTTGTCTTTTTGGTTTTTAATTTTATTTTAAATTCTAGTGTAGTTAACATGCAGTGTTATATTGCTTTCAGGTGTACAATACAGTGATTCGACAATTCCATACATCACCCAGGGCTCATCACAAGTATACTCCTTAATCCTCATCACCTATTTCACCCATCCCCTGGTAACCATCAGTTTGTCCTCTATGGTTAAGAGTCTGTTTCTTGGTTTGTCTCTCTCTATCTCTCTCTCTTTTTTCCCTTTGTTCATTTGTGTTGCTGTTCCTTAAATGCCACATAGGAGTGAAATTATACAGTATTTGTCTTGCTCTGACTTACTTATTTCACTTACCATTATACCCCCTAGATCCATCCATGTTGTTGCAAATGGCAAGATTTCATTCTTTTTTATGACTGAAAAATATTCCATTGCATGTATGTGTATGTATGCATTGTGTGTGTGTGTATATATGTGTGTGTGTATGCTACGTGTATATATATATATATATGTGTGTGTGTGTATATATATATATATATGTGCTATGTATATATATGTATATATATGTGCTATGTATATGTAGCATATATATAGCATATATATAGCATATATATATAGCATATATAGCAATATATATAACATATATATAGCATATATATGCTATATATATAGTATATATATAGCATATATAGCATATATAGCACATATAGCACATATATATATATATATATATATATATATATATATGCTGCTTCTTCTTTATCTATTCATCTGTTGACGGACACTTGGGCTGCTTCCATAATTTGGCTATAAATAATGCTGCTATAAACATAAAAGGTGCATGTATCCCTTTGAGTTAGTGTTTTGTATTTTTTGGAAAAATACCAAGTAGTGCAATCACTGGATAGTAGGACAGTTCTATTTTTTTAACGTTTATTTATCTATTTTGAGAGAGAGAGAGAGAGAGAGAGTGCATAAGCAGGGACAGGGCAGAGAGAGAGAGAAAGAGATAAAATCCCAAGCAGGCTTTGCATGATCCCAGTACAGGGCTCAATCCTACAACCCTGAGATCATGACCTGAGCCAAAATCAAGAGTCGGATACTCAACCGACTGAACCACCCAGATGTCCCTATTTTTAACTTTTTCCACGGTGGCTGTACCAGTTTGTATTCCCACCAGCAGTGCACAAAAGATTCCCTTTTCTCCACATCCTCACCAATACTTGTTGTTTCTTACGTTTTTGATTGTAGCCATTCTGACAGGCGTGAGGTGATACCTTATTGTGGTTTTGATTTGCATTTCCCCAATGATGAGTGATGTTGGGATATTTTCATGTGACTGTTGGTCATCTATGTCTTCTTTGGAAAAATGTCTGTTCATGTCTTCTGCCCATTTTTTAATTGGATTATTTGTTTTTTGGGTGTTGATTGTAGAAGTTCTTTACATATTTTGGATACTACACCTTTATTGGATATGTCATTTACAAATATCTCCTCCCACTCAGTAGAATGTCTTTTAGTTTTGTTGATAGTTTCCTTTGCCGTGCAGAAGCTTTTTATTTTGATGTAGCCCTAATAGCTTATTTTTGCTTTTGTTTCCCTAGCCTCAGGAGACATATCTAGAAAACTTTTGCTGCAGTCAATCTCAGAGAAATTACTGCCTGTGCTCTCATCTAGGATTTTTATGCTTGTCTCACACTGAAGTCTTTAATCCATTTTGAGTTTATTTTTGTGTATGGTGTAAGAAAGTGGTCCAGTTTCATTCTTTTGCATGCTTATTTAAGTTTTTTCTCTTTATTTATTTTTTGATGAGTCTGGCTCAAGGTTTATCAATTATGTTAATCTTTTCAAAGAACCAGCTTCTGGTTTCATTGATCTATTCTATTGCTTTTTAAGCTTCTATATCATTTATTTCTACTCTAATCTTTATGATTTCCTTCCTTCTGCTTAGTTTGGGTTTTGTTTCTTCTTCTATTTATAGCTCCTTTAAGGGTAATGTATTTGAGATTTTTCTTGCTTCTTGTGGTGGGCTTGTATTGCTATAAACTTCCCTTTTAGAACTGCTTTTGCTGCATCCCAAAGATTTTGGACCATTGTGTTTTCATTTTCATTTGTTTCCATGTGTTTTTTTATTTCTTCTTTGATTTCTTGGTTGAATATTTATTGTTATTTAACCTCCATGTATCTGTGATCTTTCCAGATTTTTTCTCATAGTTGATTTCTAATTTCATAGTATTGTGGTCAGAAAAGATGCATGGTATGACTTCAGTCTTTTTTACCTTACTGAGGTTTGTTTTGTAGCCTAATATGTGATCTATTCTAGAGAATGTTCCATGTGCACTTGAAAAGAATATGTTTCTTCTGTATTATGATAGATTAATTTTCTGTTTAAATGATTTATCCATCAATGTAAACGGGATATTAAAGTACCCTACTATTATTTTGTTCCTATCAGTTAGGTCCTTTGTGTTGTTTAATGGTTTTTAATTGTTTCATGTATTTGGGTGCATCTATGTTGGGTGCATATATATTTACAATTGTTATATCTTCTTGTTGGATTGTCCCATTTATTATTATACAATGCCCTACTTTGTCTCTTTTTACAAACTTTGTTTTAAGGTCCATTTAGCCTGATATAAGTAGTGCTAATCTGGCTTTCTTTTGACATCCATTTGCATGATAAATGTTTCTCCATCTCTTTATCTATTTACCTTTAATATGCAAGTGTCTTTTGGTCTGAAGTGAATCTCTTATTGGCAGCATATAGATGGGTCTTATTTTTTTATCCACTCTGTCATCCTATGTCTTTTGATTGGAGCATTTAATCCATTTATATTCAAAGTAATTATAGATGTGTATTTATTGCCATTTTGTGATTGTTTTTGTAGTTATGCTCTGATCCTTTCTTCTCTTTCTCTCGTCATTTGCTGGTTTTCTTTGGTGATATACTTCGATTTCTTACTCTTTATTTTTTGTATATCTATTACTGTGTTTTGAGTTGTGGTTACCATTTGGTTTATCTATAACATCTTCTATATATAGTAATCTGTATTAAACTGATGGTTGCTTAATTTTGAACTCAGGCTTTATTCCTCTCCCCTCCATGTTTCAGATATTTAGTATCATATTTTACCTTCTTTCATTTTATGCTTTTCTTGACTGATTTTTACAGATATGCTTAATTTTGTTGTTGTTTTTGTTGCTTTTGTGCTTCCTATTCTTGCTTTTACTTAAGTATTTTGCTTTCTATTCACAGAATCCCCCTTAACATGTCTTGTAGGTCTGTTTAGTGGTCATGAATTCTTTCAATTTTGGTTTGGGAAACTATCTCTCCTTCTATTCTGAAAGATATCAGCCTTGCTAAATAAAGTATTCTTGGCTGCAGATTTTTCCCTTTTATAGCTTTGAATACATCATGCCACCCCCATCTGGCCTGCAAAGTTTCCGCTAAAAATCAGCTGATATCTTCATGGGGTTTCCTTTGTATGTAACTGGCTTCTTTTCTCTTGCAATCTTTAATCCTTCCTTTATTGCTATTTTTTGCCATTTTAATTACTATGTGTCTTGGTGTGGACCTCCTTGGATTGAATTTGTTGGGGGATCTCTGTGCCTCCTGAATCTGGATCTTTGTTTACCTCCTCAGATTTGGGAAGTTTTCAGTTATTATTTCTTCCAACACATTTTCTGCTCCCCTTTCTCTCTATTCTCCATCTGAGATCCCTATAATGCACATATCGTTATGTTTGATGGAGTCACTGAGTTCTCTCTTCTCGTTATGCAGTATGTTTTTGGTCTTCCACCTGTTCAGCTCGATTGCTCTCCATTCATTACTCTATCTTCCAAGTCACTGATATGTACCTCTGCTTCCTGTAGGCTACTATTTATTCCATCTAGTGTATTCTTAATTTCATTTATTGGGTTCTCATCTCTGATATCTTATTTGTTATCTCTTTGTCAAGAGTCTCACTGATACCTTCTACCCTTTCCTAAAGCCCAATGATCTTTATGATCATGACTTTAAACTGTATATCAGGCAAATTACTTACTTCTCTTTTGGTTAGATCTCCTTTTGTGATTTTTGTCCTTTTCTTTCATTTGAGGTATATTTCTCTGTCTCCTCATTTTATCTACCTCTCTGTGTCTGTTTCTGTTAGGAAAGTCAGCTATATCTACTGCTCTTAAAAGTAGTGGCCTTGTGGAAAAGAGGCCCTGCAGTGTCCTTCAGTGCATTGTCCCCAGTTAACCAGAGCCTGGCACTTCAAGGGAGTCTCCTGTGTGTGTTGCTTGCATCTGCTATTGTGTTTGAAATGCTTTTCCTTTCAGTCCAGATGTCTGCACTGCCTCTTCGCCTCTTATAAGCGACAGTTGCTCTCTGTAGTGTCAGTGAGACCCAGGAAGGGTGGCTCTGAGGAGGGGTCACTGCAGAAGGGCCCAGGGGCCTGGTGGTGATGTTAGCAAATTTTACGCTGAGCCACTAGTCCTAGGCTGGATCCCCTGAAGCTCGGTGGCCATCAGGGCAATGCTTGCAGAGGTACTGGGGCACAAAGAGTGTTAACAAAATTTGCACTGAGCCCAGGGCCAAGGCCAGCAGACTTGGAGTGCACGAGTCCTCAGGAGAACTCATGGGCAGGGCACACTGCTGGCAGGTTAGGCAGCACGTGTCTATGCAGCAGGTGGCTCTGTGTTTATGCCGGTAGCAGAGGAGGAAAATGGCACCTGCCAGCTCCTTTGTTTATAGAGAAGTCTCCCAACACTCTGAAATCAATATAAACTTATCTCTCTCCTATTGTGCAAGCTGTCATTTCTATGTTGCCTCTCCTCTGGTTGTTGTCTTTCAAGGGGCCTGGGCCCAGCTATCACCAGCCCCCCTGTGTCAGTTTTTAAAGCTCTAGGCTGGGGGAGACCAACTTCTGATGCCCTGCCATCTTTCCCGCATCCTGTTTGGCCATAGATATGTCTATAAGAGCAGATACTCAAAAACAAATCCCTCTGGAGAAGAAAACACAAGACTTACACCATCACCACTCCCTGCTGACTGTTGCAGATATTCCCAACTTCAAGAGGAATGTGATGGATTGAGATGATGGGGGGGGGGGGGTTGGTTACGGGCAGGAAAAATGAAGATACAAAATTTAATATATCTAGTTATCACTAGACAACAAAACGAATTAATTTATCATCCTTATAGAATTGAAAGGACAAAAATAACATTTAAGATTCCAGTGGGCCTCGCTTCTGAGCAAAATCTGAGGGGAAGCAGTAGGATGAGATATACCCCCACTCTTGCAGCTGGTCTTGAGGCCACAGCTAATCTTCATCAGTTCCCTCCTTCATTACCTATTCTAAATTCACCCCACTCTCAGCTACCACCTTTGCTAATCTCTGTGGCTTCCCTGGTGATGTGACCTAGAGCCTCATCCCTGAAATATCTCAAGGGAGATACGGTCAGATGGTCTGACAATGGGCAATGGTCACTGTGCCCTTCTCAGGCCAAGATCACTGTGCTTGTCCACTTACTATCAAATCTGGTCTAGCGAACACCAAGAGGCACTCAGATGGATGACCTGAAGCCAACATACTACTCTCACCCCTATTGTGTAAATACAGCCTGATACCACCTGATGCCCTTCCACTTTTCCTAAACATCAGAAGGCCGAAGGGTTTCTCAGGTAGTAACCATAGCTTTTAGTTCAATGAGACTCTTCCTTGATCCCCTGGTAGAAGTGTTCGGGCTTTGGGGACCAGAATCTCTAAACCTGCAGAGCCCAGATTTGTGGAGATTCCAAGTACAAATTCCCCAAGTAGGTCATTGCAAATGGAGGTAAGTGGAGTCTTCTTCCATTCTGTAGTTCTCAGTTCAATGTATGCTTTCCATTGAAGGTGGAGCCACATATAAAGTTCTTTGATTCCAGGTATACACCGTGTCCTGGAGGATGACACCACTCTCTAAAGTGTCATCTCCAAGCTGGCACTTTAGCTGTGCCTTTAGCAGTCAATTCCAATGTCCTATCAGGCCACGAGAGTAGTGCAGTAGGTAATAAGATCAGTGAATCTTATAATCATGGATCCTCTCTCACACTTTCTTTGCTGAAAAGTGGGTTCCCTAGTCTGATGTCAGAGTATATATGATCCCATACCAGTGAATTAAATTCTTAATATGCCCTCAAATAGTGGGGCTAGAAGAGGTCCTGTAGGGAAGAGCAAATCCAGAATATGTGTCTATTCTTGTCTGAATGAATCGCTATCCTTTAAATATGGAAGGAATTCAGTGTAGTCAACTTTCCACCAAATGGCTTATTGGTCTCCAAATGGCACCATAGTGGAGACTCAGTTAGCCAAGGATCCCATACAGGGCCAGGACGAAGTATGTCTTTCCCAATTATACATTCAGGGAACAGGAAAGTGACCACCAGATGGATCTTCAGACCCAATTTTCCCACTGTAAACTAGACCGAACCTACCCACTGTAGCACGGACTCCATTAGTTTGTTACCTGGCTCCTGTATACCCACACTCTAGCAGTAGGCTCATGACGATGCTGAGGGGATCCAGGTTCTAATGTCAACTAAGATTCTATGTCTAATAATTCTTGAAATGTTTAGGTGCTCAGAGATTAGTTGCCCAGATAAATGATAGTAGCCTCCTTTAAGGAAGGACTAGAAGGATCATTATTATGTACACCTCCTGTAGTGTTGTAGGATCATTCCACCAGGCAACTGAAGCTTTCCTTCAGCCTATATGTTCCAGACCTCAAAACTTGCTCAGGTCTAGAAAATGGGAAAAGGACTGTGACTTTTGTTATAAAAACTTCCCTCTGGCTTCTGACCATCTTTACTGGATTGAATAGTGTCCCCCCAAAACTCATGCCCATCAGGAACCTCAGAAAGTGACCTAACTCGGAAATAGGGTCTTTGTAGATGTAATCAAGTTAAGACGAAATCATACTGTACTAGGATAAAGCCTTAATCCAATGACTGGTGTCCTTATAAGAAGAAGGAAATCTGGACTCAGATACATAGGGAGGAGGACACCATGGGAAAATGGAGACATACAGAGAGGGTGATAACAGAGGTGGATATTGAAGTGATGCATCAACAAGCCAAGGAACACCAAAGATTCCTGGGAACCACCAGTAGCTAGGAGAGAAGAATGAAAGAGATTCTCTCTCAAAGCTTCCAGAAAGAAACAACCTTGACAACAGCTTGATTTCTGACTTTTACCCTCCAGAACTGTGAGAAAATAAATTTCTGTTGTTTTGATGTGCCCAGTTTGTGGTTTTATTACAACAGCCCTAAGAAACTAATATACCATCCATCCTTTTTTATTTATTTATTCAAAGGAAAGTTAGTTAACATACAGTGTAATAATGGCTTCAGGAGTAGAATTTGGTGATCCATCACTTACATATAACACCCAGTGCTCATTGCAACAAGTGCCCTCTTTAATGCCCATCACCCATTTAGTCCATCCCCACACCCACCTCCCTTCCAGGAACTCTCAGTTTGTTCTCTGTATTTAAGAGTCTCTTATGGTTTGCCTCCCTCTCTGTTTTTATCTTATTCTTCCTTCCCTTCCCCGTATGTTCATCTGTTTTGTTTCTTCAATTGCACATGTGAGTGAAATCATATATTTGTCTTTCTCTGACTGACTTATTTCACTTCCATAATACATTCTAGTTCCACCCACATTGTTGCAAATGGCAAGCTTTCATTCTTTCTGAACATGGAGTAATATTCCATTGTATATGTATGCCACATCTTCTTTATCCATTCATCAATTGATGGACATTTGGGCTCTTTCCATACTTTGGTTATTGTCAAAAGTGCCGCTATAAACATTAGGGTGCATGTGCCCCTTCAAATCAGCATTTTTTTACCCTTTGGATAAATACCTCATAGTGCAATTGCGGGGTTATAGAGAAGCTCTGTTTTTAATTTTTTGAGGAACCTCCATACCGTTTTCCAGAGTGGCTGCACCAGTTTGTATGCCCATCAACAGTGCAAAAGGATTCTCCTTTCTCTGCATCCTCGCCAACATCTGTTGTCTCCTGCGTTGTTAATTTTAGCCCTTCAGACAGGTGTGAGGTGGTATCTCATTGTGGTTTTTATTTGTATTTCCTGAAAGGCATGAGTGAGTGATGCTGAGCATCTTTTCATGTGTCTGTTTGCCATCTGGGTGTCTTCTTTAGGAAAGTGTCTGTTCATGTCTTCTGCCCATTTCTACACTGGATTATTTGTTTTTTGGGTGTTGAGTTTAATAAGTTCTTTACAGATTTTGGATACTAACCCTTTATCCAATATGTCACTTGTAAATATCTTCTCCTATTCCATAGGTTGCCTTTTAGTTTTGCTGATTGTTTCCTTCACTGTGCAGAAACGTCTTATCTTGATGAGGTCCCAATAGTTTATTTTTGCTTTTGTTTCCCTTGCCTCCGGAGACATGTCTAGTAAGAGGCTGCTGTGACCAAGGTCAAGGAGGTTGTTGCCTATTTTCTTCTCTAGGATTTTGATGGATTCTTGTCTTGCATTTAGGTCTTTCATCCATTTTGAGTTTATTTTTGTGTATGGTGTAAGAAAGTGGTCCAGTTTCATTCTTCTGCATGTTGCTGTCTAGTTTTCCCAACACCATTTGCTGAAGAGACTGTCTTTCTTCCATTGGATATTCTTTCCTGCTTTGCCAAAGATTAGTTGACCATACATTTGTGGGTCTATTTCTGGGTTTTCTTTTCTGCTCCACTGATTTATGTGTCTGTTTTTGTGCTGGTACCATACTGTCTTGATGATTACAGCTTTGTAATACAGCTTGAAGTCCAAAATTGTGATGCCTCCAGCTTTGGTTTTCTTTTTTTCTTTTTTTTTCTTTTCAACGTTTATTTATTTTTGAGAGACAGAATGTGAGTGGGGGAGGGGAAGAGAGAGAGGGAAACACAGAATCTGAAGCAGGCTCCAGGCTCTGAGCTGCCAAGCACAGAGCCCGATGTGGGGTTTGAACCCATGAACCGTGAGATCATGACCTGAGCCAAAGTCAGACGCTTAACCACCGAGCCACCCAGGAGCCCCATCCAGCTCTGGTTTTCTTTGTCAACATTACTTTGGCTATTTGGGGTCTTTTCTGGTTCCATACAAATTTTAGAATCGTTTGCACTAGCTCTGTGAAGAATGTTGATGTTATTTTGATAGGGATTGCATTGAATTGATAGATTGCTTTGGATAGTATCAACAGTTTAACAACATTTGTTCTTCTAATCAATTAGCCTGGAATGTTTTTCCATTTCTTTGTGTCTTCCTCAATTTCCTTCATAAGCTTTCTATAGTTTTCAGCGTACAGATCTTACCTCTTTGGTTAGGTTGCATTTCTATACACCAGCAATGAAGCAGCAGAAGGAGAAATCAAGGAATTGACTCCATTTACAATTGCACAGAAAACTATAAGATGCCTAGGAATAAACCTAACCAAAGAGATAAAACATCCATCCTTGATTTATCTTGATGGTATAGATTTTTTTCAGTTTATTGAGAGAGACAGAGAGATGGAGAGTGAGGGAGGGGCAGAAAGAGAGGGAGAGAGAGAATCCCAAGCAGGCTCCATGCCACCAACACAGGACCTCATGCAGGGCTTGAACCCACAAACCATGAGATCATGACCTTGACCGAAGTCAGACGCTTCACTGAATGAACCACCCAGGCTCCTGGGTGGAGCTAAATAATCTGTATCTGATGGTACAGATTTAGCACCCTTGTCACGGCTCATCTATTTTGTCCCTAGAAATGCTGTGTTTTGTTAACCGTCCGGAATTCTACAGATTAGCGACCCTGCTCCCCTCTGCACTTGCTATTCATTATAATAATTGTGTCCACCTGGCTCCTGGAGGTTAATCACTGCCACCTGGGCTTTATTGTCTTCTGGTCTAAGATTTTGCTACCAAGGTGCCTGGTTCTGTGGCAGCATCTCCTGCCATCACCCCTGGCCTACAGAAGAGGACAATCACCAGACACCTCTCCCCGTGAATGCTGCATGATCTTGGTAAAACGTGCATCCTTTGAGCCTTAATGTAATCATAGGATGAGTTTTCTAACCTTTCACAGTATATCCACTCCAGCATGCTGACTTCTCTGAGCCCCTGAGCCCCTTTTTTCCATCCTCATGGAATTCTGACACCGCACCTCATTTACTGTAGGCCGTAGCTACGTCCATGCTTCTAGGGGTGACTTTGCACCATCTCCTAGAGTTCTTCACAAGGTGGCAAATCCTGTATCTCGGAGACGGCCATCAGCAACACTCCCTCTTCCAAACTTATGTTCTTGGATCAGGCGTTGGTGCCCGACGGATCCCTGCCAGCCTCTGGATCACCACCTGAGTGCTGGATACTATAGCAGCTCTCTGAGTCCTCTCTCTCCAACCCTTCTGATAATTCCCTGTGTTAAAGCCCCTTCCTCCTGAGTTATCCAGAGTGCTTTCTGTTCTCTGCTCTGATAATTTTGTTTTGGTTTGGTTTGGTTGGGATTTTGTTGTTGTTGTTTTTCTTGTTTCTTTGTTTTTTCACAGAGTTACACTAAAAAAGGAAGAGATAGGAGAGAAAGCAGCTGGAGAAAGGCAATGTCAGAGAAGGGAGGAGGGCAAAGGTATATTTACAATATTTAAGTAGCATGGCAAGGGCCTCTCTCCCCACCATCAGAACGGAAGTGATCAACCCCTTTGGCCAAGCCACAGGGAGATCCATGTGTCTCCAGAGGGGGTGAGGGACACTCAGGGAGCAGGGGACTGGTGTTTACCAAGCGGTACTAAATTCTTTCATATTTAACTACTGGTGTTGGTGTACTAGAAAGTCCTGGAAAGAACAACACCTGAGAACAAATATAGACTGAGAGGGGGAAAAACTCACCGGGAGGGACTTGTTGAAAATGATCCCTCCCCAAAGATTTTAATCCAGTAGGTCTGGGGTAGGACCCAGGAATCTCTTGTCACAAGCACTTCAGGAGATTCTGAAAGAGCAGGTCCACAGAACTTTCTATAAGAAAGACTAACCAGACGGAGAGGAACAGAGGAAAAGGAACACGACAGATGGAGCAGAAGCAGGGTGCTGAGGCCACAGAGTGGCGTCAGTGTGGTTCTGTGACTTTTCTTCCATGAGGACCCTGCAGAGCAAGCGCGGAAGTCAAGCATGCCCCCAGTCGTGTGAGTCCAGGCTTGAGGATTTTCTGGAACAGTGCCCTGAAAGGAGGCAAGTAATCAGAGGCTATGGAGAGAGAAAAGCTCAAGGTATTCAATCAACTGGAATGTCTAGGAAGGAGGAGAAGCCAGAAGGGAGTCAAAAGATTGGGAGGAAGTTGAGGATTTCAGCAACCTGAAGTCTCTATGAGATCAGAGTGCAGGTGTGGGAGAAGCAGGGGTGTGACAGAGAAGGGAGGAGGCTGTGGTCAGCCTTGTAACACGGAGCACTTCTGGGTTGTGACTGTCCACAGAATATGTTGTCCAGGAAGTGGGTGGCTGTACTGGAACAGAGATAGAGGCACATGGATATGACAACATGCAGGAAATGCAACACTAGTGTGATGGGCTGAAAATGCCCCCCAAATTTATTCACATCCTAATTCCTATAACCTGTGAATGCCACCTTATGTGGCAAAAGGGGGTGATGGGGTCTTAAAGGTGTGATTAAGGATCTTGAGACAAAGAGATCATCCTGGACTATATAAGTGAGTCCTAAGTGCCATCACATGTGTCCTTGTCAGAAGAGGCAGAGATTTGACATACTCCGAAGAGGAGAAGGCAATTTCTGACCACAAGGGCAGAAATTGGAATGATGTGGCCACAAGCCAAGGGATGCTGGCGGCTGCTGGCAGCTGGAGAAAGAAAGGAACAGATCCTTCCCTAAAACTTCCAGAGGAAGGTGCTGAACCCTGCCACCTTGATTTCAGCCCACTGATGCTGATTTTGGGCTTCCGGCCTCCAGAACTGTGAAAGGATACATTTCTGTTATTTTAAACCCCAAAATTTGATCACGGAGGCCACATGAACTCATACAGCTAGGTTGCTGAGTACATTACATGGCCATTGAAACATCCTACTCTGACTGTGGGTTAAGCAAGCAGTCTGATGATTGTAAGGGAGTAAGTGGAAAGTTCAGTAATGACACCACGTAGAGGACAGTGGGCAGAATGAAACCCAAAAGAGGAAGAGCTTTTATCAGAAGGTGGAAGGGTAATTGTGTAGAAAGAGAGTGAGAGAGCAAGATGAACGCCACCCTCCCTGGCTTCAGATACGTGAAGAAAGAGTACTCTCCCCCGCAAGCAGCTACAGGGAAAGAGGGACCTAGAAACTTTACAAGTAGACTCCAGAGTTGATCTTTTTAAGGTGTTGAGGGATGTTGAGATAGCAGAATAATTTTTCTGCTGTTCTTCAATTCTAAGTCTTTAGAATACCAAATGTATTAAACATAAAAAAATCTCAATCCAGGGTTTAAGATATAGAATACTGTAAGCTGTATGTAACTGTGACCATTATACATCTTCCGACATTACGTACAGTGGCAAATCCAAGTTTGAGGACCTGATATTTTTACAATTTGAGGGTCTTCTTTAAAAAAAAAAAAGTGATGGGGCGCCTGGGTGGCGCAGTCGGTTAAGCGTCCGACTTCAGCCAGGTCACGATCTCGCGGTCCGAGAGTTCGAGCCCCGCGTCAGGCTCTGGGCTGATGGCTCAGAGCCTGGAGCCTGTTTCCGATTCTGTGTCTCCCTCTCTCTCTGCCCCTGCCCCGTTCATGCTCTGTCTCTCTCTGTCCCAAAAATAAATAAACGTTGAAAAAAAACATTTTAAAAAAATTAAAAAAAAGTGATGGGGCACCTGGGTGGCTCAGTCAGTTGGGCGTCCGACTTCGGCTCAGGTCATGATCTCACAGTCTGTGAGTTCAAGCCCCATGTCCGGCTCTGTGCTGACAGCTCAGAGCCTGGAGCCTGCTTCACATTCTGTGTCTCCGTCTCTCTCTCTGCCCCTCCCCTGCTCCTGCTCTGTCTCTCAAGTCTGTCAAAAAATAAATAAACATTAAAAAAAGATATTTTTTAAAGTGAAAGTTAGGGGCGCCTGGGTGGCTGTTGGTTAGGCGTCCAACTCTTGATTTTAGCTCAAGTCATGATCTCATGGTTTGTGAGACTGAGCCCCACATCAGGCTCTGTGCTAACAGCATATGGCCTGCTTGAGATTTTCTCTCCCTCTCTCTGTCTCTCCCGCACTTGGGTGCGCTCTCTCTCTCCTATCAAAATAAATTTTAAAAAAACATTAAAATTTTTTTTAATCTTTTAAAAAAGTAAAAGTTATACAAAAAAAATTAAATATGGGACTAGATCTTTATTTGGAGTAAAAAGATTAAATCACAAAAAATTAAAAATTTATAAATCTAACACCACAAACATCATAAAATCCAGAAAAATACATATACAATTGTAACTGACCTCATGACATACTTCTATCTCTCCTATATCTTTGTCTGCATATTCTGAAAATTTATATAGTATTAATCTTACGGCATACATAAGAAAATTAAAATATATTTTTAATCTGCCACTATATTATATTGAGGTACAGGAACAGTATAAATCAAATTCCTCTAATATAACTATATGTTATATATAATATAACTAATATAATATGTTAACTATATGTAGTTTTGCTTCTTGATTTTTTTTTTCTGGCTGTTTGCTTAGCCAGTGGCAATTCTGTGTGCCTTTTCATCTGGGACAACCAGATATTCTGCCCTGCCACATGGTAATTCTAAGAAGTTTGAATTCCCATCAAAAAGGAAAATGTATTATGACTTCACTCATCCACGGAATTTAAGATACAAAACAGACGAGCCTAGGGGAATGGAAGCAAAGATAATATAAAAACAGGGAGGGGGACCTAACATAAGAGACTCTTAAATACAGAGAATAAACTGAGGGTTGCTGGGCGGGGGGGAACTCTGAATTGGGGGATGGGGTAAATGGGTAAAGGGCATTAAGGAGGACACTTGTTGGGATGAGCGCTGGGTGTTATATTGCGCTATATGCTAACTAACTTGGACATAAATTAAAAATTAACTCATTAATTTTTTAAAAACTTGAAAAAGAAACTATATGGTACATTTATAATTGTACACAGCATTCTGAGAGATAACCACCGTCACAGATTTTGTGTATATTGTTTTTTTTTTTTTAATGATATATACGTATATGCCCAGAAAGTAGTTCGGTTTTACTTAATGTTGAACAATTAAAATGGGATATCGTATGCTAAATATATATATATATATATATATATATATATATATATATATATACATACATATACACAGCATTATCAAAAATAATCCTTACAGGGAGAACTTCCATTGTGATGAGGCTTTAATGAAAACCAAACCCTCCCTTCAAAACTTTCCACATCTGACTTTTTAAAAGACATTTCTGATTATGCTCCTTCTCCACCACCCACTTGCTGTTTGTTATTACACTACTGGGCACATTCATATTATGATGCTACTTCTGGCCCTGAAGTGAATATTTCACAGAGTTGGGTGTGCCGGCCCAGTGGGCAGCAGAAGTTTTCCTAGAAGTCATTCTTTCGCGAGAATGGCTAAAAATAACTATACACCGAAGGGACTGCGAACCACATAACTATATCCCTCTAAACCCAAAATAAATGCATCTCCGATTCAACTTCCCCTTGCCAGAACCCAAAAATCCCTATAGCCATTTCAACACCACTCAACTCAAAGGGAGGTGCGATGGGAAGGAAGTCAGAGTGGAAGCAGACCATGTTATTTTATGTATTTATTTATTTTTGTAAAGTTTTCGAAACCGCAACCATGTAACCACATTGCTAAGTTTTCCTTGGCTTCAGAGTAAATCTGCCTTTGGTTGCAGGACTGTTAACATCCTCAAAGAGGCCACCTTCTTGCCAGTAAAAAGGCATTTGCAGAAGCCTACAGTCATTCAGACCTGAGGTCTGATTTACTGTAACAGCCCCTGAAGTTTTTCTGATTAGTCACCTATCATCCCAGCGCACTTCACAGGACAACTTCTTTGGCTGTCCTGAAATCTGGCAGTGTTTCGTATTCCTGATATAAATGCGTCCCTTTTAAATGGAACCTAGAAATGTTTGTGATTGTGAAAGCCTTGTTAGTGGTAACGTATTCGGATGTGCATTGTCCTTCCAAGCTCATTTTGCATCTTTATTTGAAGAAAGCAAGCCATGGAAACAGAAAATGGATGCTGACCAGAATGAGCATCAGCTCTTTCTTTGCATGGGGTTCTTAAAATAGTCAACATTTGTCAATAGAAAGGAAATGCATTATATGAGAATGCAGCATGTGTAAGCCAGGTATCGTGCGAACAGTTGGTAGGAACAGGTCATATAGATTTCAAGAATCATCAGCTTTTGTCAATTTTGTTTCATCATCTATCAAATGAGAAAGCCAACATGTCCTCATGAACTGGCTGTCCACTGTTGGGAGAGCAGAACTCAGATCTGCTGCCTTATAAGCCCATAGGTGCCCTTGGGGATGAGTTAAAGTAGCATCCACATAGTGTAAAATTAAAAGACATGTTTCCAGTTATAAGCCCATGTCTTCTTCTTCAAAGAAAACTGAAATACTCTGGGTTCTAAATGAGAAAAAATGGCAAGGGAGCTTGGTGTAGCAACATATTATCTCCCTCACAGCAAGCTCACCAGCCTCCATGCTCCCACTGTTACCTAGTAAGCTAAGGAAGTGGCGATCACCATTACCCCCTTTCTAATGATGGTTTGTCCGGACCTGTGGACCAACCAGAATCTGAATGAGGAGACTGCCCAGAGTGTGAACATGCCTTAAAGCCTCGTGCCTGGTTAGAGTCCTGCTCAGCTGCTCTCAGATAACCCCCATAAAATAGCACTCATATTCCCATGCTTCAGATAAGAAATCCTGTCGACCTAGAAGCATTGGGTGCAGTAATTAATCTCCCAGAGGCTAAAAGCTGTGGCATTAAATCTGTGTTCAGGTTATAGAGCTACAATCATGTGGAAAAGTTCAGTGTCCTTATTTTAACACTCACTCTAGGAGCCATGCTGATACCTCAAAAGATTTAATTAATTTTGATCTTTTATTAGCTAAGGGGAAAGATGAAGACAAAACAGGGATATGGTAGAAAGAGAAAAAAGTCCCAGTTCAACATTGCCCAAATTATCCATATTGTATGAGAACATTGGAAGGATTACTTCTATCAGGGTAAGCACCATTTCAAATGCTATTATAAATTGGTCAAATCTAAGAAGGTAGATCAGTTTTTGGACTTTCAGGGATGTTCTTGGTAATCAGAGTAGCCTTATAAGTATGAAGAATAGTGACCATATTTGACATGTGATTTCAGGAAAGACAATCTGCATTCATTGGGCACTATATATATATATATATATATATATATATATATATATATATATAGTCTCACTACTCATAGTACTTCACAAGGAAGCTGATATATTCAATATTTTACACACAAGAAAACTGAGGCCAAGGGAATTTAAGCAACTTGTCCAAGGTCACAAAGCTAGTAAGTTACTAAGCCAGGATTCAAACCCAGGCCCATCTGTCTACACCATGTTACTTTCCTGGAGCTCCTAGCAGCCCTCATCCGTCCAATTCAATCTTAAGTATCAGCTCCCATCTGCTGGGTCCAATCCTTGAACTTCCTCATCATGAATAAAGCCTTTATCCCACAAGTAGCAAACTAAGATTTTAAGTTTGAAAGAAAGACTATCTTCATGTGTCAATTTACACGAAGGTACAAGTGTCTAAGCTTACAAGTGTTTCTCTGAAGGGAGTTTGGGTAGGAATAACGATCTTACAGTAAAGATTGCTCATGTCTACGCAGCACTCCACAGAAGGCTTCCCAACCCCGGTAATGACTTGGTTTAGGCGGTCAATCAAGATCCTATTCCCTTCTCACTGCAATCAGGCCATGAGCTACGACAATGTCAAACAGACTTTGAAGCCACACACTGAACATGACACCCTGGGTCCCTAATAACTGTGTGGACCAGACCCATTCCTCCTACTCTCATTCCTACCCCTACTACAAGCCACTCAGCTTCCTGGAACATGCAGTCTACACTGTCGTGTGAGTAACAAATTTTTATTTTGTGAGCACCATTGCATTTTAGGGTGTATTTGTCACAGAAGTTTAGCCTGCCCTAAATAATCATCATCATCAACAAATGTTAGTTTCATTCCTTCCCCCATTCCTGGAATCTCCCATTTAAAATCCTTCAAGGTTTCTAGCAATTTTCTTTAAAGGGTTAGAGCTTCTACACAGCATTAGAAATCGACAGCAACAGTAGATATGACAAGATAGTCATTTTTTTAAAACAATTCCAGTATAGTGGACATGCAGTATTAAATGAGTTCCAGACAGTGATTCAACAATTCTATGTATTATTCAGTGCTCATCTAGATAAGTGTACTCTTAATCCTCATCACATATTTCACCCATCTTCTCCCCACCTACCTCCCCTCAGGTAACCATCTGTTTGTTCTTTATAGTTAAGAGTCTGTTTTTTGGTTTGTCTCTTTTTTCGCTCCTTTGTTCATTTGTTTTGTTTCTTAAATTCCACGTTTGAGTAAGATCATATAGGATTTATCTTTCTCTTACTTATTTCACTTAGCATTATACTCTGAAGCTACATCCATGTTGTTGCAAATGGCAAGATTTCATTCTTTTTTATGGTTGAATAATATTCCATTGTATATAAATACCACATCTTCTTTACCCTTTCATCAATCGATGGATACTTGAGCTGCTTCCATAATTTGACTATTATAAATAATGCTGCAATAAACATAGGGGTGCATATATCCTTTCGAATAAGTGTTTCCATATTCTTTGGGTAAATACCAAGTAATGGACTTACTGGATTACATGTTGATTCTATTCCTAATTTTTGAGGAACCTCCATACTGCTTTCCACAGTGGCCACACCAGTTTGCATTCCCACCAGCAGCGCATGAGGTTTCCCTTTTCTCCACATCCTCGCCAACACTTGTTTCTTGCGTTTTTGATTTTAGCTACTCTGACAGGCATGAGGTGATATTTTATTGTAGTTTTGATTTGTACTGCCCTGATGATGACTGATTTTGAACATCTTTTCATGTGTCTGTATGTCTTCTTTGGAGAAATGTTGTTCATGTCTTCTGCCCATTTTTATATGGATTATTTGTTTTTTGGGTGTTGAGTTAGTTGTATCAGTTCTTTATATATTTTGGATACTAAGCCTTTATTGGATATAGCATTTGCAAATATCTTCTCCCATTTAGTAGATTGTCTTTTAGTTTTTTTTGATAGTTTGCTGTGCAGAAGCTTTTATTCTGATAAAGCTTCAATAGTTTATTTTTGCTCTTGTTTCCCTTGCCTCAGGAGACATATCTAGAAAAATGTTATTACAGCCGATGTCAGAGAAATTACTACTGCCTGTGCTCTCTTTTGGGATTTTTATGGTTTCAGGTCTCACACTGAGGTCCTTAATCCACTTTGAGTTTATTATTGTGTATGGTGTAAGAAATTGATCCAGCTTCATTCTTTTGTAGGGGTCCAGTTTTCCCAACATCATTTGTTGAAGAGACTTGTCTTTTTCCCATTGCATATTCTTGTAAAGGTGGTCACTTTTATAATTAATAATATGAATAATAAAAATATATTCAAAATATAAATTATAAAATCAACCCTCTTCTTCCTTCTACCTCATTCCTTACCAGGCATCTAGGGTAAGGTTAGATCTACTAAGGAGAGATCTAACCTGGAAAAAAAATGAGTATCTTTCATTTGATAGCAACCCAACATCTGAAAATAGAAAAGGACAATATTCCCTTTCTACTAACTAAACTCATAGATGGTATCTCTCCTTCCATTTTTATCTCTCCACTGGAGAAACTTACCAGACTCTCCATTTTTAGATGAGAAACTGAGGCAGAGTTTGGGTTCTTGGTTTATAAATAGTGAGTTTAGAAATTCTAATTTGACTTGTTTTCAATTATTTTGGTCATGTCCTCCACTACCTGTACAGTTTCCTATGATAAATGATCCAGGATAAGTAAATCCAAGTACAGCAACTAACACCTAGCAGCATAAATTCTAAAAGACACCTTGTGCATGTCAGTAGCTTGAAATTTTGGAAACATTGATTCCCAGGATTGATCTCAAAAGCCCACGTAACCCATAATGCAATGGTTTTTCCAAGCGTGGTTCCTGAATCAGAAGCATCAGCATCAACTGGCACTTGTTAGAAATGCAAATTCTCAAGGCCCAACCCAAACCTATTAAATTAGCAACTCCGGAGTGTGGACTAAGCCAAAATGTTAATGAATTTTCATAGTATAGTAAAACACCAAACCTTTGCAATCAAAATAGATTATAGCAAGCACACCTAGAACCCAGATTTTGGTTTCTAATAACAGTCTGCAAAAAAAAAAGGGGGGGGGGAACCAGGGGTCCTCAGAGAAATGGCTGATTCTAGGACTGAGATAGGAAATATACAAGATAACCCTGGAGTGCCAGAAAGTAAGGGAGAGCAGTGGGGGAAACCCCCACAATGATGAGAATATATCAAAGGGACAGAGTAGCCAACAGAAAGAGCTCCCAGTAGCCAAAGCTGGGACAATTTGAGCTACAAAATAAAGAACTATTGAATCATAACCCAAAGTAGAAAATAAATATCCATGAATCCATATTGGCATAAATAAATAAATAAATAAATAAATAAATAAATAAATAAATAATTGAATAACTGATAAAATAAATAGGAGATAATAAACCAATCTCCTATGCAGAAGAATTCCAAATAATTTATGCAGATACTCAACCCTCAGAGAAGTAGAGCATATCTGCTCATTCCTTAAACATGAGCTACACATACTGACTTCTTTCCAAAGACGACACTATAGCATGGGAGGAAAAAAAAAAGTAACTTTATCAGAAACCTGATAAACATTTTGATTGCCAGGTGATCAACATCAACATTGACGTGATGTGATGAATATGAAACCTTACCTCTGTGATCTCCTTCCCAAAACACATAACCTCAGTCTTAGCATGAGAGAAACATCAGACAAATCCCAATTCAGGGTCATTCTACAAAAACCTGATCAGTACTCTTCAGAACTGTCAAGGTCATAAAAACCAGGGAAAGTCCGAGAAACTGTCACAGCAAAGAAGAGCCTAAGGAGACACAACTAAATATAATGTGGTGTCCTGGATGGGATCCTAGTATTGGAAGTCAATTATCAGCCTCTGCCACACTGATTCCTTAATACATTGAATTTTATCTCTACTCTTGTGACCATCTAACATATAACAAAATATGACTTAGCATGACGGGGTCATGTTTAGATAGCATCACAGAGGCTTACTGTTTGCACCAATGAGGTTTTTACCTTTCTTACTTTTTCAACCCTGAATTCAAAATGTTCCTCTTATTTTATGTTTAACACTTCTTTCCCCCAGTAGCATGGTTTTTCCAATACTTCTCTTATTTTATTCTCCTTTATTTTTGTTTAATTTTTTTAAATGTGTATTTACTTTTGAGAGACAGAGAGAGACAGAGTGCAAGCCGGGGAGGGGCAGAGAGAGAGGGAGACACAGAATCCGAAGCAGGCTCCAGGCTCTGAGCTGTCAGCACAGAGCCCCACGCGGGGCTCGAACCCCCAAACCGTGAGATCATGACCCGAGCCAAAGTCAAATGCTTAACTGAGTGAGCCACCCAGGTGCCCCTCTTCTCCTTTCTTTTGTTTCCATGTTTTCTGTATATCTTCTGTTATGGATCACCCTAAGTGGACTGAGTTCTCACCAAGAAGCGAAGGGCCCAGTCTCACAATGACCTCCCTGCTCCCTAAAAGAGCCCAGACTCCAATTCCAGGGTTGTGATCCACTTTCGCCCAGAGTACCCTTTTCCGGACTAAAAGCTTCCACACAAGAGACTGGAGGCAATAGAGCCCTCCATCTAGCTAGCTGATCAGATCTATGTGATGGGGTCGTGAATGATTTTAACCTACGTCCAGAGTCTAAATCCCCCAGCCCCTCAGTTGCACTCCACTGGAATCCAGGGTAGAGGGTGTGGTGTCAAGAAATTGCCCAGGAAATTGCTGATCCCCAAATGGGTGCCACTTGGATGGAAGGGAGGAATCACCCTCATCCTCTCATGTTCTAACCCTCCCAAAGGCCTACAAGGAAGCAGACTGAGTGGGGGCCATGGATCTGGAGGGAGGTGGGGGAACCCTTGGTTTGCTAGCCAGCCATCCCTTCTGCTAGCCTGACAGGTGACAACTATAAACGACCAAGAAGAAAGATGTCACTGGAAACAAAATCAAAGAAGATTATTACCTACAGAGGCCATTTACCTACAAGAAGTATGTAAAATACAAACATTATACTCAAAAGATAAGTTACAGCATTGACTAGACACTTAAAAAAAAATGACCGACTTTTTCATTTCCTTAAATAAAAAAGTCACCCAGTATACTTTTCACATGTTTGAATTTGCCAAAGCCGTCTGCACGCTACTTTTCAGAGGCACTTCGCAAGGCAAGGTATCTCCAACAAACCTGAACGGTGACAATACAGGGCTGGAAATGCAGGGTCTATAAAAGTAAGGACTGCTCAATGTCAAGATATTACTGATATTATTCTTTCTAGGAGAAGGGACTTGCTTTTTGAAAAGAAAAAGTGTCAGCTAATATACTTCAGATAAGGATGCAAAGAAAATTTCAGGTTCTAGGCTTTGCAAAGAGACTGCCATAACTCTAAAATCAGCCTGGAAACATTAAATCTAATGAAAGATCAAAGTTCCGTATTATGTTTCTGTTCCTTACGGGAATAACACTATGTCTCCCTACCTAGAAGTGGGAACATAGGTGGTTCACTGGTTAATTTTGTGTTTCCAGACCTCATTTTCTCATCTTTTTTAATCCTTCAAACCCTTCATTCTTCTTCAATCAAAATTACAATGATAATTTCACTAATTTACTTTTAATTTTGCTCAGTGATCTTTGACACATGACATAGCAAATCAGTATCCAGAGGAAAGGAAACATCCTTACTTATATTCCCAAGGCCTAACGTTGGTCCCTGGCCTCCAGAAGCTCACACTAATGGTGGAGAAAGTGAATGTGCTGGGGGAAAAAAGATACCACAAGACCATCCATCACTGCATGATTTATAATAAGATTGCAAACAACCTCACTGTGGAAAATAATTTAATAAATATGAAAATAATTAGTAATAAGCCATGGCATTGCCATATGGTAAATCATTATATAGCCCTTTAGATTAAGGTTCATGAAGAGTTTAATAAGCTAAGAACATCTCATGTTTTAATATAAAGTAAAAAAAATGAGGACAAAATGATATTTGCAACGTGGTCACAGTTATGTCAAAGAAAAAGTCAGGGAAAACATAGCAAACTTTGATGGTCTTTGGGTGGTGAAGTTATGTGTGACTTCCTTTTCTTTCTCTTTTTCTATGTCAATGATTGTTATTTCTAGAATAACGACATCTAATGAAGCAATGTTTTATATATTTAACTCATTTAATCTCTCAAAAACCCTACGAAATAGTTATATTGTTATCCTCCCTCTGTAAAAAAGAAAACAGGAAAAGAGAGTTGAAGTATATTCCCCATTAACACATAGCTGTGATGTAATGGACTAGTAGCAGAGTGAAGCAGTAATTGAATTTGCCTGCAGGACTAGATTGTATCCCTATAATAAATGTGTATTACTTTCTAATGGAAGCCTTAAAATAACTTAAAAAAAAATAAACAATTACACACAATTTGCTACAGAAATTCAAAGAAGGAAGACCCTTCAGCCTAGGAATCAGGAAAGTTTTAGAGAGGCTGAATGGGATTTAAATATGCACTAATTTTTTTTTTTTTTTTTGAGAGAGAGAGAGAGAGAGAGAGAGACTGACAGAGAGCATACACGCACTAGTGGGGGAGGGGGAGAGAGAGAGAGAGAGAGAGAGAGAGAGAATCCCAAGCAGACTCCGTGAGGAGCCCAGTGCGGGGCTCCACCCCACAAACCGTGAGATCATGACTTGAGCCAAAATCAAGAGTTGGACACTTAACCAACTGAGCCACCCAGGCGCCCCTTAAATATGGACTACTTACAGGAAGGGCCCGTCAGGGGACGGAAAAGGAAAGGAGGAGCTAAGGCAATCAAACTTGCAATCAATGACATGTAACAATGAAGAGGCATAATTTTTATGCCTAGTGTTCATAGTTTATTCAGTGTCTTGAATCATCTTCCGTCTCCTGGGAGAGTTTACTCTGCTCCTACTCTGCTCCTGCTTTTTTCCCAAAACCCAATGCCCTTTCAGAAAATGTCAGAACTAGAAGGTACCATTCAAGCAAGGATCCCTTCTGCACTATTCTTAATGGGAAGCTCACCTCTTTTCTAAACAGCACATTTTGTTTTCAGAAAACTGTAGTTAGTAGAACATTTTTCTTTATATTTGGACTTAAGTTTAACTCTCTATAACTTACTTCCATTGGCCTGGTTTGCCCCTGGATTTAGAGTAAAGCTAAATACACCTCAGCTCCAGGGTGCCCTGTTATCAAACTTGTCTTGATCTTTTCTTCTCCAAGAATAAAATCTTCGGTTCCTTCAACAATTTTCCATGTGACTTGGTGCTCAGATCTTTCCCACCATCACCCGTTCTTTTCAGAAACCACTGAGGTTGGTGAATGGTCTCGTTAAAATGATTGCCCAGAACTGAACAAGACCCTCTAGTGACAAAATGGGGAAATGATTACCTACCGCGACCTGGGCTCTATCCATTAATGTAAGCCAACTTAGGGGCCTTCTTGACACTTTGCCCCATATGACATGTCATAGGTCAAAATCTCTGGACTTTTTTCACATAAATCTATGCGTCTGTACTAATAGGATTGGATAATATTAGAGTCTGTACTAATACAATTCAATTTCTCCAACCTAAATATGGATATTACTATTCTGGTCAACAAACTAGAATGTGGTGGTCCCGCTATTGGGGGTTGGTATTGGTCCTGGTATTGGTATTACTTTCCAGAACAGAACCAACACTGGATCATTTAGCTTGGGTATTGAGGAAGAGACAGGGAGTTTGCATCATGGCATTGCAGATATAGAGGGTGCGTGTTGGAGTGGGTGAAGTATTTTCTGGGGCTATATGGAAAGGTCCAAACAAATCTACCTTTCCCTGTTAGGCTAGAGGAAAGACATACACTTCTTTCAAGAGCCTCCTGAGCCCACAGAGAGCACTAGACTATCTCACATTTGGAGAGGGGCAACATCTGTCCCAGTGTGACGAGCAGGTCATGGACACACGCTCATCCGTGATGACGGTGCCACTGATTCAAGGCAAAAGTCGGGAGGAAAGATAAGAACAATGTCATGACTTTTCGTGAAGTTAGATGTATTCAATTTAAAGGATGATTCTTCATTCTGAGATTCTGTCCTCTCATGTTTCGCATTAAGTGTTCTTTTTTTTGTGAGATAAATGGTTGAAGTTTACTTTTACAAAAGTAGTTACTTGGCAAATGAAAAGGAAGGCAGGGCAGAGAAATAGAAAGAAATTTAAATCTTTTATGGCCAGGGCCTCCAGTTTTTCTCCTCTTCTCCCCAACTGTGGGCGAACACTTTCCATGCAGCCACCTCGAGTCAATCTGCACGCTTCACATAGGAACTTGTCCAGAGGAAGTCCCCAGCTAATCTGTCCTCTTCGTGCTCTGTGGGGCAGAGCTGAGCCTCAGAGATCAGCCAGCATGCTTCCTGAGCCTCTCTCTTTACTTATGTGTGTCCCTTCTCGAAAGCTTTAAATGATATTAATGAGGTGCCTGGGTGGCTCAGTCAGTTAAGCATCCGACTTCGGCTCAGGTCATGATCTTACAGTTCATGAGTTCGAGCCCTGCATCAGGCTGTCTGCTGTCAGTGTCCACTTTGGATCCTCTGTCCCCCCCTCTCTGCCCCACCCCACACTCTCTCTTTCTCTCTCTGTCCCTCTCAAAAATAAATATTTTAAAAAACTCTTAAAAGAAAAAGGAAATGAAGTTAAAGATCAGAAAGTGCTAGAAGTATTAAAAGCACCAGCACAGGGACACCTGGTGACTCAGTTGGTTAAGCGTCCGACTTGAGCTCAGGTCACAGTCTCGTGGTCCATAGGTTCGAGCCCCGCGTCGGGCTCTGTGCTGACAGCGTGGAGCCTGGAGCCTGCTTCAGACTCTTCTCTGCCTCTCCCCTGCTTGTGCTCTCTCTTTCTCTCTGTCTCAAAAATGAACATTAAAAAAAAAGTACCAGAGTAGGGCCTTACAGATGCCAGTTCGTGGTCCTGAACTCAGCTGTCTGCATCAGAACTGCCTGGGAAGAATTTTGTAAAACAGAGATTCGGGGACCTCACCCTCAGAAGTTTCAATCTGATGTTCAATCTGATCAGTATTTTTAATGCGTCTCGGTGACCTTGATGCATAACCACTGCGCTAGACCATGGCGTGTCAGGGTCAGCAGCAGTGCTGGTAAATATTCACGACATAGCCTCCCGAGATGATCGGTCAGAGAAGAGGGAGGAGGAGCATGGGATTTGAAGTCCGACTTGTGCTTGAAAACAGGCTCTGCCACTAACAAGTTAGGTGACTGGTAAACTTACTTCATGTCTCCAAACATCCCCCAATTGTTAAGGGGGGTTAAATAATGCCACAATAAGAAAACTTAAACGAAATAATGACTATAAAGTCCCTGGCATAAAGAGCAAAATAAATGGTAGGTATATGGGGGGGTTGGGGGGGTGGGGGGGCGGAGCTACAAGTCGATCTGTAGAGAGATGACTGATGCAACAGCTTCCATACCTAGAAAGAACAGGATCTGGAGGAACAGTCGTTCAGCGTCTTCTTCCTCTTGTGGATCCCATGAGCATAAAATACTTGGGGGCTGGTTTTGTGCCTGCTGCCACTACTAGAAATAGCCACCAGAGACAGCTATTTTGCCCCTGTCTGATATTTTGAATCTAACCACAGTTGGGGTTTTTCCCTCTCTCCTTCTTTAAAGAAACAGAAAGTGGAGCCAGGCCCGCTGTCTGATCCTGGAAAGCTTCCTCGTGCAGACTGGGCATAGGGTGATCTCAGCATCCCCTGAGTGCAAAACAGGCCCCATTAAGGGCAGGTGGTCCCCTCCTGCCCTTTGCCCTTCCCAGGGCTGGGCCCTCTGGCTCCTCTGCTTCTGGAGAAAGCCCTCTTCACAACACCCAGGACCTCAGACACTTCTGCCCCTGACCCATCCATTCCCACGCTCGGCCCCAGGCCCTGGCTGACTGCCGGTGTGGAGGGCTGGCTTTGAGTCCTCTGTGGCTGAATAATCCTGTACTCTCCACGGAACCTCTGAGCCTCAGTCTTTTGGCCTGCACAGCATCCGTTCACAGCATTATCATGAGGGATAATGAGATAATACATGTGAAAGGGCTTATAATTGGCAAGCGCCAAGCCAGTGTCCCGCATTAATGTCAACATCTAGCAGGAGGCCTCGAGCCGGCATCCCACAAGTACCCCTCCTTCTCCGCCACCCTTCGCCCCTATTCCTTCCCCCAAGGGACGGGCAAGAAAGCTGAAGAATTCTTCTGCTCGGTTTAATTCATTTACCCGCGTTGAAGCCCAGGATGTTTATGCACACACCTGAAAGCCCCATGTGGTCACATCGGTCCCAACAGGTCTGGTGATTTCTTCTTTGTAAATCCACAGTGACCTGGAAGGGGGGGCGGGGCGGGGCGGGGGTGGCTCTTGCGACAAGAAGACCCACACGCTTAGAGAAAGGGAACCTTCGGGTTAAGACAGTGATCCTTCAAGACCCTACTAGGAGTCTCCCAAAGAGCTTTGAGATCAAAGAGAAAACGTCACTTTGGCACTGGGCCAGTGACAAAGACACGAACCAGAAATGTAGAGCTTTTACGTCCAGAGCTGCCCAAGCCTGGGGGGAGAAAAGAACGTCCCACTTTACTATGCCTCAGGTTCCTTGTCTGGAAAATAGACATAATAATAGCCCTTCCCAGGGCTTCACAGGGTTTTCAGGAGGGTGATACCAAATTACTGCAATAACAAAAATAATGTTCAGCACATGTCAGACACCGTTTTCAGTGTTCTACGCTTAAATCCTCAGGACGACTCCACGTGAGAGGTACTATTATCCCCAATTTCTAGACAAGGTAGCTAAACATAAAGAACAATAGCTTTAAGAGTGCTTATCAATGACCGTCATGATGAATATACAGCAATTGTGTGACAGCTGCATGCAGTTGTCGTGCATATCCACCAGACTGGGGAGGCTCTCCCTCCAAAGACCAGGCAGCAGAAGAATCTGGAGGAGGCTGGGAGGCTGGGTCCCAGAGGAACCTGGGAGGCTTCCCTTCAACCGCCACTCCCCCAGCCCCCACACTGGGCCGAAGGTCCCATCCCTTAGCTAGACTTGGAATGTGGCACTCATCTGTGACATTGGGAATTCTCAGAAATGATAATGAGGGCAAAGAGGGTTTTTTTAATCTTATTTTTAATTTCTAAGAGAGAGGGAGCGAGAGCACGGGCAAGGGAGGGACAATGAAAGAGGGAGACACAGAATCCGAAGCAGGCTCCCGGCTCTGAGCTGTCAGCACGGAGCCCAGCGCCGGGCTCCAACCCATGAATCTGGGAGATCGTGACTTGAGCCAAAGTCAGACACTTAACCGACTGAGCCACCCAGGGGCCCCAAGGTTTTGTTTCGTTATTTGTCAGGCACTGTGCTAAGCATTTAATAGGCATTGTTGTTGTTTTTTAACAATCTTTAGGGCTATTGATACAGCCATTTTACATTGAAGGCTTAAGAAACGTAAGACTCCAGCGAGTGGTCAGCAAGCAATAGGCCAGGTGCCAGGCACCTGTTTTTGTAATTCAAGTTTTAATGGAACACAGTGGTGCCCATTCATTTCGGTATCGTTTGCGTTTGCTTTTGCGCTACGACAGCAGAATTGAGTACTTGTAATAGACACCACCTAAGGCCTGTAGGCCTAAAGTATCGCTTGGCCCTTTAAGAAAGCTTACCACTCCCAGGGCACTTGGGTGGCTCAGTCGGTGAAGACTCTGACTTTTGATTGAGTCCCGTGTGGGTCTCTGAGCTGACAGTAGGGAGCCTGCTGGGGATTCTCTCTCTCCCTCTTTCTCTGCCCCTCCCCCGCTCACACATGCACGGGACAAGCTGTGTCTCTCTTTCAAGGTAAATAAACTTAAAAAAAAAAAAAAAAAAAAGGTTTACCCATCCCTGCTTTGGAACCCGACCGCCTGCACTTCAGCTCTGGCTCCACCTTTTGTCAACTGTGCAACCTTGAACAAAGTTATTTCTCTTCTCTGACCTCTGGCTTCCTCATCTATAAATTGGGGATAATAATAGAATCTGCAGCGAAGGATTGCTGTGAACCTTGCCGTTAATACACTGATTTGCAAAGTATGACCTCACATACAATAGCACGTCACCTGGGAACCAGAAATGCAAATTCTGCCCCACTCCAGGCCTACTAAATCAGAAACTCTGGGGCCAGGGCCAGCAATCTGGGGATTCCGGAAACCCACTGAAACCTGAGAACCACCGACACTATATTGAAAGCCCTTGCATGCACTAAGGGCAAAGGTCTGCTGTTATGACTACATTTCATCAATCTCTATGCGTTTTGTGGGTTTGTCTTGAAAATCAGCCTTAACGTCAAAAGTCAAGTGACTCGACTTGGACTTTTCTTTTGTATCCACCTAGTACCAAGAACACTTTCGGTGCTTATACAGTGGTTGAACAGTTTCTTTCTTTCTTCCCCCCCACCCCCCTTCGGGTTTGTTTGTGCTTGTCTTTATTTTATTTATTTATTTTTATTTGTCATCAAGTTAGCTAGCATACAGTGTAGGCTTGGCTTCAGGAGTAGATTCCTGGGATTCATCCCTTACCTACAACACCCAGTGCTCATGAACAATTTCTAAAGGAGAGATTGTTTTCCTGGGATCTATGAAGCGGAGTGGCCTGGGGTACGTGGCTGGGCCTCAACAAATCTTTGAGTCCCCTGAAGTTATGCACAAATGTTTGCGCGTACAGCTTTGCGTTTTTCTCTGTGGATGCCCCAATATTTTCATCACATTCTCAAAGATTCCCCAGGATTTTAAATAGCACTCCTCTAGGACACAAGCAGCCATGGGTTAAGACAAAGAACCCTAAGTGCCATTGTATTGAAATGAGGTGCCCTAGGGGCGCCTGGGTGGCTCAGTCGGCTGAGCGTCAGACTTAGGCTCAGGTCATGATCTCGAAGTCCATGAGTTCAAGCCCCGCGTCGGGCTCAGTGCTGACAGCTCAGAGCCTGGAGCCTGTTTCGGATTCTGTGTGTCCTTCTGTCTCTGAACCTCCCCCATTCGTGCTCTGTCTCTCTCTGTCTCAAAAATAAATAAATGTTAAAAAAAATTAAAAAAAAAAATAAATGAGGTGCCCTAGAGCAATCCTTACCCATTCCATGGAGCACAGGGAGCCACAAAATAGCCTCCTCTCTTCTGTTCTTTATTTCCCCTTCTCTGCCCTTGCCCCAGTCGTCTCCGCCCTCCTCCTCCTTGATCCTCTTTCTCCTTGGAAGACTGCTTCTCTTTTTCCAGCTGCTAAAGAACGTGGGGTAGACAACGCTGCATCACATCATGGAGATGGCTATTTAATTTGAGATGAGTGTTTTGTTACTCATTGCTGGGGGGGGGGTCCCTTTGATCCACCAACATTTGCTTCTTTTATCCCCATGTAGTGCATACATTAGTGCCCTGAATGCTTCCTGGTCTTGTTGTCTTTTAGATGCCATCAGAGATTATTTATTCGGGGAAAGCAGATGGATATCTTGTTTAATGTCAAAATAATTACTATTTGGTTGGCCTCATAGTTTATTTACACTTCCAATGTTAGTATGTTTACATCAAAAGAGCAGTGCTAAAATTATATTTTATCTGTCAAAGTAAACAGGATAGGACAAACAACGCTTTTTAACCCAATTTTTCTATCTGAGGAGTTGGTTTATTAAAATGGTTAGGAGATAACGGAACCAACTGGGAATGGTCATTCAAGTTGAAATGCACAGCTGCGTGTTTTCTATTTGTATAAAAGCAGGAAAGAAGCAGTAAACAATGCTTTAAAGGAGGAGCAGCATAACGCAGTGGTTCAGGATAGACTTTAGCTCCAGTTTCAAATCTCAGCTAATAATCCCAGAGATAATGTACCCGCTATTTCTCTTTTCAATGAATCACCGTAAGCTAGTCCATCTACCTGGAAGGGTTCCTCCAGCCACACACCTTTATCTTTTGCATTTAGCAACTTTTATTGCTAAACTAGTTCTCTGTTTTACCGAAGAAGTACAAGGGAAGAAAGCTCTCTTGGCAGGTTGCCCCTACTACGGCACTTGGGAAGAGCCACAGGGGATGGGGATTCTATAATCTTGGCCTCCAGTGGGACCCCTTCTGGTTATTTTGACCTTACTCTTGTGCCTTATATGAGTTCTTTATTTATCATACTGCAGCCTCCTATCACAATACATACGTATTGTATTAGTACACGCTAATTCATTAATCTCATCAATTCAGATTGCTTCTAGTGGCTTTTCAGCAGTTTTGCTAGCTGTTTGATAGAATACATGTGTTCGTTTAAACTCCGGTCTGCTGTCTCAAGTTCAAGTTATATTCTCTAGTTTACTATGGCTCATACAGACTCATCTTTCTTCAAGCTGTCATTTTTTAAAACACTTCTCTACATCCTGGGAGGAATGCATTTAGAAATGGCTGTATTCGTGTGCTAGGTTGCCAGGTTTGGGGTTTGTCCCAGATCTGAGGGCTTTGAATTTCTCTCTCTGCCATGGAAAGAATCAGGACTGGAAAAGAAGGCTGCCTGAGCCCATTATGTTCCCAGAAAGTAAGACAGCGTGGGGCTGGCTTCTTAACTTCCCCAAAGTTCCCTGGCAGGGGCCCAGGATCCCCACAAAACATATGCTCTGTCTTGCACAAATTAGATGGCATTCTTGGTCCACATGGCAGGGGACACACATCCCTACACAAATTCCTCACATGTGTCCGGCATTAAAGACCTGACAATACTAACGTCCTATTATTGCAACACCAGGAATTTTAAAAATACAACATTCAAAACTGGGCTAGGCTGGGCATGATAGTAGGCTACAATGTGTCAATCTTTACTGAAACAGCAATTTCATTAGGTCAGAATAGGAGTGTCACGGTGAGATATAATCCTGTGTGATGGAAATAAACAGATTCTTAGACCTAAAAAGGACCTTAAGAGGCCATTGAGGCCTCTTTTGATATTAAAAACCTTAGAGAACTACATCAGTTGACAAAAAAGTTGAAAAGCGTAGGATGCGGCAAAACGATATATACTGCCGGTAGGTGGATAAGGCAGTCCAAACGTGTTGGAGAACAATCTGGTAAAAATCTAGAAAACTCAAATATGTACATACCTGATGATCATCTATTCCACTTCTAAGAGCTATATTTTTTGGGGGGGGGTGGAAATCTCACATAAATTCCCACAGAGACACGTAAAAAGATGCTCACTGCCGATTGGTTTTAACAGCCAAATGTCAGAAACAACCTGAGTCACCAATGGAGAGACAAACAAATCACGATCCATTCATGCAGTATAATACTATATAGCAGTTAAATCAACTGAGCTATGGGTATCAGCATGAATAAACGTTGGAGACCATGCTGAGTACAAAAAGTAAGTTGCTGAAGGAAGTGTATACAGTGTGATGTCAGTTGTGTGGAAGTTAAGACTCCACACGGATACACGCACACCCAAGAAAAGGATAAAGACACAGAAAGGCAGAATGGACACTTACTTCCTAAAAATGCTGTCTCTGAAGAGGCCAAGCAAATCAAAGGGAAATAAAAGGAGATTTCAACGGCATCTGTAAAAACTTATGACTTAAAAAAATAGATCTGAAGGAAATACAACAAATGCTCCTGGAATGGGAACACGGATGTATATTTTTTAATTATTTGTGTATTTGAAATTTTTTTAATTCCCTAAACTTTTTGCACATATGCCCTTTGTCATGGCTCTCCTAATGCAGTCAGCATGTCAGCTGGCCTTTTTCTCTCATTCCATTGCCACATAGACTCCTTTATGATACTAACATCTTTCATCCTCCTATCCTGACATGGCTTGGATTTCAGAAGAAATACTTTTTTTTTTCCTAGTAACTTCTTTCTACCCTCAAGTCCACTCGTTTGGAGAACTGGAAGTTATTTCCAAGATAAATTAAATCATCAACGTCCAGACAGAATCACTCCTCGGCCAAGAGATCTCATCCTTCTCGGGCATTTCCACTCTCCACATGGATGCCCTGACACCTCTCCATCTAATTTCACTAGCGAATTTACAAAGGGACTGTTGGTTCCTCCCTCTAGATCATTAATAACTCTGTCAAGCATTTCCATCTCCTGGTTCCATCCAAGCTTGAGGAGAGAACTCCCTGTCATTACAGACATTAAAGTTGCCAAAACACTCGTGGAGGACTGTCCCCTCGCTCACCCTCCTGTGTGTTTTCTCAAGGTAAAAAAGAAAATGTAAAGAATATATTGCATGATGAAAGGCAACTTGTTATCCTGGCTTACCCCACCCATGCCCTCACATCTTCTTTGCAGTCAACCCCAACTTCGAGAAACTTACCTCTATTTCAGAGCATCAGGTCAAGGTTAGCTGGATAGAAACACCAACATTCAGGGGCGCCTGGGTGGCGCAGTCGGTTAAGCGTCCGACTTCAGCCAGGTCACGATCTCGCGGTCCGGGAGTTCGAGCCCCGCGTCGGGCTCTGGGCTGATGGCTCAGAGCCTGGAGCCTGCTTCCGATTCTGTGTCTCCCTCTCTCTCTGCCCCTCCCCCGTTCATGCTCTGTCTCTCTCTGTCCCAAAAATAAATAAACATTGAAAAAAAAATTTAAAAAAGAAAAATAAAAAAAAGAAACACCAACATTCAAATTTTCTGTATAAAACCTTCAAACAGACTAAATGAGAGAGAAAGGAAACAGATACATTGGTACAAGTCTTCTAAATAGATAGAAATGAGGAAATTTAGTGCTTGGGATGTTTACAAGCCCCCATCATCGTCTATCCTCTACTCTCTCCAAGAAGAAATAATGACAATGTTGAAAATTGTAGGTGGGGGAAATCTGGACTATACTGAATAATCTTAAAGATAAAAGCATAGGTCACTTAAAAGGGGGTAAGGTCAAAATTTTGGAAGTAGGAAAAAGAAACCTATTTCTGTTATGTGCCTCCATAAATTTTATAAGCATGCTCTCATTCATGATAAATTATTATTATTGTGGAACAGATGGATGAATCTCAATCATTATACTATAATGGAAGATTAAACATTTTCTTAACTTCTATTCATCAAATTAAGTCTTTATACTCACAACAAAGGACAATGCATCAATGTTATCATTAGGGCTTTTTTAATATAACTTTAGCGTGAAGCATAATAAGACATGATTAATGTACTGACAGAAGTAAATACTAAACAACACACATTAGTCTAGATTAGAATCGCTATTTTAGTTCTCTTGTTTTGTGGCTTCTCAGTCCTCTGTGAATTTGGTCAAAGAGAAACAACCATCAGAATCATTTGATCCTTGGGGCGCCTGGGTGGCGCAGTCGGTTAAGCGTCCGACGTCAGCCAGGTCACGATCTCGCTGACCTGGGAGTTCGAACTCCGGGAGTTCGAGCCCCGCGTCGGGCTCTGGGCTGATGGCTCGGAGCCTGGAGCCTGTTTCCGATTCTGTGTCTCCCTCTCTCTCTGCCCCTCCCCTGTTCATGCTCTGTCTCTCTCTGTCCCAAAAATAAATAAATGTTGAAAAAAAAGAAAATTTAAAAAAAAAAAAAAAAAAGAATCATTTGATCCTTTTTCCTAGGTGTTCCTTTTCAGCCACACCTTTGCTTGTGAAATGTTACCTACTCCCTAAAGCTGGGGGGTGGGAGTGGGGTCTGGAGAGGGAAAGGGAGACAGTCTTTGTTCAGCCCCCAATGAGACAGGTTTCTCATCTGGCTGAGTTCTGTGTCACACTTAACAGACTGGAAGGTCTGAGAGGGATAGAGAGAAATCTCAGGACCTATAGTTCTTCTGGTCTACCACACCCCAACATGCAAGACTGCCCAAACCACTCCAGATCCAAAAACATACCTCGTCTTTACAACATTGTAGAAGACAGTTTCACAATCTCCCACAAGAATGTATTTCAGCACTTTCCATTGTATCAAGCACTCATTTGTAGAGATACACTTAAAGAACCGACAGCAGCAGAACACTACGTAGTGAGGCAAAGAGCACTGAACGTGGAATCACAGGACCCAAAGTCAAACCCCTGATCTTCCACATTACGGACAGGAGGACCTCCCACGTGCTCTTTAGTCTTTTTTTTTTTTTTTTCCTCTTACTGGTAACATCTGTCGCCTTCTCTGACCAAATGCACATTAAACATCTTGCATGTAACACCTCAGTTTATGCATTAGGAAACTTCTCATTATGTAGGTCTTATTATCCCCTTTTATACCGAGTGTTGTTACCCTTGTTAATTTATAAAGAATCGGAATGCAATAAAATGGGAAGACTCCAAGGAAAAATTGCAAGACTAGTTAACCAGCTTCACGATAGTTCAATAAAATATCAATAATTAAATATTTGATAACACAATAAACAGCATCAACTATCAATTGGTGTATATCAGCATGCTACTTACTAAGCATGGTGATCCCCAGTTGGGATATGCGCTGTAATTTTTAAGATGAAAATAAATTTCCATAGCAAAGTGTCCCATCAACCCAGCACAATTTTGGAGGTAATTTTTTCGATCAATATAGCATAACAAAGCAGGGTGCTAAGTTTGAGGGAGAAAAACAATGCTCCACAGAGGCTGTATAAAGTAGAAAAGCAGCAAGACCAAGTAATGACCCTATGTTTATTTCACCTTCCGGAGAGAACCTTGTCCCACACAACAAGACCTATCCCAGCCTTTCAAGAACTGATGTAAGAAAGTTAGCGGGATGTTTTTGTTTCGATGCATGCAACACGGGAACAATTGCTCCAACCTCTGACACCCAAGTAACCCTCATATACATGAAGCTTTTTTGGTAATGATCCAGAAGCCATGTCAGAGCTTGGGGCACCCTGAATCATCATTTCCCACATTAGTTATCACTGAACAGAACTGTCACTTCAGAAACTATGCAAAGAGAGGCAGGAGGCAAACACACAGTTTGGATTCCAGATAAAGGACTTACGGTATCTAATCTAATTCTAAATCTTTATTTAGGGGCGCCTGGGTGGCTCAGTTGGTTAAGCAGCTGACTCTTGGTTTTGGCTCAGGTTATGATCTTATAGGCTCTGCACTGACAGTGCAGAGCCTGCTTGGGATTCTCTCTCTCCCCGCCTCTCTCTCTGCCCCTCCCCTACTCATGTGCACTCCCTCGCTCTCCTTCTCTCTCTCTCTAATAAACTTTAAAAAAATAAATCTAAATCCTTATTTAAATCCCATTGCCTTTTACCTTTATACTTGAAAGAAGAGATGAACACTTGGGGGCATAGGTAAGATGCTACTGTGAAAATAACATAGCCAGGTTCTGGAAAAAAGCAGGAATGGAAGCAAGCCCTGACAGACGTGGGGGTTATCGCATACAACACATAGTTTAGTGCGGAAGCCAGAGAGCAGATTTGTTGTTGTCAAAGGATAGAAGGTGTTAACTGAATGAATCTGATCACAAAACGGTATGTTTAATGTGATCTTCTTCTGTTAAAAACACATGCAGATAGGGGCACCTGAGTGGCTCCTTCGGTTAATCACCTGACTCTTGATCTCAGCTCAGGTCATAATCTCTCTGTTTGTGGGGTTTGAGCCCTGCATCAGGCTCCACACTGAGCATGGAACCTGATCGGGATTCTCTCACTCCTCTCTCTCTCTCTGCCCCTTGCCAACTCTCACACGTGTGCGCGCGCGCTCTCTCTCTCAAAATACATAAATTTTAAAAATACATTAGGGGCGCCTGGGTGGCGCAGTCAGTTAAGCGTCCGACTTCAGCCAGGTCACGATCTCGCGGTCCGTGAGTTCGAGCCCCGCATCGGGCTCTGGGCTGATGGCTCAGAGCCTGGACTCTGTTTCCGATTCTGTGTCTCCCTCTCTCTCTGCCCCTCCCCCGTTCATGCTCTGTCTCTCTCTGTCCCAAAAATAAATAAACGTTGAAAAAAAATTTTTTTTTAAATACATTAAATTTAAAAAACACGTGCTTATACACATCCACCCGGAAGTACATTTGATCAAGGTGGAAACAGGGGTAACCCCTGGGTAGTAAGAACACGCTTCTGTTTTCTTATTTTGATCTATATTTTCTAATTTTCTTCAATGTTCAAGCACCGATTTTATTGTAATTAAATATTATGCTAAGGCAATTATTTACTTGAAATGGATTACCTTCTCCACACGTTTTATAGTCTTAGTTCCCAGCTTCCCCCCTTTGTCTTTTCACCACGGCCTCGGCCACAGGGTAAGACTAGCATTTTCCCTTCAGTTTGGCTGTTGAAAGGGATCATTCCTGAAGACTGTGCTGGGGGGCTGTGATTGTTCCTGTGATTGTCTTTCCTGCCCCCCCAACATACACACACACGCACGCACGCACATGCTTCTAACTCATACCTGAGATTGATGTTAAGTTTCACTAGTTATTAGCTCTACAGCCCAGACAAGGGAATGAACTTCTCTCAGCATCAAATTCTTCAACTGTGAAACATAGCTGATGACACTTACCTTAAGGTGTGTTGCATGAATTAAGTGAGGAAGTACATGTAAAAACATGGCCGACACTTGTAAATGGTTGAGCCCCCCAATACTATATTGTTTATATAATTTCATTTTTAGCAGACACTTTTCTGCTATATTATTTGGGCACTTTACTGTGGCAGTTATGTGAAGAAATTATTGCCTGGGGCTGCTGACAGATTGAACCGTGAATCTCTAGGACTATAGGAGCTGAAGCCTAAATATGATTTCTCACCTACAAAAACCACTGAAGCAGTTAGAGAAAAAGGAAACTGCAGTTATCCACTTTCTTATTGTCAGGAAACAGAAAATTGTTGCCTGATAATCTGACAAGAATGGAGATAGCAAAGGAGATGAGAATAAAATGCTATTATCTCAGTTCACAACTGGAGAGAGAAATGCAGAAAGGTCCCGGCATTACCTTCACCTATTAGAGATATTAGAAGGGTTGATTGGAGAGCTCATCCTAATCTGATGTCAAGAATCTATTGCTGTAATCAGCTGTCCCAAGCCTTTTCTGTCCACCTCCAAAAGTGTCCACCAATATCTCTGATAGACTTGCCAAGAATGTGGCTTGCGTAGGAAAATAAGCAGCCAACTTTCTGGCTACTGGCCAAACGAAAGACTTGAGAACAGAGTTAAGTCTAAATGGATTTTTTTAGTGGAAGACTCTAGCATATGCAATGTAAATCACATCTTTAGTCTCTTCTATGAAACCAGTAAAATTTTCATTGTTCACAAATGCTTTGGAGAACATGGATCCTTTCTGATCAGTTTAAGGAAATGCCGATTCCTGCCTCAAGTTGTCATGGGGCCATTATGGAGACTGCCCTCGGGGCCAGCCAGCATAGAGCTCATTGTGCTCTGGGTAAGTTTGAGATCCTGTTTAGTGCCTCGGTCAAACCCACCTTGGCAAATCCATACTGATAGCAATGCCACGTGAAGGCTTTCATCACATGACTTTCATCATCGATTTAAGTCAGCAAGGTAACATGTTCAGTGACGCTACATAGAAACTGTCTAACTCCACCACTCATCTAGTCCAATGTGCCCCCAGACCACACTCCTCGAGCCTAAGACCTCCTGGTTCCATTCTTGTCCTTCTGCAGCTCATCCCTCATTACCTCCAGAACATACCATCCCTGAGGGGCCCTGTGAGCCTATTATTAAATAATACTGCCTAATCATTTGGAAATTAATTCCCCCCCACACCTTTTTTTTTTTTTTTTTTTAATTTCAAGACTAAATATCACTTACTGCTCCAAACGATGCTTCTTGGGTTTCAACAGACCTCCATCTCTTTTCACATAAATGCTAAGAGTTCACATCATTCTTCAGAACCGAATTAAGTTCCACAAATGGACTGAGCTCGTATGAGGGTCAGGATTTGGTGCAACAAACAGAGACTGTCCTAAGTTTCTCAAGGAGATTGAATAAAGGGAACTGGGTTGTTTCAAACACTGGAAAGGTTCAAGAGGGAAAAGTCAGGAGGCCTCCGCTAGGCTGGGTCACGAGCTCCCGAGACCGTCAACACGACACAATGGTGTTTCGGCTCCTGGGGCTGCCATGGTCCCAAGTCCTCCTCCCAGGAAGCTAACATCCCCACAGCGGAACATGGAGTCTAATAACTGCCTACGCTTGGCACTCGCAGAGCTCGCGTCTTCCACTGCAGGGAGATAGCTGCCACCTAACGTCTGCCTTCCGAATTGCATCTAAGTCCCCTTGGAAGGCTGGACATAATTCACACGCAGATTCCCAGCTGCAATGCAACCGAAGAAATATAGCTTTTAGCTCCAGCTTCTTCAAGTAGAAGGGGGATAGCTAGTGGAGACCATGGCTTTCAATAAGATACAATGCAACAAACTGCACTGTCACTCAGTAAGAGATTTGATATAGGGAATTAGATTCTTTCTTTTTTTTTTTTTTTAATGTTTCTTTATTTTTGAGAGAGAGCGGGAGGGAGGGAGAGAGAATCCCAAGCGGGCTCTGCACTGTCAGCACAGAACCCAATGCGGGGCTCAAACCCACAAACTGCGAGATCATGACCGGAGCCGAAACCAAGAGTCAGACACTCAACCGACTGAGCCACCCAGGTGCCCCTAGATGCTTTCAAACAGTGAAATATAAAGTATATTTCATTCCGCCAATATAAAATAGTAATGATTCCTAGAGCTAAGTTATGGATAGAGGGGGAGGCATTCTATTCTGTACTTCCACATGTGTTTGCAGGTTGTTTTTCTTCTTTGCATGTGTGTACTTGTGAGTCCCCATTTGCCATCCATTCAGATCCACTTTCTCCTCTTCTCTCAGTGACTCTGCTTCTCTAGACGACATCACTTGGCCTCCCTTTCTGGTCGTCGTCTAGTCGAACTTGACTGACTGGCGTCTCCTGCAAGAGGCCAGAGGGTATAAGAAGAGGGAGCCCAGGTGTTTCTTCTTTCTCTCCCTCCCTCATCTGAGTGGATCACTTATTTGACAGTGGCTGTGCCCTCTACTATTACAGCTGCTGCCCAGTGGTCCCTCTATTGAGGCTCTGACTTTTCATGGGCTCTTGGAACCCTGTGCCCTCCCTGTAATAATGGGGGACAATGGCTTCCTGCTGTCGCTAATGTCTGGTGCCTCAACATCCTCTGTTGCTTCCCTTATCCCTATTCCCATATCTGCAACTCTCCCTTTCATTAAAAACCACTTGAACCCATCTAACTGGAGCTCTGCTTCCCTCAAGACCATCCTCTCATCTCAGAGGCAGCTCGCCACCCCCTCCAACAGGGCCCACACATCCTCCCACTCTTCACTTTTCCCTCCCCTGCCTACACCCACACTACCGAGCCTTTGTGCCTCCTGCCCAGGATCGTGCATTATGTAACATAATTTATGAATTAATTGGTAGCGTGAAAGTTTCTCCAAGATAAGCTTTCTCAATTTTAAGAGGAGGCATATGCTGTACTACAGAAATATCAATATTATGGTAAACACTTTAGGCAAAAGTTGGGAACATGCTTGGAGGAGATTGGTCTATAGAGCCCAGAACCTATAAAGAGGAATGCCTGTATGTTCAGAAGCCCGTTCCTAAGTAAATGATAAAATTTGATCTGAAATTTGGAAAACAGAGAGCACGCCCCTTAAGGACAGAGATTTTGTCTTGTTCTCAGTTCTTTCTCCAGCATCTGCCACAGCATATGACACATGGTAAAAATTGCATACATGTTTAGGTGAAGGAATCAAAGAGTAAACATGGCAGGAAGCTAGTTGATCCTTTGTGTCTCAGCCATCCCAACACCTCCACACCTGTGATTTTCTGGGGCACCATTTATTCATTATCCATCAACACAAAACCCACATTTGGCCCTTAGAATTCTCACTGTGCTCTTGGATGAGTCTTAGCGCCCTCACTGGGTCTTAGCGCCCTCATTGGCAGGAAGGCCAGAGTCAGAGACTGTCAACATTTACGACTAAAACAAAATTAAAAATGCTTTTACCACATTTTTTTATTTGGTGGGTGCTCTTGCTCTGTTTGATTTTATCTGGTTGATTGCTTCGGTAAACTACGGGTTTGTTTTTTGGCACGAATATGGCATTTTGAGATAGCATATGTTCCTAAGATAATGTCCCACTTGTGTTGACATTAACCACTTTATAGGAATTGCCTGAGGCACCCTGACCATGCACAAGTTTATCTTTCAGAAAGGTTTACCTTTGTATAAGAGCTCGCGAGGGAAGGCCAGCCTAAATTAGAAGCCATTTTTTTTAAGTGGGGGACAAAACGCCTCACTGACAAAAATATGCTAACCAACATCATGGTTAGCAATTATCCAAAACTGAGAGGCAAAGTACATTCCATAGCCATAAACAACTGCCAATACAGAGCAAAAATCGAAAGCCTAAGCTTTTCAAATAAATTGCAGTTTCTGAAAAGATAAACCAAATTGGGGAAACTATTAAAACCTAGATTAGAGTATTTCTCTTCTACCATCAACTTTGTCAGAAATAATACAAATCCTTAAGCATCTTTAACTAGAGGTAAACAATCCATTCTCAAACAGAGGAAATAATGACATGCAAACCAATGCTATTAAAGACTAGATTAAGAAAGTCCTAGCTCAAAACTATAGACATAGTAAAACTAAAAGAATAAAGGCCATATCCCCATAATTACTCTCTATCTAAACCAGAAATAATTTGTGACTCCAAGCTAGTCTAATGTATCGCATGTGAATAATTACGGCTTCATCAGAACTTTTCAAATAGTGCCCATTATTTTGGGCAACAGACACTAACCTCAGCCAAGCAGAGTTCTTACCTTCCTAATTTAGAGATTTACCTCAGAAGTTATCGCTGAATTGTGGGCAAAATTAACTTGAGAATAGGAATGTAAGTGGTATGAGAATTCCTTTTGAGGAGGGTGCCATCTTTGTTGGGAAAGTTTCTACTTTGGGTAGGAGGTGGAAACAGTAACGCTTACCAACTCTGCTATGGTTTCTTTATATTTCCTAGCCCCTTAAACTGGGTAGAACCACATGGGGCACCTTCTGGCCAGTGGATTTTGAAAAGGACATCACGTGTTGCTTTGAAGTAGAAGCATACAGGGGGACTCGAATGCGTTGAAATGGCAGAGCCTCTGTCAGCCTGAGTCCCTGAGTGGCTCTATGGAATAGAGCTCCTCGATGACCCATGTTGGACGTCTACCAAGAATGAGGGGAAAAAAGTTGTGGTGGAAGCCTGTAAGCTTTTAGAGTTAATATGTTATGTCACCTATCCTGACTAATACAGATCACAAGATCAGATCTTGAAAAACCTAGGTGTTCCCGAAACTGATCGGCATGAAGAATTCTGTCCTTGTTCTAAGAAAGAAAAAGATAGAGAGTAATATAGGCAGGAAATGAAGAAAGGCTGTGAGTTATACAATGAAATCTCTACCCGTAACTGCCAAATCTTGAGTAAATGCTACAAAAAAACTCACAAAATACTTGTTATGGACGGATTATCCGTAAGGCAACTCATCTTTGCACAAGAATGGGGCAGCAATAGAATAGAAGCAATGTACTTACTCTCAGAAGCAGGAAGACAACACCACTAGACAGTCTTAAGAAATTTTCATCTCATGAATAGGGGGATTGAGGCCCTCCTGTGTCAAACTGAAGGGTCAAGGAAGCTTAAGCTCTCTTTTTTGTTCAGACTATCGGACTACTTACTACAGTCACAGGAAAAGGTTTTTTACCCTTAAACAAAAAAAAACTTACTTTCTCTAGATTAATAAAATCCAGGCAGTCTAGTTAGATGATCATAGAATCTCAGAACCTCAAGTTCGGAAAGAATATTAAAGGTCAGCTGCTTTGACCATTCCTATTCTCTCTTTCTCGGGTAATCCCACCAGGTGGCTTCTGATATCTGCTCGAACATCTCCAACGGCAGAGAATTCAGTCTCTTCTAAAGCAACCCACTCCACCTCTGCATTGCTTTGACAGGCTCTAAGTTCTCCCTTACACTGAGCTAAAGTCTCTCTCCCTGTAACTTTCACTCAGTGGCCCAAGTTCTACCTCTTGAGGTATACAAAACAAGTACGATGCCTCTTTCATAAAAGAGGTCTTCAAAGGCTTAAAGGCAACAACAATCACGTCCTCCTCCTCCAAAAGTTATTTTTGGAAAAGCATTACCCATATTCCCTTCACCAAGCCTGGATGAGGTCTGTCCCTTTTCTTCTACTAATTACTCTGCCCTTCAGAAGTGGGTTAGATGGCAGGAAGGGGGAATAAAAGGAAATACAGATCATGTTAATATCATGTTAATATCAACTGAAGACCTAATTAAGCAAGATTTCTTGTCTGCTCATTACCTCCTCATGAATCTCAGCTCAGGAGCCCCATTAAATGGGTGAGAACTAGAGTTGCCTTTTGAGTAAATCAAGTAAGAACTGCCCCTCCTGGTATCATTTGAGGCTACGCCAGAGCCTTCTGCCTCAAAATCCTAAACTCAACACAAAGCTTTTGGCCATTACTTCTTCTTTGGATAACTGGGGTTTCCCTGATTCACCACCATAACAACAATTCTGAAACATTTCTCTGGCTGCAGCCCACTCACCAAGATAAGACTGCCCATTCTCATTTGCTAGTGACACTCCAAAGATTCAAAGTCAAAGTTGATATGGCTGACACGGTACATCCGGATGGCCCGGAAATGAAGAAACGTTTCTCCTTTATACCTTTCTGACCTCGCTTATAACATGAGTCCCCAATACAGAATGCTCCATATGTCTTACTGAGTTTTCAAATGACTCTTTCAGATTTTATTTTTACCCCATAATTTCTATCACTCAGACAGAGCTCAATGATCCTAAGAGACAGACTACTTGCTCGCCCTTCCCCTCCAGTCTGTAGGCATGTCTTTGTCCACGTTTGGGCTCCTCCTCCTTCTCATGCAAAGCAACCCTTAAAGATTAACCCACCAGATCCTCTAGAGATGCCCACACAAGTCTGAATTCTGGAGTAAATAGAGCTTAGGTTCAAGTTGAGAGCCAGGACTGCATATTTCTGGTTCCTAAAGGTTTTAAAGAGGATGAAATACATTTAGCATACTAGGGCAAAAGGATTCACAAAATAGGCGTGTTTCGGTGACAAAGCACTTGCTCTACATAGCCTAAGGGTAAATGCCAATGCATATTTAAAATGGAATGGGGGGAGTAGAAATAAATTGGAACATCCCCAATGTCAACCTTTGGTTTCATGTCCTAGCTCTTACCAGCTGAGTAACCTTCCGTAGGTTATTTAATTTCTTTGAGATTTCAGTTTTCTCATCCTAAAATACATATAGTATAAATCCCATTCTCATCAGCCCCAACCCCTTTATTTAAGAATTACATGAGGGGCACCTGGGTGGCCTTGATTTCAGCTCAGATCATGATCTGGCGGTTCGTGGGATTGAGCTCCATGTCGGGCTCTGCACTAATGGTGGGAAGCTTGCTTGGGATTCTTTCTCTTCCTCTCTCTGCCCTTTCCCTGCTGTCTCTGAAAACAAATGAATGAACTTTAAAAAAAAGAATTACAGGGGCACCTGGGTGGCTCAGTAGGTTAAGTATCTGACTTCAGTGCCGGTCATGATCTCACGGTTCATGAGTTTGATTGAGCCCCGGATGGGGCTGTCTACCGTCAGCACAGAGCCCTCTTTGGATCCTCTGTCTCCCCCTCTCTCTGCTCTGCCCCTGCTCACACACGTGCTCACCCTCTCTCTCTCAAACATAAAATAAAACGTTTAAAAAATATTATTTTTAAAAAGTAAATAAAAAATAAATTAAAAAAAGAATTGAGATAATATTTGTAACTAGTACAGTGCCTGATATAAAGTAAGGAACCGATGAATGTTCGTTCTTCTCCTTCCCCCACCTGCTCAGCTTCTCTCCTTGTCCTTATCCAAGAAATATAAAGACATGTGGATTAGCCAGAGAGGCTGAACCCACAACTTCAGGTGCAGCAGAGAAAGTAGCCCCCCTCCCCTGGGACAACAAGGTACGGAGCAAGTGTTCTCCTGCAGGCTGCTGGAGAGTACGAGCTTCAGAATGAAATGTAAGGCCACCAGGCTCCATGAGGAACTACAACCACAAACCATAGGTCAGCGATCACAAGTGCTTGGTAGGGAGGGGAGTTGGTGGGGTTTTTTTACCCAGATGGAAAGAAACATTAACAAAACTTCCCCTCCCCCCAAAAAATTCAGTTTATATCTGCGCACGTAGTACACCTACTTGCCTTTTTATCTAAAGAAAGCCAGTGTCTTTTACAAAGTGTTAACAAAATAGTAAGAGTATTCAATAGACGGAGGAACATGTAGCATCTTAGCATGGCATTATACAAAACAATGCGAGCTTAAATAAGAAGCACTTTATCTAAGAAGCCAGCATACAATTATCCAACATGAATAGCAGGGAAAAAAACATTTTAATGCCATACCTTCCTGACTTGCCATATTCCCCAGGGCACCTCAAAAAAAAGGAAGAAATTGTTTTAATACATAAAGCCAGAAGCTTCCCCCACCCCCTCTGCTCCCAAGTCTCTAGCGAGGGAACAGCAAGGCATTAACTCAGAGGGAAGGCTGCCACCTACTGGGCCATCGCTAACATCCCTCAACATTTTCTGTGGGCTTTTCAAGGTCTCCCCGCTTAAAATCCTGATTTGGCCCGAAGCCGCTTAGTTAGTGACAGTGACAAAATCATAACCCAAGACACTACTGCACAGAAACTTAAAAGCTACAACATGAATTAATCATAGGACAACCTCTTGCGAACTTCACAGCAACATTTTTGCTTTAAGCATCAGAGAGCTTGCATTTTCAAAGAGGAGGGGAAAAAAAAACCCTTTCTCTCTAAATTTCTGTTGTTGTTTTCTAAGGACAGAGTGCTTTAATAGTCGGTAAGTGCTGCTAATTGCTCCCTGGACAGCCCTAATCTGGCCATTTCCTCCCTGCCTTTTACTCCATAAATCCTTCAGGAGACTAATATATTGGTTCAGTATCCTCAAAAGGACCCCCTTTGATTGGATTGGTTTACATGTTTACAAATAGTTTCTCTACCCCCACCATTTGAAAGAGCCCATTGTTAGAAAATCTTTTATTATTGATGCTCTGAACAACTCCAGGCTTATCATGTATCCCCAAGATCAACCACCAAACACTTCTTTTTCTTCCTTCCTCTTTCTCTCTCTCTCTCTCTCTCGTTTTTTGTTTTTGTTTTCATTTTAAGAACACACCACCTTGTACTCAAAACAAGCAGAAAATAAGAGTTTTCTGCCTCTAACCGTTCTAGACCTTAGGACAAATCACTGTGCCTCAAAGTCTCCATTCACAACGTGGGAAAAAGAAACCTGCTTTAATAATAATAATGGTTACATTTAATAGGTGCACAGCTCACAGCTCTGTCATGATGGAGACTTTCTCCTAGTCTTTGAACCCCGCCCATGAGGTAAGAATCATCACCCTAAAGAAGAGAGTGATTACCAAGGCCAATCATGTAGTAAGTGGAGGAGACAGAATTCACACTCAGAACTTCCAGTCCGTGGGGACTATTCCTGCTCTCTCCTGCTACTGCTCTTGAGCAAGAGAGGGACTCAGATAACTGAATGCACTCGATGAGGATAAAACTGTATGCAAGCTCACGTTCCAGAAAGAACAAAGGCTATCCTTTGAACTGAGAAGTTGGAAAAACTGGCCCCAAACAAATACTTAGTACTCTAAGATGTAGAAATATTTGCCTATGCGACCAGGCAAACAGGATGGATGGATGCATGGATGCATGGATGCATGGATGGATGGACGGACAGACAGGTAGATATATGGACAGATTGATTAGAAAGAGCTCCTCTGGGGGTGCCTGGGTGGCCCAGTCGGTTAAGCATCCAACTTTGGCTCAGGTCATGATCTCATGGTTTGTGAGTTCAAGCCCCGCATCAGGCTCTGTGCTGACAGCTCAGAACCTGGATCCTGCTTCGGATTCTGTGTCTCCCTCTCTCTCTCCACCCCTCCCCCACTTGCACTGTCTCTCTCTCTCTCTCTCTCAAAGATAAATAGAAATTAAACACACACACACACACACACACACACACACACACACACACACACACAGAAAGAGCTCTTCTGTTTATGACTTCTGTTGCAGAAAGTTGCCAGTTATTCAAAAGGGACATTATCCTCGTTCTTTTTCATTTCAGGCTTTTACCCCTGCATGTTTGCAGATTGCTTAATTACTTCATTGGGCTTTGGAACTCATACATTACAGATACATGATCATCCAAGTCATTACCTGCATATTTTCCCATTAAGAATAATTATAGCTCTTACCACCACTGCCCGTGTACTTACGTCCTGCAGGCCTGGGCACACTGAAGTAATCATCTTTTGAAAATGATCTTGATGGGCGAGTGTTGCATGCACAATCGGTAATGAGCAAGACGAGGTGGGAAGATTTCCATCTCCTCCATTATTGAGTGGTTCAAAAGTCACATTCTTGTTATTTCATCACAGTGCCATGCAGGACGCTGAGGTGGTTTATGTTCTCCAGAAACGTGAGTTTGCACTGAATGCGGAGACAAGACCCAGGGGATGCGGGATTGTATCTCCCTCTCTATGGATTATCTTTCTGAGCACGGGCACATCACCCATTTCCTGGCTCAATTTCATTGTCTACAAAATGGGATTTATAAGATGCTTTAAAAACCTCCGATCACCAAATCTGAGATGGGACAGTCTTATAGATGGCAGCATAGCTTTTTATACTGATTAAGAGCCCAAGTTCTGGAATGATGGCTCTTCTACTTTATCAACTCGGTAACCTTGGGCATGTTACTTAACCTCTTGGAGCCTCAGTTTCCACATCTGTAAAGAGGAGATAGTAATAGTCCATGCCCCTTAGAGATTCAGCGAGATCCCACTTGTAGAGCACTTCGCGCAGTTCAAGATACAGGTGAAAGTCCAGGGAATGTTGGCTATGACTATTATCAGATCTAAACTGGAAGAGTCTGGGGACTGTTCAACATAGCTCAGGCAACACACCTAAATTAAAAACAATAATTGCCTGCCAGATAAGAGTCCGAAGACATTGTGAAGGGGTCACATGTTATTTTAATCAGTGGATCACGAAGGCGTTCAATTTCAAAGGTAGGAGACAGACAAGCTAGCAGATGTTCGAAAAAATGTTAGATTATAACCAAGAAAAAACTGTTTCAATGACTGGTTGGTAAATACTCTGCAACCGGTTTCTTCAAGAGTAAATTATTCTTAAGTTTTTAAAAAATCTTTTTGTTTTATTTTCAATACAGCTAAAAAGCATCCCCTGTTAAGTTTCTTAGATTTTACATAAGCACTGAAAAGCCTCCATTAAATTGCCTATTACCGCCTAGAAAAGGTTAATATTTTTGTAAATCATTCCACTAGCCCTCACCCATGGTCTGTCTTAGTACACTCCCCATTTCCAATAAATAACGTTGCTCTGTATACAACCTTCCCTACATATTGTTCTTTGTACTTAGCTGTGTATTAGAAGCAACTTTTTATGCCACTTAATATTCTTTTCATTTTCTTAGTGGCGAGCTGACTCTCTATTCAGTTAACGCAATTTATTTCACCGAGTGTCGTGGCCGGCTGGTTATTTTGGTTTGTCCCCAGCTGGCTGTCAGGAGCAACTATGTAGCCTAAGCCTTCGGATACATTTCTAGAGGTGGGCTGGCTAGATCAGTGAAAATGTACTTTTTTAAAACAGCAAGCATTGTTTGTCAAACTCTCATATTTCTACCTTGATTTGGACACATAGATACACCATCTTTTTGAAGTGTGAACACGGTCCCCCACCACAAACGATGCAGTCGAGTTTCCCACCGCTGGGTAAACTGCAGAGGTCAGCAGCTCACCCGTCGTGCCGTGGGTAAGCCTCACCCTGGGAACACCACCTTCGTGATGACGGTATCTCCCCTGCCGGGGAAATATGCCACGTCCTCATCTCAGCTAGAATTTGGTGCCCCCACTGGAAAAAAAAAAAAATGTGTGTGTTTCTTCTGGGACAGACTGTCTTTGAAGCGGGTCCTGCTGGCACTAGTCGGTGGTGCTGTAAGAAGCAAATGGCCAAGGGTTCTGAGCACGGTGTCTACCTGGGTCCCGGTGGACTAAACATGTCACATCTATAACCTTCTTAGCCGTGCTTCCCATGAGCGGGGGACAGCATAAACTTGAGCGTCCCGGCCAATATGCCCAACTGAATATGACTGTCGAAGTGTCTGGGGCTCTTGGTTTTCCAGGACACGTTTGTGTCACTGATGTGAGCCAGCTGTTGTTTAAAACTGTCTGTTCAGGAACTTCAACCCCTTTTTTAAAGGGATTTGAAATATAAGCTTCTATGTGCACAGCATTTCCCCGGGAGGAGGCGCAAGCAACTGGGGACAAGGTTTGCCTCTGGCCAGGGAGAGGGAAGGGATTGCAACTGGGCGAGAGACATCCTTCACACTGGATCCTTCGCACGGTTTTGCTTTCTTACCGGGTGCGCGTATACAAAAGGGAAATTTTTCAGCCAGAAAGACGAAGCCCAAAAGAGACAACCATGCATGTAGATGTTTCGCGTTGTCAGCTACCGGATTAGGAAAACATAAGCAAAACAAGGTACTTGAATCATTTCACAAAAAGGGTATATATAGTTGTTTATTTAAGAATGCAAGGTCTGGAGCCAGACTGCCTGGGTCCATAACACAGCTCTGTCACTTACTAGCTCTGTGATCTTAGACAATTACCAACCCCCCCCCCCCGTACGTCAGTGTCCTCCTCCATAAAATGGGGTAATTGTACTCCCTACTTCACAGTTACTTGCATTCAGTGAGTAAAAACACAAAAGCCCCCAGAACAGTAACTAGCACACAGCGTGTGATCACTGTAGATTAGCTATCATTATTGCTACGGTTGTCGCTATCATTCTTCATTCAAATTTTGCAATGTTATCATTACAACAGCAAAGAGCCCTCCCTACGATTTGTAGGTTTTCAAAAGCAAAGGGCAATTTTACTGCAAGTATCTAACCGATTTGAAGTTATTTCCAACTATGCAAACAGTCGATGGGAGAGGGAGAGGGGTGCCAAACTTCCCTTTAGTTCGTAGTGGTTCCAGATTTGAGAGCGGGCGCCCACAAGTCTTTGCAAGAGTAGGTGACCCAAATCATCTGGGGAGTTTGGTTTTTGTTTTCTTTGTGCGTCAACGCGATCTTGTTTCTCTCTTCTTTTGAGCATGGGTGGGGTGCGGGGGGGGGGGGGAAGAGACGGCGGTTGAACAAACGGCAGAAACTCGAGTTTCAGTACCCATTTAACGCGATTGCCCCTTAACTGTGTAGGCGCAAAGATTTTCACATTTTAATTCCAGTATAATTAAGAGACAGGGTTATATTAGTTTCAGGTGTACAACAGAGCGATTCAACCATTCTACGCGTTGCTCAGTGCTCATCACGATAAGTGTGCTCTTCGGGAAGCACATGTTTTGAAATCAGTATTTGCCTAAGGAAACCATTCACGAGATAGGAAGGCGTTAAAGCTTCCTGAAAACATTCTAATCCCACCTACTGTGCATAATGTGCTCAGTCATTGGAAATGTATTGCCGGCAAAGCAGATGATGTGGTGACGGGGACAAGTAGACTCTGCTGTCACACAAGCCTGGATACATTCCTTTGCCCAACATTTTACCGAACGTGATAAACATAGTGCTGTTACTATGCCTGTTTTATGGGTGACCCTTGCTGCCTTATATCAGTGTGGCTCTTCTCAAGCTGCCAGTGTCAGCAGAGTGGGATCTCTCCTCCAGGATTTCAGGGTCAGGCCATCCCAAACTCGGGTCAACATATTTAATTAATGAGAGTACAGCAGATGCTAGTTTTAAGGATTCTATCCTGAGGTCTTAGCCGATTCACTGCTATGCCTCACACACAATAAGCATTTGCTGAATGAAGCCCCAAATTGAACATGAGGGTGTAACATAGCATTGCCCCCGTGAAGACAAGGCTACCTAGGGGCGCCTGGGTGGCTCAGTCGGTTAGGCCTCTGACTTCGGCTCCGGTCATGATCTCGTGGTTCGTGGGTTTGAGCCCCGCATCGGGCTCTCTGCTGACGGCTGGGAACCTGGAGCCTGCTTCGGACCCTGTGTCTCAGTCTCTCTCTGCCCCTGTCTGCCTTCTCAAAAATAAGCATTTTTTAAAAATCGAAAGGAAAAAAAAGAAAAAAGACAGGACTATCTCAAGTGCTCTGGATCCACCAAATGTTCAGGCATAAAAAGGCTGTGTTGTTTGGTCCAGGGTTGCTCAGTCCACTGCTAAAGGTGATTCAAACAGGGTTAAGGGTAGGAATTGGGTCCAAACAAGCAAGTCTAGTTAGAAAACATTTTCGTTGCATGCACACGGGTTGTGTTAAGCTTTGAATTCTGATTCCCAGCACGACCGATGATAATACCTTTAAAAATAAACTGAAAATTGGCTTGTTTAATTGTGCCAAATGATTCAAAATCCAAGAAGTGTCAAAAAGTGGGCCCCAGGAGGAATGATCCGATAGACAGCCTAAAAACAGACTGAAAGTAACATAACGTTGTACGGGAACTGTGCTTCCATAAACACTGAACATCGAAACAGAGACAAACGTCTATCCTACTCTCTTCTGCTGCAGCACCCGTTTTGCCCCATCATTACAGCAGGAAGCAATGAGCAAAGATTGTCCCGTACGCCACAGGGCTCAGTGTCCCTCCTGCGGATTAGACACTTTCTTTGAACAGGGATTTAACTGCACAACATAACTTTAAAGAAAGATCACCCATAATGTTACATACCTTTTGAGTAAAAATTGAGTGAATTATATTTAAACCTCCTAAATTAGAGTTTGTCAAGACACCAGACCCCGACATTTCAAGAGCAATGTGGTAGTGAAACACCAAGATACTTGATGCGTACAGATTAACTGACAGGATCATGTGCTTGTCTTGTCCGCGGCCCCAAACTATATGGCATTCCCATTGTTACGTTTCCCCCATCTACCGGGAAGAGGTGGGTTCCTGGGATGCAAACAGTCTTGATGATATTAAGGCTGAGATGGCCCTTTGGGGTTTGTAGGCATCTTAATTATAGTGCATTTGTTTTATAATTTTAACTGAGGTTACTGGATAAACATTTGTAACGCATCCTCATTATTAGGCTAAGGAAAGAAATCTATTTCTGCCAACAGAGAGCATATAAATCTTCGCTACCTCTTTGGTCCCCACTAGTTTACATTTAGAACATCACACCTTTTCTGAAAAGCTGTTGGAGACATATGCTCTCATTATTGTCCTTCAGTGATTTATCACTTAACTCTGAAACAGGCAATATATCCAACTTACCCCCTAACTGGTGTCCTATTCCAATTATCATTAATTAGGTCAAAATATGTTACTTTTACACAAAGCATGATTTTTAAAATCTTATGCTTTGAACCACCAGTGAATATTTGTACATCTCTTTAGCTAATATTTATTGAAAACCCATTATGTGCCCAACACTGTTACTCACTGGTATTTTTTTAATTTTTTTTTAATGTTTATTTTTGAGAGAGACAGACAGACAGAGACAGAGCACAAGCAGAGAAGGGGCAGAGAAAGAGGGAGACACAGAATCCGAAGCAGGCTCCAGGCTCTGAGCTGTCAGCACAGACCCTGATGCGGGGCTCAAGCTCATGAACTGTGAGATCATGACCTGAGCCCAAGTTGGATGCTTAACCGACTGAGCCACAAAGGTGCCCCATCAGTGGTATTTTTTAAGCTTCCCAAATAGATCTCAAACTTCTCATATGAAAAATTTATTCTCAGAGAGAGAGAGAGAGAAAGAGAGAATTTGTGAGAAAAGCCCCAGTGTCAGAAGGTAAATATATAAGATTGTGGCTTTTTATACCAGCTCTGTCAATGATCTGCGTGTGACCCACAAGTCATGTATCTCTCTGTGCCTCTGTTTCTTCACCTGCAACAGAGTAGTAGTAATTTTTTCTTGACCTGATCCAGCTGTTAGGAGAAAGAGCTAATAAAAATTGTTGTGAAGTACCATGAATATTGAAAAGTGCATCATCATCGTGATTAATAATAACGTATAAAGCTCAAATATTGAAATGACTCTCTGGCATCATTCCAAATCAAGAAATATAAGCTCTGGCCTTGCATAGTAATGAAGAGAAACAGTGTGAGATACTCTTATTGTACCGGTTCAAATGAACACAGTGATGAATATCTTTAATTACAGTGTATTCTGTAACAGTGTGTGTGTGTGCGTGCCTGTGCACACATGAGTGTGTGTGTGTGTGTGTGTGTGTGTGTGTGTGTGTTAAACTAAATGTATTGCAGTCCTCTCAATAATATATCCAGGGTTCAAACAGAACCATTCCAAAACCAGGCAGACATTTGTATATCTGTACCTAACCTTTAGAATGGGATGCTCATTTTGATAGAGGACGCAAGCAGCTAGTGGTCCTCTGTTAAAGAAAGTTGGCTCTGATTTCATAGATCTCAAAATCTGTCATCCTCACGTTAGCTGACTATCTGGCACCTAATGAGAAAAACAAATTGCTTTTACTTTCCACAAAATACATTTGCATTTAGAACTTCTTTTTGTGACTCGTAAAAGGTTTATAAAGCATCCACTCAAACCCTTCTACCTGCATTTTTCACCTAAAAGGGTCTTTATGAAATCTTACGGTAAATTTAATAACCCTCTTCAATAAACATGAGCTTTTATGAGTATGACATACCTAAATAGACTCAATGGTCTGGGAATAAAATCTGCATCAGTAATATTTTCAGTGCTGTAATATCTTCCATACTAAGCCATGTACCGAGTCGACTCCTCCATAAGAAAAAAAAAAAATTAGTCTCCAAGTTTAAGAAAGCAACTGGTCACTGAACACTTGGGTGACTCATTAAGTTCAATGTGAAATGTCCTGATGTGTACAATATCGAGCTTCATAATATTCGAACATTAGCATCTTTCATTTCTTCCATTTTCGGCAAATGCACATTATAGAAATAACTTTAGAAACGGCCTTCGGTAATCATTCATACTGAGTTTCTCAGGAAAGGGGCCTTCACATGAAACGCTTGGGGATTTCCGCCGCCTCCGCGGGGAACTTCTGCTTGGGTGAGCTGCTGACGCGAGCCCTATTGCCGCGGTATCTCATGGCTCCTTTCACCAGGTAAGCTACCAAATTAGGCATGAGGCTGGGACCCTCATTTCTCCTATTACTGGTGTGGATCAGTAAGGAAGACAGGAAAACGCTAGTGACTTTTTTATAGCTGCTATATAACATGAGAATGAAATGTCAGAGCCCTGGAAACTGCATCTCTCTTAGTCCTATCAAAGCTCGTCCAGCTACTGCTGATACTGAGACTTGCCCCTCGCCTTCAACGTTGCCTTGTCAGCAGGTAGCAATTTAAAATTCAGCAATGCAGAGCAGTCCAAAGAGTCAAGGCATCCTGATTGGGATTCAGTAGTTACTGAACATCTACATGCGCTAAGGGCTTAGGCAAACCTTCAGGGCATCCCACCTTCACCGTCTTAAGGTAGCACACTTCCCACAATTAGACGTACTCTTGGGAAGTTGGATGTAAATTGTTTCCTCGATAATTAATTCATACTTATAACACACCAAGGGATTGCGGTCTAAGATATGATGAACGCTTTCACACAACTTGTTTTCGAATTCTTAAATCATGTCTTTTTTCAATCAAGATTTACATATTTAAATTAAGCTTCGCTTAAAAGCAGAATAGATAGAGCTCAATGAAACCGAAACAAAACCACGGATTCTCGTTTTAGTCCTTATTTCTAGCTCCTCTTGCCCTCTCATAATTTCTTTTAAAGTTTACTTATTTATTTTGAGAGAGACAGAGACAGTGTGCGTCGGGGAGGGGCAGAGAGAGGGGGGCAGAAAGAGAGAATCACAAGCAGCCTTGACGCCGGCAGCACAGAGCCTGAGGCAGGGCTCAAATTCAGGAAACCGCGAGATCAACGACTGAGCCAAAACCAAGAGTTGGATGCTTAACCTACTGAGCCACCCAGGTGCCCTCTCGTGTTTTTTTTAAGCAGACTTTCTAGCCTGAAGCAAATGGAGAAAATATGTCCAACGGTCAAAAAATCTGTTTCCTCTGCTTTTTGAGTTCAAACGTCCTTTTTTCAAATCATTAGATGATAAGAAGCAGAATGATTGGAGTGGAAGAGCGAGGGGTCAACAAAAGACCCCAGGAGGAAACGATTCAACTGTGCTTTTCGCCTTCGTACCACACTTATGCTTATCCCGGACTCCCCAACTCTGGACACGAGCACTCAGAAACCAAGAGGGACCTTCTCCTTTCCTGCTTACTTCTTCCATCAATCACCTCAGGCTAGAAGCAGCAGAATTGCCTGGCCTGCATGCCCCTCCTGCTCAAGTTCCCGGTCCTCACCTCCTCCCTGGCTCTTGTCCGCCATTTTGGTGACCCTGGAGGCAAAAGCGACTTGTGAATTTTGTAGGACGCTTAGACAAAGCCGAGTTAGGCAATCTCAGAAAACACCCAAGCCTCACCTTGAAATCTTCCTCGCCCCCCAGCCTCTTCTCGGCAGACAGGTGATAACAAATAAAGGAAGCTTCCTTCGAAACAGAGTCGGGAATCCCTGAAGGGGGCGCTCTCACACACATGGCACTCCTTGCAGCAGGCATAACCAGTAGAAAGAAGATACAAATTATCTTGACAAGGGAGGACATTTTTTCACCTAGAAATTTCATCTCATGCTTTTAAGAAAAAGAAGGAAGACCCCTCCCTGCCCCAGCAACAATGGGCTCACCACAGCTTGTGGCCAATGAGAAACTGCCCCAACTTCAAACTCTTGTTCTTAGCCAATGAACTGTTCTTCAAAGCAACCCTCCGCAGTTTCCTCCTCTCCTCCATCAGAGCAAGCCCCTCTCCTTTGTTCTCGGGGCCTGCCTATGGATCACCGTAGTTTCCTTGCCCCAAATTGCCTTTCCTCTGTTATTTCCCGAATAAACTCATTTTGCTAGTAAAATACCTTGCTATTGTATTTTTAAGGTTGATAACAGCAGCAACCAAGTGACAGTTGGTCCAAAGGCTGACAAAGAAAACAGAAATAAGTGAAAAAGGCTTCCTGTTAATCAAAAAAATTAATCAACCGAATAGATCATTGTTTTAAAACTTGTTTGTAAGGCCTTCAGCCGTGCCTGCCACCCACAGAGCACTGGAGGGTATCTGCTGGGATCCTTGCCAGCCTGGACCGGGAACCCAATCTTAGTGCCAGAGAGCTCCCAATGACCATGAAGACTCTTCCTAAGGCCTGCATAGCTGTACCTGCTAAATGTTCAATTCCCAAGAATCAGAGAAGCCTACTGCTCCAAACTGCTGCATTTTAAAACTACCAAATAAAATGAATGGGGTGATGATACAGAGAAAAGGAAACATTTAAGGATAATGAGCACAGAGCACAGAGCTTCATCCTATGCAGGGGGGAGAAAGGTCAGTAAATGTAGCACACAAATAATAGTCCTTGCAAATCATCTCCTAATTAATCCTCATCCAGCCAAAATGTACTAGTTTAACCTTTTCATTCTGGGTTTCTCACAATATTTACAAACCACTGCCTCTCAACAGGAATGGAAAACACATCCATTCTGGAAGCTTCGCGACTGAGCGTGCCCCTAAATGTGCTCCAACAGGACAGGGGGAAAGGCGCCTGGCACTGCCCCTCCTCCTGCTGAGAACAGTGGAGTCCGATCACACCATCGGAAGCCACAATCCAATCACTTAGGACTGTTGTCTCCATTTTCAGTGCCAGAGTTCCATGGGCTTCGTGGCAAAGCATTTTGGGTTTTGTTTTGTTTTCAAATCACAGAAATATAATTGATCCTTCTAAAACAATGGAGCTGGCCTCAATAAAAATAAAAAAAAAATAAAACACAGGTCTCCCTTAAATCCTCCCCAAGAGTGTAATTGGTGATTAATTAGAAAACTTCGCCAAAAGGCATTTTAATCCATAAGGTAAGTCCACATCATGGGGATGCTGAGAATACAGAACATTCCAGAAGGTGCGGGGGCAGAATTTCCCAAGCAGTTTTTCCAAATACATAATTTCTCAAGAGAAGCATACTGGTAAGCAACTTATAGCTTTGAAAACCTCAATCTGGAAATGCGGCGAGAAAGTGCAACACGCAGGGCACCTACTTAATACCGTCCTTTGAAACCCCTGTAGTGCTGAACTGGCCCCACTATGAACCAAAATTGCGGAAAATAAAGCAGTAGCCTCAGCTTTTACATCACACCCCCATCATTCCAGGGCCACTCCAGCCAGCACACAGCCCTTACCCACAGGGTCTGTCGCCTCCAAACACTGTCACCTGAAGAATCAGAGAGCCGTGGAAGATCAGAGTGTGGGGGTGGAGGGGTAGGGAGGGGAGGGGCTCAGACCCCAGCCCGATGATCATCACTGCGGCGTTGACCGGAAGAATTATAGCAAATAACACTTATTAAATGCTTACTGTATGCCAGGCATTTTTAAGTTCATTATACCTTTCATCACTGATGATGAAACCCCTCTGCGACAACCCCTCAAGGTCAGTGCCATTGCCATACCAGTAATGTAGACGAGGGAGCTGAGGCCCAGAAAGATTCAATAATTCACCCGAGGTCACACAGAGTTCGTAAAATATGAGTTTGTTGCAAAGAAGCAGGCGGCATTGAATACTTTGAAGAAGGTAGAGGAGATTGCCTGGGGCTGTGGAAGGGACAGGGGGATCCTACCCTGCGAGCAGGAAGTGTGGTTTTCCAATCCCGGCCAGTAAGTAGGGTTTGCACATTCACTGGACCGCCTTCTGTCCAGGGTTACAGCATGCCGGGGCTGCCTCCATCTTCCCTCGACATCGCCCTTTCTCGAATGGTGGGTGATGATTACAAGTGTTACGCAGGGCGTCCTGCTGCTACAGATTTATTTAAATTTAATTCAACAAATATTTACTGAGCTTTTAGGCAAGGTGCTGCACCCAAAACCACAGGAGACAGACCATTTGTTCCTGCCCGGCCAGAGTTTAAAATAGAAGGAAAAATGAACAGCTCCCACATCCCAGACACTTGTCCTGGTGGGACCCTGAACTTGACCCATGTGTGGCAAACTGGCTTCTAACTGCACTTCCCACACACCTTCGCCTGAAGAGGAGGGAAGGGCTACGTTGCGGCAGACCTTGGCACTGGAGAAGCCATGAAGATTGACAGAGAGCTGGCAAGAAGCCTGGGGCAGGAATTAAAAAGGGTCCCAATCACCAATGTGCCTGTTGCTGGAGCTGAAGGCTTCCTTGCGTGGGCTCGGCTTTCTAGGCTGCGCGAGGGGCTGGGACTCAGATGTCAACTTCCTGGTCACGCAACAATGAAAATGAGGGGGGAAAAACCACCTCCAGACTGAGCGCCTTTTACAACAGCACAAGGCTGCAGCCATGCTTTGGAGGATTAGGCCCTGTCACAGCAAATTGCTGCTGGGGAAATACCGCCATCCGTTACCGGATAAGCTCCCACCAGCGAAGTAACCCAAGAGGGCCCCGAATCCTCACTTTAGGGAGGCTAATTTGAGAGGAGGAAGAGACACGAGGTTATCAGCTGTCCTTGGGGAACAAATCAGAGCCTCAGAGCTGGGATTGGAGAATGGTTCTGATTTGCAGAGGTCTCTGCCTCCTGTGGTCAGGTTCTCAAAACGCAGAGCCCCGAGAGAAAGAACTAAGTAGGTTACTCATCTCTGGTCAAGACTCTAGCCTAGAACAAACCAGGGGCCAGGCATAGAGGCAGCACCCACCAAGTTGCCTTCAGGGTAGGGTCAGGTCACGCACAGGCCAGAGGAGATTCCGTGACACCTGGCAGGTGACAAGCAACCGGTGCAAAACCGGGAGCACGCAGGGCTTCCCAGGATTGTGCGACGCAAAAGCCTCAATCTGTTTTGACGGAGAGGTTGAATGATTAGAAGTGTCAGTCCCTAACACGCCTGCCTGGAAACCAGCGATAGGGCCCTCGGTCCTCTGTGAACCACCGAGGGCTTCCTCTGATGAAGGGAAGCTCGTGCCTCCACATGGGGGTGGCATGTGGCCCCCGACAGTGGAAGGAAGGTGACAGCCTCTCCCGGTACCTGAGATGACAAGGCAGAGCCAGGAAGGAGTACCCCAAAAAGGGTCTCCGATTTTAAAAAAAGTCTGCCCGGTCCCTTGGAATAAAGAAATACGAGCGAGACCTGGATGCCACAGATAAACCGTGTCTTCAGCGGTACCACGGGGAAAGGCATCTGGTCTTTGCCACCGCTTCCTAGCAGACGGTTTCTAAAACCTTTGGAATCTCTGGGGTCATAAGAGCAGCTTTTGTATGCTGGAGATTGAGTTCGTCCCCAACGACCGGGGATGGAAACGATCATGCCCACTTAAGGACACCTCTGTAAAAACCCCTAAACCGTGGAAGCTTCCGGGTTGGTGAGCACTTGGAGGCGCTGGGACGGTCCGGCACCCAGAGACGGCTCAGAAGCTCCGCACCCCTTCCCGTATAACCTCGCCCTACACATCTCTTCCATCTGGATGTTCCAGACTTGTATCTTCGGCAGTCAAGCCGTAGCAGCAAGTAAAGCGCTTTCCTACGTTCTGTGAACTGTTGCAGCAAAGGATCAAACCCAAAGAGGGAGTCGTGAGAAGCCCCCGATGTAGGGCCAATCAGAAGTACAGGGGGCAACCGGGACCAGGCTGATCAACTCCAGGCAGTTAGCACCAGAACTGAGTCAAATTGTAGGACACCCCCACTGGTGTCCGCAGAGGACTGGAGAGCCGCTTGGCGTGGAAACCCCCCAACGCTTTTGTCGTCAGACAAGGCGCGAGTACAAACAGCTCAGCTCAGGACGTCTTCTTACACGTGCCGCAGAACGTGTGCGTGGTAAATTAGCAAGGGTGGAGATCTTTTTCTCATGGGAGAAGGTCAAAAGATAGTGAAAATGTTATCCCCCTGGCAACCTCTGCACACCTCAGAGGGGCCCCCCTGTTGGAAAATTCCTGATAAGATTGCTTGGGACGGAAGCTGCCAGGCGGCCCTTCCCCCAACCCGCCGGCCTGTTCTAAACACGAAGGAGGGAGGTATTGCTCAAGAGACGGAGAGGAAAGATGAGAGAAGGAAGCCTGGAGGCAGTGGCACAGCGGATGGCAGGAGGCTCATTGGCCAAAGCCACCAAGTGCTTTGCGCGCGTTGGTTGGGGAAGGGATTGCACCGACCGAGGCGCTGAATCAGCAGATGCGCTCAAATGCCAGAGCCAGAGATGGAAAGGTGGGGCTGGAAAGGGATGTTTGGGGGGAAGGGCAAGAAGGGAGGTGGCTTAGCCACCCATACGTGTAGCGCCCACAGCCAGGGAAGCCTCAGGCTTTCTGGGGGACCTATGCCTTTGTCCTCTCCTTGCTCATAGAGATGCTGCATGTGCCCCATCATCCCTCTTCCCCTTTGCCCTTGAACTTCCCCTCCCTCGCACTCCCTCCTCGCGTTGCCCGTCAGGCTCCCCCAGCCCAATCAATGCTAGCTCACAGACCTCTCATTCCCCCTTTTTATGTGAAGCCATTCACAGGGTCTTCCTGACTTCCTTGCTCTTGTTAGAGAATTCCTCCATAGGCATTCAGATGCTGCATGACAGTTGACAATATCTCACGCCACGCAAACGACCTGGTCTTCAATGCAACCTACCCGCACAGGGGGATGTTCCGGTTTTACAGTTAGTGTGCATACGGAGCAGAACAATTTAAAATAAAGAATCGGAGGACTACATATTATAATTTGTCATTGTTAAAGAATGAAAGCGATTGGATAAGTAGACAGGACAAATACGTGCAAGATAATATTGACAGCATGTTGGCTAATCAAACACCCAATCATCTTACCTGCCACGAGTGAGAATTTGGTTAAACATTTTGATGATGTACAGAATAGCTTGTGGAGGGATTCATTCCCAGGTAATTGGCAGGAACTGCAGCTCATTAAATTAGCTCTCATCTGACATGCCAAATGATACTCACAGTTGATCCGTTAGATCATCAGCAAGCAATTGTTTATCTCTTCCATGAGCCAGGATGACAAATAAGCAATTTTAGCCAAAAGGGTTAAGGCCAGTGCCAATCATTATTCACACGGCAATTTAACTGATTCTGTAGCAATCAATACCATGCGTTCAAAATGCAATACGGCGGTTTCTTCCACATTGGGGGACCCTTTATGCGAATATTCTGCCAGAATACAAACAAACAAAATGCTAAATGAAGACGGTCTCAAATGTAGTATTTGTCATCTGATTTGAAGGGAGTGGGGTGATCAGCAAACCTAGAGGCATTCACATGGGGCAGTTGGGCAACACGGCAGGTACCTGAAGAGAGCTCCCACCCAGATTATTGGGGTAGTCGGTGAGAAATCATGAGAGGTGGCATGACAAAAGTGTCAGAGGCTGGTTTAGTGCCCACACCAGGCTTATCGACCTCATCAGGAGACCTGAGATAATGGTGGATAAAACAGCTCTCGATGGCTACTTTTTGCTCTCCGTTTCCATTCACTTAAAATCAAGTGTCCACTTGAGATTAGCTGAGGAAGGGCTTCTGCATCACCGTGTCTTATTTGCCTATCACCATGGCTGGCCCTTGTCCCATAATAGATGCTATTTCCTTCTCTGACCCACCTTTTCTCATCTTGCCTAAGTCCCCTGACATTGTGGCAAGATTCTAAATTGTTGGGACAGCATCTCCCCCCATGGAACAAATAGCCAAAATAGAGTAACAGGGAAAGCTACCACGAATGAGGAGTTTAAAACCTCCGAGCCGGAGCCCGGAGACTCAGCCATCACCCTGCCACTTGGCAAGATAGGCACCAAGTGGGGTAAAACCACTAAGATGGCCCCATCTCCAATCTTGATTTCCCTCTCACTGGAACAGGCAGACTCATATCTGGTTTGTGAATTATGTGGGTGCTTTGCTTCTTCTTCTTACCTCGACTGGGAGTTGTGGTCACTTAGCCGTTCCACTCTTCATCTGGTATGAACGTTCAAGAAGCAGAAATTCAAGCCAATAACAGCCTCCTCAGATGTCGTCTGTGCTGATAAAATATACAGAGGAAAAGAGGATTGAAGCTGTTGCCTAACACGAGGCTTTAAGGTCATTTCACTATTCCCAACCCTTGTGTTTTCCTTGGCCTCCCAATCAAGATAATCAAAATTTGGTCATAAATCTCCTTGGTTAAGAGCCCTCTTTATGATATGTTCCAGTAATCATTGTGCTAATCAAAAGCCCTGAGGAAACATGGTACGATAGGTCTTTAAAGCAATATATGTAATTAATGTGGTCATAATATTTATAATCTATATTCATAATTAAAATAATAAATACTATACACAAAGCTCTTTCTCTGGGGTCTTGTCAGATACTCAGTGACAAAGGCCTGAACTGAGTTGGTGGTAATTCAGTGCTAGGAAAAAGCATGGGGTCTGACCAGATTCTCATCGTGGGGAGAAGTTAGAGTGAGAAGGGAGAAAAGTCGAGAATCGGTCCCAAGTCTCTGGCCTGGATTACTTAATAGATGCACAGGTCAGGGAGAGAAGTTCAGGGCCTACTGAGTTTAAGATGCCTTTCGGGTGGAGAGATCCAATAACCGGTTCAACATTTGGGCCTAGAGTTCAAGAGAGATTCGAGTTCGAGGGACAGACTTGGAAGCCGACAGCACATGGTTAATGCCGGAGCCATTACCAGCGAGTGAGGCCTTGGGGGAGCATGTAAAGATAAAACAGGGCCAAAAGCAAACCTCTAGGAGTACTACATTTAAGGAGCCAGCCAGGGAAAAGCAGTCATCCAAAGGAGGCTGAAATGGGATGAGAGACTAGTGCTGGGGAAACCTCCAGAGTCATCCAGAATGGGTTCACAACTTTCTGCAAAAAAAAAGTATCAGGCCCCCTACCATTAATAAATATACCTCAATATGCAACATAATCAGGCCTTAGCTATCCCGTCCCCACCAACACCACCCTTTCTGCTCCTCCCTCTGTAAAAAAAAAAAAAAAAAAAAAAGGCGGTTCAAAAATGGATAATCATAGTCTTATGTTTCCATGAGTCAAATAAGAAGAATAAAAAGAAAAAGTTCTGGGGCGCCTGGGTGGCTCAGTCAGTTAAGCGTCCAACTTTTGATTTCAACTCAGGTCATGATCTCACAGTTCCCGGGATGCAGACCTGTGTGGGGCTCTGCCCTGACAGCCCGCAGCCTGCTTGGGATTCTCTCTCTCTCCCTCTCGCTCTCTCTGCCCCTCCCCCACTTGCGCACTCTCTTTCGCTCTGTCGAACTAAATACACTTTTTAAAAAATTCCACTGACTCTGGAAAAATGGAAACTATTGAAAAATTCAAAGCATTAATTTCCAGGAACTAATGAAAGTAAAAGTCACTTGCAACAGGCTGGGAGATTAGAAAGAGGAGAGGGGGAGAAAGCAGAGGGGAGGTTTTTGCTGTTTGTTTCTGTTTTTCGGGTCAGAGACCTAAGCATGTTTATAGTCTGTAGGGAAGATGCCGGTGGGGGCGGGGGGGGGGGTCCTTTTAGAAATAAAGGACAGAGAGATAGATGAGAAAACGAGAGAGAGGTGATAGATGATAGATAGATGATGATGATTATGATAGATAGATGATAGATAGATAGATAGATAGATAGATAGATAGATAGATAGATGATAGATAGATGATAGATAATAGATAGATAGATAGATAGATGATAGATAGATAATAGATAGATGATAGATAGATAGATAGATGATAGATAGATAGATGATAGATAATAGATAGATAGATAGATGATAGATAGATAATAGATAGATGATAGATAGATAGATACATAGATACATAGATAGACAGATAGATGATAGATAGAGATTTAAAAAGAAAGAATGGAAGGGGAGCAAAAGCCAGGGATTAGCCTTGGAAGGGAAAAGGGCTCCCACATCATGAGCAGCTCCAGGCAAGTAAATATGATTGATAGAACCATAGAGCGAAAGGAGAGGAGTTATCCATGCTGCGAGGACTGAGAAAGAGAGAGTGGATCTGGGAGGATGCAAATATTGCCTCATGGTTCAAAGGGGCCTCGTCCTGCGGGACTTTGTACATTTACGGTGACACCAATTCAGGCAACTCCATGAGTACAGCAGTCTGGGATGCGGGAGCAGGGATGACACATGGTCAGCTTGAGCCACACCGGGGGTTCACAAAGCATAGTTTGAAAAAGAACGTGGAAGCACGAACAGAGAGAATATTAGGAGAGAAGGGAGCAATCTAACAAGCAGCATTGCTTCCATTCTTGCCACTGCTGTTTCTGCCTTGCACCGGATACATCCACGCAAGCTAGAACTCCAGCAAGTTCCCTTTCTCTGTAAGCCGCTGCCCGTGCTGCTTGCCTCCTCTTATCCCTTCTCTCCACATTCCCTGTACATGCCATCAACCCTCTTCTGTGTTCCAGCAGTGACGGGGATTCTATGAACCACCCTGGCTTTTTGTACCAGGCTAAGTCTCCCCCACTGTGTAGAAATCATTGACTAGAACACTTCCTGCAGCGCGCAACCCAGCATCTGTCCGGCTGCAGCCACCTGGGTGTTGCTGTTGAGCTGTTTCAATCCCACCCCGTGTGGACTAGGCATACAAATGGGAGGAGACCATCCACGGAACCCTTAACAAATGTCTAATGGGTGCTCAACCTTGTGCCAACTGTGGGATTAGCAAGGGAGCCTCCAGAGACCGATTATTTCCTCCTAGGCTTGGCCATAATCCAGCCTCTACCTGATTCTCTGCTCACCCAGCAACCTTTGAATACAAATTCAGTTTCTCAACTATCTTAATAATAAGAAAAGAGGGCCCTGGATAATGAACACAAAATCAGCCACTTGAAGGGCAGCCCCCATTGTGAAATAAAAAATTGGCATTCTGGTTTATACGTAATTTTTTAAGCATAGCATCACAACCATTTATGAAAGCTACAATGTGACACAGGATATCTGTTCTCTCCCCACCTTTCTCCCACAGTTGAACATTTGGGGGCCCAGCGTCCTGAGCATAGATTGGAGACCGATATTCCAAAGCTCTGGCACAGGAATGAGACATCCCTTGTCCAAGGACTGTGTGCATGGAAATGGTTTGAGGAGGTAATAAGGGAAGGGAATGTACTCTAAAAAAAAAAAATATCTCAGGGACAGAGCATATGAAAACCCCAAGGACAACATCCAATGAATGGTCTATACTGAGGCAGAGGGAAAAAAAATCAGGTATGAAGTAAAAGAGGCAGAACACAGGCAACCTAGACAGGAGAACAGAAGAAGAGACAAAACCTAACACAGAGCCCAGAGCCAATGAGAAAACAGCTTCTGGACCTTTCCTTTCAGTCTGTTACCTGTAGTTGGGGTCGTGGGGGCAAGGGTCATATAACGCAAGGATGTAGCCTAGTTATCAGATGCTTTAGGTATGTATCTTATCTCTAATTTTTGCAACCTTAAAAGGTAAAAACAACAACAGCCTCTTACCTATCTCCATTGTAGAAATGACAAAATTGAAACTAAGTACTTAAGTAAGTGACAGAGCCATGATTCCTATTCCCATCCTCTGTCTGCTTTAATACTGCACTCTAACCACATTGCCAAGCTGCCTATGGCTTCTTTAAAGTACCTCTGTCCTCCACAGCCTGAAAAATTCTCTATAGACTGAAACCTGTCTGCGTCTCTGTGAACCTGAAAAGTTGAGGCCAACACCCTGGACGGCTGTGATTCCCCCCAGATGCTCTCTCCCTATGAGGCATAGCCACACGAGGACATCTCTGCCATCAAGCGACCCCCAGCGGCTTTTCTAGGTACGTCACCATGTTTTCTCTGACTACCACAAAATGCGGAAAACTCTGGCCTAGGATAACATATAAATGAATTCAAAACCACGAGAGCTCATTCAAACCATTGACTTTAATTGGATCCGTGATATTGGCTGCTTCCCTAATTCTTAGCTCTTCGATATGTGACCAATAAGGTATAAATGAATCAATATCAATACATCCCCAATAGTAGAAAATAAATCAAGAGAGATGCCAAATAAGCCGTGGTAGATATAATCATCTTTTTATATAGTACAATACATTATTATCATCATGTATTATCACTATTATTATTATGCATTACTGTCTAATGCATTAGGGTGGAAAGAATCATCGAATCTCATTGAGAAGTATACTGGCAAAAATCAAAAACGAAATCTTCGTCTTTCCTTGGTATTAACTAACAACTAATTTTGCTAAAGATCCTGGCTTTTCAATGGAAAAAAAAAATTAGTCTGTGAAAGTTATTCTAATGAAAAAAAATTATGAAGTTTAGGGATAGTTCTGCAATTGTAAACCAACAGTCAATGTTGTATGTAATTGTGAAACATTAGAGCGTTTTTTTTTTTTTTTTATTGACAATGGACAGAAGAGAACCGTTTAGAGTTTTTAAGAAGTGTGATGTAGAGGGGCGGCTGGGTGGCTCAGTCACGTAAGCGACCAGCTTTGGCTCAGGTCATGGTCTCCCAGTTTGTGAGTTCGAGCCCCGCGGCAGGCTCTGGGCTGACAGCTCAGAGCCTGGAGCCTGCTTTGGATTCTGTGTCTCCCTCTCTCTCTGTGCCTCCCCCGCTTGCTCTCTCTCTCTCAAAAATAAACATTTAAAAAAAAAAAAGAAGTGTGATGCAGAGATCAAAATTGATGCCTTCATAATTTGCATGTTGCAGTACCATAAAGTATGAACGAAAATGGAGACAGGAATGGAGGCAAGGATGCCAATTCTGAATTTAAGTTCAGCGATTTCCGGCTGTGAAGATCAAGTCGTTGCCACAAACAGCCCTCAGCCCTACCTCACCACCGCTACCACTATGACCTCAAAACAGAAAATAACACAAGATCAAAGAAGAAGAGTCACCCTTTAAAAGACATTGTTGGGGCGCCTGGGTGGCGCAGTCGGTTAAGCGTCCGACTTCAGCCAGGTCACGATCTCGCGGTCCGCGAGTTCGAGCCCCGTGTCCGCCTGAGCTGATGGCTCAGAGCCTGGAGCCTGTTTCCGATTCTGTGTCTCCCTCTCTCTCTGCCCCTCGCCCGTTCATGCTCTGTCTCTCTCTGTCCCCAAAATAAATAAACGTTGAAAAAAAAATTTTAAAAGACATTGTTACACTTGAAACCAAGGTAAATATCTCCATGGATGAGAAACAAGAGGCAAAAACTAAACTCATGAAGGGGTGTGAACCCTGAAGGGTTCCCAGCCACAGAAGAAAACCAGGACCGGGATGGGGCTGCCAGGCCCAAGAATGCAGCCGGAAGCCCTGGGACGAGACGGGCAAGATCTCAGAGCAACATCGGTAAGCTGCTCACACAATGTGAGACCTGGTTCTGGGCTAGTCTCCGGGAGACGGCTACGGAATCATTTAATAAGAAAGGATGAGCTCAGGAAGAAAACAGACACAACTAAAATCCAGAAATTTCCACCCAAAAGGGGTTCGCAAAGGAAAATTTCAAAGCACATAAGGAAACTTCGCCCCCTCCAAAACAGCCAACGCGCTCAAAGCGCAAAAGAATTATTCACTTTTATTTTGGAAATGGAAACAAGGGACTAGTTGTAAAGAACGTTTAAGATCCTCAGGAATGTTTTATTTTGGAACAGTGGGATGTTATAAAATAAGAACAAGGAGCTCTCCTTCAAGCGCAGGAATATTTCTCAAAGATTTAGAAATCCCAAAAATGAATACAGTTGTTGCAACTTTACACAAGTCCTCAGCAGATGGGTAAATTTAACTGGTCATCGTTAAAACCGGAACTGGTGCATTTGTCTGGAAAACTAGCGCAGCAAATGAGGCTGAAGTTTGACAAATGCCCGAAGCCGGGTGATGGCGACAGAAATGCAAAAACCAAAAAAACGTTCTGGAAACAGAAATAGATAGGCTACCTTGCTGTGAGGTGGTGTTCGCCAAGATCTAACTGTCTCCCCACTGAAATAGCCAAAGGTCAGCTGGGATGATGACCATTTGAAATTCTTCTACTTGTGGGGCTCCGTCAATGCCACTGGAATACAGAAGAGGGGTGAAGAGTCAAGGATTAGGTCCTCAGTTCTGTCCATCACCCACCAACCAAAATAAAGTAAGTTCCCAGTACAATTCTTCATCATTCATGTCTGTAACGATAAGAAATCTTTATTTAAGGAGCAAGGGAGTTCATCAGAATTCTCCTGATTATCTCATTGTTTGCCCCGTAAGTCTGGTCGAATAAATTTGCAAATAAATCGTTTGTCATAAAATATTTATTATATATTTCTACATGTACCCTATATTATGTATTTAGTCCATAGATATTACCCTAGCATTTTCTCTTATAAAAATTTCTTAAATAGCCTCCGTTATGTCAATAAAGTGATTACAGAAAGATGCACGTTGAGACTATAAAAATCCCTTTGAAAAGACTAACAAAATTACAGTTTATTTGGAAGGCGAAATTTTTAAGCAAGGTTGTGATGGAGAAAATAAGTGTATTTGTGTTAAAACAAAATTGAAAAACACCTTGAATGGCCTTGAAAAAATAATTTATAGTATTTATGTTAAAACAGAATTTTAAAACGTGGTTGAATTGCCTTGAAAAAAATAATATAACACATGATCTTAAAGAGAAACATTTTTCCAGCTCTACCATTAAACGTGTCCAAAAGGAGCAGCAGTGTTTTTGCCGGCCACCAACTCAACCTTATGGATGGCTGGGGTACTCAGACTTTAGTCTCTAATATTTTTCTTTACTACAGAGAATCAAAGCGCCTTTCGAGGTGGTGATTCTGTATCCCGAGGCAGAAGAAAATAAGGACAGGCTTGGAGCATCCTGTTGCTGCCAGTGAGTAGTTGGGGACGTTCCCAAGGGCATTGGTGCTGAAAAGATAGAAGGGATAGTCTTCAAAGGCCCCCCTAGGGCCATCACTGGGTGAACAGTCTGAGACGAGGGCCGACAGAGAGAGCAGGAGCCCAAGAGTCAGATGGCTGACACTGAACAGGGGACTCTTTGGGAGCAGGTGTCTGTCCGGCCTTCCAAAGAACTCATGAAAGCATCCCATACCACCTGCACAACAGGGCCAGCATTTGGATGGCTGGTCAATCAGAGAAAGAGGAAGAACCAGGGGGAGGGACGGGATCAGTCTTGAGAAGTGCGTGGATGCAAACAGCAACTACCACCACAAAGATTCTGAGCCCTGGAGGCACAAGGAAATGGTTTGATTCTCTTGTTCCTCCTTGCCCCTGCGCCAGACTAGTAAATACAGAGAAGAGAAAGAGGTGTATGAAGGAGCAAGTTGTATCACACACACACACACACTCCAAGCTGTTGGAGTCCCAAGGCTAATCTGTACTGAAGGAAGATGAATGCTTTAGATCAAATAAGAGATTAAAGTTTTTAACTAAAAGGGACCAAATTTTAATAACCGAAATGAGTCTCTTTTATAATTAAAAGTGACTGAGAAGGTTGAGAATCAGTGGGAGCTGTTATCAAGGCAGCTCACCATGCAGGAAATAGAAAGATAAAGCCCATGATAGTAGGGATTAGAGTACAGAGCCCTGTGATAGCAGTTTGCATCCCAACAAATTGAAATTCTTCAGTCATACCACTGAAGTATGATGCGTCACTTGAACACTAAGAAAGTGTAAGTCAAAGACATTTGCCTCCAATCACAAAAAAAAAATCTTCGGACAACCCATAAAGCATAGCCCATTATTGAATAGCCTCCTATATTTAATGGTCATTTTTAGACAGGTTTTTTTTTTTTTAATAATTAAAGAGGCTAATTGTGTCTGCTTTCCTGTGCCGTTTGAGGTAGGTTGCTTACTAGAAACTGCAATATTTTAAAAATATATGCAAAATACCTTCATCTATAGTTAAGATAATAGGTAGAAATTAAAATGTACACACACATGTGTAGCTTGTAGAATGTATCCCTAAAACTATCAGCCATCTTCCTACACACAGGTGTCAACACACTCCATCCTCCCACCCCCAACCTCAAGATGGTCTCAAGTCCAATAAGTTGTCTTAGAATATTGTCTTAGACGTGTCCAGTTCGGCTCAGCGCCCTGCTGGTCCATTCCCTTTTACGAACAACGTGCTGATCCTCCTTTACCTGTGCTCCTTTGACGGTAGAATGTGGATAACAGCGCCCTAGCTCTATTTTAACACCAATTGTAATATTGTGATTTTGCTTTTGTTGCTTCCTTCCAAGGCATTTTGAGCCTTGATAAATCATAATTGATAGACATTAACCTCACATAACTAATGCAGACTTGCTTACTTAGAATGTTTCTACTAACCACAGATTCACTTGGGAAGCTCTTTGGAAATATATTTTAATTTATTAAAATATACCCTGCTGTACTGGCAGCAGGGTAGATGCTTGAACTTTACAAATATAAGTGCATCCTTTAATTATGAGAAATTATCACGGGTTTCATATATCGGATATATAATTAATAGGTGCGTTTAAAATACTCTGTTTACAAAAAGCTTAATGCCCTGAGGGAATAGGAGGTAAATGATTGAGCTTGGCAGGAAAACTTGAAAAAGAACGAAGGCTCCTGATTCATGTGGCTCCCTCTATTCTGTTAGAATGGCTAGCCACACGGAGAGTCTGGTTTGATTTTTAAGTCCCTCCTGTATAACGTGGAAGCCTGAGCAAGTCTCACACCGACCTCAAGCTTCGGTATCATCATCAGTAAAGTAGCCTATTTCACAGTGCTTTTCTAAGGATCAAAGAAGTGACGGTGTTCCAGAATTATAAGAGATTATTATTGTCATAATCACTGTATATAACATATTCTTCCCTCCAATTTCTTAGCTACCGGAAGGCCTCTCGAAAGAAACTTCAATCTGGAAAACTGTTGTCACCATTTATTATACACTATGCGCCAGGTATTGTGCTAAATGCGCCATCTCGTTGGTTCCCTCCACACCAGTGTTATCCCCATTTTACAGCTGAAGAAACCAAGTTCCAGAAAGGGAAGTAACTTGTTTACAGTCACACAGCTGGTGCTCTATGGAGTGGGGATTGTGCTGGTATCCGTGTCCTCCAGAGCTGACGCCCTAAGCCATCTAAATGTCCCGGGGTGACGCCCTCCTAACATTGACCAGCCCCACTCAGCATACGCACACTCCTCGTTCATGATTAAGACCAAACTACTCAGGGAATTCTAAACCTAGAAAGGGTACAATCTATTCAGGGCAGAGTCAATCCCCTTGCTAGGCTGCCTACCCCCAGCAGTGAACATGGTGGGCTGGAAGGAGTCACCATCCCACTAGCTAGACTCTGAGCTTTGGGGTGGGCAGGGGGATGTCTCCCTCTTGTTCACCACACAATCCCCCCGCGGGTGGCAACGTCCTTTTGGTAAATATTCCATGTTATTGCCAAATTCCTGAAAAGCATGTGCCGGCGGAGAAAAATTCTGGTCTGGCTACTCTTCACATTATTAACAGAAGAAGTCAAGTCTGGAAGACGAGATGGAACAAAATGGACTGGGTTGCCTGCGAGCTCAGGAGCCTTAGGATGGAGGCCTCCCCACAGCTCTTTGGTCCCAGCAGCCTGTGTTTTACGGATGAAGACACGCCAGGGGGATGGAATCAATGAAGGGCCCCTTCCTCTGGGAGGCAAGGATATGAGCAAGAGAGGGGGGAATGAGAGAAGCCATTTCTCTTCCTTGTCCTAAGTGACCAGTGCGGCAAAAGACTCTGTGTCATGGGACACGCTGGGGGAAAACATTGATTGCAGAACCCAGATGCCAAAGTGAGGAAGAAATAGAGCCCTTCCAGCAGCCGCATCCGGCTTTTTGGCAAGCTTTCCACACTGTGGCACCGATCCCTGCACCTGCTCCTTAATTGTTTCCCTGGTTACCGGTGAGCTAAGTTTTACCCACTTTGACCACGAACTGCTCAGGACTTGGATACATGTGCCACCGTTATGTCTGTTTTCAAGCTGCCGTGAACCTCTCCAGAGAAATCAATATCAAAAAAAAAAAAAAAAAAAAACAACCTTTTAGCTGTAGGAGTTAAAAAAAAAAAAAGGGGAAAAGGAATCCTCTATTCTGGACCACTGGCAGCTAAGTACCCTGATCACGTACACATATAATGATTTTGAAAATCGAGATAAAACTCTATCTGGTCCTAAAGCAAGCACTCTCTTCCTGTACATGAGCACAGGGTTCAAATGGTTAATCCAGTGGCTGTACAGTTAGGTAGGCCCTTAGGAAATTTAGTCTACGAGGAGTCTTCGTTAGAACCCTCACCTTTAGCAGAGCTTTTCTGCACATGAGAAAAGTGAGATATGTTTCGTGGCTTTCCCTCTACACATTTTGACGCTACACCTTTCAGCAAAAGCTTTTACAATGATATTAAACATTAACTCTGTATGGGTTAATCCCAAGACACAGCATCAGCCTTAAGGTTAATAGTCCTTTTAATTAAAGGATAAGTCAGTTATTGAACACAGAAGCTAATCACAAAAGGATTACCACTGAAAATGAACATAGTCTGTGCAATTAGTCTGATAATTAAGACTTAAGTACTGGACAGAGATCAAAGTGCTTGTAATATGCAATAAAGTTCCTAGAGTTGTAAGGATATTCAAAATGTTAGCTTGTGCTTTATTGCACCTTCCATTCATCGTGTACCCATGATAGCAGCAAACACATTTCCCCGATGGATGTCAGCATGGGTAGCTACAACAGCTGTTACTACATAAGCCTGGTGTTTCTCACAATATGATTACTCTGTCAACGACGGCTGTAAAAGGTGGCATCTGCATTCATCAAACAGAGTTATCAATAAATGTAAAACCATACAACAATTAGAGATCTCAAAGGAAGAACAAATCCAACTAGGAAAAAAATGTCAACCACACTCTTTAATTACGAAGATTGTTAATCAATAAAATGCCTTCATAACTTTTAATTAAAATTTTATTTGAGCTGGATGTTTGGAGAATCTGATTCTTTGTTTTCATTACATTTAACAGTTGCGCTACAAAAATCCTGGTGGCATCTGTGAGCGGCCATCCCCTGGGGGACACTTTGTATCTGTAATTGCATATCGTCACCTACAGAGGGTGTTAAGAATCCTTGTTAAAAATAAAGGAAATAGTTAGGAGACATCTCACAGTAGCCATTATTATGGAGCAAATTACTAGGTAGAGCAATCCAGAAGCTGTCAAGAAAGGTTAGCAAACAGGGGTGTGAGGAAATCAACCATTCGGCAATGCATCATGAACCGAAAACTAGGTCTGAAGTCAGACCAAAGCAAAAAAGGTCCCGGTTTTAGGAAGTAAAGACACTGCCTTTGTTTATAACAATGAATAAAGATTATAAGAGGCTACTGATGAAGGATGAAAAGATGAGATGATAAAAATCGAGTGCTTTGATCACACTGGTACTCAGGCAAGATATAAATGAGAACAAGTTAGAATTCCAAAGCTTTGTGCTGTATACATTATGTTTAACTTTAATTTGTGTTCCTAAGAGTGTGTGTAATTTATATATCACCAGCCCCGAGTGTTGACTGGTGAATTCCCATATCTTCACGTCAGTCTCTTCAACCTGCACATAGGCCTCGCTGTTAACAATTCTAAATGGCCTCTTTTTTTATTTCTAGAAAAAGAAAATGGGTCTTGAATTTTTTTCTCAGTTGAGTTTCCACGTGACTTGGATTTCATTGGGCTCTCAATTCCAGCCTACATAAATAAATGAGATGGCCTGTTGCTCATTTCATTGCTGAAATAATTAGCCGTCTCTCCTTTCACACTTTTGAGTGCTGATGGGATATAGAATTCGGTGCTCAGGGCTTTACTCCTGGGCTTCCCTTTCCTCAGCCTCAGCTTGGTTTCCTGGATTCCCATCTGAGTAGGAATGATTGTGAACTATAGCCAGTCAATACACCCAGTGCTCTACAGGCCGCCATCTCTCCGATTCAGAGCTCAAAGCAGATAGACTGCAACCTCTGTAGGCGCCAAGGGAAGGCTGCCCCAAGATGGGTCACCTTGCCCAGAAGATTATTTTGAGTTAAAAGCCATCAAAACCCAGCAGGTTTAGGAAAAGCTCTTTACTTCCCCCTCACCTGCCTAAACACACATGAGAAAAGAGCCTGTACCAAGAAGAGAGCTCTTAGAAGCGATTCCATTTTACCTAAGAAACTTTTGTTTTCCAAACACCGCCTCTCACCTTCCTGTTAATGGCCTCCCTCCCCTTTATATCCCCACCCCTAGCTTTCTCCTTAGTTCAGGATGCTCTATATACCTCATTTTGCCTATCTTTGGAGATTCATTTCTGTACAGATTTCCCGTACACCTGAAATTAAATTTTATTTTCTCCTGTCAGTCTATCTCATGTAAATGTAATTCTTAATCCAGATAGAAGAGTCTTGGACAGAGAAAATTTTCTTCCTCTCCAACCTCCATGTTTTTCTTCTCTCAGGAAATGTTAAAGGGCAATCATCAGAGCACCACTTGAAAGATCAGCCAAGGAGGGCTGTTTTTGACCAACAGGTCCCTGGCCCACCTTTGGTTCCAGCCAGTGAAAATCCACTGTAACTGAGGCACAGGGGTCCAAGAGCACCTGACTCCAGAGATCCCAACCAGATCAAATTCGGCCACTTGCTGCCGACAAAACTGAAAGGCAGAGAGATGAGTGGAGGTAAAACAAGAAAAGAATTTATTTTACCAAGACCAACACCAGGAAGACAGTGCCCTAGCATCTCGAAGCCTGTCTCCGAAGTGCTGAAAATTCTTCTAGGTGTGTAGAAGGAAAAGGTGGGACATAGATCAGTGGGCACATGCAGGTAGGTAGTAAAGGTCAGCTCGGTCGTTGTCTTGGGGTCAATCACACAGGGTCTTGGGGGTGTCAGGACGCTCCTTTTTTTTTTTTTCTAAAAGATTTTATTTTTAAATCATCTCCACACCCAATGTGGGGCTCGACCTTACAACCACAAGATTAAGAGTTTCACACTACCGACTGAGCCAGCCAGGCATCCCAAGACAGTCCTTATTGCTTGAGGAGGTACTTTTGCTTCCCTTCTTGGGATGATTTGGTTACAGGGTCTTTTGCCTGAGTTAATAGATAAGCTGGAAAGAAGAACATAATCAACGGGGTCAGAATGGAAATAGTTGAAGTTCTCTTACACTCATGAAATCAGGGTCACATCTTAGAGAACGAAGAGGAAAATAATAATACTTCCTTACTTAAATAATGCTTACCAGATGTCAGACACCATCCTGAGCACTTTATAGATATTAACTCATGTAATCCTCACAGAAACTCTAGGAAGTCAATTATTATTATCACACCAAGAGGTTAGGTCACTTGCCCATGTCACATAGCGCATAAATGACAGAGCTGGAACTATGAGCCCAGGCTGTCTGGCTTCAGAGTCTATGTCCTTAACCCCTGTCCTATACTACTTTTAAGAAAAAAGCACTTAAAAAACTAAAAAATAATTTAAAAATAAAAATTTAAAAATTAAATAAAATTAAAAAAAATTTTTTTTAATAACAAACTTTAGGGGCACCTGGGTGGCTCAGTCAGTTAAACATCTGACTCTGGATTTTGGCTCAGGTCATGATCTCACAGTTGTGAAATTGAGCTTGGGATTCTCTCTTTATCTGTCTCTATCTGCCCCTACCCTGCTTGCATGCATGCATATTCTCTCTCTCTCTCTCTTCCTCTCTCAAAATCAATAAATAAACTTAAAAATAAATAAAATTAAATAAAATTTAAAAATTAAAAAAGAAAGAAGAAGAAAGAGAAAGAAGGAAGGAAGGAAGGAAGGAAGGAAGGAAGGAAGGAAGGAAGGAAGGAAGGAAATAGCACTTAATGTGCATCTATTTTATGTCAAGTGTATGCTAAATGTTTTATTTCTGTTTGCATAATTCTGCAAAGTGAGTGTTACGGATGAGGAAATTAAGACTCAACTTGCCCAAAGTCACACAGTAAGTAGTAGTGCCTGGATTTAAATCCAGTTCAGTCAGAACTCTAAAAACTCATATGTTGTTGGAGTAAGAAATACTCACTGGATTTTAATTCTGCTAACATTCAATGATGAATAAAAAAAAGTGGGCCGGGGCACCTGGCTGGCTCGGTCAGTAGAGCATGCAACTCTTTCTTTTTTTTTTTTTTTTTTTTTTTTAAGTTTATTTTTGAGACAGAGAGAGACAGACCATGAACGGGGGAGGGGCAGAGAGAGAGGGAGACACAGAATCCGAAGCAGGTTCCAGGCTCTGAGCCATCAGCCCAGAGCCCGATGCGGGGCTCGAACTCACAGACCGTGAGCTGGTGACCTGAGCTGAAGTCGGACGCTTAACCGACTGAGCCACCCAGGCGCCCCAAGCATGCAACTCTTGATTGTGACTTCAAGCCCAACATTGGGCATAGAGCTTACTTTAGAAAAAAAAAAAGAAAAATATTTTTAAAGAGCAGCTTTAAAGCATAATAAAATAAAATAAAATAAAATAAAATAAATAGCGGGAAACATGAAAAAGGCAAAAGAGGAAGAGGCTACATGTATGTGCTACACTCTTTCTCTCCTAGCAAGTTGAGTAAATTAGCTCTAAGACAAATAGAAGATCAGACAACATGTGGAAATTTTCCCAAAGTATGAATGGTTATCAAACAGGGTTTGAATACAGCAGGGTAGATCTTCTAACTGGAGGAGAGTACATTCTAGTAATGAGAACTTTTGTTTCTAAGGGAATCTGAGATCTAGAAGGGCAGAAGGCAGGTAAATAACATAAAAGTTTACATCAAGATGTTCCACAGAGCATGAAGGATCGCCCTCAACCCTGGCAGATGTCCGTGTTTTCACCATTCTCCTCAAGGATAAATATTAGGGTGGCAACCCAGGTTGGGGACAATGCAGTAGAGGTCGATAGGGGGTTAGGGGTGATGCTAAAGTGAGAAAATCAGGGTCTGATACCTATTTGAAAAAACCACAATACCTTGCATAACAGTAAACTCTAACAAACATTCCAGACTGGATGATGGACCTCCTCCCTCTCTCTCTTAGCTTGGAGATAGTCATTCCAACCTCTCCATAAACAGTCTCAGTACCTGTTTTCAACCTACCAATGACTGCACTTTCCCATCTTTTTCACCTTTAGCATTTGGCTTTTTCCTGTTTTTCACTCCTGTCGTTCTTAGAAGTTGTTAGACGTTTCCCCCTCAAATGGTCAACACGTTAGGATGGGCAACAACTTCGCGTAAAGTCATCGAAATGTAAATTTCAGGTATTACAGTAGGACCCTTGTTTTCTTTCCCAATGCTTGGTATGGCCTAGTGTATGTCACAGACAACAGTCAGAAACATCAAGGGAAACGGTGCATATTTATGAAAAATGCTTTCGGCATACTTAGTATTTTGTTTACACCTATAAACAAAGCAGGGAGATACCCAGCACAAGTAAATTTAACCACTTAATCTCATCCGCTGCATATAAATAGTAGTCCTATTTGAACACCAAAGAGATGTTTCAAACCTTAAATGATATGTAAAAAGCATTGCAGCCCCCCGAGTGTTATTTAATTTCTACATTTTGAGATGATTGAAAATGAACATGATTGAAATATGAAAGTCGTATTTTTTAAAACTTTCATCTTGCAAAGGTTAATTGATAAGCAGTTTGAGCATAGAGCGCAAGCTGCAAGGAAGTTTCCAATTACCAGAACTGGGACATAGACTTGGGAGAATGTATGAAATATATAAATCTTAAAATGCTAACAGAACTTCCATTTACTAGACAGAAGAATGAGCAGCCTAGATTTGAAGACATTATAGCTCGCTTTATAAAGCTGTAACTATCTATATGATGGTAAAATAAAATAAATATCCTGATTTTAATTGCAGGAAGAAATTCTTTAAAATTTTTCCATAAGAATCATCAGTGACTAATAAAATAAGACCCCGTTTTCTATTCGTGAAAACGTGGGTGCAGTAGCATGCCTGTGAATCTCTATCTATTCAGAGATAGACACAGATATGTAAATTCACTGCCAAAGAGATTAGCAAAATGCGAGTAGGATGGCAATCTGGGGGAGAGTCTATCTTGTTGCAATTTTTAAATTTCTCAATCCATCAGTTAAATGTAGATTCAGGGCACAGACTCGTATTTCCTTGTCAAATAAATTATGTCTTACATCAAAGACCACACAGATTCCTACTTAACAAAACAGGAGAATGTCTGAATGGACCATAAATGTGAAATATGAAAGAGAGCAAAATGAGACAGCCAATAAAATAAAAGATTTGTTAGTCAGCTAAAAACTATCTACAAAATGGTACTACAGACAATCAGAACGGGTGATTAAAGAAATATTCTTTTAAACTGACGCTAATTTTTTTTCCATGAGAAATGAGCTCTGGTGATAATAGAAAATGGTAAAATTGCCATGCATAAAAAGTTTTTAATTAGATAGCAAGGACTGAGAGGGTGCATATATCTTTTCTGCTTGGATATGTATGTACATATAATAAGAGATGTATATACATATCCTAGGCGAAAAGAACAAGAAATGTGCCAGATCTTTAAGAAATAAGCCAGGTACTAAATTAGTATATAGTTGTAAACTCCTGGGTCAGTAATGTTTGTTTTATCAACTTGACATTTTTCCCTTTCCAGGTAATTTCGAGCAATTAATTCGTATTCACAGATATGTTTTCTACTCTGGTTTTCCCCCAAAGATGACATCGAAAAACCTGTTCCCGTCTAGAAGCCACTCCTAAAGATGTTGTTTGGTATGATGATTTTGGTGAACGAAACTGTTAGCAGTCCTTAGATTGGAACTGTCTTGAAATGTCACAGAATGTAACAAATTAGAAGATAAATAAGTTATTTTTAACTTTTCTTTAAAAGATCTTCTTGCCATACTGAGTTTCTTAGAGAGGTCCGACTTCCAAAGGGTTTCAGAGGATTTGGCCGAAGAGTTAAACGAGAAAATGCAGAGCGAGTGCCTGGCACAGTATCTCGCTCTTGGGGAGCGCTCGGATAGCACGAGCCCTATGTAACTGGTTGGATTCAATACACCCTTCAGAGAAATGAGTCTTTTTTGGTCCAGGGCTCCATCATGTAGGTGTCACTTTGCTAAAGCTACCACAAAATGCCACAGCGTAGGTGGCTTAAGCAACAGGAATTTATATTCTTACAGTTCTGGAGCCTGGAAGTCACCGATCAACGTGTCAGCGGGATTGGTTTCTCCAGAGGCCTCTTTGCTTGGCTTACAGACGGCCACTTTTGTGTTGCGTCCCCACATGACCTTTCCTCTGTGCACTAGCATCCTGGGTGCGTCTTTGTGTGATTTTCTCTTCTTCTTTTTTTTTTTTTAACGTTTATTTATTTTTGAGACAGAGAGAGACAGAGCATGAACGGGGGAGGGGCAGAGAGAGAGGGAGACACAGAATCCTAGACAGGCTCCAGGCTCTGAGCGGTCAGCACAGAGCCCGACGGCGGGGCTCGAACCCACGAACCGCGAGATCATGACCTGAGCCGAAGTCGGCCGCCTACCCGACTGAGCCACCCGGGCGCCCCGCGATTTTCTCTTATGAGGACACCTGTCCGATTGGATTAGGGCTCATCTTAAAGGCCTCGTGTGAACTGAATCACCACTTTAACGACACTATCTTCGAATGCAGTCATATTCTGAGGCAGAGGGTTAGGGGTTCAATGTACGAATGGGTAGAGCAATGCAGTTCAGTCCATGACAATATAACAAGACCGACTGTAGACACCTCCCAACGCGGGAGGAAGCTGTTGGGATCCAAAGTGCCCAGAGAGGTGGGAGCTTGAACCAGCAAGTACAGAGCAAAAGGGCGGATGTGAGTGGAACTCCGGCACCCTCTCTCACACGGTCTTCCCGTCCTGGTACCGTTTGCCTTCTCTTCCGCACCAGCATCAAAGCATGTTAGCCCTGAGTCACATGTTGATTTCTTTGGGCTAACACTTTGTGAAAGCGAGCAAAAGGCTTAGTGCTCAGGGGAGCTGCCTTGTACCTCCTAGTTACGCCAAAAGAATTAATTGAATGGGTGGAGTGGGGTAAGTAGGTAAGATTCCCCACCACAGGTTAAAGCACCTGCTCAAGATTCTTTATTAGCCCCACCGGTTTCCCTACTTCTTCTTTTTTTTTTTTTTTTTTTTGACAGTGGCTCTGTGTTCCTATGGATGAGGAAAAACCAAGTCAGGGGGCTGAGGGGAGTGATTATTCCAAATAAGGTTTGGGGCAGGGAGACTTCGGGGCTGGGGCAGGGAGTGCCCTGTATTTAAAGGGACCTAAAGATGGGGCGCCTGGGTGACTCAGTCGGTTAAGCGTCCGACTTCAGCTCAGGTCACGATCTCGCGGTCCGGGAGTTCGAGCCCCGCGTCGGGCTCTGGGCTGATGGCTCAGAGCCTGGAGCCTGCTTCCAGTTCTGTGTCTCCCTCTCTCTCTGCCCCTCCCCCGTTCATGCTCTGTCTCTCTCTGTCCCAAAAATAAATAAAACGTTGAAAAAAAAAAATTAAAGGGACCTAAAGAAACTTCAAAAAACAGACACTTATCTTAGCATAAGCAGTGCTATTTTATCCCCGTCTCATCCTGGGCAAATGATAACTGCAATTTGCGAAACTGTATTCATGTGCTAGTCAGGAAAGAGTCCTCTTTCCTTAACAGGATGTTGGTGTGAAGAAAGGCTGTCATGGCATAAAATCATTTCCGCAGAATATGTAATTAGCTACAGCAAGAACCTCAGGCAAAGGTAGGAAACAGACGTCCCCTCCCGGTTCCCCTTCTCTCCAAGTTATAGGAAGGAGGGGGCGTGAATCTGAGAGCGTCTGTAATTTAAGCCTTGGCATAATGCCTAGTACAGTGCTGTAACTGTGTTCAATAAATAGATGTTGTCAACTGACAACCCCATTGTAGAATAACATTTGTTTCTTCAGCCAAATTCACTGTATCTGCAGAGTTCCATTGTTCTTTGGGGCTCTCTCTTCCTTAAAATGATGGATCGCCAAGTAATAAAAGTGCTTTCACCTCGATCTCCACCTCTCTCACCCCCCCCCCCGAGTTCTTTTATTGGCAGGCCCCATGTCAGGTGATCCATCCACCCATCTCTGATTGGCTTCCTGGTACCCAGCAGCCCAGAGCCATTCTGGTTTTCAAATATTGGCAAGTCTCTCATTATAATCATTGAGATTTATCAATTAGAGGAAATGTGGATTGTGTTTTAATTGTTCAGAAATAACAGCATTCTGACTTGCGTGAGCCAGGAAAGTCTCCCCTGAGCAAAGATGCCCCAGCTGTGAAAAATTAAGACGCAAACTCAGCCATAAAATCAGAGAGCTAAGAGTGATAGACAGCCTGAGGGGTTACCATCTTTTTTTTACCTAAGTCTCCAAACCAGAGACCTAAGACTGAAAGGGGTTAGTTAGTCTTTAAAAATACTTGGAGGAGGGGCACCTGAGTGGCTCAATCGACTGAGCATTCGATGCTTGTTTTTGGCTCAGTTCGTGATCCCAGGGTGGGATCCAACCCCGTGTCAAGATCCGTGCTGATCATGGAGCCTACTTAGGATTTTCTCTCTCTCTGTCTCTCTCTCTCTCTCAAATAAAAACTAAATAAAATAAAAACACCTAGGACATCGATGGTTTTGGCAAATAGCACTTTTATCCAAAATAGGAGATGAGTGGCTTCTCTTATGTCTCTATACACTATTATTCTGGTGCTTTCTGTGACCCACGTTCCTCTCCATCTATAAATCAGAACCTAAGCTACACGCAGCATCCGAGGAAGAGGCACTCAAAGAATAACACGTTAACATTTGTCCTCTCTACATAATCACAAGTAGTGTGAATATTCTTCAAGCTAGAACCAGAAAGATATTGTGCGGAAAGCTTATTGAAGAACTTTACAGTTCAGAGTCACGTTTAATTGCTGAGATGGGACCTGTGTGGCCATTGGGTAAATATACCACATCTTCTTTACCCATTCACCTAGCGCTGAACACTTTGGTTGCTTCCATATGGTGGTTTTTGTAAATACTCGTAGGAGTGCTGACTGCACTGACTCGTCTTTGGCCCTTTATCTTGTTCACACCCCAGCAATGACTTCCCTCAGGGCTATGAATTTCAGGCCCCAGGGAGGTGAATACATGTCCTGGTGAGAATGTGGAGGGCTTGTTCTGATCGTCCCTAAAGTGGTACACAGAAGGCACCAGTTTAGGTAAGTAGTGGAGATGACTGGCACACAGAAGGGTTTACTTTAGATAACTAGTAGAGCTCTTTGGGCTCACAGATGGTACCACCTTAGATAACTACCTTGTGACCTCACCACCCGTGCGCTTCGCTCCATAAAACCTGACAATTAAGGTACGGACAGGGTGAAGAAAGGCCCAGAGAAGAGCTGCCGAGAAGGGTCTCCGCGGACCTGGATCATTGTCTACTGTCAGTAAGTTATCCTGAACAAAACTCTGTAAACGGTGTGGAGTGGCTTGCTTCCTTTTTCAGTCTAAAGTGCCTTTCTAGTCTGGAGAAGACGTTAGTTACTGACCCTCCTTCACCTTCTAGCGATAACGCTGCGATTAACGCAGAGGTGCATATATCTTTTCAAATGAGTGTTTTTGTTTCCTTCAGGTAATTCCCAGAAGGAGAATTACTGGATCATATGGTATTTCTGTTGTTTAACTTTTTGAAGAACCTCCATACTGTTTTCCAGAGTGGTCGCACCAGTTTATAGTCCTACCAACAGTGTACAAGTGTTCCCTATTCTCCACATCCTCCCCAACACTTGTGACTTCTTGTCTTTTTTTTTTTTATGTTAGCCCTTCTGACCGATGTGAAGTAATATGTGGTTTTGATTTGCATTTCCCTGATGATCGGTGATGTGGAGCATCTTTTCGTGCATCTGTTGGCTATCTCTATGTCCTCTGGAAAAATGTCTATTCAGATCCTCTGCCCATTTTTATTTTTTATTTTTTTTTTCAACGTTTATTTATTTTTGGGACAGAGAGAGACAGAGCATGAACGGGGGAGGGGCAGAGAGAGAGGGAGAGACAGCATCCTAGACAGGCTCCAGGCTCTGAGCCATCAGCCCAGAGCCTGACGCGGGGCTCGAACTCACGGACCGCGAGATGGTGACCTGAGCTGAAGTCGGACGCTTAACCGACTGCGCCACCCAGGCGCCCCTCCTCTGCCCATTTTTAAATCAGATTGTTTTTTGGTGCTAAGTTGTATGAGTTCTTATATATTTTAGATATTAACCCCTTTTCAGAAATATTTGCAAATATCTTCTCCCATTTAGCAGGATGCCTTTTTGTTTGATTGATGGCTTTCTTCACTGTGCAAAGAGTCTTTTTAGTTTGAGGTAGTCCCATTGTTTATTTTTGCTCTTATTTCCCTTCCCTGGGAAATAGACCCAAAAAAGATGTTCCTAAGGTTGACGTTTAACCCATTACTGCCTATGTCTTCTTTTTGGAGTTTTATGGTTTCAGGTATCACATTTAGGTCTTTAATTCATTTTGAGTTTGTTTTTGTGCATAGCGTATGAAAGTGGTCCAGTCACATTCTTTTGCATGTAGCTGTCTGGTTTTCCCAATACAATTTATTGAAGAGATTGTGTTTTCCCTGTTGTATATTTTTCCCTCCTTTGTCATGAATTAACTGATTAACTGACAGTGTAAGCATGGGCTTGCTTCTGGGCTGTCTATTCTGTTCCATTGATTTATGTGTCTATTTTTGTGTCTACACCATACTGTTTTGATAACCATAGCTTTGTAGTATAGTTTGAAATCTGGCGTTGTGATACCTCCAGCTTTGTTCTTTTTTCTCAAGATTGCTTTGGCTGTTCGGGGTCTTTGGTCGTTCCATACAAATGTAAGCATTATTTTAGTTCTGTGAGAAATATGATTGGTTTCAATAGGGATTGCATTGAATCTATAGATTGCTTTGGGTAGTATGGGCATTTTAACAATATTAATTTTTCCAATCAGTAAGCATGGTATATTTTTCCTTTTTTGTGTGTGTCATCTTCAATTATTTTTATCAATGTTTTATAGTTTTCAGAGTACATGTCTTTCAACTCCTTAGTTAAATTTATTCCTAGGGATTTTATTCTTTTTGATACAGTTGTAAATAGGACTATTTCCTTAATTACTTTTTTTTTTTGCTAGTTTGTTATTAGTGTGTACAAACTCAGCAGATGTCTGCATATTAATTTTGTGTCTTGAAACTTTACTGAATTCATTTATTCTAATATATTTTTGGTGAAGTCTTTAGGGATTTCTATGTATAGTATCATGTCATCTGCAAATAGTGACAAATTTACTTCTTCCTCACCAATTTGGATGCCTTTTCTTACCTGATTATATTGCTATGGCTAGGACTTCCAGTACTATATTGAATAAAAGTGATGATAGTGGATAGATGTCTTTGTCTTTTTCCTGATCTTAGAGGAAAAGCCTTCAGCTTTTCACCATTGAAAATGATATAGCTATGGATTAATTCATACTACTTTTTCCAGCAGTAATTCTGTGTCAAATAAATGAGAATTCGGCTACCTTATTTGTCAAAGTATTGAAGCCTATACTTGGAAACTCATAGGATGTAAAGTATCCTAAAATCGATAGGTTATGAATACTTTGGCAGTAATATTTAATAATCCAATGTGTAAATTTTTATTTCCTGCACCAATAAGAAGTATTTACAAATCTATTTAACCAAAAAGCAAGGTTGTAGATGATATCTTTGTAGGACGAGACAGCACATAAATAAAATAGGTTAGAGAAATTTCTGTAGAAACCTCCCTTTTAATTTACTTTAACAAAATAAGGGTTGAACTTTCTCCCTTTATAGATATTTTACTAAGAAACATGACATGTAAGGCTTTTATCTGCAACAATTTATCTAAAGACTTTCCAGCATTACTTACAAAGAAAAACCACAAATATCCATTTTTGTACCGAGTAAATTCCATCTTTACATACTTTGCCTTTGTTTTTCAATGCAATGAGCACGAATGACAGATTTCTTAACTTGGCAAAGTCCAAGTCACTTCTTGAATCTGTAACAAGCTAACTCCGAAACCCATTCCAAGTTTTTCTCCTGCCCCAAAAGGAGAAGCCGAACGGCCGCCATTACACTGTCATGGCAGTTTTCTCGGATAAAGTGTTTAAGGGGCTAAGCTACTAGTCATGTGACTTTATTTTGAAAGCTTCAGCAAAGACCTATTTTTCACCTTGAGGTGAGTGACACTTAAAAGGTTGGAGAAGAGCAGCCTGAGTAAAGGCCAGTCATTGTAGAGTCATGGGTTTTAGAGTTGGGAGGGCTGGAGGAGCTATCTCTTCTTTTTCCACCAACCCTGTGCTCACTGGCACCTCTGTCCAAGCATCCAGCTTGCTGAAGCCAGGAAGCCTTTGTTCTACCACTAGGGTTGCTCCTTGAGAAGAGGATGTCTTCATTCTTTTCATATCTGGGTGCCTCACTTGCCTTTTCAAACACATTCAATAAATGTTGGGTGAGTCAATAACATGGCTCAGTCCTCTCTTGTTACAGACAATAAAAAGGAAACCAACGAAGGACAACAACTTGTGCTAGTGCCACACACAGTTGATTAGAATGGGAACGAGGTAAACCCAGATCTTTCAACATTCATGCTGTGGAAATCTCAGTCAGCTAGTCGAACCAAGAGTAGGACCAAAGTGCAGAAGATAGGTTGTGACTCATGATAACAGATTTGTATAGCTTTTTATGAACATGTTGATCTTGATATTGTAAACATCATTTATTATCTTACTCCATGGAGATCTCTAACATAGAAGTCTAGTGATTCAGAGCATGGTGGATTGGAATTCCGGGTCCGACACCAGCCCTGTGGCCTTGCTAAATTCCTTGGGCTGATCTTCAGATCAATGGGCTCTGTAATATGTATGGAAAAGTAGCTACCTCTTGATGGTCACAAGGACCAGATAGAATAATACATTAAGAGCATAGAGCTCAGGGCCTGCCACATGATCATCAACACAGCGACAATTGAAAGGGCTTCATAGCAGGGATACATTAAGCCCTGGAATGAATGAAAAAAACAGAACCCTCTCAAAATATATATAAAACATGTATACATCTTAATGTAACTTAGGCACATTTTATATTTTTAAAAACTTCTATATGTACAGTATATACACAGAAAGGGAAACTATTCTGGAAAAAAAAAGTGCAAAACAGAACGATGATTGTTTCTGGGTAGTGGAATTTTTATCTGTATTTGTATATATTTTCTACAGCAAGCATCAATAGCTGTGTAAAAGAAATTTTAATGTATTTTTAAACATGAATATTGACTTTTATCTGGTTTAAAGTATTTTGTAAAGTAAGTCCTAAAATTACTATATTTTCACACATGAGTTACTGATAATGCCAAAATTATTGGAATTTCCCCCCCCACCCCCAATGCTGAGGTTTTTGTTTTTAATTATTTTTACAGGTATTTGTTTATTCTACTTCCCACCACGCACCAGGTACTATTCCAAGAGATTTATAAATATCAACTTCAAAAAGAGCGATAATAACCTATTTGGGGAGAAAAGTAGCTAAGGGTAGGGCAGGCATATCTAAATTAAAATCGTTTTCAAGGATAGTCTAAGTTCTGTCTTTTAAAACCAGATTAATGAAAAATGCAGGGAAAATAAAAAATTCCTGAAAACTCTTTTATTCACATTTACACAATAGCCACAAATATTATCTAGCTACGTATATTCCGCTAAGAAGTTAATAATTATTTTCTAAGTAATTTGGGCATGGTTTTCTAAGGCATAACGTTATAAGGAAATCACACAAAAAAACCAACTATGTACATCACATAACAGGCACCTAACATCTACTGTTTTCTCTCTAGCCAAAGCCACAAATCGCTATTGTCTAAGTGAAATTCAAGTACATGATTGCAAACGTAAAAATAAGATCGGAAGCTCGTTCACATTATCTCCCACCATACCCTTCGCTGCATGCACAACGTCCCCACGAAGCCAGCAGACAAGACTGGGTAGCTGTGGAGGTCACAGAGGGGGCAGAGCGGTGGGTAAGACTCAAGCCGGTAGTCAATATGATATACCTCTAGAATCCGTATAATCACCCTGAATAACACGGGAACATCATGGTAATATATGACGGGCTATCATTTTCCCTTGCTCTTCCTCATGTAGCTGTGATGACCATAACTCAACAACAAATTTGTCACCGAACCTTCAAAGAAGTGAGGGGGGTTGGGGGGGGTGGGGAATCAACGAGCTTGCCTATGTCTGTTCTGGGAACATATGATTTTGTTCTAATATAAATCCAAATATATTCACAACCATATTTGCTTCATGTGTAGAAATGGCTACTCTTAAACATCAGGGCTCCAAAGGCACCACGTTTACCATGCTGTCACCTGAATGTCGAGCAATAATAGCAAGGGGGCCTTGGCGGAGTAAGGCTGAAACCTCTTAGGAACAGGAAGAGCCGTTATTAGTCTTCCCGGCCTGGGCGCTGCAGAAAAGGCCCTGAGAAAGTCCATGGCCACAGCCCCACCTGGGAGAGTGATTGTTTCCCAGCCGTCTCCCCTATTCCCTTAGCACCAGAAGATGTGCTTCTGTTAAAACGTCACATTTGAAGTCTTAACCCGTAAGCTTTTTGGTTAATGAAGCGACAGAGCCAGCCTCATTTTTCCTAGTGCTGCCTTCCCGACACCCCTGGACCCGGGCTAACTTTGGGAAGAGCCTTGTGTGTGCAGTAGCTAACATCTGCACGGGTAACTATTTTCACACCCAGAAGAAGGCAGCGGAGAATCACGAAACCATCTCCTTCTGGGGGTAAAACAAAGGAGCTCCTCCAACGCCATCCGAAAAAGCAGAAGTCCCGAGGGAACTTCCTAAATTTCTTTAGCAACCTCACGCCTGCTAGGATACCTGCCAAAGTTCCAAGGCCCCTGGGTCTGCAGGAGGGAGGGGCTCTGAAAATCGAACTGATGCTAAATAGAAAATATGAGCTGAATGCGTGTTTAGAATTCACCACGCCCGCTACCTGCCCCCTTCGCCCCGTTACTGATAAGGAAACAAAGGTCCAGAAAATGATCCCAAGTCAGACGCGGTGAGCTTGGGGCAGAGCCAGGATTAGGAGCCTACTTGGCTTCCGTTGGAGCGTGCTGCTCTTCCGGGGCTCAGCCTGCAGACGCACGGTTCAGTGTTCTTTCTACAACAGGCGGTGTTGCAACGGGGAATTGGGAGCCGCTGAAAGTGTGTTGAGCAAAGAGATGACATGGTCCTCTCTATGTTTTACAAGACTGATCGGACAGCCCCACATGTAAACTGGATTAAAAGATCAGCATTAATATAGCACAGACTAACTCCAGGTAGATGGGAACGGGAACCAAGGGAATAGAGTGGAGGGGGCAAGGTGCAAGAGTTCTTTCAAACCTGCTTGTCTTGTCTGCAGGCTGCATGAAAAACAGAGCCAGTCATTACGCCCGGTTCCTGCTACAGTGCCTGGTGCTCTAGAGGAGGGACACAATAACTGCCGTGAAATGAACAGATGAATTAAAGAGCTAGAAAAGACAGCAGTCTGTGACTGACTGGATAAAAGGAAGGAAAGGAGGGGTGCCTGGGTGGCTCAGTCGGTTAAGCAACTGACTTCGCTCAGGTCATGATCTCACGGTTTGCGAGTTCCAGCCCCGCGGCGGGCTCTGTGCTGCCGGCTCGGAGCCTGGAGCCTTGCTTCGGACTCTGTGTCTCCCTCTCTCTCTACCCCTCCCCCGCTCACGTTCTGTCTCCCTCTCAAGAAATGGATAAATGTTAAAAAATGAAAAAAAGGAGAGGAGTAAAAGATTACCTCCAAGGTTATGGGTTACATAGCCGAGAGAATGTTGTGGAAGTTGGAGGAGAAATTGTTGGATAGAGCATCGGGGAGGAAATGGAGTATTGGGGTCATGCAGGGTGGACCTGAACAGGGCTTTCCTGAATCGCTGGCCTGGAGGTGATTGGTGCACAGATGAGCGTGCCCTCGAATTCCGGAAATGGAAAGGGTTGAAGACATCAGTGGGGTTAATCTGTGCGTGTAGGGAGCACCTAGGTGGTCTTCCTGACCCCTACTTCTCCACACGTGGTTGATAGAACCATGGCGTTGGCATCTGGCAAAGACAAGGGGCCAAATCTTCAGTCCCCAGTTCGACCCTCAGCATGAGATTTTCAAACAAGAAGGCCCAAGTGTGTGCTTACCGTATAAATGGAAAGATTTCAGCTTGAGCTTTGAACCGGTCCGGAAATTTACAATCAAGGAAACTTAAAAAAAAAAGAAAAGAAAAGAAAGAAAAGGGGGGGGGGGGGTATTTTAGACTTTGTGTAAGTTGTTGAGTCTCCCAGTGAAGAGATATTTAAATTTTGAAATACGTACCAGGTTGGGGGACGTAGCGGAAGCATGATAATCTTTTCAGTGACTGGACCAGGGGACAGACAAGCCCTGAACCCCCACCACCACCCCGCACCTCCAGGAAGAGCTGTGGACTTGTGTGCATCCTTTCTGCAGGAGCCCCGGGGTGGAGTCACCCACACACGCATGCTGCACCTGCTGCAGCCCCAGAAGCCTCTTCCAATGTACCCCACAGCTCTTCTGCACGCTCCATCCACCTGGCCGACGAAACAGAGCCCAGACTTTTGAAACGGGCCTTTTATATTCATGGTTACTCCTTTTTTAGGTGGTAGAATCCTAGAACCATAAAAATCAAAACTCCTAGACTGTTAGATCTGAACATGACCTTAGAGATGAGCTAGTTAAATCCCCTGGAGGAAACCGGGAACCGAGTCCGATCTTCCGTCCAAGGACGGAAGGGCTAGGTTTTTAGTCCCGGCTGACACTGTAGGATCTGAGGCTGAGAGTGAGGCTGTGTGTGGGACTTGGTGCTCCTGCTGTAGAAGGTGCAGTCAAGAGGATGGCGTGGGGCAAAGGGGCTTGAGAACCACATTCTCACGCTGTCAGGCACAAGAGCAAAGGTTCCAAGTAGGAGGTGGGACCTACAGAAACGAAAGAAGGGAACTGGACAGTCGGGGGGGGGGGGGGCAGTTGGAGAGGCAGGGAAATGCTTACGGACTCTTGGGGGTGAGGGCTTCTCCCCACAGTAACCTGGCTCTGCCATGAGGGCTATCCCTTGAAGAGAGATTTCTCCAACGTTCTTACGGGGCTAGAGTTAATTCCCATCACTGGTGGAAATCAGGGTTTCGGCATAAAGGGGAAGAATACAATAAGGTCGCAAGGATTAGCTATGTGTCCGCAACGATGCGTGTATTATAAAGAATAGTAACGTTGCCAAAAAGAAAATTAAAGCTGTCAACTTGTGTTGGGTATATATAAAGCCACCTCGCTGTTTTTTTTTTTTCTCTTCACTCACTGACCTCTCTATCCACCTACGTTGAAAAAACAATCATTCATGTATTCATTAGTGCACTATTTCCTCAGCAAATAGGTATCGTGTGCCTAATGTGTTGGATGCTAGGTATACAACAGCTCACAAAATCACATGGATTTTTTAAAGACTAGTGGCGATCTACTGCTAACATGAACTTCCCTCCTTCCAGCATTTACTCTCTTTTGCTAAAAGCGGTTCTACTTTCAGGGAGAAGAGTCCTTTCTCCTGAACTGAGAGTGTCTCTTTGGGGAACGAGAAGGCAAAATAAAAAGGCTTCCATTACTGTACCACGTTGTATCACAGGCATTTCCTGGATATTCTCCCTCTAAGTGAGCAAGACTTTATAATCTGTCCCTTGGGATTATTCAAAAATTATCACCCTGGCTTATCTTTGCTTCCAACAGGAGTTGTTTGTGATATCTTTATGTTCTTGTACTTTGACGTTAGCGTTTACAAGCCCAAGAGTAACTTTTCTCAGCCTCGATCCATACCAGCTTCTTCCAACCCTTAACTAACCCGCGGACGGCGACACGGCATTAACTTATTCTCCACCTGATCTCAGATATGACGAGCAGGCAGTATTTTGTTTCTGCAAAAGGCATTTTCTCCTAACTGAAAGGAGAAGAAAGCTAACTCCAGCTTCCTGTGGGCCAGGCCTCTCGTGAATTCTGAGAGGGAGAAAGAGGTTAATTGTGAACAGGTCCATGCATGTGTCACTTACGACTCACCCCTGGATCCCTTCGGTCCCACACCCTTTCGGCAGCAGTTTTAGCACACTGAGACCAGACGGAGGTTTTTATGGCTCTCTTCAATAAGATACAGGGTGAGTTTAAAGAAGGCAATCTTTAAGATTTATCTCTGTGTTCTGGAATAAGAGTTCAATAATTCCTTTAATCCGTGTTGCCATCTCCCTTGGCCTTTTGCTTTACTTTGGTCTTTTAACATCTCACCTTATTTTAATAGCAATTGTCAGGATCCACAGACTAGTTCAACCCAACAAGTACTCTAGGAGCACCAACCTCGTACGAGCAAGGCAAGGCCAGGCGCTCATACGTTATAACGATACCATATTTCACAGGCAAATGAACTGTTTTCAGTAACCATAATTTATCTTTCAAAAAATCTCTGACAGTAAGTCAAAAGGGTTAATTGGATAAATTTTTCTTAAGAGGGAATTAGGGTCTTGTAACATCTTTAGGGTCTTTAACATTAGTCGAAGCAGTGGGCACAAACTCACAAACATACTGTAGAAATAATTTAAAGTTAGTGAACAGGAACTGTAGAGGTAAAAGCCAAATTAAAAAAAAAAAATTTTTTTTTAATGTTTGTTTATTTTTGAGAGAGAGAAACCGAGCTCGAGCAGGGGAGAGGCAGAGAGAGGGAGACACAGAATCCGAAGCAGGCTCCAGGCTCTGAGCTGTCAGCACAGAACCTCACGCGGGGCTCAAACCCACAAACCGCAAGATCACATGACCTGAGCCACACAGACGCCCCCGCCCCACCTTAAAAAAAATTTTTTTTAATGTTCTAAAAGCCAAATTTTAAGTAGAATTCATGGATCCCAAATTTCTTTAAACTATATCTGTATCCAAGCACGCATCCATCTGTGTCTCTACATCAGTGTATATCTGTAGTTTTAGTCTTCAAAACACTTAGTTCTTTGTGAGAATTATCATTGATTTTCTACTTCTTTTTTTTTTTAATTTTTTTTTCAACGTTTATTTATTTTGGGGACAGAGAGAGACAGAGCATGAACGGGGGAGGGGCAGAGAGGGAGGGAGACACAGAATCGGAAACAGGCTCCAGGCTCTGAGCCATCAGCCCAGAGCCCGACACGGGGCTCGAACTCACAGACCGCGAGATCGTGACCTGGCTGAAGTCGGACGCTTAACCGACTGCGCCACCCAGGTGCCCCTGATTTTCTACTTCTAAAGGTACTACACATACTCCATCTCTAGGACATTTTGGATTAGGGCAACAGCACAACATTTCTTGACATTTCACAAAAACTGTTATACCTATCCCATCTCCAGATGAACATGAAAGAAAGCTGAACATTTTTTCACTTGAAAACACTGTGACTCTTTACCATCCTGGAAGCAAGTGGACAGAACCATTTGTCCTCATTTCAAAAACTTTCCCCAAACCTCGGACCTCTACGCATCATGTGGCTCATCCTACATCTGAAATAATAGCCGTCTTGAGAATCACATACTTAATATAACTTTGCAGCTCAGAGGCGTCTTAGAAATCCGTTAGTTCATAGTTTCTGAAACTTCCGTCTCAAAAAACTCCACGTACTGTAACATGTTAATAGGTGTTTCGGGGAACAGTTTCTGTGTGCAAGTAAAATTTGGACAGTCCCCTCTGGAGGCCCACAGTGCACGTTAGCATATTAAAGCCTTGGCAGACCCGTAGTAAGAACGACAACAAAAACTATTTGTATGGGGGCGGGGGGAGGCTTTCATATTTTATTCTCTAAATATTTATTACTTTATGCAAAAATATATGGCACGCTAACTGAAAAAGAAATGACAATCTAGATCTCAGAAAGGTAGAGAAATGTGGCGCCTGGATGGCTTGGTCGGTTAAGCGTCCGACTTCGGCTCAGGTCATAATCTCACGGTCGTGGGTTCGAGCCCCACGTCCGGCTCTGTGCTGACAGCTCAGAGCCTGGAGCCTGTTTCAGATTCTGTGTCTCCCTCTCTCGCTGCCCCTCCCCTGTTCATGCTCTGTCTCTCTCTGTCTCAAAAATAAATAAAAAAAATGTTAAAAAAAAAAAAAAAGAAAAGAAAAGAAAGGTAGAGAAAGAGAAGAGAAATGGGGAGAGATTTGATCCAGCCCCAGTGAGGAATGGAATTTAAGGATGAAGAGGTATCTCTGAAGAGCATTTTTATAAAGTTTTGTAATCTGAAGTGCTGTATATGTCTTGCCAGTGTCCTTAAGAACCACATTACTTGTCAGGGCAAGAGAAGGAAGGAAGGGAGGGAGGGAGGGGAGAGGGAGAGGGAGGGTGAGAAGGAGGAAGGGAGGGAGGAAAGGAAGGACAGAAGCCAGAGAAGAGAGAAAGGAACTGTTTAACTTTGTAAAACCTTGTGTTGTGTGCTGGCAAATGTTTAACAACTTTGGGGAAGGGGACGGGCCTGATTTGCAGCATGTATCCATTTCTGTGGTGTAAATTCTCACCATGGCCAATTTCAGACATGCCAACATGACATCCACTGGCTCACAAGCTTCTGGCCCCAGCATACCACACTAGTGTTTCTTGGGACAGAGTTCGGAAATGTTGAGCTGGGCTGGGGGTGGGGGTGGGGGGTGCTGGGTGGCTTAGCCGGTTAAGCATCTGACTCTTGACCTCAGCCTAGGTCATGATCCCACAGTTAAGGAGTTCAAGCCCCACGTCAGGCTCTGTGCTGACAGTGTGGAGCCTGCTTGGGATTCTCACTCCCTCTCTCTCTGCCCTTCCCCTGGTCGATCTCTTGGCACCCTCTCTCTCTCTCAAAAATAAATACACTTAAAAAAAAAAAAAAAAGGAAATGTTGAACCGATGTATCTTCCTTCCTTCCCAATCCTCTCTCCTACAAATATATGTTTTAAAGATGAGCAAGGTAGGGACGCCTGGGTGGCTCAGTCGGTTAAATGTCCAACTCTTGGTTTGGGCTCAGGTCATGATCTCACGGTTCATAAGTTCAAGCCCCACATAGGGTTCTGCAGTGACACTGCTGAGCCTGCTTGGGATTCTCTCTCTCTCTGCCCCACTCATCCTGTCTCTCTCTCTCAAAATAAATACATAAACTTAAAAAAAAAAAAAAATAAGATGAGCAAGCTAAGGCCTAGAGAGGTTATGTGAGTGTCAAAGTCAGACAGCTAATCATCTTTACTAGTATCCAAACTCTAATTTCTAAATTCAACAATTCCTTCCTAACATAAAAATGTTAACTATGTGAAAAGGAAGTATATGGTACCATAGAGCCCAGTGAGAAGGAAGACCCTTACCTCAGACATATGACTTGATTATCTTTCGACTGCTCAGCTACTCTGCCTGTAGATGGAATAATTTAGATAATACGTGTTTATTACCAATAAATACCTCCTAATAGTAATAAAATATGCAGGTTCGTTTCTTCATAAATATTTGGAAATCCTCAGTCAAAAGAGGCTATATGACCATTTAAAAGTTATTCTGGGGGCGCCTGGATAGCTCAGTCAGTTAAGCGTCTGACTTCAGCTCAGGTCATGATCTCACAGTTCGTGGGTTCGAGCCCCGCGTCGGGCTCTGTGCTGACAGCTCAGAGCCTGGAGCCTGTTTCAGATTCTGTGTCTCCCTCTCTCTCTGCCCCTCCCCTGTTCACGCTCTGTCTCTGTCTCAAGAATAAGTAAACATTTAAAAAAATCTTTTCTAAGTTATTCTGAAGTCATTCATGTTTCATTCAAATCTTGAAATCTTGTAGATCTGAGCCTTAGACTAGAGGTTATTCTCCGAGGTCAGAGGAAATTACCGTACTCAGAAACAAAGGAAAGTTACCTCTCGTTTATTTCAGTATTTTTGTTGTTCAAACTTTTCTCTCAAACCACAACTCACTTTATATTTTTCTACCTGCCTCATCATATTTTCAGAAGAAGGGTTTGTTGAGATAAATGCTTTTAATTTCTTTAACGTTTATGTAGTTTTGACGAGATACATGCTTTTAAAATAGAGAATTGTTTTTGATACGTATTTATACACATATATAAATAAATTTGATTTTGTTTGTAGAAGGTGATGCTACTTCCTTGGACTCAAAGACTAGAATACAAATTTGTTTGTATTGAGAGTCATTATGTGGCAGAAACATCCCTGTGAGGCCTTCCATGAAAGGGTTTGTTATGTAAATCCCGGGGTCTTCTTGGACTGGCTTCCACTGATCTTAGACAAGTCTCTTATAACCTTGGTCTTCTTATTATAAAAAGAATGGGATAATAGCAGTCTAGACTTTATGGGGTAGTTGGTCTCAACCACAGAGATGTTGAGAACTGATCATTAAGTTTGTGAATTTCACTCTGACTGTTGGCCATTTTACAACATTTTGACTCTTTCGCCAGAAGCTTGGTGAGAAAAAGAAGTTGAGTTAAAATTCATTTCCTTTCATTTTTATCTGTGGATGAAAATCATTCCGATTCTCCTTGTGTCTGATTAGACATGGGTGCCAAGAGGTGATAACAGTGATTAGTTGACAGCTTATAATAATGGATTTGTGTTGTCACTATATCTACTTAATAAGCAGCATCCGTGAAAGGACAGTTTTATAAACAAAGACTTAACAAAATTCAATAAGCCACAGATACAAGATGAAAAGAAAAGAAGGAGCTTAATCAATAGTGGGAGGAATTAAAGGGTAAACGGAACTGCCTGCCGACTGACTGGGCCACTTTCTTGGCTGCATCTGGCTGAGCCACTTTTTACACCCCCAAAGAATGAGATAATAACACTCTTCTACGATCCCTTCCATAATGACGCATCTCTGATCTTTCCAAGATTCTAACGAAATTCTGCAAACTTTCAGAGTTTTTAGCTTGAAATTTTCCTCTGTCTTCAAGTTTCTCTGTAGCTGCAAAATGATTGGTTCCTTGGACAAGGCATACGAATCCTTCAGGAAGATGATTTCCCTGAGAGTTACCTATTCCTAATACCTAAAGAATACTCTGAACAAAACAGATAACTGCAAGTACAGATCAGTCCCCCTAGGATTAGTATTCTGTGATCCTCACTGCTCCATCCAAGTGGACTTAAGTTTGTCAAGCAGCTTGTGTGAGTGCAACGGTAAGAGATTTTGGTGAAAATCCTGAAAATGAAACAGGAACCCATGGGGGAGGGGAAGGAAAATCCTGAAAATGATACTCTAGGAAGATAAGAAAAAATTGTCATTCATATTTTAAAAGAATTTTTACTATTTACCTAGTATTTTTCCCCATGTTGTCTCATTTAATCCCCACAATCCCTATAAGGTGTATTGTCCCCATTTTATGGATAAAGTAGTTGAAGTTTCAAGAAGTTGCCTCATCCAGGTCAGTGGAAGCCCGTTAGGGAAGTTTGGGGTTCCAATACCAAATTCGTGCACCTTCCATTATAGCGCAGTAACTCTTAGAAATGAACTTCACGGGGCGCCTGGGTGGCTCAGTCCGTTAAGCGTCCGACTTCAGCTCAGGTCACGATCTCACGGTCCGTGAGTTGGAGCCCCGCGTCCGGCTCTGGGCTGATGGCTCGGAGCCTGGAGCCTGCTTCCGATTCTGTGTCTCCCTCTCTCTCTGACCCTCCCCGGTTCATGCTCTGTCTCTCTCTCTCTCAAAAATAAATAAATGTTAAAAAATAAATAAATATAAAAAAAGAAAAAGAAAAAAAAAAAGAAATGAACTTCACTTTTGCTCTTCCTATTCAGTTCATTGCTGATGTCAGTCAGTCCCCAATCCTAGGTAACCAGCAAAGGTCAAGTAAATATGTGTCGGTGCCTTTTAACAATAGGGCTTTGACCTACAGATTCCGTGGGAATGAGGCATCTAGCAGAGCACTTCCTCTATGATTAGACAGTGCAAGATGGAAATTCTGGCTTCAATGCTTACTTGGGCAAGTTACCTAACATCGAAGAACCTCAGTTTCCTCAACTGTACAATGGGGATAATGATAGCATCTATTTTACAGCATTGTTGTGAGAATTAAATGGGGTTAAATGAAAAAAAGCACTTACCATATAGTAAGCTCTCAATAAAAGCTAGTTTAAAAGAAATAGATTTGTGTGACTGTATGGTCCCCTGTGTTGACTAAAGGAATCCATCAGGGGCGTCTAGGTGGCCCAGTCAATTAAGCATCTGACTCTTGGTTTCAGCTCGGGTTATGATCTCACAGTTCATGGGTTCAAGCCCCTCATCGGGCTCTCCGTTGACAGTGCATAGCCTGCTTGGGATTCTCTCTCTCCCTCTTTTTCCGCCCCTCCCCAACTCATGCGTGCTGGCTCTCCCTCTCTACCTCCCTCTCTCAAAATAAATAAATCAACTTAAAAAAAAAAAAAAAGGAACCCATCAGACTTAAACTTTGCCCAGCCAGCAGAGGTAACAAATTAAATACATATGGAAATTCCATTGCCAGTATCATCTCTCACATTAAAAACACTATTGGTAAATAATATGGGCCATGTACCGAAGTGTAAACTTTAGTACGTGAGATCTGAATTTAAGCGTATGCTCTGTAACACTCCAAAAGATTCTGTGTTTCCATGCTAATTTGGTACTAGCGCTAAAATGAGTTCACCAAAGACAATTACTTAGTGATCTGTTCTTTTTTCCCTTTCATCTCTTAATATGTACCCAGTCTAAAACTAGAATTTCTGTGTGCAACTCAAGGCACACACAGCATGTTCACATACGGCCCATCACTTGGGGCTTAACTGTTCACTCCTGTCTGCAGAAATGTAAAGGCCACCCCAGGCCACCAACTTAATTATATCCAGGATGCGCACCAGAGGTGAAAAGCCTCCTAGAACTGTTTTTCAATCATCATCTCTCCAACTGAGCTGGACCAGTGACACTAAAGCCAGCAATTAAAAGCCTCAAGTTTAGAAATCCATTCAGTTTCCCAAGTCCCCAAATGGCAAAGGTTAAGTGAATTATGTGGAGATAATTCGCCAAGGTCCCGAGGGAGGGTTCAGCTAACTTCAGATTACTGGCTGTTTCAGTCTTATGTTTCCCTTCCCAACTGATATGCTTCATGCAGTGGTGCTGCCAATGTAAATACCAGAAAAATAAGAGTTGCAGATGGAGAGAATAAAAAAAAACCTTCAATGTGTTTTCTAGGGGGAAAAGCCATGTGATGAGCACATTTCGTGTTTGTAACACTGAAGGTTTCTCCCTTCCTTTATTTTCAAGGATAATTGTGAGGAAATTTACACTCGCCTCATATTAAAAAATATTTGGGAGCTTTACTGTGTTGCTTTGGTACTTAAATTGGAGCACGTCGCCAGGCATCTTACTGCGGGAGACCATAATGGGACCCTTAACTCTCCTCCAGGCTGAATTAGAACCACCCGTTACACCTCGAGTTGTGTGGTAACACCTCCACGGTGTTTCCAATTAACTTTGTAAGTTTTTAATCAGTGACAAATGCATCTTTGTAAATTCAATTTACCTTTTATTGCAGCACCATAAACCGTCTTGCAGCATTCCGGTACTTTGTGAACATTTTACTTGCTACTGACATAAGACAGCTGTTGGACCTACAACAAAGGCTAAGGTTTATGAGTTACCTGAATTAGGATGTAGGTGAAGTAATTAAACCCCAAAAAGAAAGAGGGGGGAAACAGATAGCCCTCTGCAATCCGCACACACCGACACACAGGCAGGAACTCCCGAAGCAACTCAGAAGCTGGAACATTCAGGATTAAATCCCCAGAAACTCCCTTCTTTTACTGTGAATTTTAACTCACGATATGTTGAAAGAGGTACGTAAGTGAAAACGCTCAGGCACATTTTATTAATAAATCTATACTGCTATTTGTTTTTTTCCCTTTAATCAGATTCAAATGCATCCTGTTAAAGAGCCACGGGTGATTAGATCATAAATCTGAATGACCTTGAAGATGATGAAGGAAATGCTTCTCTGTAAAGCGATCATCATGCTGCCAGTTTCATCATTTACACATTTTTACAGGTGCAGGGAAAATGTTTAATTTCAGATAGCTTGCAAGAATCACTCAGAATAAAATATTCCTTTATAAGATCCCCAGATAATAAAGCAAATGAACTAACTGCACTCCTCAAGAATATGTATTTTTTTTTGTTTCTATTTTTGCTCCTCAAATAAGAAAACGGCAAAAAATTAGGGGGAGGATTATAATTGCTTGACCTCAACCATAAGCTACCCTAGGATTCTAGCTTCGGTTTCATTGTGTTTAAATATTGCTAATGACGCATTAACTCATTGCCCCTTGCTGCAAATTATTAACTAATTGTGAGTAATATGGTCGTGAGACGTATCTTTTGTGACATATTTAATCAAAAGTCTGCATTTTTATAAAGGCAGCAAATTTATGGATGACATTTATGGTTTTTGCCTTAAACACTGAAGAATTCTTTTGTCTTATTTTTGGATTTATCGCTCAACCATGAGACATTTGACATTCAAGAGGTACACCTGCATCTTGCTATTATCATATCAAAAATATTGTAAATGTTGTAATTTGTCAGAAGTATTTAGACACTGATATTATTCCAGTCCACTGATTGATTCATTTATTCATCACTTACTCATTAAGTGCTTAATATCTGCCTAGGATAAATAGTGACTGAAAATGTAGCCCTTCTGCTGCAGATCAAGGATTATAAACGCAAGAAAAATTTCAGACCCAACTATATCTATGTGTCGTCTATTTCAGATACTTATTTAGACTTTATTTGCCTTTCAGATGTTTTTAAAAATCAGCTATGACCTAAAACTTCTCACTGAATCTGTACATTGTTACCATTTCTAAAACCATGGACTTGGCTTTCTTTGACCTTTTCTGAAGGGCATACTCTTTAAATACTGTTTTGATTCTTCTGTATCATAGATGCTTTTGATGGCTTATGAATTCTTCATAATACATATACAAACTGGTCCAAATACAGCTTTGATCTCATTACCCTCTTTTCCCCATTCTTTATTACTTGCCTTAAAGAAATAAATAAGAAATAAGAAAGCTATATAGCTACTTTGGAATGTAGGGATTCGACATGAAAAGCACCCTTTTAAGTTGCTGTAAACTGATCATTAGTTTCTCATCATTTCTTCTCGGTGCTCAGAAATATATGACCAGATATAGAAGAGGAGTTTCAGCAGATAGTATCGAGTGTATGTTCTTTACCCCAAGGTCTGATCTCCACCCTGTCGAAGTAACACTCCGATGGCAGTCCTGTGACTGGAAGACAAAAGGGCCCAGTGAGTGACCCAGGGCCTTGGCACAGTACTCATTAGATGGGGAGGCCTTCCAAGGGTTTTTACCAAGCCTTCCCCATGCTCGGCTCTTGGCCTAACCCTAACAAAATCAGCCCTCGGACGTTCCCAAACAGGTAGGGAGGGACAGAGGGGTGGTCCCCCAGAACTCGGGTTTTCATGATCATTTCCCGAGACGACGTCTGACTCCCCATTGTAGCACCAGAACACGCCTTAAAAATGAGGCAAATCACAGGCGAGAATCAAAAGCTTTGGAGAAGTGTTCTGGGGTAGTGACTAAGCGGTGAAAAGCTGCCACTGGTTGAGGGCTTGAAATACGCGGGCATGGAGTTTGTCACAACCACCCCACACGGCGGAAGGGGAAGCAAAGGCTTAGGAATCTACCTGGAGCCAGCAAAACTTTGGAGCTGGAATGCATAGCCATGTTGGCAATGAATTCATTTCACGGGTACGGGTGAGTGTGAGCACCCATGCTGTGAACCGGTACACCGCCTTGCCCGTCAGGTGCCAAAATGTCATACTATCTCTGAAGCCCAAATCTTTACTCTTTGAAACTTTAAATCTATGAGTTACATCTTGAGTGACAAAATTTACACCCCCCAGAAACCTATCCTGATGTGAAAACTAAACAATTATCGCTACATTTCAATGCTGTTTCCTTCTCCTTCATGTTGCCAAGCCATGTCTGATGGAGGCTATTCCCACTGTTGTATGGATACAATGGAATTAAAGATCCCCTCTGGGACAGCCGAGAGTCTGCCCTATTTTATTGCAAAACATGCCTCCATTGTAGAAAAGTAGACTAATTGATTGTTCTGCCCCCTAACTGGATTGTTTCCATTTAAACCATCTTATCGCCAAAGCCACTTTACCATAATTTATGTTTAGGTTTTTAAATAAAAGGCTTCTAAGGTCTCTTGCACACGAAGGATTTTATGCGTTGTATGTGAAATGCAAATTGTTTCCGTTAAAATAAATCTAAAACATGATTTGTAGGTATTCCGTATTCGTTGGTAATCTAAAACTCCAGCTCTTGAAGTCATTAATTAGAGAACCATTGAAAATTATCATTTTGGATCCTGGTCAGGGGAACTTTTAGAAATTAATGAGCATTGGAGGCTTCCAAATTCCACATTGCCCACTGTGTTTTGTCCACACCTAAAAGAAAGATTTAAAACAAATTCCTCGGGTCCTGCCAGGCATTCTCAGGCATTCTCAGCACACTCACACGTAGTATCGGCCGCAACAGCTCAATCAATAGCGAAGAGTAATGTAATAATTGCCGCAGCATTTTCTGTAATTCCTCATTGTGGTAGCAACAGCATTTCAATAATATTCAGAGAGACTATTTATGGTGCTTAAGGTAAGAGGTTTCTGCCATGTGTAGAATAACAAAAAATTCAGTGCTACTATTTAACCCTTAATGAGAAACATTCTTAAGGAGAGAAGCAGTTAAGCACTTAAATTATCTGTGTCAGGCAATAGTCAGAGGACATTGAGCCACAGGACATTTGAATAGGCAAAATAGTACTTGATGACCATTAATTAGTAGAGGCCCAGTTGAATAAAATGTGGTATACCCACACAATAGAAGATTTTACAATTGTTAAAACAAAAAAAATGAGGGCACTCAGTATGTACTGGTATGAAAAGTTCTTCAAGGTATTTCGTGGAGTGGACAAAGCAAAACACAGCATAGTATATATAGGAGGCTATCTTTTATGTATAATAGGAAAAAAATTAAGGATATGCATTTGTATTCACTTCTATATGTATAAGGAAACTGTGAAAGCCGTAGTTAATAACATTAAGGGACGCCTGGGTGGCTCAGTCGGTTTCGTGTCCAACTTCAGCTCGGGTTACAATCGCGCAGTTCATGGGTTGGAGCCCCGCGTTGCCCGGCTCCGTGCTGACAGCTCGGAGCCTGGAGCCTGCTTCGGAGTCTGTGTCTCCCTCTCTCTCTGTCCCTCCCCCACTCGCACTCTGTCTCTCTTTCTCTCAAAAATAAGTAAACTTTTAAAAGTAAATAAATAAAACTAATAACATTGTTATCGGGCTGTGTGCATGGTGGGGTGGGGGTACTGGGGTGGATAGAGAACACGAATGAGTAGAAGATGCTTTTATATATATATGCATATATAATTTTAAAGCATGTGAACATATTCAATAAATTAAGAGTGGTTTAAGTGATGGTTGTACTGTTAGCAGGGAACTAGTTTAGTAAATACTGTACATTCGTAGGGTGGAATATTATGTGGCCATAAAACAGAATAAGGAAGCTTGTTATCTCCTGATTTAGAAAGATCTCTCAGATGTGTTATTGTGTTTCAAAGAAAATCCAAATACAGAACACTGTCCTTATGATGCTACGATCTCTATGGAAGGAGGAGGAGTTTTTGCATACATGTAATCAATTAGCTCTGAAAAGACACACAAGAGATGAATAATGGTGATTGCTTGTGTCGAGGGAAACAACGGTGTGGTGTGGCTGGAGGTGGGAGGGGAGACTTTTCACTGAATAGCCTTTTTAGGCTTTTCTCTTAACCGCTTGAAGCTATTATCCTTTTCAGAAAAATAAAATTCAAGCATTTAATTTTTAAAAACAGTAAACGGTAATTACAGTAAGTAACTGTAATTACAGCTTTTTCCTAAAGAAAGAAAAGAAATGAATTAATAAATTGATCTTGGAACTAGAGAAAGGAAGAAAACCAAGCTCTAATTTATCAAACTATCTAATTTGTCAAACTACTAATCCGACCGCTATCAAAGGACTAATATTTCTCCTCACTTTTCTCTAGACTAATTTGACTGCGGTGCACTGTCTTTGATTCAAATGCAGCTTAATAAAATTAACTGGATTCATTTTTTTCTAGACACGTAAAGAAATGTCATGTTTGTCTCCCATCTACCCCACCGCCCACTCCAGGAAGGGAGGACTAAATGGATTGAGACTGTGTAATTTAAATTTTACCTGGCTCATTATCACTTTCAAATAATTTATGCATTTTAAGCAGCTGCTTTTCTTCTCCTATGTGTCAATCATGCAAATTAGCAACACTTCAACGAAACTAGCCTATAATAAATCAATTTTTAAGCTAAGCATTTCACGGGGTTATCTTTCCCTGTGCAGATTTTAACAGCTGTAAAGCGCCCACACTTCCACATTGGAAAGCAGTGGAGAGATCATGAGCTTATAGTCAAACAAATCTGGGGTTTAATCTTGGCTCTGACATTTATAAACTACATATCCTTGGGAAAGTCATTTAACCTCTTTAATCTTCAGTCTTCCTTATCTGTAAAATGGGGATGACAATGCCGATTCCCAGGGTTGTCATTTAAAAAGGCATATTAGGGGCGCCTGGGTGACTCAGTTGGTTAAGCGTCCAACTTCAACTCGGGTCACGATGTCACGGGTTCATGGATTCAAGCCCCGTGTCGGGTTCTATGCCGACAGCTCAGAGCCTGGAGCCTGCTTCGGATTCTGGGTCTCCCTCTCTCCCTGCCCCTCCCCCACTCACACTCTGTCTCTCTCTCTCTCTCAAGAATAAATAAATATTTAAAAAAAAAAATACCTGATGCTAGGGTGGCCAATGATCCTGGTTTGTCTGGGACTGTTTCCTTGAGCACTGCAGTTCCTACATGCTGGGAAACCCCTCAGTCCAGGGCAGGTCAGGACAGCTAGGCACCCTATTCGGTACAAAAGGAATATTCAGTGTGAATTAAAATCTTGAACACAGAGGGGTGCCTGGGTGTCTCAGTCAGTTGAGCATTGGACTCTTGGTTTCGGCTCAGGTCATTATCTCATAGTCATGAGATGGAACCCCACATTGGGCTGTGTGCTGAGTGTGGAGCCTGCTTGGGATTCTCTGTCTCCCTCTCTCTCTCAGCCCCTTCCCTGCTCTCTCTCGCTCTCGCTCTCGCTCTGTCTCAAAATAAATAAACGTTTTATTTAAAATCTTGAGTACACAGACTAGGGAAGGCAGTAGCGTCTATATAGGTTATTTTGTTTCTTGGGGGACTTCCGCGAGGAGGAGACAAAAAAGTCAGTTCTGCAACTTTTAGACAATAGAAACACAAGACAGACAGGGAAAGGTGAGTCGTGACCTGATTTGGAAGCCAGATGGCCTGAGTTTTAGTTCTGGTTCTGTTGAAGACCATCTACGTGGTTGGCTTCAATGCTGCTGGGCTTTGGTTTGCGTTCATCATCTATAAACGAGAGCCTTAGACCAGCTCTCTCTGAGCTCTAAAAGTCTATTTTAGGAACAGTCAGAAATTGTCAACTGCTAGGAAAGTATCTGAACACCACCAAAAGGAGATGATAAATCTCACCGTCCCTTGCCTTGTCAGCCACTCCGATGCTTGAGCACATATCAAGCATTATCTACTAAGTTGAGAACTTTCTGCCAAGTAGGAACAAGGTGACTAAGATCCAGCCCTTGCCCTCCACACACACAGGACCAAGTGAGAGTTATTTTTGCCAGAATCTGAGAAAACTCTGGCAAGAAGTTGGCTACCAGGGTCTGAAGGTTGGGTGAAACATCGATGGGCGGTAGATGGCAAGATACTGAGGGCAGAGGCGACAGCCTGAATGGAGGGGAGAGTGCTCGTTGTCTAGAATCCTACTGCAGACACACTGCAAAGAGAGCTCATGAGGTTTGGTGAGAGCACAGAATAAATGTCCCAGAGAGCTATTTTACTAGGGTCATTGCCATACCACCCAGACTACCAAGTGGGAAAGAATGTAGGGGCCTTGGGTAATGAGGGGGAAGAGAAAGACGAAAACCTGAAATGGAACCAGAGCAAGGCCCAAGAAAGGTTTTCTTTAGGAGAGAGGGGGAGGTTTGAACACGTTTGCAAATATATGACAAAGTTGCCCACTGAGAGAACTTACATGGAAAAGTTCGCTTGGGAAAGGAGCAACGGTTTTCTTCTTTCCTCCCTTTAGCATGGAATGAAAGAAAATGTCAGGGAAAATAAGAGGTGGTAGAATTTGGGTTCCACGGTCTCAATCAGCAGAATGAAATAACTGTCAACGCCACCACGCCATCCTCTTTAGTTAATTTCATTATCACCTCTATGTGGTGAATTATCTTTGTGCTTACATAACAAGGACAGCGGTGTTCAATTAACAGGAAAATTAATTTAATGTTTCGGTTAACTGAAGGTTGACTGAAGGTTTCAAACAGAAATTCTGCCTTGTCCCGACTTCTGTTTTTTTGGATCTTATAAAAACCTATTAGTCTACTCTTCTCTCTTGGCAATTAAAGTATAAAAATGGACTGAAAAAGATAGAATTTATTGAATTTTAATTTAAAATTTATTAATTATAAAAAATATGAAAAATAAAGACATTATGAAGAGGAAAAACTCCCACATAGCCCACAACCCAAATATTACTAACATTTTGAGATGAGTATTGCCTTCTAGTTTTCTTCTAGGCATTTTTTTATTGTTAAGGTATTACCCAAATAGTATCTATCACCATGGATTTTTTTCACTTAACCATAGAAAACAGGAATTTTCTCACATTCTTACAAACTCTTATAAGAGTTTGTTTATACTCATCATTTTTTCAAGGTTGTTTATTGAGAGAGCGAAAGAGCGAGGTAGGGAGGGGCAGAGAGAGGGAGAGAGAGAGAGAATCCCAAGCAAGTTCTGCATGTCAGATTGATTTCCCAGGATTAAAAGTTTTTGAAATCGGGGTACCTGGGTGGCTCAGTCTGTTAAGCGTCTGACTTCAGCTCAGGTCATGATCTCACAGTCTGTGAGTTCAAGCCCCGCACCGGGCTCTGTACTGACAGCTCAGAGCCTGAAACCTGCTTCAGATTGTGTCTCCCTCTCTCTCTGCCCCTTCCCTGCTTGTGTTCTGTCTCTCTCTGTGTGTCAAAAATAAATAATCATTAAAAAACCATTTTTTTAAGTTTTTGAACATCATTTTATTGAGGATAGTTCACATACCATGTAATTCACCTACTTAAAGTATACAATTATTTTTCATATAGTCACAGATATGGGCAGCCATTACCACAGTCAGTTTTAGGGCATTTTTATTACCTCAGGAAGAAATCCTATACCCTTTAGCTACCATCTTCCAACTCCTTACCCAACATCCATTCTCACCAGCCCTACACAACCACCACTATACTTTCTATCTGTATAAATTTCCCCATTCTGGATATTCCGCATGAATGGGATCATGTGATATGTGGTCTTTTGTAACTAACTTCTTAGCGTAATGTTTTCAAAGTGTATCCGTATTGTCGCATGTATCCATACTGCTTTACTTTTTATAGCTGAATAATATTCTATTGTATGGATATATCACATTTTGTTTATCCATTCTCCAGTTGATGGACGGTTGGGTTGTTTCCACTTCGGGCTATTGTGAATAATGCTGCTGCAAGCATTTGTGTACAAGTTTCGGGGTGGACATATGTTTTCCTTTCTCTCGGGTATATACCTAGGAATGGAATCGGTTGGTCACAGGGCTAGAAACGTAAATTCCTGCTGAAAAGAGTTGAGACACATTTAAGTCTCTTACTATGCATCTCCAAGTTGCTTTTCAAAAGTTTTTGAATTAAATTTTAATTTTCTGATGGAAGATCTTGCTGTTATTCATGGTCCGTCAGTTCTCAGGAGCAAAGATGTGCCAAAGTAAAAGTCGAGGACAGTGTTGCCTAATAGATCGGTCATTTTAAATCTTCTAGTAGCCACATGGTTTTAAAGTAACGAGAAACAGGTGAAATTAATTTTAAGGATATATTTTCCTGAACTCAACATATCCAAAATAGTATCTTATCTTGCCAAACTGTAATCCCTATAAAAAAATTATCGGTGAGATATTTTCTCTTCTTCTTATTTCACATTCAGTGTCTGAAGTCTAACATCTGTTTTAGACGTCACATCTCCATTTGAACAAGCCACATTGCCCATGCTCAGTAGCTGCTGTAGCGGACAGTACAGGTCTAGGAATTTGGCCGACTACATCTTCTTTGGAAGGTAGCAGGCAGTTTTTGAAACATATCCTCATGTATTTCCCTGTGTTATCTTCCTCTTTTTTAATAAAAAATGCAGCAAGAACAAAATTTAACTAACTGACAATTCCTCCTGGATAGAGAATGGTTAACGAAGTACTTACTGCTTTCACACAATGTATAATGGGTGAAAAAAAAAGGACAGCTTTAAAAGAGCCACTCTTGGGGAGCCTGGGTGGCTCAGTCGGTTAAGCGGCCGACTTCGGCCGGAGTCATGATCTCGCGGGTCCGTGAGTTCGAGCCCCGCGTCGGGTTCTGTGCTGACAGCTCAGAGCCTGGAGCCTGTTTCACATTCTGTGTCTCCCTCTCTCTGACCCTCCCCTGTTCATGCTTTGTCTCTCTCTGTCTCAAAAATAAATAAACGTTAAAAAAATAAAATAAAATAAAATTTTTTTAAATAAATAAATAAAAGAGCCACTCTTTTATTCCAGTTTACTTGAACAGACCCTGGAGCTATTTTTATTTCTAGAATCTATGTTGCTGAATGCTAAACACCTGTGCTTAACATTCTCCCAAATTGGTAAATAATTTCCTTTGTTGCAGTCTTTACTGATGAACAGGAAAGAAAAGAAGCAAGAAATAGATTTCACTGTGCTATGCTGGTGAAAACCACGTTTTTCAATTTATTCTTCTCACAATAAAAAACGATTTAATCTGAGATCCTATATAATCCCAGGACATAACACTCCTTCTCTGTTGTGTGGCAACTTCTGCCATGCATAATTATTTTCCAAAAGCGTATCAGGTCAGAGATGAAGCAGAGACTGAAGGAAAGCGTCCATGGTGATCTTAGGCAGATTTTTTTTTTTCTTGTAGGAATCAGTTGGATAGTTACTACCACCTGGCACTGCTAATGAGTCTAGGTGGGAAAACAAAGCTGCAAAGCGTTCCACAGCAAACTGCACTGTGGTCCAGTTCTGGGGAGTCATTTGGGGTCTGTTGAGCATCTGAAGATACATCTGAAGGTGTCTGCCTATTATAAAAATCGAAAGCTTTTGTTCTTCAGTTTTAAAAGAAACATGGTGCTTAGAAATAATTAGCAGTTGATTCGTTTGTGTTTCTATAACCTAAATATTTTACTGTATTCATAGAATAACTTTTAAAGCTAAATATATCTTATGCATTAAAAGCAGTTTATTTATAATATTCTTGGAGGAAAGAGACCATCTCTTCCAAGAAGGTATTTCCACTACTAATTCAAATTGCTCGTAAGCAACCTAAATAAAGAGACAATATAGTGCAGTCATTGAGAGCAGGAAGTCTGATGTCAGAGCTCTAGGTTCAAATATGAACTCCACTGATTATCCAAGTAATTTTTCTGTGCATAAGATCCCTCTCCTGAAATTCGGAACAATGAGAGCTATTTTAAGGTTCAAGTGAGATAATGCATATATGGTACTTAGCAAAATGCCCATCACTTTTCTTTGTTGTGGGTTTTGGTGGGTTGTTGTGGGGTTTTTTGTTGTTATTATTTTCACTCACATCTTATAGATTCCAAGATATCACAGCATAGAGAATAACCAATAAAAAGCCCAAGGAATAGCAAATAATCAAACGCCAATTATTATGCAACATGACTGCTATGCCATATAAGAAGAAAGCATGGCTCTCCCACATGTTATGAGAACTAGGAAAAAAGGACTGGAGAAATGGGAAGAGGAAGTAGCGGGAAACATGAACTTAATTAGCAAGAAGATGCTCTACTAACGCGCTCCACATGTTGTTAACTAATTCACTATGTATTTATTGAGCGCTAACTCTGTGCAAAATATTGTGCTGGGTACTGGGGTTACAAAGATGAGATATGTTACCTGTCTTCAATAATCTTAAAGCCCAACAGAATGTCGTCTTTGTTATTGTATGTACCACCTGGCCTTGTCGTTCTTGGCTTGCTGGTCAACCCTGACCTCTCGATTGTGAGCAGGAATGCTATCTTATTCACATCTATACCTCTGCATTGTGCACAGTTCCTGGCTCATAATAGGTACTCTGTAAACGTTTGCTGAGATGACTTCTTTAGCATGAAGAAGGGAATTGATCACTATTGTATTTACAACTGTAATAGATAAGTTCTGTGAAGGCAGAGACCCATGCTTGTAAATGTCTTGATTCCAAGAAAGGTGGACTTTTGATATTAGGTTGTCAGTTACACCACTGTTAAAGTATCATTATTACAATGAGAGTCGCTATGTAGTATCCAAACGCAATTATTGCAGTCTCAGCCTCCAGTAGATTTCTTCAGTCCCAGGTACATAGGATACACAATTGCATTGCACTGTTGTGTCTAATTAGGGGAAATAAGCAATGAAAATGTGCTCTCTGATAGTTTTTTGTTTTCTTGAAGTTTGGAAAACCTTTCATTTTTCAATGAGATAACTATAAATAAGCTTTTTGTTGAATCATAAATGCTGGGATTTCATCATTCTTTTCCATTCAGATTACTTTATTCTACTCTTCTATTTTAAAAAATTAAGTTTGGATAATGAAATAAGTTGAAAGGAGGAAAAACCAATTACATACTGTGTATGTGTGTTCCAGTTCTCATGTGGAGGTCACGTAGACAATGAGAACAATTCCTAGTACTGTTGTTGTGCATTTGATAAAATTCTATTTTGAGGAGTGCATCCCTTCTGGTGTGAAGTCCTGTGAAGTAACTTGCACATTAGGATATTATTAACTTTGTTAGATTGAGGAAGTTTGCAGCTGATGCTTTGGTAGGGTGAGTAGAGGCAGGCTATAGATACTCCTAGTCTATTGAAGCTCCTTATAATTGGTAGTCTGGAATCAAATACTAATCTACAGCCTAATCCGAGCATGATGACTTTCATTAATCTGTGATGGGTTTTTATTTCTTTATTATGAGCTAACTGTGTAAATTCAAAAGAATTGACAGAGCCATCTTGGCACGATTTAATTCTCAGGCTCCCTCTGCTGGTAGTGAAAGACAACAAATTTACAGGGAACGTAAGAATGAGGGTAATATCACTATTTCCACAATTTTGCCTTTTACGTTAAAGTTAAATTTATTGTTGGGTACTTATGTCATAAAAGCAAACTTTTTGGTTTACAGCTAGCCGGTTTTCCCACTACAGATTAAACGATATCTTTGTGGTTGAATTAATTAGTCTTTTCATCACAGAAAATTGAACTATTTTGTATTTAAAATAAATATTTGCTAGAGTTATACAGAGTAATTTATAATATCACTTATACAAATGATTACTAACAGCTTTCATAAACAGAAACAGAACACTTAATAGAGACATACTGAAGATTTAGCAGCTACCCAAACTACTTTATCCTGTCCTATATAAATCCTGTACAACAAAAATATACACCCTGCATGCCATCCAATAAAGCAATTACTTTCTGGGCCATAATATCTCAACATGATACATAAAAAGACATAACAATTCAAAACAATATATATTCACCTTGCAGTCCTCTGATTCTCAATATTTGTGTCCACAGTGCCATTTTAACTTTGAAAAGCACTTTCACATTTCTCCTACATTTTATCCCGAAAACCCTTGAGACAGTGCAGATACTATTGTCCCTACTTAACAGGCAAAGTAACTGAGGTCAGAGAAGTTAAATGATGGGCTCCAAATTACACACTAGTTAGTGGAAAAGAGCCTTCGGCTCTTCCAAAAGGTCTGCAGGCCTCTCTCTCTTGAGAGCTATTTAATAAAAAGGCATCAAGAAAATTATTTAAATTATCTAGCTTTTTATTAACTGTGTTGTCTTGAATTGCCTATCCATATTTATGCTTCACAGTCCCCTATTCAGGTCACCTTTTAATGAACACAAATCTTCTGAGAGCTGTAGACAGTTTTCAACCAAGGGTCTTGGCAAAGAAATAGGAAGAAACTGTCAAGGTGGGGACCACTCTAGCAATATCCATCAGGTTGGTACCAGGAGCGTGGGATGTGTTCTCATGACCCAGAGTTCCAAGATCTTTTGGGAAGTGACAAGAGTTATGCCATTGTATGGCAATGTAAACTGGGTTCTAATTGGGTCGACCTCAAGATAAAAACAAATGAATACTCCAGTGCCCAGGAGTCATCCAGGCCTATAAAGCAGAGCCTTTCAAAACCAAATCACGGACTTAGCTTTTTTTTTCCCATGCATAAGTGAACAACCTTTGAGCAAAATTTAATGACAGAGTTGAGACCAAAGATTCTGGTCTAACTAACAATCCTCAGTGAAATAGGTTTGATGGTTTCAGTTGAGTGCATATCATGAAAGCACTCTGGCACAATTGATAGGATGTTCATGAGGAGGTAATATACAGATCCACAGATTAAATTACTTTTCACCCAAGAGATATTTATAGGGGTGATCTATCAAGGTTACAGAGAAGAGCAGTAACATGACAGTAGAATGCTCAACCTAAGCTTATATGCTGGAACATAAAGACACCTGCAATTTTATCTTTGTTAACTACTGCAATTGACAACTTTTCATTTAAAAAAAAAACGTTTTGGTACAGAAATCAGTTCTAAAGATTTATACTTGTTCTTCAAGTTGAATAAAAATGCAAAAATATATCTACTTTATTATAGAAAAGATACTACCTACATCTCAAAAAAGGATCTATAAAATTACTGTTTCCGTGGCAAAAAAAAAAAGTCAATTTATTTTAGTATGGAATAGATGCTAGTTATATCTTAAAATAAGAAATAAAGGCCAGAAATACGAAATGATTGCGTTTTCACAGCTATTAAATCCATTCAATTGCAAAAAAGAATAATTTTCTAAATAGAAATTTTAGCAAGCATTTTGCCTCTAGAAATTCTACTATGAAATCAACTCAATTTCAACTACTTTGCAGTGTTAGGTAATACAGCCAGATAGAATTGTCATCTTCTACTCACAAATTCTACTTCAATAACTCTTAATTGGAATGAAATCTGTTCCACCTGACCTTTGGATACACACACATACAAAACCGTGTTATTTCCTGGATCTCGTCAACAATTGAGAAAATAGACCTAACTGTGCTTTCAAAAGTATGGTAACACTTTATCTCATATATCTGATTACCTCATTCTTCAGAATACAACCACGGAACCCGAAGAAAACCAAAAAGACGTCTGAGAAATAAAAATAAATCAGTCCACAAAGTGCATCCACTTTATTCGTGAGAAAGTTACTTAGCATCCCTTTTATAGTCTATTTCCTCTTATTTTGATATACATTCCAACAAGCTTGGTCACCCTGGGAAGAAAAGTGTCGCCAGGGAGGGCATACTGACATTAAGAACAGCATTTTACGTACACCAGATACAAACGTTAATTACCACTCTAGTCCAGAGAAAGAAAGAATTACAAAGTAAAACACACACGCACGCACACGCACACAAATTCATGTCTAGTCTAGTCATTATATCAGAGAACAAGATTAAGATGTACACTTTATAATTTCTAATGCAGAGTAATCCAAAGAGCCTATATTGCCTGCGAACTCTACCCCTTGGCTTAGACAGGGCTATCACAAACCCAGAGATAGAGAGAGACAGAGAGACCCTGAGAAGGTTTACTCTAGGGAAGGGAGGCTAAGTCTCTTCTCCACACCTCAGTGCAAACCTAGCTTCAGAGGCCCAGACGAGGGTCTGGTCAGGAGACAAGCAGCCAGTAGTCACGTCTCCACGCAAGGCCACGTCTACAGAGCCTAGGCTATAGGTTCTTCTGCTCTACCTGTACTTTGACATGGGAAGGCTGTGTCCCCACCTCTCCGGGGTAGCATCCAGCAGGGATGGGAGGGAAGGAAGATTTTCTCCTTTCGATATTGAGGCAGTCTGACAAAAGCAAGAAATGGAGCCTCGGGGTTACCTGCTTGGTGACCAGTTGTCCTCCCAAAGTGATAAATCATGGCTAAAACAGAAAGCCACATCAAATACATTCTGCCCATCAACCTTTCAATATGGCGTAGTCCCATTTTTCTCTCCCTAAATATAACCTTGATTTGATGAAGTCGTAGTTCTTGTGGTTCTTTGGTTCTCTCTTGAAATGTTGAGCCCAACAAAAATGGGAATATTCTACAAAGACAGTGTCATGGGAGAAATTTCTAATTTTGAGTGGATAGCTTTGAGAATCTTTAAGTACACATTTGAAAACGTCTACTGATTATTTAGAGAGTCTCAAAGTGATCATTTGAAACCAGGTCTCAGTCTTAAAGAAGATCCTTTGCTGCAAGTCCTTGAACTTTTAGTATCCGCTGATTAGAAAGCTACATAGTGATGACAAGCCACTGCCAGGTTAACAATTAATTTTATTTTAAATTAACTTGCACTTAATCAGTCATAACATCTCACATATTTGGAAGGTAGCAGGAGATACAAATTCAAAATGAATCCACATACCTTTCACAGTAATTCCAAGGGCTTCTACAAAACAAGATCCATAGGTTGGAAACTATTCCTTTAGAATAACTAAGCTTATGGAAATATTATGTAACTAAAGAAACATCTGATCATTTTGAATGTGGGCAGGTCTTAAGTTGGCAAGAATCTGGGGGAAAAAAGATCAAGTCAAGCGTCCTCCCCATATTTTTAGATCATGTACATTTTTTTTTTTTTTAGAGAACGTGTGCACATGTGCTCGAGAGTGGGGATAGAGGGGAGAGCAGAGGAAGAGAGAGAGAGAATCTCAAGCAGGCTCCACTCAGCACAGAGCCCAACACGGGGCTCGATCCCACAACTCTGGTATCATGACCTGAGCCGAAATCAAGAGTTGGTGGCTCAACCAGCTGAGCCACCCACGCACCCCAGATCAAGTGCATGTTGAATATGAACAGAATAAAGAAGCTGAAAAAATGAATACTTGATTGACATTAACATGAAAAAGCCATTACATTTTACCGCAAGAAGGGATGTCAATAAAAACGTACCCTTGTATGAGGAAAATGCTTGGTTTTTTTTTTTTTTCCTTTTTATAGTTTATTCTAGAAAAAAAAAGACAAGACAAGGCAAGACAGAAACACATAGGATGACTAGGGAGTAGAATTGTCTAGTTGTATAGAAATGTATAGAAAACTGGCTAAGCACCCCGTTTTCAGAGCCAGATGAACCGAATTTGACACTAGGTCTCAGCCCTAACCAACTGTAGGATCTTGAGTTTCTTCGCACCTAGTTTTCCTGTGTAAAATAAGAAAGGTACCTACATTAGAGGAAATGGTGATAAAGGTTAAACCAAGTACTTGGTGCATAGTAAGACCTCAAAAAAATCATGGCAATTATTATTAGTGAATTTTGCCTGTAAACGAGTACACAAGTGAGATTTATCTTTAAAAAGCTAAAGGGGCGCCTGGGTGGTTCAGTTGGTTAAGCGACCGACTTCGGCTCAGGTCATGATCTCACAGTTCATGGTTTCGAGCCCCACATGGGCTCTGTGCTGACTGCTCAGAGCCTGGAGCCTGCTTCGGATTCTGTGTCTCCCTCTCTCTCTGACCCTTCCCCACTCGTGCTCTGTCTCTCAAAAACAAATAAACGTTAAAAAAATTAAATTATAGAAAGCTACTATTTTTTTTTAAGTATACATAAAAAGAGAACAAATTGCAAACAGACCCAAAAACTAGATCTCCAAAATGCAAAGAGAGTCCAGGTAGGTGGGTATCCTTACTCTATTTAAGTCAACTTCAGGAGATGAGACAAGGAGAGAAGGAATTTTTATCACTGTTTATTTTGTGCCTTGGCCCTTTGCTGAGGCCACAGGTACTAAATGGTATCTATACTCTTGGTATTCTGGAACCACTTGCAGAAGAATTAAACAATTCTCATACTTAAAAAAATAAAAACAGAAAGCCTGTAGATCTAAGAGAATGTCTGAGATAGGTGTGGATTATGACAGAGACATAGCTTTTCAGAACTTCTTATTGTTTGAGTAAAATTTATAGGTTTCATCTGTGAGAAGAAACCAGGTTTCCATGAGTAAATAGGCATATGTATCCCACTGCTGGGTTTAGAGATTGCTTATTGTCAAAAAGGATCTCAGATGGGCTCATATGCTGATACTGCACTTTTTCTTTAATAGAACATTAATTTTTTTTTCCCACCACTGTTTCAAAAGAACAACTGAAAAAAATACAAATCACGAATATGTTGTGGCTTTAAGTTGGGAGACTGAATTTCCACGTCCCATTTTCGCATTACTCTGAATATTATGCACTTCATTTACCTTGACAATAAATTAGGTGTTACGATCTATTTCTTCATATTTGGTGGGGAGGCGATCTCAACTTAGAATTTCCTTTTTTCTTGAAACTTATTAAAATACCTAGGAACCAGGGGCGCCTAGGTGGCTCAGTCGGTTGAGTGTCCAACTTCGGTTCAGGTCATGATCTCGCGGCCTGTGAGTTCAAGCCCTGCCTCGGGCTCTGTGCTGTCAGCTCGGAAGGAGCCTGGAGCCTGCTTCGGATTCTGGGTCTCCCTTTGTCTCTGCCCCTCCCCCACTCATGCTCGCTCACTCTCTCTCTCTCTCTCTCTCTCTCTCTCTGTCAAAGATAAATGAACATTAAAAAAATTTTTTTAAATACTTAGGAGCCAAACACTTAGCTTCGCTTGAAATAAGGATTGTAACATCAAGAAAGTATCTTTGGCCCTTCGGGGATTTTCTTGAAGTCTGCAGAAAATCATCCTGAGAGCACCTGAAGGATAGGGAGGGGGTAGTTCAATTACAGTTGGGAAGTCCTGTGAGGAAGAGCTGCACGTAATTCTCACAGTGCTCATTACCTCTGGCTTTCTGCCTTAGCAACTGCCACGTACTACCTCAAGCGTGTAAATGGTCTATGCAGAATGTGGTGGGTTGTTGTTTTTTTTTTTTTTTGTCACAGCCTTTGGGCTCCTGGGGCACAGACAGGACTAAGAGAAAGTTAGCATAAGACATTTGGGACCCAGTTCCCTAACTTCTCAAAATATTGAGGTTTTCATCGTAAAATGCATGGTGAATACAAATCTAAATGTACTACATAACAATTGGTGGGGTGAATCATACAACGGTTCTGTGAAGGACATAAATACTGTTAACACCTTCACCTGGGTCTATGTGATGGGTCGTTTGCAATATGACGTTCAAGAATTCATACAGAGTCACCTATCAAGTTAAGCCCAATATCCTAGTCCCTCTTTGCTTTCCTGAAGTCACGTAAGATCCGAGTGTCGTTCTATCAAATTATCGGTTTCCCATTCAGTCCCCAATCATTCTTAAATCCACTCATCCATTCTACAAGCACTTATTGAGCTCTTACTGTATGCCAGATACTAAATATACAAAGGTATGTACTCCCTGCCCTTGGGTAGCTTACAATCTGTGGGAGAGACCAATGATAAGCCCATGAACATGCAACTACAGATTATGGAATACAAACAACTAGGAGGCAGTGATAGTCAAACTAGAGGTCCCATGTAGGGTACCATTCAAGCTACAATCTGTAAGGTGAGAAGTGCCCAGAGTTTTCTAGGAAGTCAGAACAGTAGGAAAGTGCTCAAGGATTCCTGGGTGTTCCCAGAAGGCTAGTGTGGCTGAGACAGAACAGGTGAGGAGCAGTGTGGGCGCAATCACAGTGGAGAGGGTCTGGGGCCAGATCACACAGGGCTTATTAATTTGGGTTTTCTGAAGTGCAATGATAAGCCTTTGAAAGGTCTTAAGCAAGGGAGTGACATGTGTTTAAAAGACCGCTCTCTACTTGCTGTGTGCTAAATGGACTGACGGGTGCTAATACTGGAAGTGGGAAGACAAGTAAAGTGATATTTGCAATTGGCCATGCTATTGGACTAGACTTCTGTTCATTTTGACTCTAAAAGAAGCTATAAATGCAGATGGAGGGTTAACTCCAAGGCAAGTAAGCACCGTGCTGCTCACCAAACTGTAATATTTATAAGCTTTTTCCAATTTTTTTTAATTTCCCTGAGCATTGGATTTTCTGGAGAAAGTTGCCGACCTCGAAGAGTCACATGAAATGACAAAATTAATGAATGTGAAGCATCAACATCATGCGTAGCACAGAGCAGGTGCTTAAAATATTATATTGTTATCATTTTCCACAAAACGGTACCTTCTTATGACCCATAAATTCTCCATTTTTAAAAATTGTCACTATTCCCATTTATAAACTTGTTAAGACATAGAAATTACCATGTTTGAATGGGTCCCTGTCTTCTTTCTTGCTTTTTCTTTTGCATCCTGGAGTAGAGGCTGATTTGCAAGAAAATGAATAGTCTACTTAACATATGGAAATCAACCAAGTCCTTAAAAATTCAAAGTATGTTCAATGTCATCCTAGTCGTAGTTTTCTTTATTTCTGGTTAACATATAAGACACAAGGATATTCTCATCTTTGTATATATACAAATGGAGAAAAAAAATATTTCAAATATGAATTTGTATCCTATTCAAAATTCTGCTTCCAGTTTCAATTATTCACTAAATCTGAATTATGTTTTATGAGTTAGTATTTGTCATTTAATAACAGTACATTTGAATTTTACATAGTGAAATTATAGATTAAACATTAGGTGTCAAGTAATATTTCCATTCCTAAATATTTATATTTAAGGTATTGGTGTGTCCACTTTCTTACACCACACAAAAATAAACTCAAAATGATTAAGGACCTAAATGTGAAACCTGAAGCATAAAGATCTTGAAAAAGCGCAGACAGTAATTTCTCTGACATCAGCCATAACAACATCTTTCTAGATGTCTCCTGAGGCAATGGAAACAAAAACAAAAATAAACTATTGAGACTGTATCAAAATTAAAAGCTTCTACACAGCAAAAGAAAGAATCATACTGTATGGGGAAAGATACTGGCAAATGGCACATCCAATACAGGATCAGTATCCAAAATATATAAAGAACTTATATAACACATCACCAAAAAACCCAAAAAAATCCAATTAAAAAATGGACAGAAGACATGAACAGACGTTTCCCCAAAGAAGACAGAGATGGCCAACAGACACATGAAAAGATGCTCAACATCACTCATCATCAGGGAAATGCAAATCAAAACCCCCATGATACACCACCTCACACCTGTTAGAATGGCTAAAATCAAAAACACAAGAAACAAGTATTGGTGAAGATGGGAAGAAAAAGGAACTCTTGTGCACCATTGCAAACTGGTGCAGTCACTGTGGTTCCTCAAAAATTGAGAATAGAATCACCAAGGTCACCTGGGTGGCTCAGTCACTTAAGCGTCCAACTCTTGATCTCGGCTCAGGTCACAATTTTGCGGTTCGTGGGTTCGAGCCCCACATTGGGCTCTGCACTGAGAGCACAGAGCCTGCTTGGGATTCTTTCTCACTCCTTCTCTCTGGCTGCCCCTCCTCAGCTTGTACGCCTGCTTGCTATCTTTCTCTCTCTCTCTCTCAAAATAAATAAATAAACTTAAAAAAAAAAAAAAGAATAGAATCACCGTATGATCCAGTAATTCTACTACTGGGTATTTACCCAAAGAATATGAAAACACTAATTGGAAAAGATATATGCACTCCTATGTTTATTGCAGCATTATTTACAAATTATGGAAGCAGCCCAAGGGTCCACTGACTGATGAATGGATAAAGAAGATGTGGTATATATACACGGTGGAATATTATTCAGCCATAAAGATGAATGAAATCTTGCCATTCATGACAACATGGATGAACCTAGAGAGTGTAATGCTGAATGAATTAAGTCAGTCAGAGAAAAACAAATACTGTATGGTTTCACTCATATGTAAAATTTAAGAAACAAAACAAATGAACAAAGAAAAAAAGAGACAAACCAAAAAATGGACTCCTAACTATAGAGAACAAACTGATCATTACCAGAGAGGAGGTAGGTAGGGGGATTGGTGAAATAGGTGAAAAAGATTGAGAATACACTTGTCATAATGAGCATTGAGAAATATATGGAATTGTTGAATCACTGTACCGTATACCTGAAACTAATATAACACTGTATGTTAATTATACTGGAATTAAAATTTAAAAAATAAAATAAAACAAAAAAGCCTAGTGCCAAAAAAATATAGACGTATGTCTGTACCAGTAAAAGATTATCCTTTACAATAAAGAGATATAAACAGTATTCTAACATTCTCCATGATCTTAGTGCTTTCCTTTAATCCATGATCAGTTTTTAGCTCTATAAACAGAGAGAGATTTGGCCTGATTTCAGAGTGGGGGGGAGGGTGGCGGGAAGGGAAATTCTGGATTTGGGAATATTGGAAGGACATCTGGAAAACCCTCCAAAATGGATCTATGACCCAATCATAAGAGAGAGTCAGAAGAACCTGTGGACACAGAGGACCGTAACTTGATAACACCCAATCTTTAGATTTCTCTCTGCGTCTTTTCCCCTCAATTGATCCGCATGCAAAAAAGAAAGGCCAATTCTGAAGCGGACAGGTGTTTGAATCCAGTGCCAAGAATAGAATACTCTGTAAAGTAATATGTTATTAGACTGATAGAATATGAGTCATATCAAATGAAGATTTCACAATATAGAAAAATCTGAATTAAAACATTGTCGGTGAATAGTCAAGCAGATTCTAGTTCTATTCCACAGCACTAGTATGCCTTTTTAATGAAGAGTCATGTTTCTAGTGTTGACTTGTGAATCAGTATGTCTCAGGTCAGCGCAGAATTCCTTTTAACATCAAATACAGGTGAAATGTGGAATCAACAAGCACGACAGAAAATAACCACAGCTTGGCTCAATTTTTCTTGGAAAATGAGTTCAGAAAATGGAGCAGATACTAGCAATGTATTTCCTCTGGCTGCAGCCCTGGAAGGGAACAGGGACTCTGTCTTTTCCCATCTCCTTTCCTGCCAGACGGGAGGCGTTGGGGCTTCCAAGCTCTAAAATGCAAGCCATTGGAACTACCAAGGGATGTATGGTGAGAAGTGATGGCATTCTGAACCACGGGGAGCTGGGGTGTAAGACGTAGGGATGGAAGAGGGGATCAGGAGGCAAAAGAGGGATTCTGGAAAGAGGGAAATACAGGGAGGGTCCCACATTAACTCGTTAAAACTCTTAACTCTTAACTCTTTAACCAGGGTTAAAACCCTGGGGAAGCTGGCAAATAATGGCAAGTGTCCCAGTTGTATCCCAGGTAGAGGCCAGAGCAGGATGAGGGCAGGGGTGGGATTGATCATGGTCAGAGAAAGGGGAGGGAAAAGGAAATCGCTAAAGACATACCACCCAATGAGGTGTGTCCCAATGTCCGCATGACGGTAATCAATGCAACGCCTGCTAGGGTGAGAAAAACGGGTGGCTTTTCACATTTTCCATGTTGGTTTTAGATGTTCACTGCTTAGTTTCTATGCTTCTCAGAGGTTGGAAACAACATAGATTGATTCTCACTGCTAAATGTGATTTTCTAGACTAAGTAACCCTGATGAAGAAAATATGAAAAAGCTCATATTCCTACCAGATTTATGTAATTTGTTTTCTTTACAAATTTAGGATGCGAACTATATCTCAGAGTTCCAATAGTGAGGGCTAGGAATTATCGAATGCTCCCTTCCTGTCTTGACCAACGCCATATATCCCAGCCCCTGGTACACATCCGGCACATGGGGAGCTCTCAAGGAATAGCTGTGAGGGGCGCCTGGGTGGCTCAGTCGGTTAAGCGGCTGACTTCGGCTCAGGTCATGATCTCGCGGTCCGTGAGTTCGAGCCCTGCGTCGGGCTCTGTGCTGACGGCTCAGAGCCTGGAGCCTGTTTCAGATTCTGTGTCTCCCTCTCTCTGCCCCTCCCCCGTTCATGCTCTGTCTCTCTCTGTCTCAAAAATAAATAAACGTTAAAAAAAAAAAAGGAATCGCTGTGGAGAAGATGGTGATACTTCTGGAAATTAATACCTCTAGGTTTCACAAGCGTAATAATCTTCCCAGGAGTAATTTGTATTAACACAGACAACTTAGAAACTGGGAAAGACTAAACTGGCCATGCCCATCACCAGAAGACTACTAACCCAGACCATGAAAGAAAATCGATAACACAAAACATTTTGTCAGGAGAAAGGCTTTCTTTAAGTTTCTGGTAGGCTTTATTTTTCAGAGCAGTTTCGGGCTCCCAGCAAAACCGAGCAGAGATCTCATCTATTCCTGGTGGGAATGCAAAATGGTACATCCACTTTGCAAGACCGTGTGGCAGGTTGGTACAAAACCAGACACACTTTTAACATATGATTCAGCAGTTGCACGCCTCAGTATGTCTACACAACCATGTGCACACAGGTGTTTACAGAAGCTTCATTAATATGTGCCTAACGTTAGAAGCGACCAAAATATCCTTCTGGGGGTGAATTGGACAAATAAACTGTGAAACATCCAGACAACGGAATATTATTCAGCACTAAAAAGAAATGAGCTGCCACGCCATGAAAAGACATGGAGAAAACTTAAATGTATAGTGCTAAGCGACAGAAGCCAGTCTGAAAAGACTACATACTGTATGATTCCAACTATGACGTTCTGGAAGAGGCAAAAGTATGGAGACAGTAAAAAGATCAGGAACTGCCAGGATTAGGGAGGCAGGAGGTATGAATAGGCAGAGCACAGAGGATTTTTAGGGCAGGGAAACTACTCTGTGTGATGCTATAATGATGGAGACATGCCATACATTCATGCAAACCCTTAGAATGTACAACACCAAGCGTGAACCCTAAGGTAAACTGTGGACTTTCGGTCACAGTGATGTGTCAATGTAGGTTCATCAAATGTAACAAATGTGCTTCTCTGGTGGGGGAAATGATGATAATGGAGGAGGCTGTGAATGTGGGGACAGGGAGTATATGGTATATTGAGTATACACCTTCCGCTCGATTTTTCTTAGAAAGGTTTTTTATAAGTTGGTTGCTCACAGCGTCTTACCATTTGATAATTGCTAACTTTGCTGAGTTTTTACTATGTGTCAGGCAGTTACATAGCTAGTCACATTTAATCCTGAACGCAACTCTGTAAAGCAGACACTATTGTGGTCATCATCCCCACTTTACAGAGGAGGAAATGAGGCTTGGAAAGACTGAGTAATTTGCCAAAGGCCACACGGTGTCATAATAGAGCCTGCGCTTGTCAATACGCCATGCTATGTCAGGCCACCGACGCCAACTGAAGTCACTGCTTTGTCACAGGGACGTTGTAAAGTGTGGGCATGACTAATAACTGTGACGGGATAGGAAGACCATGGACTGAAATTTCCTATGAAGTTATTTACAAATAAGTTGTAAAGATCACATCGACTGCCACCAAGTGAGAGACCCAGGGAATATCTTTGCACGAGTCGCTTAGCATCCACTGCCTAAGTATCAAGAAATACTTGCACACGCGCGCGCACGTGCGCGCGTGTGTGTGTGTGTGTGTGGAGATAATGTTAGTGATGGTTTTTCTGTCAAAGAAAAGGAGCTAAAAGTCTTCTGGTGGCAAAAAAATTAAATAGATTCCAATGATTTACGCCCTGACTTAAAAAAAAAAAAAGTGTTCTACTCCTTCATTATGCCTAAAATAAAGTAAAATATGACTTTTTCACTTTTTAGTGATTTATAGACTACCTCTCCCTGTGCCCTCCCAGGGCATGTACAAAGGGAAGACTGAAATCATTAATAACGTAAACGACACCCACATCTGGTTGATCCTCCCAGGTGAATGAAGCGAACGCCTGATTTAACAGATGGACACTGCACTGTTTCCTGATGGTAAAATCACCAGATGTTTAGAGATTCCAGAAGTACAAAGGCAGAAGGAAGTGTGTTAATGATGAGGTTCCTGGCACACCTTTGAATGTTCGTACATTTAACGCTGCATTTTCTTGCACATAGGGTATACGTGCATGAGTTGTGCCATTGTTTGAATTTTAATTAAGAAAGAATCTTACTCCAGAATATTTCATTCTAAAAATAAGGAACAAAGGAAATGTTCTTATAAACCATCTTCAGACTGACTATACGAAACATTATTCAAAGCTTGAAGAAATGCGGTTGTTTTATTTCTCATTTATTCTCTTTTGCAAAAGCCCTGGAAGGGGCCTGGGCCAAATATACTGGTCCTTGTGGTGATGATTTGCCTCGTGCTCCCTGGCTCTGCCTCCCTGGCTGTGCAGGGGAGCCTCCGGCCCCTGCTGCCGGGGGATCATAGCTAGTTTGGTCCAACACTTTATTAGGCTGCATCCATTATTTTTAAGCCTCTGACCCTAACAGGAAGTTGAGCCCACACTCATTCAAGAAAGGGAAAGTGTGGAGGCCAGGAGGGAGATTTCTTCACGGTGGCTAAGAGCATAAAAGCAAGAGAGCTGTGCAGAGAGTAAGACCTCAGTTTGAGTTCTAGCAGCCACATGTACTAACCGCGTGGCCTTATCTTTGGACTAGTTACTTCGTCTCTCTCTGTCCCGGTTCTCAGTTTTCTCCTCTGCACAATGGGATTGTAAGGCCTACGTCATAAAACTGTATTGACAATCAATGAGATAAAGGATGGAAACGCATTTGGCAGACTACCTGGTATAGAGTGAAGCCCTTAAATAAGAAGAAACCAGAGAGAGAGAAAAACCATGCATGATGAATTTCCACATACACCACCTCGAGGAACACATCCTTCCTCCTTTTTGCCTCAGGATATTTCCATTGTGATGCCTGGGACAGACTGGCTTCAGCTCATTTGTTCCAAACCTGTCTTGATCACTCCAGTAATCAAAGCTCTGGGCCCTATGCACAATAAAGCGAATAGGGACAACAATAGTTAATTATCATCATCAAACTTGCTAATTATTCCCACCACAAAAAACAAATGATAATTATGTAACTGTCACTTCAACAGTAATCATATTACAATATGTAAATGTATGAAATCAACACCTTAAATTTATTTTTTTTAAGTTTATTTATTTTGAGAAAGAGAGATCAGAAGCAGGAAAGGGACAGAGAAAGAGAGGGAGGGAGAGGATCCCAAGCAGGCTCCGTGCTGTCAGCACAGAGCCCGATGCAGGACTTGAACCCACAAACCGTGAGATCATGTCGTGAGCCAAAACCAAGAGTTGGATGCTTAGCTGACTGAGCCACCCAGGCACCCCCACACCTTAAATGTATGTAATGTTATGTGTCAACTATATTTCAAGGAAGGAAGGAAGGAAGGAAGGAAGGAAGGAAGGAAGGAAGGAAGGAGAGAGAGAGAGAAAGAAAGAAAGAAAGAAGAAAGAAAGAAAGAAAGAAAGAAAGAAAGAAAGAAAGAAAGAAAGAAAGAAAGAGGAAGGGAGGGAGGGAGGGAAGGAAGGAAGGAAGGAAGGAAGGAAGGAAGAGAAAGAAAGAGAAAAGAAAAGAAAAGTTCGTTCACTAGTTAGTTCAGGGCTCTGAACTTTCCCCAGATGGAGCTTCAGAACTGAGAACAGCATAGCTCTCCTGTCATGATTCCTCCTTCAGACATTCAGAAGCCTGGCCTTCTGCATGGATCAGAACACAGAGACAAAGTACAAACCAAACAAGTAGCTTTCTCCAAGAATCTTTTATGTGTGCTTTCAAGGAGGGAAGCTGGCCTGGGGTTAAGTACTATGCTATCCACTGATGGAAGGCAGAAGTACACCCTGAAAGAGGAAGGCCAAAGTGCCCTTTTTCCTTTTCTCTCTCAAACTACCTGCTGGGTGACTGTTTAATTAGTGGGAAAACAGTGATTCCCAGAAATTATGGAGCCTTTTGTGTTCACGAGGATATACTTCCTTGTGTTTTTTTCTCAGCAGTATATGCAACCATTTCCTACTATTAAGTACTAGGCTGATCTGAATATTAACTATCTGCCAATTTCAACACACCTCTCCTATAAACATTTCCTTCCTGTGTAGGGAGGAAGCACAAATGATGTGGTCCTGTGTAGTTCTTTAACTTTCTTTTTTTATGATTGGGGCAGAGCATCTGATTATTTCCAGGTGTTTCAGATTTTCTCATGGTCTCCTTGTTATTTCTCCCCTCCTTTGAGCTCTTTTGGCAATGAATGTGACCATGAGGTCCAAAGCTATAAAGGATGTGTTCACCACTTCCCCCTTATGTCTGTCTCTTTATTTAACCACAAGTTCACTGTCTTTATCCATGTTAATTCCCTGAGGTATTCACACAGCATTTGTGTTGACTGCCTTAATTTTGATCTTCTCTAATCATTCCCTGCCAGATGGTAGTTAAAGTTTAATGGTCCCTATAAAAATGGTTCCCTTTCTTCTTTCATCAGTCATGTGTGTTTACTTAGCTAACTGCTGGATGTTCAGAATGAACACAAAGTGGCCACCAACAAAATGAATTCAACAAACACATTGGCTTAATACTTTTCATGGTAGCTAAAGATGTTGCCTGCCATTATCCACTCAGCCATTATCCCTACGTTTTATTGTCTTTCCTTCTCTGTTTTTGTTCGTTTTCTTTCCTTTTTATCTCCCTTCTCAGATTGTTTGATGAAAAGCCACAAGACTGTGAGGCCTGGCACTCATCAGTATGCAACAATTAAACTAGCTCCAGTAGTACATAAGTGCTAGATAGATATCATCTGGCATATCTGTCCAGCTTTCCTTGCCACGACCATAAGATGTGAGCAAGCATCATTCTTTATGATTCAGATAAAGAAGCTGAGGTAACTCACAGAAGGCCACACAAGAGGCTGGGATAGAAACTTGGCATTCTTAAGGAACAAAACAAAAAATGTATAGATATAACAAATTCATCTCTAAATACATAGTATGTCCTTTGTGGGGGTTTTTTTTGGTGCATCCTACTATCATTCTTGAGCTAGCTAGTTCATAAAAAGCAACTAAATAAGGATATATCACACGCCATTTTTCAGATGCAAAATCTGACTCTGAAAAAAAAAAATGACTCTTGCCAGGCCACGCACGCATCTCTAGAAGGATCGTGTCCCTTAGATTTACATTAGATTTATTAAAATATGGAGGAGCTATTTAAAAAATAAATAAAACTAACCAAACAAAAGATTAGCAGCATTTTTAGAGCAAGCGTTCTGGGTGACTTTATATACACACTCCACTTAAAGCCTATAAAACATAGGACTCCAGGGCAGGGGTCTGCAGACTATAGCCTGAAGGCCAAATTCAGCACGCTGCCTGTTTTTGTAAATAATGTTTTATGGGAACATGGTCACTTTCATTTTTTTTCATACTGTTTATGACGGCTTTCACACTACAATGGCATTGTTGAGTAGTTTTCACAGAGACTGTATGACCTGAAAAGCCTAAAATATTTACTATGTGGCCTTTTACTGAAAAAGTTTGGCGACCCCTGCTCTAGGAAGCATTATGGCATTGCATGTTACTTCTACTTAAATAATGAATCTCTTCTTGTGATTTAGGAGTGCTATTCGGTGTTGTTACTGAACATAGCTTAAAATTATGTTAATTTTTTTTAAGGAGGCTCCATGCCCAGCACGGGACTCGAACTCAAGACCCTGAGATCCTGAGCTGAGATCAAGACCTGAGCTGGGATTAAGAGTGGGACTCTTCATTGAGCCACTCAGGCATCCCAAAATGATGTCAATTTTAAATAGCATTTCAGGGGCGCCCTCTGGTTGAGTTGGTAGAGCATCTGACTCTCCATCTCAGGGTTATGAGTTCAAGCCCCACATTGGGCATGGAGCCTACTTATAAATAAATAAATAAATAGTATTTCAAATGCAAAAGGATTCTAAAATCATCTACCAATGTGTGTATTAATTGACCACCTTGAAGAGTTAAGAAGTGACAGATGTTCAACAACTTCTTGGTGATCTGAGAAGCGGTTAATAGCTACTGTGCATTCTATAGCTGGTAGTAATCTAGAATGTGGATGAAAGATATCCCAACTAACTATTAATCAAGGAAAAAATAAGTGTTAGTATTTATCCAGTTTCTGTACATTGGGGCAAGAACCATAATCTATCTGGGCTTTTGTTTCTTCATCTGTGAATCAATGCTATGTGCTAGATAATTTCTAGCATCCCTTTTAGTACCAATGTTCTATCGTCCATATTCTACCCAAAGTGTAAGTGATCCTCTTCTCCCACCCCTGCCCCCTGCCAAAAGTAAAAAAAAACAAAAACAAAAAAACTCTAGGCTCTCAAAGGAGTATAGTTAGTTCCAATGTTTCTTTTTTTTGAATTTTAATTCCAGTAGAGTTAACATAGAGTGTTATATTAGTTTCAGCTATACAATATAGTGATTCAACAATTCTATACATTACTCAGTGCTCATCAGGATAAGTGTACTTTTTGATCCCCATCATCTATTTCATCTCTCTCCCTCCTTCTCCCCTGGTAACCATCAGTTTGTCCTCTACAGTTAAGAGTCTGTTTTTTGTCTTTTTTTTTCTTCGTTCATTTGCTTTGATTCTTAAATTCCACATGAGTGGAATCATACGGTATTTGCCTTTCTCTGATTGACATTTTTTTGCTTAGCATGACACTCTCTAGATTCATCCATGTTGTTGCATATGGCAAGATTTCATTCTTTTTTACGGCAGAGCAATATTCCATTGTATATGTACCACTTTTTTATCCATTCATCTATCAATGGACACTTGAGCTGCTTCCATAATCTATTATAAATAATGCTGCAATTAACATAGGGGTGCACATATCTTTTTGAATTAGTTCTTTTGTATTCTTTGGATAAAAACCCACTAGTAAAATTACTAGACCATATGACAGTTCTAGTCTTAATTTTTGAGGAACCTCATAATGTTTTTTGCAGGTTTCATTCCCACCAACAGTGTAAGAGGGTTCCTTTTTCTCCACTTTTTCACCAACACTTGTTGTTTCTTGTGTTTTTTATCTTAGCCATTCTGACAGGTGTGAGGTGATATCTGATTGTAGTTTTGATTTGCATTTCCCTGATGATGAGTGATGTTGAGCATCTTTCCATGTGTCTGTTGGCCATCTGGATGTCTTCTCTGGAGAAATGTCTGTTCACGTCTTCTGTCCATTTTTAATTGGATTATTGGGAGGGAGTGTTGAATTGTGTAAGTTCTTTACATATTTTGGATACTAACACTTTACTAGATATGTCATTTGCAAATATCTCTCCCATTCAGTATGATTGTTTCCTTTGCTGTGCAGAAACTTTTTATTTTGATGTAGTCCCATTATTTTTGCTTTTGTTTCCTTCACCTCAGGAGACATATCTAGAAAGATGTTGCTGTGGCTGATGTCAGAGAAATTACTGCCTGTGCTCTTTCCAGATTTTTATGGTGTCAGGACTCACATTTAGTCCTTGAATCCATTTTGAGCTTATTTTTGTGTGTAGTGTAACAAGGTAGTCCAGTTTCATTTCTTTGCAGGGAGCTGCCCAGTTTTCCCAACGCCATTTGTTGAAGAGAATTTTTCCCATGCACGTTCTTTGGTCTTTTGTCAAAGACTAATTGGCCATATAATCGAGGGTTTATTTCTGGGCTCTCTATTCATTTCCACTGATCTACATATCTATTTTTGTGCCAGAACCATACTGTTCTGATTTCTATAGTTTTGTAGTATATCTTGATATTTGGGATTTTTAAGCCTCCAGTTTTGTTCTTCAAGGTTCCTTTGGCTATTCAAGGTCTTTTTTGTTTCCATACAAATTTTAGGATTCTTTGTTCTAGTCTGTGAAAAATGATATTGGTATTTTGTTAGAGACTGCGTTTAATCCGTAAATTGTTTGGGGCAGTATGGACATATTAACAATATTTATTCTTCCAATCCATGAGCATGGAATATCCTTCCATTTGTGTCATCTGCAATTGCTTTCATCAATGTTTTATAGTTTTCAGAATACAGGTCTTTTACCTCTTTGGTTAAGTTTATATGTGGGTATTTTATTATTTTGGTGCAATTATAAATGGGATTGTTTTCTTAATGTTTCTTTCTGTTGCTTCATGACTGGGTATAGAAATGCCATGGGTTTCTGTATATTGATTTTGTATTTTGCAACCTTACTGAATTCATGCATCAGTTCTAATAGTTTTTTAGTAGAGTCTTTAGGGTTTCCTATTTATAGTATCATGTTATCTGCTAATAGTGAAAGTTTTATTTCTTCCTTGCCAATTTGGATGCCTTTTATTCCTTTTTCTTGGTCTGATTGCTGGGGCTAGAACTTCCAGTACCATGTTGAATAAAAGTTGTGAGAGTAGACATCCTTATCTTGTTCCTGATATTAAAGGAAAACCTCTCAGTGTTTCACCATTCAGTATGATATTAGCTGTGGGTTTTTCATACATGGCATTATTGTGTTGAGTATGTTCCCTCTAAAGCTACTTTGTTGAGGATTTGTATCATGAATGGATGTTGTACTTTGTCAAATGCTTTTTCTGCATCTACTGAAATGATCTAATAGTTTTTATCCTTTTTCTTTGATGTGATGTATCACATTGATTGATTTACAAATACCAAACCGCCCTTGCATCCATGGAATGAATCCCACTCGATTGTAATGAATTTTTTTCAAGTATTGTTGGATTCAGTTTGCTAATATTTAATTAAAGATTCTTTTTCATCTATGTTCATCAGAGATATTGCCCTTTACTTCTCTTTTTTGTAGTGTCTTTATCTGGTTTTGATACCAGGGTAATACTGGCCTCATAGAATGAATTTGGTAGCTTTCCTTCCTCTTCTATTTTATAGAATAGTTTGGGTGATGCCTAGGTGGCTCAGTCGGTTAAGCATTCAACTTTTTTTTTTTAAGGTTTTATTCTTGGGAGAGAGAGAGAGACAGAGCATGAGCAGGGTAGGGGCAGAGTGAGAGAGGGACACAGAATCCAAAGCAGGCTCCAGGCTCTGAGCTGTCAGCACAGAACCTGATGCAGGGCTCAAACTCACAAGCTGTGAGATCATGACTTGAGCGGAAGTCAGAGGTGTAACCGACTGAGCCACTCAGGCGCCCCTAAGCATTCAACTCTTAATCTCAGCCCAGGTCTTGAACTCAGGGTATATATTTAAACTGTGTGTGTGTGTGTGTGTGTGTGTGTGTGTGTGTGTGTGTACAGAATAGTTTGAGAAGAATAGGTATTAACTCTTCTTTAAATGTTTCGTAGAATTCACCTGTGAAGCCATCTGTGCCTGGACTTTAGTTTCTTGGGAGTTTTGTTTTATGATGTTTTTAAATTTTAGTTAACATATAGTGCATTATTGGTCTCAGGAGTAGAATTCAGTGATTTGTCACTTACATATAACACCCAGTGCTCATCACAAGTGCCCTCCTTAATGCCCATCATCCATCTAGCCTATCTCCCAACCATCTACCTCCATCAACCCTCAGTTTGTTCTCTATCATTAAGAATCTCTTGTGATTTGTTTACCCTCTGTCTTCTTCCTCCCCCTCCCATGTTTATCTGTTTTGTTTCTTAAATTCCACATATGAGTGAAATCATATGATATTTGTCCTTCTTTGACTTACCTTGTTTAGCATTAATACCTTCTAGCTCCGTCTACATCATTGCAAATGGCAAGATTTCATTCTCTTTTTTTTAATGTTTATTTATTCATTGTTAAGAGAGAGAGGCAGAGAAAGAGGAAGAGAGAGAATCCCAAGCAGGCTCCATACTGTCAGCACAGAGCCTGATGTGGGATTCCATCTCACAAACTGCAAGATCATGACCTGAGCTGAAGGATTTCATTATTTTTGATGGCTGAGTAGTATTCCGTTGTATATATAAATCACATCTTCCTTATCCATCCATCAGTCAATGGACATTGGGCTCTCTCCATAGTTTGGTTATTGTTGCTATCTCAGGAGGTTTTTGATTACTGATTCAATTCATTGTTGGTAATCTGTTTGTTCAAATTTTTATTTCTTCCTGATTCAGTTTTGGGAGGTTGTATATTTCTAGGAATTTATCCATTTATTCTCGGTTGTCCAGTTTGTTGGCATGTAGTTTTTCATAGTATTCTCTTACAATCCTTTGCATTTCTGTGATGTCAGTTATTATTTCTCCTCTCTCATTTCTGATTTCGTTTGTTTGATGTGTGTAGGTAAAAGTTTGTCAATTTTGTTGATCTTTTCAAAGACCCAGCTTTTGCTTTCATTTATCTAGTCTATTGATTTTTTAGGGTTTTTTTTTTTTTTTTTTTTGGTGTTGATTTCTGCTCTGATCTTATTATTTCCTTCTACTGATTTGGGGTTTTGTTTGTTCTTCTTTTTATAGCTCCTGTTGTTTGAGTTTTTCCTGCATTTTGGAGGGAGACATGTAATGCCATAAACCTCCCTCTGAGAACTGCTTTTGCTTCATCCCAAAGATTTGGGGCCATGTGTTTTCATTTTCATTTGTCTCCATGTATTTTTTTATTTCCTCTTTGATTTGTTGGCTGACCCATTCATTGTTTACTAGAATGTTATTTAACCCCCTTGAATTTGTGTCCCTTCCAGATTTTTTTCTTGAGGTTGATTTCTAGCATAGCATTTGTTGAGATTTGTTTTGTAGCCTAATACATGATCTATTCTGAATAATGTTCCATGTACACTTGAAAAGAATCTGTATTCTGCTGCTTTAGGATGGAACGTTCTGAATATATCTATTAGGTCCATCTGATCCAATGTGTCATGGAAAGCCAGTTTCCTTGTTGAACTTCTGTTTGGGTGATCTTCCACTGATGTAATTGGGTGTTAAAGTCCCCTACTATTGGGGCACCTGGATGGTTCAGTTGGTTGAGTGTCCAACTTTGGCTCAGGTCATGATCTCACAGTTCATGGCTTCGAGCCCTGCATCAGGCTCTGTGCTGACAGCTTGGAGCCTGGAGCCTGCTTCGGATTCTGTGTCCCCTTCTCTCTCTGCCCCTCCCCTACTCATGCTCTGTCTCAAAAACAAATAAAACATTAAAAAAAAAATAAAGTCCCCTCCTATTATTGTATTACTATTGATTATTTCCTTTATGTTTGTTATCAGCTGCTTTATGTATTTGGGTGTTTCATGTTGGGCGCATAAATACTTACAATTGTTTTATCTTCTTGTTGGATTATCCCTTTTACGATCATATAGTGTCCTTCTTTGCCTCTTGTTACAGTCTTTGTTCTAAAGCCCATTTTGTCCAATATAATAAGTACTGCTACCCCAGCTTTCTTTTCATATCCATTTGCATGATAAATGCTTCTCTGTTCCCTCATTTTCAATCTGCATGTCTCTTCAGGTCTGAATTTAGTCTTTTATAGGCAGCATATAGATGGGTCCTCCATTTTTATCCATTCCATCACTTTTTGTCTTTTGATTGGAGAGTGCAGTCAATTTACATTCAAAGTAATTTTTTAAATGTTTATTTATTTATTTATTTATTTATTTTGAGAGAGAGAGAGAGAGAGAGAGTGAGAGAGGGGCAGAGAGAGAGGGAGAGAAAGAATCCCAAACAGGCTTTGTGCTGTTGGTGCAGACCCTGACTCGGAACTCGATCTCACAAACTGTGAAATCATAACCTGAGGTAATAAAGAGTCAGACACTTAGCCAACCAAACCACCTAGGCACCCCTCATTCAAAATAAGCCACGTTATAGAGTAGCATGCAAAAATCAGCATGAACTTTAAAAGTAAAATATAGGGACGCCTGGGTGGCTCAGTCGGTTAAGCGTCCGACTTCAGCTCAGGTCACCATCTCGCGGTCCGTGGGTTCAAGCCCCGCGTCGGGCTCTGGGCTGATGGCTCAGAGCCTGGAGCCTGCTTCCGATTCTGTGTCTCCCTCTCTCTCTGCCCCTCCCCCGTTCATGCTCTGTCTCTCTCTGTCTCAAAAATAAATAAACGTTAAAAAAAATTAAAAGTAAAATATAACTTTTTAGGGAAATTTTGTTCATGAGGAAAGAGCTTTAGATTTCATGCCCAAAACACTTCTCTCACCCTGTCCCCTCACACAAAGGTCTATCGACTGTTCTTGGTCACTGGGGAACCTCAAGGGAAAAGTTGGAGAGACCTTGCCTTTTGGAAAGTGAATTCTCATCTTCCAACATGAAAAATATCAGTTTTACCTTTGAGTCCGTGCACCAGAATTTATATTCAGACTTATTGCTGTGTATCATAACTTTTAACTAGCTTAGAGAAGTTTATTCCACTGATATGTGTGTATAAGTGAACATTCAGAGTGGCCCAGATTTATAAATTCCCAGGAGTGTGTGTATCTTGTCCTGATGTTTCAATAAATTACATGAGGTAGAATTCAAGCATCATACATCAACCAAATTATCTCTATGTTCCATTCCAAGCAAGGGAGGCAATGGGAGGAGATGAGGAATGGAGTGGGAAATAAATATGTAGGTTCTGCCCCCAACTCTCAGGTGGCCTTAATCAAATGCAACACTGGGCCATGGTGTCTTTACTGTGAATAAGAGGTTGGAACTAGAGGCAGGCCCATATATGCCAAATGTGAAATTCTTAGTAAATTATAACTGCTATGAAAATGTTATTTGTATTATCTTCTACTCATGATCCTATGTCTGGTGGTTGTAAAAACTTTAACATACCTTCTATATCTCCTAAATAGGAGTGAAAATTACTATTATTTTATACTTACTCTAATTCCTTATTTTAATAAAGAGACCATTAACGCCATGAACAATGCAGGTATCAGAACTATAACTTGGAACACATTAAGTGAAAAAAGCGAGAGTGAGAGAGAGAGAGAGATGATTACATGACTAAAGGAGCTGCCATAATGAGCTCAACAACAATAAAGCTTAAGAAATAAGGCTGTTTATCTTTCTCTCCAGCGACAGTCACAGATAGGCAGGCAGCCCTGTTCCACATAGCCAGAGACTCTCCCAGTGGCTTCCAAAGTCACTTTGATTATTGCCATTCCAGCAACCAGGAGGGCAGAAGCTTAGAAGTCCAGGGCCAGGAAGTTGTGAGAGACACGTTGGCAAGAATTTCAGCATAGGCTCACGCTGGCTTCAAGGGTGGGGATGGGAAACGGGAAGGCTCATCCCAGCCTCATCTCCATTATTATGGAAAAAGAAGAGAATGGATTTGAAAGGACAGATAATCCTTAGGACCCTTGGAATGAAAGCAGCCTGAAGAGGCAAGTTACTTTGTAACTCAATGTATAAAAGGTATGTAGAGATATATACATTTTAATATTTAAATATTCAGTATTGAAGATATTGATAAAAATTCTAATGGTAACAAAATAAGGTAATGATGCTCATCCCAGTGTTAACAAAACTTAGAATTTATAGTTGAGGACCTCTAATTCTCTCCCCTTTCTTTTCGATTAATTAATTCATTTCTTTTTTAACTTACATCCAAGTTAGTTAGCATATAGTGCAACAATGATTTCAGAAGTAGATTCCTTAAGGCCCCTTACCCATTTAGCCCATCCCCTCTCCTACAACCTCTCCAGCAACCCTCTGTTTGCCCTCTATATTTAAGAGTCTCTTACGTTTTGTCCCCCTCCCTGTTTTTATATTATTTTTACTTCCCTTCCCTTATGTTCATCTGCTTTGTATCTTAAATTCCTCATATGAGTGAAGTCATATGATATTTGTCTTTCTCTGACTAATTTCGCTGAGCATAATACCCTCTAGTTCTATCCACGTAGTTGCAAATGGCAAGATTTCATTCTTTTTGATTGTCGAGTAATACTCCATTGTGTGTGTGTGTGTGTGTGTGTGTGTGTGTGTGTGTGTGTGTGTGCCACATCTTCTTTATCCATTCATCCATCGATGAACATCTGGGCTCTTTCCATACTTTGGCTATTGTCGATAGCTCTGCTATAAACATTGAGGTGCATGTGCCCCTTTGAAACAGCACATCTGCATCCCTTGGATAAATACCTAGTAGTGCAATTGCTGGGTCGTAGGGTAGTTCTATCTTTAGTTTTTTGAGGAACCTCTATACTGTTTTCCAGAGTGGCCGCCCCAGTTTGCATTCCCACCAGCGGTGCAAAAAAGATCCTCTTCCTCTGCATCCTCGCCAACATCTGTTGTTGCCTGAGTTGTTAATGTTAGCCATTCTGACATGTGTGAGGTGGTATCTCAGTGTGGTTTTGATTTGTATTTCCCTGATGATGAGTGATGTTGAGCATTTTTTCATGTGTCAGTTGGCCATCTGTCGTCTTTGGAGAAGTGTCTATTCATGTCTTTTGCCTATTTCTTCACTGGATTACTTGTTTTTTGGGGTGTTGAGTTTGGTAAGTTCTTTATAGATTTTGGAATACTAACCCTTTATCTGATATGTTGTTTGCAAATATCTTCTCCTGTTCCATCAGTTGCCTTTCAGTTTTGCTGATTGTTTCCTTCCCTGTGTAGAAGCTTTTTATTTTGATGAGGTCCCAGTAGTTCATTTTTGCTTTTGTTTCCCTTGCCTCCGGAGATGTGTTGAGTAAGAAGTTGCTGCAGCCAAGGTCAAAGAGGTTTTTGCCTGCTTTCTCCTCGAGGATTTTGATGGTTTCCTGCCTTACATTTAGGTCTTTCATCCATTTTGAATTTATTTTTGTGTGTGGTTTAAGAGAGTGGTCCAGATGCATTTTTCTCCATGTCACTGTCCAGTTTTCCCAGCACCATTTGCTGAAGAGACTGTCTTTATTCCATCGGATATTCCTTCCTGCTTTGTCAAAGATTAGTTGCATACGTTTGTGGGTTCATTTCTGTGTTCTCTGTTCTGTTCCATTGATTTGAGTGTCTGTTTTTGTGCCAGTACCATACTGTCTTGATGATTATAGCTTTGTAATACAGCTTGAAGTCTGGAATTATGACGCCTCTAGCTTTGGTTTTCTTATTCAAGATTGCTTTGGCTAGTCAGGGTCTTTCCTGGTTCCATACAAATTTTAGGATTATTTGTTCTAGCTCTGTGAAGAATTCTGGTGTCATTTTGATAGGGATTGCTCCCCTTTCTTAACAGAGGGAGGACACTTGTGAATTTAATGGGAAGCCTTCCTTTCTATGTTGTTTTTAAATTTTGCTATATTTTAAATCAATAAATAATATAAAGCATAATTCTGTGTTCCTTTAGCTTTACATAAAGTGGTACCACACTGTATCTCTCATAATACAGATTATGGTCTTTAGATTTATCCATGTTATCAAGAAAAACTCACTTCCTTCATTCGGCTGCTTTATGATATTTGCATGTGTGGATACGGCTTATTTCTGATTTTTTTATCATTACAAATATGGCTGCAATGAACTTCTATGTGTATACAGGCATCTTCTTTTGCTAGGGTTGTGTTGTCTATCAAAGTGGCCACTAGCCTCATGTGGTGACTTACATTTAAGTTAATCAAAATTAATTAATCAAATAAAATTAAATTTTTAACTTCTCAGTCACACTTGCTGCATTTCAATTGGTCAGTAGCCACATGTAGCTAGCGGCTAGCATAGTGGATGGCATAACCATCATCATAGAAATTTCTAATGGACAATGCTGCTCTGAAGTATACATGCAGCAGAGGGATTGCTGAGTTGTAAGGTATGCATATCCTCTGTTTTAATAGATTTTGCCAAAGTGCTTTCCACATGAGTCAAGACTCTTAGTTATAAGCAACAGAAAGCCATCATGGGTCATTTACACAAGGAAAATACTGTTTACAGGATGTTAGATAACTTGCAGAATTTCATGAAGAGCTTAAGAACCAACTTGAAAATAAACTGTCAAAGATCACACCCTGGAACTGACCTAATGAGGACAATGGTGCTCTGCTTAAAGACTAGGTACTGCCCCGTTTTATTTCCAAAATGACACGCTGGATGTTGATGGTGTTTCTCGATCTGTAGTCGTTGCTGTCTCCAAAAATGTACATAGTACCGTCTTGCTGTCACCTTGATTACAGAGGTTCCACTTGGTCCCTACTTTTTAACATCATCTTCAAAGTTGGGAGCTGATGCATCTGTTTGGCAGACCAGGTTAAACACCTGCATCCATCTTTACAGAAGGCTAGGAAGGCAAGAGTCTTGCAATTTTTCACCTCTGGGAGATGTGCAGATTTTCAGACTTCTTATTCCCCAATTGGTCTCCAAAGTGGAGAGAAACCTTTTAATCCCTACCATAGCAAAGGACAGTTTCCATTTCTCCACGTAGTTTCCACCATGTGGCATTGTCTAGCATTTTAACGATTGCCAATGTAAAGGTTGTACAAAGATCTCTCAATGTGGTGTTAATTTGCATTCTCTTAAATCATAGTAGAGTTGAGAACCAAAAAGAAAATGAAGGAGGAGAAAGATGAGGAAGAAAGGAGGTGCACTCTAGGTATAGAGTCTTCCTATAGCCCCATCCTTAAATAATTTGTTCCTAACTCACAAGCAAGAATCTTATGCAAAGGTTCCTAACCCAAAACACTTGAACCTGAGTGATGATAGACGCCGGTTCACAAGTCAATCTGCGGATGCCCAGCTTTAAATGAGTCTGTCCAACTGTCTCTTACGGAATCTATTATAACCTTTGTGTTTAAATGGAGACTGTTCCTGTTGGGGATTACAAGATACAAAAAGGTTACACAATTGCATGATTTTGTCTAACTTTATGATGACATTTATGTGATTGCTTCTTGGCAGTGACCAAGGCCAGAGTCTCTCGGATAAATTAATTTCATTTTATACCACATTTAATCATTCTCTTCAGAGGTTCATGTACTTCAGAATTTACTTGTATTAATTCACCTCAATAAAAAAAATCTTTCTTTTTTCTTTAGCTTCCCATTCATTGTGCTTCTTAAATTTAATTTTATCATTGGAACTTCTGAAATTGCCAAAGTACAAGGATGAATGTCAGCATGTCAAGGGTTTTTAAATGAATTCTGACAAGACAGAAAAGGTCAAAGCAGATTTCTCCAACATGTTCAAATGTGGTCCTGATTATAAAGATTTTTACAAGGAGTATTTAGGTTATTCCTTAAAATGACTTCAGTATTCTGCTATACTTGATGGAGTAAATTTTGTCTGTAACACTCCTTTCTCTCTTTCCCCCAACTTCTGCCTTGCTCACTTGGTTTAGATGTCATCTTTTGTTACGGCATCTGGGTGGCTCAGTTGGCTAAGCGTCCAACTTCAGCTCAGGTCATGATCTCACAGTTTGTGAGTTCAAGGCCCGCATCAAGCTCTGTGTTGAGAGCTCAGATCCTGGAGCCTGCTTAGGATTCTGTGTCTCCCTCTCTCTCAGCCCCTCCCCTGCTCACTCTCTCTTTCTCTCTCTCTGTCTCAAAAATAAATAATAAACGTTAAAAATGTTTAAATAAATAATAAATAAAAATAATTTTTTTAGATGTCATCTTTTGCATGAAGTGTTTCCAGGTCCTCCAAAATATGGTCAGTTGCCTCTTCTAACATCTTCTCCATTCTCAGTGTTTACCTCCATTGTTGCATTTATTACACTGTATTGTAATTACCTGCTAATTTGCACATCTCTACCCCGCTTCCCTAAAAGACCAGCTTCCTGGGGGCAAACACTGAACCTGCACTAAAGTATTCCAGAGACATAGCACAGTGCCTGCTATGCGTTTGTTAAATTAAGGGACAGTCTTCAAAATTACTGCCGTGTACTCCATAAAAGTATCAACGTCAGGGGCGCCTGGGTGGCTCAGTCGGTTAAGCGTCCAACTTCAACTCAGGTCACGATCTCGCGGTCCGCGAGTTCGAGCCCCGCGTCAGGCTCTGTGCTGACGGCTCAGAGCCTGGAGCCTGCTTCGGATTCTGTGTCTCCCTCTCTCTCTCTGCCCCTCCCCCATTCATGCTCTGTCTCTCTCTGTCTCAAAAATAAATAAACGTTAAAAAAAATTTTTTTTAAAGTATCAACATCATGAAAGACTGAGACACTGTCCCAGAGTAGAGGAACTTAAGAAAGCATGACTCTGATTCTATATTGGATGCTGGACCAGAAAAATAACCTTAACAGGACAATTGGCAAAATTTGAATAAGGTTGGTAGGTTAGTTGATACTATTGTATAAACATTAATTTCTCAATTTTGATCATTGTGCTGTGGTTTTGTAAGATGTTAATAGTTGGGAACCTAGGTGGAAAGCATATGAGAATCCTTTGAATGATTTTTGCCATCTTTTTTGTAAGGCTGAAATTATTTCAAAGTGGAAAGCTTAAAATTTTTGAAAAGGAAAAAAAAACGTGCATATGTTGAGCCATGAAAAAAAGAGAGAGGAGTGGGGAGAGGAAGAGAAAAAAAGGAATTAAAAGGTAAAAGCTAGCTGGCTTTTGGAAGTATAGGTAGACTAATAAAAGAATATATCACCACATTCTTAGCAGTCTAATTAGGAGATGTTGTTCATGACCACAACCTTATGTGATCCGTTCTTTACTATTTATTCCTGACCTTTGTTCCATATGCTTTCAAATTATTCAATTGGATTTCTCAAGCACTGAGTGCCTGCTATGTGCGCGGAACAGTGATAAGCACTGAGGATAGATGCAATGTGGTCAGATACCCATGTTTCTCATTCTCAGAGAAACAAAACCTACAGGGGAAATAGAAGCAAAAAGAAAACAGAGTGGCAATACAGTGAGAAACACGCAATTGTTCCCACAAGTGCCGAATCAAGAGGCAACACTGTGAGGGCACTGCGCTAGGCAAAATGAGTCAGACAAATACGGTATGATCTCACTTCCATGGGGAATCTAAAACAAACAAACTCATCGATACAGAGAACAGATTGGTGGTTGCCAGATGCAGAGAGTAGGGAGGCAGGCAAAATGGGTGAAGGTAGTCAAAAGATACAAACTTTCCAGTTATTTTATAAAATTGTATAACATGTATTATATATACATCCTGGGGATGTAATATACAGCATGGTGACTACAGTTAATAACATTGTATTGTGTATTTGAAAGTTACTAGGAGAGTAGATCTTTCTTTTCTTTAAGTTTTTATTTAAATTCCAGTTAGTTAACAATGTATTATTAGTTTCAGGTGTACAATGTACTGATTCAACACTTCCGTAAAACACCCGGTGCTCATCACAAGTGCACTCCTTAATCCCCGTCACCTATTTCACCCTTCCCCCCACCCACCTCCCCTCTAGTAACCATCAGAGTGTTCTCTGTAAAGAGTCAGTTTCTTGGATTGCCTCTCCCTCTCTCTTTTTTTCCCTTTGCTCATTTGTTTTGTTTCTTGAATTCCATATAGGAGTGAAATCACATGGTATGTGTCTTTCTCTGACTGACTTATTGCACTTAGACTATTAAGAGAGATCTTAAAACTTCTCATCATAAGAAAAAAAATGTGTAACCATAGGTGGTGATGGATGTTAACTAGACTTTGCGGTGATCATTTCACAGCATATACGAATACTGAATCACTATGCTGTACACCTGAAACTAATAGAATGTTATATGTCAATCGTCTATCAGTTACAAGCAAAATGAGGCAACACAGGTAAGTGCTTACTTTCCTGGGAAGACAAAACTTCACAGAAGAGGTGATGCACATGCTAGGGTTTGTTGTTTTGTTTTGTTTTGTTTTTAATTTTTTTGATGTTTATTTATTTTTTAAATTTTTTTTAACGTTTATTTATTTTTGAGACAGAGACAGAGCATGAACGGGGGAGGGGCAGAGAGAGAGGGCGACACAGAATTGGAAGCAGGCTCCAGGCTCTGAGCTGTCAGCACAGAGCTTGATGGGGGGCTCAAACTCACAAGCTGCGAGATCATGACCTGATCCGAAGTCAGACGCTTAACTGACTGAGCCACCCAGCCACCCCCAAGCTGGGTTTTGGGGGAAAAAAAAAAAGAGATTTACCAGTAGTTAAAATTGGAAAGAACATTCAGGCACAGCATGTATGAGACCTCAGAGGTGGGAAACGGCAAGGGAGTCCAGCATAGCTAAAATGAAAAGCACCCACAGAACAGAATCTTTTTTAGTAGCTTTATTAGCATATAATTCACATATCATAGAGTTCACCCATTTAAAGGGTACACCTTAGTGGTTTTTAAGGTAGTCACAAAGTTGTACAACTTTGTGCTGTACATCAAAGTTGTACATCATCGTTATCTAATTTTAGGACATTTCATCAGTCTCCAATGAAATACCATACCCCTTAGCAGTCACTCCTTATTCCCCACCCCCAGCCCTAAGCAACCATTAATCTCCTTTCTGCCTCCACAGACTGGCCTGTTCTAGACATTTCATTTAAGGAATCAGAGAGTATATGGCCCATTGTGATTCCTCCATTTGGCATAGTGTTTTCAAGTTCCATCTATCTTGCAGCATGGCTTAGTACTTGATTCCTTTTCGTTGCCAAATAATATTCCAGCATGTGGATATATCTCCTTTTGTTTATCCACTCAACAGTGGGTGGACATTTGGATTGTTTCCAGTTTGGGGCTATTATTAAGGATACTGCTACAAACATTCATATACAAGTTTTTGTGTGGACATATGTTTTCATTTCTCTTAGATACATACTTAGAAGTGGAATCACTGGGTCATACTGTAACTCTATATGGTTACTTTTTGAAGAATTGTCTAACCGTATTCTACAGTGGTTGCACCATTTTACATTTCCACTGGCAACATAAGAGGGTTCTAATTTCTTCACAACTCCACATTTGTTATTGTCTATCTTTATTATAGCCATTCTAGTGGGAGTGAACTGGTATATTAGCTTTCTAGGGCTGCAGCAACAAATTACCACAGTGTGAGTGATTTAGAACAACATGTATTTATTCTTTCACAGTTCTGGAGACTAGAAGTCTGAAATCAAAATGTCAGCAAGGTCATGTTTTCTTTCAAAGTTTAAGGGAAAGCTATTGCATACTTTTCTCTTAGTTTCTTGTGTTGCCAGAAATCCTTAACATTACTTAGCTGGTAGAGACATCATTTCAATCTCTGACTCTGTCATCACATGAAATTCTCCACCATATCTCTGTGTCTCTTCTCCAGTCATATTAGATTAGGACCCACCCTAATCCAGTATGGCCTCATCTTGACTTGACTACATCTGCAAAGACTGTTTCCAAATAAAGTTATTTTCCCAGGTACCAGAGTTAGGACTTCAACGTCTCTTTTGGGGGGACACGATTCAACTCACAAGTGGTATCTCATTGTGGTTTCAATTCACATCGCCCTAATGGCTAATGATGTTTGTCATCTTTTTATGTGCTTCTTTGGAGAAATGTCTTCTCAAATGTTTTGCTATTTTTTAATTGAACTATTTGTCTTTTTGTTCTTGTGTCATAAAAGTTCTTTATATATCTGGACTCCTATCAGACATATGATTTGCAAATATGTTCTTGCATTCTGAAGGCTATCTTTTTACTTTTTGATAGTGTCCTTTGAAACACAAAAGTTTTTAATTTTGAAGTATAATTTATCTATTTTTTCTTTTGTTTCTTGGTCCTTGGTATAATATCTAAGAAACTGTTGACTAATTCAAAGTCATTAAGATTTATGACTATGTTTTCTTCCAAGAGTTTCATAATTTTATCATTTACATTTAGGTTTTTTTATCTAATCTGAGTTAAATTGTGTGTATGGCATAAGATATGCATCCAAATTCATTCTTTTGCATGTGAATATCCAGTTGTCCTAGCACCATTTGTTGAAAATAATATTTTCCCCCATTAAATTGTCTGGGCATACTTGCCAAGACATGGATTGACCATAAATGTACAAATTTGCTTCTGGACTCTCAATTCCATTCTATTGATCTATATGTCTATCCTTATGTTGGCAATACACTGACTTGATTACTGTAACTTCGAAATCAAGAAGTGTGAATTGTCCAACTTTAGTCCTATTTTTAAAAATTACTTTGGGGGAAGCTGGGTGGCTCAGTTGGTTAAGCGTCTGACTCTTGGTTTAGGCTCAGGTCATGATCTCACAGATTGTGAGTTTGAGCCCCACGTCAGACTACTGCTGACAGTGTGGTGCCTGCTTGGAATTCTCTCTCTCTCCCTCTCTCTCTGACCCTCCTTTACTCATACGTTCCCTCTCTCTCTCTCTCTCTCTTCTTCTCTCTCTCTCCCTCCCTTTCAAAAAAATAAATAAACTTAAAAAATTACTTTGGTTATTCTGAGTCTTTTCCATTTTCATATATATCTCATGATCAGTTTGTCAGTTACTGCAAAAAGTTGGTTGGAATTTTTACAAGGATTGTGTTGAATCTGGAGATTAATTGGGGGAATATTGTCATCTTAACAGTACTCAGTCTTCCAATCCACGTGCATGGATGTCTTCCTATCTTTTAAATATTTTTAATATTGTGTAGTCTTCAGTGTGCAAACTTGACATTTATTTTGTTAAACTTATTTTAAGTATTTTATTTTTGATGCCATTAAAAATGAAAATGTTTTCTTAATCGTATTTTCAGATTGTTCGTTGCTAGTATACGAAGTAAAATTGATTTGTATATTAATCTTGTGTCTTGCAATTTGCTGAATGTGTTAGTTCTATTAGCTTTTTAGTGAATCTCATAGGATTTTCTATATAAAGATCATATCACCTGCATATTAAGTTTTTTTTACCTCTTCCTTTCTAAACTGGATGTCTTTTATTTCTTAATCTCACCTAATTGCCTTAGCTAGAGCTTCTAGTACAATGTTAAATAGAAGTGGAGAGAGGCGACATCTTTGTCTTGTTTCTGCTCTTAGGGGGAAAGCATTCAGTCTTTTACCAAGTACGACGTAGCTGTGGAGTTTTCATAGATTCCCTTTAACAAATTGAAGATGTTTTCTTCTACTCTTAGTTTATTGAGTGTTTTGTCATGAAAGGCTGTTGAATTTTGTCAAATGCTTTTTTATGACTATTAAGGTATTCTTGTGGGTTTTGTCCTTTATTAATATCCTATATTCATTGATTTTTATATGTTAAACCAACCTTGCATTCCTGGGGCAAATCCCATTTGGTCATGGTATATAATGCCTTTTATATGTTGTTGCATTGAGTTTACTAGTTTTGTTGAGGAATTTTACGTGCGTATCCATAAGGGATATTGGGCAGTCGTTTTCTTCTCTTACAATGTCTTTGTCTGCTTTGGGTATGTGGATAACACTGGCCTCATAAAATGAGTTGGGAAGTGTTCTCCCTACTTCTGTTTTTTGGAAGAATTTGTAAAGGACTGATATTAATTCTTCTTTAAACATCTGATAGAATGTATCTATGAAGCCATTCAGTCCTGGGCTTTTCTTTATAGTAAGTTTTTTCGATTACAGATTCAGTCTCTTTACTTGTTATATGTCAATTCAGGTTTCCTATTTATTCTTGCATCTGTTTTAATAGTTTGTGTCTTTCTGGGGCTCCTGGGTGGCTCAGTCGGTTAAGCATCTGACTTCAGTTCAGGTCACGATCTCGCAGTCTGTGAGTTTGAGCCCCGCATTGGGCTCTGTGCTGACAGCTCAGAGCCTGGAGCCTGCTTTGGATTCTGTGTCTCCCTCTCTCTGTGTCCCTCTCCTGCTTGCACTCTGTCTCTCTCTCTCAAAAATAAATTAACATTAAAAAGATAGTTTGTGTCTTTCCAAGAATTCATCCATGCCATCTATGTTACATAATTTGTTGGCATAGGATTATTTATGGCATTTTCTTATAATCCTTTTGATTTTTTAATGTCAGTAGTTACGTTCCTTCTTTCATCCCTGATTTTAGGAAGCTGAGTCTTCTCTCTTTTTTCCTTGGCTAGTTTAACTAAAGGATTGTCAATTTTGTTGACCATTTTAAAGGACCAATTTTTCAGTTCACTGATTTTCTCTATTATTTTTCTATTTTCTATTTCATTTATTTTTGCTCTAGTCTTTATCATTTATTTCCTTCTCCTTGCTTTGGGTTTAGTTTCATCTTCTTTTCCAGTGTCTTAAAGTGAAAAGTTAGGTTACTTACTGAGATCCTTCTTTTTTGGTATAGGCATTTACAGCTATAAATTTCTCACTAAGCACCCCTTTAGTTGCTACACATGTTGGTATTTGTGCACATAAAGGACCAAAGCAGAGATATGAAAGATATGACTCATTTGAGAAAAGTCAAATGAAAAGAGAACAGGGCTAAGGAAGGAAAGTGGGAGAACGTGGACATTTAAGGAGAGGACAGATGACAAGAAGCCAAGGAGGGGCAATGAGGAAAGGAAGTTATAGCAAAAGAAAACTCCCATAGTCCTGGTGGGCAGAAAGAATGCCCATTTCAAGAAGAAAAGAAAGATCATGTTTTGGCATAACATATTAATGTCAAAAAGCAGTCAAATTCTGTGCAGTTTGAGGACAATGTGACTTTCTTCGATCATGTTCTGATAGCCTCGAACAAAGATTTGATTTTTAATCGATAGGTTGCAACGGAATACCGTTTATTTTTGTTTCCTGGAGTTTGTAAGTGACACCTGTTGTTTCTGTCACCTTCTTTTGAAAACAGCATTGCTGGTGAAACCATCAAATAAGATGACCCCACCTTCATCTGCCAATGAGATCAAGAGGAGCAGGAATCAGACCCAAAGTGGGCCAATCAGGGTTTGCCTCTAGAATTTGAATCTTAAGCAGTGAAATCCAAAGCAGTGAGGGCTGACCTGCATTTCTGCCATGTCCCAAAGAAACTGTCCTCCTACCTAAAACCCACAGCTGCCCCAGTTTTTACCCAGCCAGAGCCAGCACCAGGACTAGAGTGAAATAAGTGAGACACTTTTCTGGAACACAAAATTTAAGAGCATTCTAAAAGACTCAGTGATCTATTTTTAACTTTCTGAGGAACCTCCATACTGTTTTCCAGAGTGGCGGCACCAGTTTGCATTCCCATCAACAGTGCAAAAGGGCTCCCCTTTCTCCACATCCTCACCAATACCTGTTATTTCTTGTGTTGTTGATTTTAGCCATTCTGACCGGCGTGAGGTGACATCTTATCGTAGTTTTGATTCGCATTTCCCTGATCATGATTGATGTTGAATATCTTCTCATATGTCCGTTGGCCATCTGTATATCTTCTTTGGAAAAATGTCTGTTCTTGTGTTCTGCCCATTTTTAATTGGGTTATTTGGTTTTGGGTATTGAGTAATAGAAGTTCTTCACATATTTTGGATACTCTTTATCAGATATGTCATTTGCAAATATCTTCTCCCATTCAGTAGGCTGCCTTTTAGTTTTGTTGGTTATTTCCTTCTGTGTGAAGAAGCTTTTTATTTTGATGAAGTCCCAATAGTTTATTTTTGTTTTTGTTTCCCTTGCTTCAGGAGACATATCTAGAGAGAAGTTGCTATGGCTGATGTCAAAGAGGTTACTGCCTGTATTCTCCTCTAGGATTTTTATGGTTTTAGGTCTCACATTTAGGTCTTTAATCCATTTTGAATTTATTTTTGTGTGTGGCGTAAGAAAGTGCCAGTTTTCATTCTTTTGTATGTTGCTGTCCAGTTTTCCCAACACCGTTTATTGAAGAGACTGTTTTTCCCCCCCACTGGATGTTCTTTCCCACTTTGTCAAAGATTAATTGACCATATAGTTGTGGGTCCGTTTCTGGGTTTCCTATTCTGTTCTATTGATCTATGTGTCTTTTTTTGTGTGCCAGTACTGTACTGTGTTGATCACTACAGCTTTGCAACTTGAAGTCTGGAGTTGTGATGCCTCCAGCTTTGCTTTTCTTTTTCAAGGTTTCTTTGGCTATTTGTGGTCTTTGATGGTTCCACACAAATTTTAGGATTGTTTGTTCTAGTTCTGTGAAAAATGCTGGCGATATTTTAATAGGGATCGCATTAATTGTGTACATTGCTTTGGGTAGTGGAGACATTTTAACCATATTTTTTCCCCAATTTATGAGCATGGAATGTCTTTCCATTTCTTTTTATCATCTTCTATTTCTTTCATCAATGTTTTATAGTTTTCAGAGGACACGTTTTTCACCTCTTTGGTTAGATTTATTCCCAGGTATCTTATTGGTTTTGGTACAATTATAATGGGATCCATTTCTTAATTTCTTTCTTCTGCTTCATTATTAGTGTATAGAAATGCAACAGATTTCTGTACCTTGATTTTGCATCCTGTGACTTTACTGAATTCGTTTATTCTAGCAGTTTTTTGGTGGAGTCTTTTGGGTTTCTTTATAGAGTATCATGTCATCTGTAAATAGTACAAGTTTAACTTCCTCCTTGCTGATTTGGATGCCTTTTATATCTTTTTGTTGTCTGATTGCTGAGGCTAGGACTTTCAGTACTATGTTAAATAACAGGGTGGGTGTGGACATCCCTGTTTCATTCCTGACCACAGAGAAAGAGTTACCCTACAATCCAGCAATTGCACTGCTAGGTATTTGCCCAAAGAATACAAAAGTGCTAATTCAAAAGGATACACGCACCCCGATGTTTATAGCAGCATTATCTACGGAAGCAAAATCATGGAAATAGCCCATTGATTAATGAATGGATAAAGAAGATGTGGTGCGTGTATATATATATAAATATATATATTTCATGATATATATATATCATGAAATATTACTTATGCATAAAAAAAGAATGAAATCTTGCCATTTGCAATGACATGGAATGAGCTAGAGAGTATTATGCTAAGTGAAATAAGACAGAGAAAGACAAATATCGTATGATTTCACTCATAAGTGGAATTTAACAAAACAAGCAAAGGGGAAAATAAGAGAGTGAGAAAGGCAAACCAAGAAACAGACACTTACCTATAGAAAACAAAACTGGTGGTTACCAGAGGGGAGGGGAGGGGAAGGGTTAAATAGGTGATGGGGATTAAGGAGTACACTTGTTGTGATGAGCACCAGGTGTTATACGAAAGTGTTGAATCGCTATATTGTACACCTGAAACTAATATAACACTATGTTAACTGGAATTTAAATAAAAACTCTTTAAAAATTAAAAAAAATTAATTTTTAAAAAATAAAAAAATTGGGGCACCTAGGTGGCTCAATCAGTTAAGTGTCCAACTCTTGATTTCGGCTCATGTCATGATCTCACAATTTGTGGGATCGAGCCCCACGTCAAGGTCTGCACTGAGTGCAGAACCTGCTTGGGATTCCCTGCCTCCTCTCTGTCCCTACCTCACTCATTTTTTCTCCCTCTCTCTCAAAATTAAACTTTAAAAAATAAAAATAGAGGCACCTGTGAGGCTCAGTCGGCTTAGCATCCGACTCTGGCTCAGGTCATGATCTCACAGTTTGTGGGTTCCAGCCCTGCGTCGGGCTCTGTGCTGATAGCTCAGAGCCTGGAGCTTACTTCAGATTCTGTGTCTCCCTCTCTGCCCTTCCTCTGCTCACGGCCTGTGCTCTCTCTCTCTCAAAAATGAATAAACATTGAAAAATAAAAATAAAAAACTTCATGATCAAGATAATGTTTTAATACAATATTTTTAAAAAACAAAATTAATGCAAAAACCAATGATGAACAAAATGTCAGTATTACTGATTTCTCCTCTTGCCTCAGGCTCCAATATGGCTTGAAATGGCACTATACAGGTCTGGTTGCTCACATTTTCCATCTATAAGCCAGTCCTTGTCTTTCCATAAGTTAACAGAAAATGTTTCCTTTGCTTACACCCAAAATCCAGCTGAGATGGAGTCTAAACATTAAAAGTAAAGGTAACTGCCTAGTAATTCCTTGGCTTACCATGAATTCCAACTTACAAATTCTAATCGATCAGCCTTCTGCTTGGAGAGATCCTATGTTGTCTTAATGAGAACTTAAAACTCATCTTATGTGAGGACTATTTGAAAGCAGAGATTTAAAAAAAAAATCAGTTGGGAAAGAATCTCAAAATAATTACACTGAGTGAAAAATACAGACAAAAATGAGTACAGAGTGTGTGATTTCATCTGTATAGAACTCCAAACTAATCAATAATGACAGAAAGCAGATCAGTGATTGCTTAGGGTGGGGATGGAATGTCAGGGACAAGGAAGGACTACAAAAGTCAACAAGAAAACCTTGGAGGATATTGGATGTGTTCACTATCTTTCTTTTATTTATTTTACAATTTTTTTTTTAAGTAGGCTCCACACCTAACGTGGGGCTTAACTCATGCCCCTGAACTCAAGAGTTGTAGCTTCTACAGACTGAGCCAGCCAGGCACCCTGGATATATTCACTATCTTGATTGTGCTGATGAAGTCAGGGGTATACATATGTCAAAATCTATTGGATTATATGCTTTAAATATATGCAGTTAATATGTCAATTATATCCTAATGAAGATTTTTTTAAATCTACCAATTGGCCTTTAGACTTTGCAGCTTTATTGTAAAATAATTTCCACCTTTTGAAACTTTAAACGTTTTACATGATTGCTACATAAAATGTTTTAAATTGATGTTTTGGATATTTGATAGAGTTGGCTTTTTCCATTTCTTCCTTTCTGTATACCAGGTGGATTGTTTCAGGTAATTAGAAATTGTTCCAAAGGAATATTTCTTTAAGGTTGCAGTGGAATGGCAGTTTAGTCTATGAACTGCATACTACCCTAACTGCAAAGTGTATGAAAAATATACCTAGTGTGCTGATTTTCTACTCATAAAACTCATGTGCAGATGATTCACAAGTTTTGAATAGGTTGTCTTCCGAAGCCCACTGTCCATTTCTGAGCTGTGTGTTCTGCTCTTGGGCCATATTTTCTCAAAGGAAAGACATCGTACATTTTAGGTGAGTCCATAGGCTCATTCTCCAAATTCTGTTTGAATATGGCCACAAATCCAACCTTGAAAATAAATAAATAAATAAATAAATAAATAAATAAATAAATATCTTGAAAAATAAATATAACAATCAAGTAAATAACAATTATAAAAAGTTTATCTTTTCTCTAACTTCAAAACTTGCCCTCAAGACAAAATACTTGTATATAGAAGCTGAAGAGGGGTGCCTGGGTGGCTCCCAGTTAAGCATCCAGCTTCATCTCAGGTCATGATGTCACAGTGAATTTGAGCCCTGTGTCACGCTCTGTGCTGACAGCCCAGATCCTGGAGCCGGGAGCCTGCTTTGGATTCTGTGTCTCTCACTCTCTCTGCTCCTCCCCCTATCTCTCTCAAAAATAAATAAACATCTAAAAAAAATTTTTGTAAAGAAGCCGAAGAAATGGTCAATGTGGAATTTCTGTGGAAATTGTAAAGAAGCCTTCTAGACACTTTCAAGGGCTTTGGAAGCTAATAAGGAATATTAGTTGATTCTCATTTCTGAATTCATTTTTACCTGTGGTTTTCCTCATTCAACCAAGTGGGGATAACTGATAAAAATGGTTTTCCCTAGTCACAATTCAGTATTTAGCTTTGCTTTAGAGCTTATAGACAGAGGTTCTTTTCCTTGGAATTTGGGGTACATAACGCTTCAGACCCCTAACTCCCCTTTCAAGCCCACTCAACCCAATATAAAATCCAACCATAGTGAAGAAAGAGGGCTGTGTCTTTTCATGTTTCCTTGCTAATTCATACCCCCAATCCTAGGTTCCCATGTTCAATCCCAGCATAATCAGTATGCTTTCTTAAAGGGAAATAATATTTTTGCACATCTTCCAAATCAATGAATTTCTTTCTCATGAATCAATGGATTTCTTTCTTATTGTTTTACTTTTATTTTTTTTAAATAGTTCAAAGGATTTTTAACCTAAAAAAACCAATGTTTTAATCTAAAAGTGTTCAAAGCTCTGAAAGCCCAGGTTTGATGATAGGACAAATAAAATAATATATACACCTAGATTTATAATCAATGAAACTGATTTATAATGTAATTAGAATTCTGCAACAGAAGCTTCCCCACTCCCAGTTTAACTTTATAACAGGACTTTTCTAGATTTTAAAGATAAAATAACGGGGGGGAAAACCAAGCTCAGAAACGGAGTGAAAACCTAGAGAAAAATAAAGAAAGAGAAAGAAAGAAAGAAAGAAAGAAAGAAAGAAAGAAAGAAAGAAAGAAAGAAAGAATAAAAATAAAAGAAATCAATTTACAAATTAAAATAAAGAAAAATATAAACAAATATAATAAAGCTAAAACAGATCATGGCATCTACAAACAAATAAATACAGCTGATCCAAATCTTACACCTTTAAAGCCCTACATATGTAAAGTCCTTAGGAATGGCTTCCAGCTCACCGAAGAGAGAGTGCTTCTCTCCATGCCAAATTACAGCGCTAAGGCAGATTGAGGGAGAAATATAATCAACCATTTGTTGATTATTTATTTTTTTAATCATGTTCTCAAACATCTACAGATGTAAGGAAGCATGTGGCCTCAGGCTGGAGCTGTTTGCAAACAGCAGGATTGCCTGGCCCAAGGAATGGCACTTGCTGTGTGATGAAAGCCGCCCCTCTACAACCGTGTTTGGTTAGCACCTAAGCCCTGCTGAAATTGGCAGAGCACACGCTTCGTGGGCATGCTGCCAGCCCAACAGATGGGCATGAATGCGACCCTGCCAAAGAACTAGTGCGTGCAGCAAGCTCACGACTGTGGTTAGCTTCCTTTCCAAGCGTGTTGCATCTACTTAAGCTGCCCAGCAAAAAATTTATGACTTACATGCCTTCAACTGGCATTAATGAATATGTAAATTAATTTTCCAGATTAGTAGTTCTCAAAGTGTGGTCCCCCGGACCAGCAGCATCGGCACCATTTGGCAGACTGCTGGAAATTCAAATTCTCAGGCCCTACCTCCCCCAGACCTGTTGAATCAGAAACTCTGGGGCGTGGGGCCCAGCAATCTGGGGTTTAACAAGCCCTCCAGGTGATTCTAATGCGCAGCTCAAGTTTGAGAACCACTGCTCTAAACCACCTTCTCAGATGTTTGAATTACTGGAGACATTTTTTAAAACACTGGTGCCTATTTCTTAGGCTCAGAGATTCTGATTTAATTGGGAGAGGGTGCGGCCTGGGCCTCAAGAGATTTTAAATCTCCCCAGGTGATTCTAATGTGCAGCAAAGTTTGAGAAGCACTGTTCTAACTGCTCAGAATACCTCGCACAAGCTTTGAGGAGAAATACTTCAGATCCTTGAAAATGCAGGTAAGTCTTTATTGAAAGAACATTTGTATAGATCTTCACTTAAATTATTCTTTGATCGGTCCATCACTTTATTTTAAGCCCTTAGATAAGACGAAGTTTATGTAATCTGTGGTTTTAGGCAAAGCCCTCTGTGCTCTGTGAGTCGCTTTCAACATGCCAACTCCCTCACAGCGCCATATTTAAGTTTGCTCCGGATTTCAGATTTCAACGTATTCTTTCAATCTCAATGACCTTGACATCTTTTTTTTTTTAATTTTTTTTTTAACGTTTATTTATTTTTGGGACAGAGAGAGACAGAGCATGAACGGGGGAGGGGCAGAGAGAGAGAGGGAGACCCAGAATCGGAAGCAGGCTCCAGGCTCTGAGCCATCAGCCCAGGCGGACACGGGGCTCGAACTCACGAACCGCGAGACAATGACCTGAGCCGAAGTCAGACGCTCAACCGACTGAGCCACCCAGGCGCCCCGACCTTGACGTCTTTTAATGTAATATCCCCAAACGCTCTTCTACTGGTACCTCACACCCCTGTGTCTCTCAAATACGGAAACCTCACCTTATTCCCAGCCGGGATGAGATCTGATATCCAAAAGTTTAAGCTTCAGTCTAAATTGAGATAACAAAAAAACAAACAAAAGCAAAAACGAAAAAACCTTTAAGCTCTAAACTTACCCAGCATGGTAGGTAGTATATTTGACTAAGAAGCCAAGAGTAGAAAGCCTGAAATATCCACTGATTTTCTGTGCTGTCACTCCCTGTTTCACATCGGGGCACATGATCATATTTGCACATCCCTGCAAAGTGAGTGGGAGAAACTGACCGCCTGGCCACTCACTGACCATTCATGATCTCACACACACCATATTCACTACTGGGAAGCTCTGAATCGATGACAAGTCGGGTTCCTGGGTGAAATCTTAATATAATTTATGAAAAATTAAACAAATGGTTGGTTTCCCTTCGATTTTTCAGCAACTAACGCAAGATGAGCCTGGCGGCCCATGATACTACTATTGATTTTTGTTGAGGTCCGACTTAGCCCTGGAAAAAAACAAAGTGAGACGAGGGGTTAAGTGAGCACACTCAGCTTCCTGTGGCAGAATCTCAGTTCTGCCACCTACCAGCCATGGGACCTGGACAAGTAACTCAGTCATGTTGTGCTTCAGTTTCTCTATCCATAAAATGGAGAAATGAGAGTTCCTATCTCATACGGTGGGTATGAAAATTAAATGGGCTAACGTATAAAAGTCTATAGTAAGCTGTGATTAAGTCGTCCCTATTCTTATGAACAGTGGTTACATGTAATGATAATGTGTGTGGACCTATTATTGCTAGCCCTCAGCCTCGTTTTCCTTGCCTCAGTCTCGCCCGGCTCGATAGACCTACTGAAGGAGTAGGTCATTCAACTGTTGTAGCAAATGAACAGAATAGGTCACAGCAAAGTCCAAGAACATAGTAAGGCATCCATTGCTCTCAGACAACAAGGTTCCAGACTGGGTTCAGCACAAAGCCCCTAGGCCCTGAGGTGATATTCTGACCTGGTGGTTTTCAATTCAGGTGTCTCAACAAGCTAGGAGGTATTTGGAAATGTTTGGAAATATTTCTGACTGTACACAGCTCAAGAATGCCACTAGCATCAGGGAGCTTGGGTGGTTCAGTCACTCAGTAAGTGTCTGACTCTTGATTTCGACTCAGGACATGATCTCACAAGTGGGATCGAGCCCCATGTCAGGCTATTCACTGACAACACAGAGCCTGCTTAGGGTTCTATCTCTCTCTGGTCCTCCCCTGTTCATGTGCACACGCATGTGCACTCTCTCTCTCTCAAAATAAATAAGCATTACAAAAAAAAAAAAAAGAATGATACTGGCATTTAGCCAGTGTTGCTAAATTTCCTCAAATGAATGGAAACCAAAATGGCAGTAACACCCGCATTGATAACAAAGAACAGGACGAGGTAGGCCCCGGTGTGATGACTGGGGCATAAGGCAGGTTACCAGAAGAGAGACATGAGAACAAGAACTAAGAATGAGCACCAGAGTATAACTGAGGTCCATGGCATGGTAGTCTATAAAGGAATACCCTTGAGATGAACATCTGTGGAGGGAAGGGACTATCTTAGTCTATGTGGGCAGTTGTAACAAAACACCACCAACCAGGTGCCTTATAAACCAAAGAAATTTATTTCTCACTGTCCTGGAATCTGGAAGTCCAAGATCAAGGCACCAGCATGGTCATATTTTCTGGTGAGGACCCTCTTCCTGGTTCATAGCTGGCATCCTGTTGTTGTGTCCTCACATGGTGGAAGGGAAAAGAGAGCTCCATGGGATCTCTTTTAGAAGGCCACTATTTTCATTCATAATGGCTTTACCTCCATCACCTAGTCACCTAGGGCACCTAGTCATGCCCCCTACCAATACTATCACCTTTGGGGGTTAGGATTTCAACATATAAATTTGAGGGAAACACAAACATTCCAAGCATACAAGAGACAGAAGCAAAACTGAGCAGAAATCAAGGTGCCTCCAATGACTCTATGGAAAGTGCTGGAGCTAGAATGGTCCTTCAAAGTTGTCTCGAGTTGAGCTGAGATATCAGTGTCTTTATATTCCCCATTGATCAATCACTGCATATGGGCTGCCCTGGAAAGGGAATAAGCTTGGGCAAGGCCATTCTCCTTGGTTAGGTAATTGCTGAAAGGGCTGACAACTGAAGGCTGTCTGCTGACAACACTCCTCATAGCTGGGTGAATAAGTTCCATTGAAAGAGAACCTGAATGGCGCATCACAAGGACAGATAAAGTACGTAGAATAACATGGAATCCCAGTGATAAGTGCCACAACTCTCTCTTCCAGGTCAGCTATTGGCATGAGTTCCCTGACCAAACATATTCATCCCATGTTCAGAGCTTGGCTGATGGTCTCTGAAGTAGGGAAGTTGCATTTTCTCAGGACAATGCCCGCTTAGCCTTACTTGGAATGGTCTGAAAGAGGGGATTGGCCAATAAAGCCATGGAATTTTTCCAGACTCTGCAGCAAGACACTGTTGTCACATTCTCTGTTCTTGGATGCTCAAGCCCTGAGTTAGGCAATTGATATGTTCAACCTTCCAGCTCAGTCCCACCCCATTGGTATGCTAAAGGGAACCAAACACGGTTATGTTTAGGGGCTGCCTCTCTCTCCTCTCACCAGTCTTGCCTACAAGGGACTAACAGCAGCCTCTGCATAAATCTCTGTCATAGAAATTCAGTTGGCAGGAATGGGCTCTTGACACCAGTTCTGATTTATTCAGTGCTCCAGACCTTTTCTTGAATGCATTGGTTTGGCTGGGACTCTCATTCCACCCAGTTTTGGTCAATCTATTTTTTGTAGGGTCTGGCCCATATTCCTGATCCCCACATGCTCTCTGGGATCCTGTATGCATCTGAACCAAAATAATATCCCCCATGGAGTTTCACCACCATAGTTACTGCTCAGAGACTCTGGCTACAGGATCCCAGCTCATCTTATCTAATACCTTAACTGGGGTTTTGTGATTTGGACTTCTGGTCCAGCTTCCTTGGAAACTGGTAGGGTCAGTCCCCCAAACCCTTGCCCTGTAAAACTTAAGCTTACTCTCATCTTCTTGTAGATCCACTGTTAGGGCTCTGGGATGACCATTGGCAAGTTATATATCCTATGATTCTTTGAAGCCTCTTAGAAGGATGCTTCCAAAGTATAACTTTCAGGAGTCCTACTGCTATAATAATTCTGTTTTAGCCATATACAGATAATAGACCTTAACCCACAATTTCCTTGCCTTCCTTACTTCCCAGATCTTAGTCTTTACCCCCACAGATAGGACCATTTTACTTCATACATCAAGGAAGTGTTCCTCTAAACATAGCAACCCCTTTGCTAGAACATGACAAAAGACCATAGCTCAACATCTCAGACTCCCTTGGGGGCCTCCCACTCAGGTTTGGTTTCCTGTCTGGTTTGTGTTCTTTCTGCAGTTGACTGACCACACACAATAAGTAGTTTACACTTTCCAGGCTATTTGGGGTAAAGTAACTCCAGTTCTCCCAAAACTCTGGACAATGGTTTTGCCGCTTACAGGTTTGCTGTATAAATAATATCCTAACCATTGAATACTAATATTATTCATTCAAAAAAGACTCCACACACATTCATAGAGACAGAAAGTAGAATAGTGGCTGCCAAAGGCTGCAGAGAGGGGATGGTGGGCAGTTATTTTTCAATGGATATTGGGGCTCCTGGCTGGCCCACTGGGTAGAGCATGTGATTCTTGATCTTGGAGTCCTGAGTTCAAGCCCCATGTTGGCCAAAGAGCTTACTTTTAAAAGGGGGGGAATAAGGGCACCTGGGTAGCTCAGTCAGTTGAGCATCCAACTTTGGCTCAGGTCATGATCTCACATTTCGTGGGTTCAACCCCCACGTCGGGCTCTGTACTGATGGCTCACATCCCTGAAGACTGCTTCAGCTTCTGTGTCTCCCTCTCTCTCTGCCCCTCCCCTTCTTGTGTCTTGTCTCTCTCTCTCTCCCAAAATAAACAAACATTAAAATTTTTTAATAAATAAATAAATAAATAATAAAAAGGGGGTACAGAATTTGAGAAGATGATAAAGTTCTGGTGATGGATAGAGGTGATAGTTGCACAACAACACAAATGGTCTTAATGCCCTTGTACCCTACACTTAAAAATGGCTAAAATGGTAAATGTTAGGTATATTTTCACACGATTTTTTTTAAGACCCAAAGCAGCAACATTAATCTTTCATATCACTCCTATTCTAGTTAGCTACTTTGGTTACAGGGGAACAAATATTCACTCAAGTTTCCACAAGTAATGGTCGTCAATTTCAAGAGTCAGGATGGAGCCAGGATCACATGGCAATCAATGAACAGGGACGTGACTGGAACAGAAACCTAAGGACCCTCAGCGGCAAGAGCCATGACTCCTCTCAAGTGCTCCATCACAAACATGCCTCAGCTTCCCCCTGGCCCTGCTTCTCCTACATGTCTTCCTACTCCTTCCACTAAAGGAGTAGATGCCTCTTCTCTGTGTTTTCTCTTTCTCCCAGCTTCTGCTTAATTATTGTCTTACTTTCTTCACAGTGTAGCTTCCTTATAACCCAGATTTGATCTTATTCTCTATTCTACAATATATCCCCTCTATACATCCTTTCTTATCAGTTCCTTCTGTTACCCACCTCATATTTTGTTTCCCCAATCAGGTTCCCATGAGTAAGCCTGTGATTGGAATGGCTGTGTCTCAATGAAAAGAGCTTTTTGAGCTAGGCGACCCCACAAACTGTTCCCAGGCTATATTGTGGCTCTCTGTAGTACAATCAGCCCTATGAAAAACAGACGTATATGATACAAAACACAGCCACCTTCATCTGCCTCTTTGGCAGAGGTGGTAGGTGTAAAAGACACTGTGATAGCCATGCCCAGTACAACCTCATTTTCTACACCTTCTTTCCTTATGCTCTAGAATAATAACCCCTTTCCAGGCAAGGTCACAGCAACTGCATCTGGGTCAATGACATCTTTGGCATCAGTATATTTCAGGGGCATCTCTAGTATCTGATGCAGCAAAAGACCACATGACTGACCTAGAGCTTACAGCAGCAGCAATATCTACAGAAGCCTCCCGTGCTCTATGGACCCCCAACCATACCCATATCAGACAGCATGCCTTAGGTGAGAACACATGCAACACCAATGTAAGACATTTAGCTTTATTTTATGGCACATTTTTACCCCTGCTAGTTAATTATTATGTTCCTAATCTAGAACCTTCTTTGGACAAATATATCATTTTGAATCTGCAAATTATTTTTAGTTCTTGGCTATTGAATCTTACTAACACAACATATCTAGCACATTTGGCCTCTAACAAGTACACTAATGATTAATGTTTGAAATAGCACATAATAGTTTATTGTGCGGGCCACATGCTAAATAAGATATTCCCCAAACCTGGTGATATAGAAGGCTATTCCTTGAGACATCAGATCTGGCTGGCTGCGCCCCGGAGAGCAGACTAAATTCATCTGCTGGCTCAACTCCAGCTCTTCAGGGCTTGAAGCTTCTGGGCAGGAAAACAGGCAGAAAAGCTGCATTGTGGGTGCCCCCAAGTGGGTATATTTTGATGTGCACGCTGAGGATTTTCTGGCCAGCTCCTCTTGCATTAGGTTATGTCTGTGAGGTACTTTTGAAGATGAAAAAAACTTCTAAAATGTGTATGCTTTTCAGCATACATCTTTTATCATATACTATCAACTGAAGCGATAATGTTTCAGATCATCACAGATTATTTATTTTTCAGTAAATATCTTACAGGAAAGTTTTCAAGTTACGCAGCCATTGAAAAGTGTGGAATAGGGGTACCTGGGTGGCTGGGTCAGTTAAGCATCTGACTCTTGATTTCGGCTCAGGTCATGATCCCAGGGTCATGGGACTGAGCCTAGGGTTGGGCTCTGTGCTGAACGTGGAGCCTGTTTAAGATATTCCCTCTCTCTCTGTCTCTCTCTGTCTCTCTCTCTCTCTCTCTCTCTCTCTCTCTCTCCCTCCCTCTCCCTCTCCCTCCCTCCCCCTCTCTCCCCCTCCCTCTCTCCCCCTCTCTCCCCCTCCCCTTACTCTCTCTCTAAAAAATAAGTAAAATGAAAAAAATTTTTAAATAAAAAAATTAAAATGTGGAATAGAAAAAGGATGGGCTTTAGTGTCAGACGAAACATCACTTTGAACTCTGAGTCCCTAATGAATTGTATATCCTTGGGCAATCCACTTAACCTTCAGAATCCACAATTGTCTCTTTGTTAAAATGGGAGTTAGGAGTATTCGAAAGAGTACTTAACTAATAGAGCTGTGTTTTAGGTAGATCACATTTCATGTAATGTAATAAGGACAGTGTCCTTATTAATTATATTAATTATTATAATTATATTAATAAGTGTCCTTATTATTATATTATAATTGCTCAGTAAAGTATCGTTTATCTTTTTTTCTGTAAACAATATTGTTTGATAGACATATGCAAAGGAAAATATTTTATTGATATTATTTGAAATTCTAGGAGCTCCCCAAAGCCTTTTTGATTAAATTCATCTCTTGCTTAAATCGGTAGGTAACTCAAGACTTATAACTGAGAACTACGTAATGTGTATAATCATGGCAGTGAAAAAGAGTGAGGTTTCCCTGTATTCCTCAAAATTCTCAATGTCATGACAAAGAAGGGCTAAAAATGTCCTAAATTATAGCAGACTATGAGACATAACAACTAAATGCAATATGTCATTTTGGACTGGATCCTTCCTGTATTAGAGGGAGAAAATTCTATTAAGGACCTTATTGGGACAACTGATGAAACTGGAATGTGGACTGTAGATTGAATAAAAATATCTTATCAGTGTTATTTTTCCTGAATTTGGTAAGTAAACTGTGATTATGTAAGAGAATCTATATTTATGACTGTGTAATTGATATATTCACTTCAGGTATATAAAAATAATTCAACATTTGCATATAGAGAATCTTCTTGTTAAGAAATATACACAAAAATATTAAGGGAAATGATGTGTGCAACCTACTCTCAAATGGTTTAGAAAAAAATGTGTAATATGTCTGTGCATGTGTGTATAGATGATAGATGTCTATAAATATGGACAACTCTCTACATATGCTCTGTGTGTGTGTGTGTGTGTGTGTGTGTGCATATCTACAGACAGAATAAGGAAGAGAATATGAAAAAGTATAGAAAGTGGTAAAAATCAGTGAATCAGGATAAGGAGTAAACAGCTCTCTGTATTCTTTTTGAAACTTTTCTTTGTTAATACTTAAAGCTTAAAAATCTAGGTATAAAACTTTTTATATAATAATTTTGAAAAGATAGAAAAGTAGTCCCCTCAAAAAAGACCTGATAACTCTCCAGTACTTTGAGACAAACCCACAAAATTATTGCAAATTATGTTATGTGTTAAAGGAACATCTACTCTCTGAAGACCACTGAAAGATATTAACTAATTCCTTTGAAATTGAGGATTAAGGCATAAATGTTTTTCATGAGGAAGAAAATGTATGAGCTGTAAGAGCTCAAAGGAACTTTAGACATCACCTGGTCCAAACTTCCTTCAAAGACAGAAAATCATTCAGATTTCCTTAAAGACACATCACCCATTCTTAATCTATAGGATAAATCACTCTATACTCATTTCCTAATGATTTAGATTATTTATCACTCATTATTCTGAAAATTGTAAATAAAAGAGAAAGAATCAACTCTTTATTCTGTCTTTTCTGTCCTAGCTGTAATATAAGGTAACAAATAGTTGATATGGGAAAGTTCTTCTTTATAAAATAATTCCAGCTACTAAAAGAAAAAGAAAGTATAGAAAAAGAATATCGCCATATTTCAATCCTCAGAAATAATCATCAGTGACTGCTAAAATCATTAAGCAGAAAGCTGATGGGGAACTTCATAATAGATAAGTCATGCTGACCTCACTGATCAATTTTAATATCAGAAAGAAAGACAACCCGACATTATGTGCCACCTAAGTGGTGCACATAAGAAATGCATCACCTGTGAAGGATATTTTAAGAAGGAAAAAAAAAGCTGACCAAGACTCTAGATCCATCTACCAATTTATAGGAAATATAGAGCTCTGATGAACATGCTAAATGACACCATGAGGGGGCGCCTGGGTGACTCAGTAGGTTAAGCATCTGACTTCAGCTCAGGTCATGATCTCGAGGTTTGTGAGTTCGAGCCCCGCGTCGGGCTCTGTGCTGACAGCTCGGAGCCTGGAGCATACTTCTGGTTCTGTGTCTCCCTTTCTCTATGCTCCTCCCCTGTTCATGCTCTGTCTGTCTGTCTGTCTCTCTCTCTCTCAAAAATAAATAAACATTAAAACAAAAAATAAATGACACCGTGAGGATAAAACTAGCAAAACCCAGAATGCGGAAAACTCTATTTGACAGACAACCAAGATTCTTGAACTAACGCATTTGAAGAGTGAGGGAGAATCTACAGGCTAAAACAGACTGAAAAGACATAATATAACTAATAATGATGCCAAGAACTTGTACAAATTCTTAATTTCAACCAATGCGCTGTTAATATTAAGAGACACTCAGGGATATCTAAACACTGGCTGCATATTTGGTGATATTAAGAATTTATTGTTAGATCCTTTAGGTATAATAATGGTATTGTACCTATGTTTTTCAGGAAAGAGTCCTTATAGAAACTCACACTTACACATTCATAATATAAATGTTTTGACCTCTGAAAATTGTTTCAAAATGACATGGGGTAGGTGGGGAAGAGGTGGATGAGAAGGAGAATAGAAGAAATGAGATTGACCATGTGCTGATAACCGTTGAAGCTGGGTGATGGGTGGGAATTAATATACCATTCTCTTCGCTTTTGAATATGTTTGAAATTTCCATTATAAAATTTAAACATGATTTTTAAAAGATTGAAGTAGCTATGTGTTTACTGAAATTGAAACCCTACTAACAAGTACATTTATCGAAAAATCAAAGTATAACTTGTTTGCTTTTTATTATGGAAAAATATATATAATTTACCATTTTAATCATTTTGAAGTGTACGGGTCAGTAGCGGTAAGTACATTCGCACGTTGTGCAACCATCATCACTATCCATGTCCAGAACTTCTTCAGCATCCCAAACAGAAACTCTGTCTCCATGAAGCAATAATTCTCCATTTCCCCTCCCCTCAGGGGAGTCCTGGTAGCTTCTACTTTACTTTCTGCCTCTATACGTTTGCCTATTCTAAATACGTTACGTGAGTAGAATCACACCATATGTATCCTTTTGCATTATTTCACTTAGCATAACGTTTTCAAGATTCATCTACTGGTATAGCATGTATCAGAATTTCATTCTGCCTTAAGTCTGAATAATACCCCCGTTGTGTGTTGCACCACATTTTGCTTCTCCATTCATTTGTTGGTGGACATTTGTGTTGTTTCCTCCTCTTGGCTATTGTGAATAAAGCTGCTGTGAACACTAGGGTACGAGTATCTGCTTGAGTACCTGCTTTCAGTTCTTTTGAGCATATGCCTAGAAGTGGAACGGCCAATCGTATGGTAATTCTATGTTTAACTTTTTGAGGAACCATCGCATTGTTTTCAACAGCAGCTGCACCATTTTACATTCCTACCAGCAATGCACAAGGAGTCCAGTTTTCCAACATCTTCACCTACAGTTGTTACTTTTCCTTTTTTAAAATAATAGCCATTCTAATGGTTGTGAAGTAGAATCTCATTGGATTTGCATTTCCCTCATGGTGAAGTGGTGCAACTTATCATGTACTTATTGGCCATTTGTATATCTTGTTCGGGGAAACGTCAATTCCTTTGTCCATTTCTTCATTGGGTTGTTTGGAGTTTTGCATTGTTTAGCTGCAGGAGTTCTTTACATATTCTAGATATTAATCTCTCGTCAAATATGTGATCTGCAAATATTTTCTCCCATTCTGTGGGGTATCTTTTCACTCTCTTGATAATGTCCTCTCATGCACAAAATTTTTAATTTTGATGAAGCCTGATTTATCTATTTTTCCTTTTGTTGCCTGTGCCTTTGGTGTCATAGCCAAGAAATCATTGCCAAATAAAGTGTCATAAAGATTCTCCCCCAATTTACTCTTGAGAGTTTTATAGTTTTAGATCTTACATTTGGGTCTTTAATCCATTTCAAGTTCATTTCTGCATATCGTATAATGTAAGTGTCCAACTGTTTTGCAAGTAGTTATCTAATTTTCCCAACACTATTTGTTAAAAAAAAAAGATGTAAGTTTTTATTTAAAAAAATTTTAAACTATATTCATACACTTCCACATAAAAAACATAGTGAAAGATCTGGCAAGATACACACTATACTATCCTTTTTTAAGTAGGCTCCAAACCCAACGTGGGATTCAAACTCACAACCCAGAGGTCAAGAATCACATGCTCTACCAACTAAGCCAGCCAGGCACCCCTCCACTATACTATTAATAGTGATTACTTCTGGAAAGGCAAACAATCTGGGGAGGAAGATACACAAAAGCTACAGTTTTTGCTGTACATAATCTTATATTGTTTAGGTTATTTATAAGCCTGTATTTATATATTACATATATAAATTTTAAAAGATAGTTCTAGGGGGGATATTTTTCCTATTTGTCTTTAAGAGAAAGTTGATTGGATGTTGAAGCATGGGACTAGTGGGCCAAGGGTTGATATTCTGGCAAGCTAGAGGTCCAAATTAAATAAAAACTCTGAGGTAGGAGAACGGTAGTGTGGGAAGGAATTAGCAGATCTCAAGGGTAATGCTGTTTGTCCAGATAATCTGGCCGCAGCAATAGCAAATAGAGACAGTTAAGAAGACTCGGTCCTAATTCTTAACCTCCCACCTACCCCCCAATCTCCCACCCTAATTTATTCCATTTTTAAGTCTCAGCTGTATTTGGATAGCATAGATTTTGCTGAAATATGTAAGAGGTAACTGAAGACTTAGAGGTCTCGGTAAACTTTGCCCGAGCAAAGCAGCCGAAGGTACAAAGAGGTTTTTATGCAATGGTTTTTTGGACAATGGCAAGTGGACTATTTTGACCAGACCAGAGGGTTTTCAGAGCAGACTGGCAAGGGGACAGGGGGAAAAAATCTTAATTTTACATTAGTTAGTATGCATTTTATTTTTTTTTTAAATTTAATGTTTGTTTATTTTTGAGAGAGAGAGAGAGAGACAGACAGAGTGTGAGTAGGTAAGTAGGGTGACCGAGAGAGGGAGGGAGACACAGAACCTCTGTGAGAGGTTCTCTCACAGAGAGAGTTCTCTGTGAGAGAGTTCTCTCTGTGACAGAGAGAGGGGGCTCCAGGCTCCGAGCTGTCAGCATAGAGACCGACACGAGGCTTCAACTCACGGACCGTGAGATCATGACCTGAGCCGAAGTCGGTCGCTTAACTGACTGAGCCACCCAGGCGCCCCAGTGTGTATTTTATTTTAGTTTTCACCCATGAAATATCTTTGGAAAGCAGTCTCACAATTGTATATAATAAATAAAATGCATAAATGACACATAAGTCTGAAGGAGACGAGATGAAGACAAGTAGACTAAGAGTACACTCGTAGTAGAAAGACATTGGCCTAAATAGGTGGTTTCGGTGGGGGAAGAAAAGAAAAGAATACATGGAGACTTGCTGCCCAGTGAGTCCCTGGACAAGACCCCTGGATAGTCAAGAAGTGTGAATATGGAAGCCTATGACTTTTACCCTCTAGTGACCTATCCACGACTGGCCCTCACTCTATTCCCTTTCCACCCAACACCCTGCCATTGATGACCTTCATCCTACAGGGTTTTATATCCTAAGAGCAATTTGAAGGGCAACCTAGAAAGATATTCCTAGCTCTTCTTCTAGAAGTCAGTGTGGTTCTGAAAGTGCTCTGATGCTTTATGCTTAACAGCATTTCAGCAACATTATATATCAGCTTCCTACAACTGCCTCCCTAAAGATATCAGTCTTCCCTTCTGATACACTTCTGCCCAGTTTCTTGGATACCTGGCTCTTCTTCTGGCCTCCCAAGTTCGGGTGCCCAGGATGGGCCTGGTCCTATGACCCAGTCAGCCGGCTAGTATACCTACTATGCTCTTGGAGATCATGCCATTATTGGTCAGAGCACACCCCTGCTGCTCATCTCCCTGACCTTGTACTAAACTAAGATCCATAATGAATGACCTATCCCATACAATGCCAGACAACTCAGCTGCCTGCATTCCAAAATTAAGTCCCCATCCCATCTTTGATTTGTCTCTCCAGATTGATAACCTGTGCCTGGAATCAGACAAGAAAGAGTTTGACTATTTTTAGCTTCCCGTGGCTGTTGTAACAAACTACCACAAACAGAGTGGCTTAAAACAACACAAATATTTTTCTGTTTTGGAGGACAGAACTCTGAAAGGGGTGTCACCAGGCTCCACAGAGTCATGAAAATCCAAAAGTAAAAAGGAAAGAAAGCATCACTTAGAATGATGCACTGGTGTCATATAGAAACCCTATAATTCCCAAAATTGACATAAGACCCTGTATCACATGGCACTAGGACTAGGAATATGACCCTTAAAGACCTCACTAGGGCTAGAATAGCAGAAAAGTTAGATAAGCAAGAGTCCTCTCACACATTGTGTTAGTGTTGTGAAACTTCTTATCTCTTAACCCTAAACTGAATATCTGGGTCCATTGAATATCAATGGATTTAACTTCTTGAAGGAGAGCAGGACATGTAATTGTCTTAAAAAATAGCTGAAATTGGCAAGATGCCTTGCAATCACATATAAGAAACTTCAGCCAAGATAGAGATAAGGTACACACACACGTTGTGCTTTAAAACAGGGATAGCCTACCATAACTTCAAGTGTAATTTAAAAATCACTGGGGTGCCTGGGTGGCTCAGTCAGTTAAGCGTCTGACTTCAGCTCAGGTCATGATCTCACGGTTTGTGAGTTCGAGCCCCGCGTCGGGCTCTGTGCTGACAGCTCAGAGCCTGGAACCTGCTTTGGATTCTGTGTCTCCCTCTCTCTCTGCCCCTCCCCTGCTCATGCTGTGTCTCTCTCTTTCTCTGAATAATAAACATTTAAAAATTAAAAAAAAAAATCATTATGTGGGGCTACAGCCAAGCCCATCACCAAGAACTGAAAGTCAACATTGAATAATGCTTCCCTGGGGCCCCTGACTGGCTTGGTTGGTAGAGCATGTGACCCTTGATCTTGCGGTTACAAGTTTGAGTCCCATATTGGGTGTTGAGATTACTTAAAAATAAATTATTTTAAAAAAATAATGTTTCCTTTTGGTTTAATTAATGCAAGTACCACATAGGGGATAATGTAATAAATTTTATCAATGATTGCGAACTATTAAAACTTTCCTAACATCCTGGTTTTTAAAACATCAGAGTAACTCACACTGATGGAGCACTTGGGTAGCTCAGTTGGTTAAGAGTCCAACTTCGGCTCAGGTCATGATCTTGTGGTTCATGAGTTCGAGCCCCGCATCAGGTTACCATCAGGACAAAGCCCACTTTGGATACTCTGTCACCCTCTCTCTCTGCCCCTCCCCTGTTTGTGCTTTCTCTCTCAAAATAAACATTTTTTTAAAAACTACAAAAAAAGAGTAATTCACGCTCATGGTAACCTGTCAAGTAATACAGTGATATGTGAAGAAAAAGTTAATAGTCTCTCTCTTCCTTCTCCACCCTCTTGGCTCAAAAATTTATTGAGTGCCTTTCAATGGGCCAAGCATGTTCTAGACTCTGTGGATACAGCAAAGAACAAAACAAAGTCCCTCCCACCATGGACTTACAGTCTAATGCAGGAGCCAAATAATGGCAAGTAGCAGCAAGTGTTATGAAGAAATATTAAGATATGTAAGGGATCCAGGAAGGCCTCTCTTAAGAGGAGACTTGAGCAAAGCCTTGAACAAAATGGAGTTGTAAACCAAGTGAATATCCAGAGGAAAGATGGCCCAAGCTAAAGGCGCAGACGTGCAGCTCTGTGAGATGGAATATGGTTGGCATATTGGAGAAATAGCATGAAGCAGAGTGATCAAGGAGCTATGTTTTTATCCATCTATAGAAACCTTTGCATTTACCCTGTGTAGTTATGGTACTGACTAGATGCAGTTAAATTCATTTGCTTCATTTACCTTAAATTTTTAGGGATTTTTTTTACATTTACATTTTTTTAATTTTTTAAACATTTTTATTTTTGAGAGACAGAGACAGCGCGCGAGCAGAGGAGAGGCAGAGAGAGAGGCAGACACGGAATCCGAAGCAGGCTCCAGGCTCTGAGCTATCAGCACAGAGCCCGATGTGGGGCTCGAACACATCAACTGTGAGATCATGACCTGAGCCGAAGTTGGAACTGAGCCACCCAGGTGCCCCTAAGTTTCCTTTCATAAATGGTTTGTGTGGAGGGGTCCCAGGCTAGCTCAGTTGGTAGAGCGTGCGATTCTTGATCTTTGGGTCATGAGTTCGAGCCCCACACTGGGAGTAGAGCTTACTTTAAATTTTGTTTTCATTTTTTTAAACAAATCAATTAAGACAAATGGTTCTCATGGTTCCAAATTCAAATCTACAAAGCCAAGAATTCCAGAGGAAGTCTAGCTTCTATTCTTCTTCCCTCCAACCTATTTCTTCTAGTTTTTAAATATAGGAAATACATTTGAAGGTTCTATGAACCTTCTAGTTTTTAAATATAGGAAATACATTTGAATTCCTTCCGCTTCTCAGATGCAGTCACATCCCCCACCCCTCCCCACCCTTCCTTCTGACATCGATGGCGGCACAGTACGAAAATATGGAATATTTGAGTTTGTGTGTTGTTCTTGCATTGGCACCATGCTCATCTTCTCTATCATTATAATATTGGTATATTGGCATCTGTGCTGCTGAAATGAGCACTAAGAGATTAATATTTGACATGGATGGAAGTTTAGAAGCTGGACACTGGAGAGAGGTGGCTTCAGTAGGTGCTCCCATGGAGAACCTCGCGTAGTCAGAAGTCACCAGGAAGATACCAGCTGCTGGCAGAAAAGAGCAAGTTGACTAGGAATGGACCAAAGGCATTGAAAAAAGAAGTGAAAGGGTAACCACACACAGACACTGCTTAGTTCACAACTCAGACTTGTGGCGGCTTCGGTTTATGTCCCATTCCCGCCTAGACTAGGTTGTATCAGAGACTAGATCAATAAAGGGCTCTGGTAATTTGGGTTTTCAGTGACTTCATTAAGCACATGAGAGTATAAACACAGAGTCCTTCATAGCACACAAAAATGTTTGAACAAATTCACGCCACAGATCAAAAAAATGTTCGTCGGTTTCTCTTAGATTGAACTTTGCAATACTAGAAAGACAAAGGCATTCTACAGATCATCCTTAATTTGAACAGAGACTACAATCTTAGTCGAAAGAGAAGAACAAACAAAATTATTGCAAACTACTTTGTACAGACTAAATCCCTTATATGTTATTGAGCAAAAATTTATTGAGTGACTACTATGTTTAACCCCGTGTCAAGTGCTGTGGAAGACATAAACATGAATTAGACCTAATCCTTGCCCTTGAGAATCTTACCATCTGTGCCAGTTATCACCTTACGACTTCTCAGCTACAAATCCATCCTTCTTTGCCTTGCTTCCCTATTCTAGAGCTGGACCCTGTAGGCATTTCTGTTTTGACAACTGGAAGAATGTTAGGTTTTGCCAAAAGAAGACCGTGGAAAGACCCCTGTGAGGCCAGAGCTGGAGGAAACAATTTTCTTCCCTCTGATGTGGAGCCCGTGGATTTGTTTGCAAGAGAGGCCTGGTTATGCTCACCTCCGCAGTCCTCCTGGTTCACTTGTGGCGGGTGCCTCCAGCAAAGTCCGTCACCACAAGTGGACTATGAGTTCCTATGACAGCCATGCCCTCTCGTCTAACCTCTACATTCTTCTTTCTGTTCACTCTTCCTCAGCCAAGGGTGGTCGCTCTTCTGACAGCTGCTACTTCTGCACCCCCTTTACAATCCACTCTACCCTTCTTAGTAGTAGATACTTTGTATTGGTTAGCAATCTCTACGTTCAATTTTCCTCATTCAAATTACTAAACTGGTCTCTGTCTCCTGGCTGGTCCCTGTCAGATATACCATGGAATATGGACAAAAGACAGACGTAAGTTAATGTAAATTCTGTGGGAAAAGAGCTATTTCTGCTGTAATCACAGCCCAACGACCAAAAAAACTTCAGAGATGTCGATTCATGGAATTATAGGTTAGTTTGTGCTGTGTTCAGCTGCATGTAACAGAAAACTGACCTCAGTGGCTTAAACAAATAGAGGTTTTTTTCACATATGACATGAAGTCCATAAGTAGACAGTTAAAAGCAGCTCTAGCTGCTAAAAAAAAAAAAAGAAAAAAAAAGTTAAGAACTCAGTCTCCTTTTAGTTCCCAACTTCTTCATCCTTACTGTTTGGCTTCTATACTCATGGGCACAAGATTGTTGCTTCACCTCCAGACATTGGATCCATATTCCAAACAGGAAAAAAAAAAAAAAAAAAAAAGGAAAAAAAGAAATGAGCCAATTGAATCTACACCTTTTGTACACATTCTTAGAGGCAATACCAAGTGACTTTAACTCACATTTCACTGACCATTCCTAACTGTAAGGAAACCTGGGAAGTTCAGTATTTTTAAACTGCGGACAGTTCTTAGTTCTGTAACTAAGAAAGGGAGAACATATGTTGGATAGGCAAGTAGCTGTATCTGCCACAAATTAAATGAAAAGTGAGTAAATTACTTACTTATTTTTTTGTCTATTATTGAAGTACAGTTAACACACAATGTCATATTTGTTTCAGGTGTACAACAAGTCTATACAGTCTTCAGTGTTCGCCACAATACATGTAATCACCACCACAAGTCACCGTACAACATTATTACGATATTATTGACTATCTTCCCTATGCGGTGTCTGCTAGGCAAGAGGCAAGAGGGACCTGATCTCATATCCACATACTTATTCATTTTCTTCTCACGTAGTCTTTCTACATGAATCATCAACTGAGACATAAAATTGTTTTTTCCTCAATAACGAGCGACATCTTACCAGAAGAAAAAAGGATGGAATAATATTTACTGTATTAATATACTGTTCCATGTAACTCTTTAATATAAATTTTAGCCTGGACCATCTGGACCTCTGCGAGGCCATAAAGAGGTACATTTATGTTTAATTCCTTACTAAATTCTTTGGCGTCATTTAGTAAATAATCTATTCCACTACACTGGATGGCATGACAGTAGCTAAAAAAATTTGTAGAGGAGTCAAAAATGAAGTTTAGGAACAAAAATTTCTGCAGCAGAAAGTGATCAGTAGCCTAGACAGACCTAAGACTGTTAGGTTTTATATAAGGGGTGCCAAGAAGCGTTTTGTAAACATCATCCCATCTCATCCTAGCTCAAGTCTTTCTCAGTGAGGCACTTTTTTTTTTTAATGTTTATGTATTTTTGAGAGAGAGAGAAAGAGACAGATTGGGAGCAAGGGAGGGGCAGCGAGAGAGGGAGACACAGAATCTGAAACAGGCTCCAGGCTCTGAGCTGTCAGCACAGAGCCCGACGTGGGGCTCAAACCCACAAATCGTAAGATCAGGACCTGAGCCAAGGTCGGACGCTTAACCAACTGAACCACCCAGGCGCCCCTAAATGAGGCACTTTCTAACCAGCCCAATCTTTTTTCTTAAGCTATTTCGCTTATCACACACCACACAACTTAGTCCTAGAACATGTACTAATTTGTGTTTGTCTCCAATTCTTTATATACCTTAGTTTAATTTTTCATATACCCCAATAATAATGAAAACTCTTACATTTTCCTGTATACTCGCTATGTTCAAAGAGAGGACCCAGTATTTATCTGACTTGAATGATCCTACAGAATTAGCACAGGTTTGGAGGTTTGTTTTCCTTTAAAAAAGATAAAATGAGGGGCATGTGAGGGGCTCCATTGGTTAAGTGACCAGCTACGGCTCAGGTCATGATCTCACAGTTTGTGAATTCAAGCCCTGCGTCGGGCTCTGTGCTGACAGCTCAGAACCTGGAGCCTACTTCAAGTTCTATGTCTCCCCCTCTCTCTACCCCTCCCCTACTCACACTCTGTTGTCTCTCTGTCTCTCAATAATAAATAAATGTTAAAAAAATTTTTTTTGATAAAAAAATAAAAATGATAAAGTGATAGCAAATTAAGGCCAATGATATGAAACAAAAATTTTAATAAGAAAAGCAAAATAGTTTTATAATAAAACCCAGAATATTTTTAACTCACATTTCTGATTTTCACTTCCACAAATAATATGTATATTTTTAAATCACACTAATGTGAGAATTAGTATTAAAATGAAAACTCTCAAAAGCAAGTAACTTAAACATCTTTCCATGTGTCCAGGTTAGAAGTACCTTTTTTTGTTTTGTTTTTTTGAGAGACAGTGAGAGAGAACCCAAGCAGGGAAGGGGCAGAGAGAGAGAGAGGGAGAGAGAAAGAATCCCAAGCAGGCTCCACACTGTCAACCCAGAGGCCAACATAGAGCTCAAGCTCACGAACAGCAAGATCGTGACTTAAGCGGAAATCAAGAGTCAGACACTAGGGGCACCTGGGTGGCTCAGTCAGTTGAGCATCTGACTTCGGCTCAGGTCATGATCTCACAGCTCATGAGTTTGAGCCCTGCATCAGGCTCTGTGCTGACAGTTCTAGAGCCTGGAGCCTGCTTCGGATTCTGTGTCTCCCTCTCCGTGCCCCTAACCCACTTGCACTCTGTCTGTCTCTCCCAAAGATAAGTAAACATTAAAAAAATTTTTTAAAAATAAAGTCAGACACTTAACCAACTGAGCCACCCAGGTGCCCCCCCTGCAATAGTTTTAACAATAACAACCCCATTCCACCCCAGAATTTCAAGGAAAGGGGAGTCAGTGCATAAGACATGTGATTCTATCTGGTTTTCTCTGAGTTATGCCTGGAGTTCTGAACTGAAATTGCCCACATTAAGGTGCTGCTGCCTCCTAATTACTTAAAAACAATTTTAAAAATTTTTATAAGGGGTGCCTGGCTGGCTCAGTTGGTGGACCATGCAGCTCTTGATCTGGGGGTCGTGGGGTTGAGCCCTGTGTTGGGCATAGAGATTAAAAAAAAAAAAAAACGATGCTACTGCCTCCACATGGATCTCAAAGGAGGAGTGAATATTTTGAGGACAATATCTTCTGTTCCAGTTACCTATGGCTGTGTATTAAACCACCCTAATTCTTAGTAGCTTCAAACAATAACCTTTTCATGGCGTTTGATTCTGTGAGTCAGGAATTTAGGCAAGGCTCATTTCTGTTCTATGTGGTGTTGGCTGGGAAAGCTTGATTAAAGCTAGAGAAGCCAACGTGGCCTCACTCACATGTCTGGGACACCTCAGTTCTCTGTCATGAGGCTTTTTTTCCTGTCCAGAAGGTTTCTCATCCATCAGCCGTGTAACCTATGTTTCTTGATGTGATGGCTGGCTTCCAAGGAGAGAATGAAAGTTATGAGACTTCTTACTTAAGACCTAGTCCAGAATTCACACAGTGTCACTTCCAATGCATTCTTTGGGTCAGAGCAAGTCATAGGATTAGCCCAGACTTGGGTGCCTGGGTGGCTCACTCGTTTCAGCATCTGACTCTTGATCTCGGCTCAGGTCATGATCTCACAGTAGCAAGCTTGAGCCCCATGTGGGACTCTGCACTGAGTGTGGGGCCTGCTTGGGATTCTTTCTCTCCCTCCCTCTCTTGTCTCCCCCTCCCCCGCCCCCCCGCCACTTGTGCACACTCGCTCTCTTTTCTCCCTCAAAATAAATAAATGAACTTAAAAAAAAAAGATGATCCCAGATTTAAGGAGAAGGGACACAGACTCCATTGCTTGATGAGTGGCAAAGTCCCATCGCAAAGGGGCATGCAGGGTAGGAGGGATTGCTGCATGTATATTTGGGAATGCTTGTCCATACTTCTTTTTATTGCACCATTCCTTTCGTCTCCAGGCCATCATCACTCAGGCTTATCAGGTACTGCCAAACTGTGAGGTCATAACGTAAGATGATTCTTTCCACGATTTAAGAAAAAATACGAAGAGAATTGAATACTTTCAAAGAAGTCCCCTGTGCATCATTGTGGTCTCACTTTACTCCTCTCAGAAGGTGCTGTTTTTCTTCAAACTTCCTCAGTGTAAATATCCACCCCCTATCAACATGGCTGGTGTCACCCAAGATCCACTTCTCTCTGTTACACACACACACACACACACATTCTCACAGGTTAACACACCTGTTCTTTGAACACCTCATATTCTTCATAAATACTTAAACTCTGGTAGAACACACCAAGGACCTATTATTGCCTCCTCTTCTAGGCCAGCTCACCTACTAATCGACATATTGACAGTTGGGAGCCTGGACTTAGATTGCACCTCTCCCTACCATAGGCACCTAACCCAAATACACCCTGGAAGTGATCCTCTTAGGAACCCTGGCTTCCCTCCTGCTTCCTCCTCCTCCTCAACAATTACTGCTACTCATTTATGGCTGAAGAAATAGGAAGTTCCCTTACACCACCTCTGTACACAAATCCACTTAGGATAGTTTTTCCCTAAGACAGTCTATTATTGAAGTATAGGATACGTGATGGTTAATTTTGAGTCAACTTGACTGGCCATGGGTGTGCTTAGATTAAATATTATCTCTGAGTATGTCTGTGAAGATGTTTCTGGATGAGATTAGCATTTGAATCAGTGGACTTGGTAGACTGTCCTCCCCAATGTGAGTGGGCATCATCTGATCCATTGAGGGTCTGAATAGAACAAAAGGCAGAGGAAGGAAGAATTTGTCCCCTTTTCCCCCATCTCACTATGGAGCTGGGACATCTCATCTCATGTCTGGCACTCAGACTGGGAATTACACTATTAGCCTCCCTGGTTGTCAGACCTTTAGATTCTAACTGAATTATACCACTGGCTTTCCTGGGTCTCCAGCTTGGAGACAGCAGATCATGGGACTTCTCAGCTTCCATAACTACATGTACTAGTTCTTCCTAAATAAGTCAATAATTAATTAATCAATTAATCTCCCACTGGTTCTGGTTCTCTGGCGAACTCTGATGAATACAGAGCTTTGTTTATTCTACTGTAGGCATCACAGGACACTACATACTTCAAGTAAGAAGTAAATACTTGAGAAAATAAATGAATAATCTCTCTTTGAACTGTACGTGTGAATTTACATGAATTATCTCTATTTTATGGCTAAAGATCGAGCCTAAAATGACTAGCATTCACGTGATTTTGAGCCATTTGTGTTTGAAGTTGGATCAGTGACACATTCTTATTCATTCTTCATGTGTTACTTCTGAGGGCTTCTCCCCAGGGTTGCTGCTAGATGATACTGAACCTTTGTGCTAACTAGAAAAAGGGTGATCCTCTGGGTGGATGTTGTCCCATGCCAACTCTCTAGGGGGAGTGGGTGTGATTTCAGCCCCCAGCTATCCCTTCAGCTCGTCATACTAGATGTTTAATCTTTTATGTTGGCTTGTATCACTGCTAGTAGTCATTTGTTAGAACTACTAAGTAAAATTTACAGAATTTTAGATCCACCAGAAGTTCAGTAGGAGCCATTTTTTTCTGAGACATTTCTGCATTCGTCGAAGAAGATGATGTGTCCAAAGTTACCAAAAACAAGTGTTAAAGTTGGATGGGTTTTGAAAATACTCAGACTTTCCTTAGTCCCATGAAATACATCACATCCCTTACTTTTTCCAAGCAGAGAGCTGGAAGAAAAATTGACCTCCCTTACTTTACAAAAGGCAACTTTATGCTCAGTCACATAACTTTTTGATCTATTCACATGCTCATTCCTTTGTCCCAGTATTTCTAGGTCATGTCTTCTGTCGCCCAAACGATTAGCCATACTTCTGGAATACTTTTCCAGATTCCTTTAAAGAAATGTGCTTTGCTGGGACCTAATTTCGTCGGTCAAGCAGTGACTGAACTCCTTCCCCACGCACACAGAGAGTCCAGTTTCACAAAAAAGGAGAAAGACCGGGAAGGGGGCCCCTCCCATAATGAAAGAACAATGAAAGAACAACTGATTAAAAGGCCAAATCTCACAAGGTGCCAATTGAAAGAAAAAGTCACGCTATCCTCCGGCCAGCTCAGATCAAAAGGGGAACAACCTGTTCAATTCTCTCAGCCAGGGCCAATTTTCAATTTCTTCTTTCTGCTTCTCCTCCACCACCCCCTGCCCGCCAGCCCACCTGTGTGGGACTGTCGTTGTCCTTCCCAACTAGTTGCCAATAAAGTTGGTACAAAGTGACCTTGAGCGGCTTCCCTACTGCCCCGTTTCCCCGCCTTCTCCATCCGGGTGCCGCGGCGCGGATAAGAGCCGGACCGCGCCTGCGCGCCGCGCGCCGCTCCTTCGACCTCTGCCGCCGCAGTTGCCGCCGCCACCTCCCGGGAAGGTAAGCGGAGGGCGCGACAGCCGGGCCTGGCCCGAACGGAGCGGCGTCCAGCCGGGATCCATTCATTCTGCTGGCGCCTTGCTGGACGAGGGCCCGAGCCGACGGCGTGCTCCGGAGCCCGCGGGACGTGGGTGGGAAGGACGGGCCCTGGAGGGCACTTGACCTTAAGCCCCTTTACTTCCGCAGAGGGGAAGCCCAAGAGCCCACGTCGCCATTCACTCACGTCCTCCAGCCGCGCCGCCCCGAAGACTGTAAGATGTTCGCCTGCGCCAAGCTCGCCTGCACCCCCGCTCTGGTGCGTAGCCCAGGCTGGGCCGGGACGCGGAGGGCCGAGCTCTTGGCCCGGAGCGTCCACGTTGTTGAATGGGGCACGGCACACCAACTTCGGGGGACAGTTCACCCCTTCACCTCTTACCCTCTGTGTCCTCTCCTGCCTTTCCTTCTGATCCTGGGGCACCTCGCTCGGCTCCTCCCCACCAGTAGGGCGGTGGGGTGCAGCCGCGGCCTAGTTGTCACGCTTCGCTCGCTGTAGGTCAAACCCTCCTTGCAGCTAGTGCCGGAGCGGCCCCCTCCCCCACCTCCTCGGTGACTTTGGGGTTGGGGTCGGCGCGAAGGTTGGGGTGCTGTTCAGGATGCTGGGGGCCCCTGAGGCCTACTTGACCGCATTAGCGTTTTCCATTGCCTATCTGTAGGTCAAACTCGCTGCTGCAGAAGGAGGGACTTTGCCTCACCCTGTGTGGGCGGAGGAAGGTGGTGGAGGAGTCGAAAGTCTTTCTTCCTGCCTCTGGCTGTCATTTCCATAACCATTTTGGAGGCTTTAGGTGAAGTGAGGATGTGGGGGACTTGTCTTAGAGAATCAAGTCTTGGTTCTGAAGGGATTTTCTGTGACCTTAGTTTAGTGGACGGTCAAGGGCAGAGACGCTGGACTGCGAGACATTCCTTATGGTCAGAGTATTTCCCCGATGATTCGTACGTTGGTACAGAATTGCTTAAACTGCTTTTTTATTTTATAATTAACGGACATATAGGAATATCTTGGAAGTTGTGGGACTCATATTAACTGATGGGCTATTTTAAATGACAAGCTTTTCTAGCAACACTCTGATATACTTGTTGCTGCACCGTAAGTTTACTGAAGAATGTGGCATGTTTATTGCTGTTTTTCTGATCTGAGTTGTGGCACCACAGTAACTGAAAATCTAAAAATAATGCTTTCTTTCCACCAATTGTTCTTAGAAGTTTTATTCAGATTATTACAAATAGGTTATGTACCACACTTTAAACTTTAATTAGCAACTTTAGAACTATTAAAATACCTTCATGGACTGAAAATAATCAAACAGCAAGATACCAGACAATACAGAAAAGTCATAAGCTCTCTGATTCATTTTTGCTGCTTGCTTTTTTAGAACTCCTGGTACAAGAAGGGTCATTGAAGTCTTATCCACTGTTAATATTTGGAATATTTTTTTCATTCATAGATCCGAGCTGGATCCAGAGTTACATACAGACCAATTTCTGCATCAGTGTTATCTCGACCAGAGACTAGGACTGAAGAGGTAATAGCAGTAGTAATAGAAATTGAGTAACCCTACCAAGTAAGTCCTGTGATTTTAATCAAAGGGGAGGAAAAACCTCATTTGTGAATGGTTTGAGAGCAGTTTTTTTCCACCCTTTTGTCAAAAAAATAGTGCAGAGGATAAGCCAATGAAAGGAACTTCTGTATCCAAAACTTACCTCCTTGAGTTGTCCAAGAAATGGAGTCCGTCTGTATATTTAAATATATGGTTTTGAATGCCTGTATTTAAGATTACACTTGCTACAGTTATTGAAAAGCCTTCCCTACCAAAAAGCTTATTCAAATACACTGTCTCTTAATTTTCAACAGCCTTATAATAGATATTGTTCTCCCTATTCTACAGCTTTGGAATTATTCTAAACTCTTGATTTTTCCATTGTGCCACACCACCTCCTATTCAGACTCAGTTACAAAATAGAGAAGTAGCTACCATTTACAGGATAGTAATTAAAATAGCTACTTGTGATTATTGATTTGACCTTTGCCTTTATTTCCTTTTGTCTAGGGCTCTACGGTATTTAATGGGTCCAGGACTGGTGTGTCCCACCTAATCCAAAGGGAGTTTCAGACCAGTGCAGTCAGCAGAGATATCGATACTGCTGCCAAATTTATTGGTGCAGGTGCTGCCACTGTGGGAGTGGCTGGTTCTGGTGCTGGTATTGGAACAGTCTTTGGCAGCCTTATCATTGGTTATGCCAGGTAATTTCTATCACCAAATAAGCTACTTTAAGAGCATGCTTGACATAGTTGGAAACTTGGAAAACTAGTCAGATAATAAGTACTTTGTATTAAGAGCCAACTCTGTGTCTTGCATTGTATTTTGAGGGCTTTGCATGCATGAGCCCACTTAACTCTCACGACACCCCTTGGAGATATACTCCAGGTTACCTGTGAGGGATGAGCAACGTAGAAATTACACTGATTGCCCAAGTAGCTAGTAAGTGTCAGAAAATAAATTTTAATTCTGACTTCAAAGTCTGTACTCTTGATTGTGAAGCTGTTTTTGGAATATAGTTAACAGCACAGTCTTTAGAAGTATCAACTTCCGTTTTCTTTAAGACCTTATTTCTAAACTATTAGATCTTAAGAGCACAGAACATACTTTCACAGGGATAGCAAATATGTCTGAACCCCTTAAAATGGATGAGGACTAACCATGTATATTGACATACAGAGTTAGCTTCCTACCTTTTCCCCATGTGATTAGGATTGAGGAGAAAGGAATAGCAAAAGCAGAAATAAAAGAGAGCTGGGCAAATACTTTTCCAGGACTCACCCAGTTTACAAAGATCCCACAGTAATAATCTGATTCTTTAGCATTTACCAAACATTCTGAAATTCAAATAATATTTCAGAGTAACAATTATATGTGTTGTGTCTCTTTTAGAAATCCTTCACTGAAGCAGCAGCTGTTCTCATATGCTATCCTGGGATTTGCCTTGTCTGAAGCTATGGGTCTCTTTTGTTTGATGGTTGCTTTCTTGATTTTGTTTGCCATGTAACAGAAATTACTGCTTGAAATGTTGGCATTCATATTAATTACGGATGTAATTGTGTGTATCTTACTGTGACTCCGAAAACTATAGTGTTGGTGTCATGGAAATGTACGTTATTTCCAAGGTCATTTCATTAAAGGTAAAAACTTTAATTTTTGCTGTGATTTGTACTTACCTAAATTTAGATCATCATAAAGAAGAATATGCATTCAGATAGATGCTGTATAAGTCAGAGGAAACTACGGCTGTTGGCCCATGATGAAAAAGATCCAATTTCATGAAAATTCTCTTATATAGTATTCTGCATATTGTAATTTGTAGGGCTTTTGGTTATCCATATAAAGGAGAAATATGTGTTTTCAGCTTCTATGAAACATGATAAATTAAACCAAAATAGTTAATTGCTTGAGATGGTTTTGTGTTTTTAAGAGCTAACATGAGTTATAGGGTCTAGCAATACCTAGGAGCAGAATTACCTTCCAAGACTAACTTGGCTAGTATTACACAGCTGGATCTAAAAATAAATGTCAGCTTTTTAGGAATTGAAGTCTTGTTAAACTGGGGGGAGGGGTTGCTTTTCAGTTATGTCTCACGTTTAGCAATTAAGTGTCCTATAACAAAGTAGAGTTTCTAAGAAAATCTAATTAGCATCTAGTTTCTTACTTGAACAAGGCTCTCGTTAAAAACCAAATACCAAAAAGTAAGCTGAATTGGCTATATTTTTAAAGCCAAAAGTTGCTAAAGCATTGGTTATCACTAGAATTTGGGGATGCTAGTTGATTCAACAGTACTTTGTTTCTAATACTACATGGAGTATGTTAAAGAAGAATGTAGAAATTGTACCTGTAAGATTTGATGTCTAGATCTTGGGAACCAGTTGTGGAAGGACAAGGGTATGTGCATCACACAAGTGCCACTCCCTGTCCTAGGAACTTAATGTATCTTAGGTAATTTAGTCCTCGATGACAATCTTCCATAATTAGGGAGGAAAGATGAAGAGAAAAAAAAGCCCAGAGGGATTAATTCCCCAAATCACATAGCCATTAAGTGGCAATGTCAGGGTCCAGATTCAGACCTTCCTTGATTCCAAAGCCCATGCTTTGATTTTTTTTTTTTTTTGCTTTTTCTTTCTTTCTTCCTTTTTTTTTTTTTTTGTAAGGGATGACAAAGGAAAAACTGATTTGGGAGAAACTGTTTTGTTATAGAATTTAAAGCAAAAAATGGAAGTATAATTTTACAGATAGCCTTGTGGGCTTGAAAAGAGGAAAGGAATGGTGTTTGGTATGGAGTAGATTTGAATAAAAGCAGTGCAGAGCAGCAGTAAGAACCCAGCTCCCGATAGTTACCTGAGTTGGTAATGAACCTCGTTAACCTCACTTTATGACTACCCAGTAATATTGGAAAGTTTGTTAACACAAACTCATAAAGAGCAGTGAGGATTATTCAAGTCTGGTTACTGACAAGAAGAAATGACAGGTCAAAGGGGCTCTAAGCAACAGCAAGCCAGCACATTGTTCAACAGGCTGACCTATGAGCTTCAAACTGGGTAAGGAATGAGTAGAGCCACAATAGTGACAAGTTGGAATAAAAGAGGCTGGTCAAGGGGATTCTGGAAAGATGGAGTAGGAAGCACCAAGAATCTTCACCACGTACATAGCAATTGCACTGTCCTATCTAATAGAACTGTTTTGGAACTCTGGTCTATTAATGGCTTGCAACTTCCAAAGGAAGGCTTGGACTGTAAATTGGGGTTAATTTCAATTTCAGGTCTTCATAGAGTAGCAGCTGCTAACCCTCAGCCCCAGCCCCAGGGCAGGCCACTATGTACATCTTCCTGGAGCAGCTTATACACAGCTTACAGGAGCCAGGGTAAGCAAAATGAACCCTGCCCTCCAAATACTGGTCATCAATGCTTTTATCACAGATTGCTACTTCTGATTACAGAGGTACAGATAAAGACGAAGGTGGCCATTGTTGCTGTACCTCCCTTAATTGTTACAAGCCCCTCTCCACTCCCAACTGAAGTGACTTCAGGGGATTTAAAGAGCTGGTATTCATTTCCACCTTTATTTCTCTTTCCCCTTTTGGGAGCCAGACACTAAAGACTAGGACATTCAAAAACAACTGTATATACAGGGAAAAGTTGAAAGTGATCACTCGTGTCCAAGAAAAGGCACAGGCTCAGAAAAGACCTGAGAAAACAGTAAGTTTACACATCAGGCTAATCCTTGGCACAGAGATCATTTACAACAATTAAAAAAAAAAAAACCCTAGGAAAGAAGGATAATCTGCCAGAGATACCATATTATTCAGATATCTAGTTTGCAACAAAAAAATCACAAGGCATTCTAAAAACAGGAAAGTAGCGCCCGTTCAAAGGGAAAATAGACTGTCCCTGAAAAAGACCTGATAGCAGATATCTAGATGAAGACTTTAAAACAACCATCTCAGAGATGATGAAAGAACTAAAGGAAGAGGTAGAGTAAGTTTAAAAAGTGATACATGAACTTCCTTATACTGAAACAGCACAAAGCTGCAATAATCAAGAGTGTTAATGGCATAAGGAAAGAGTAGACCAATTGGATAGACAGCCCAGAAATGAATCTTTGCATATATAGTCCAATAAGTCCCAATTTTGGTAAGAGTGCCAAGACCATTCAATGGGGAAATGATAGACTTTTCAACAAATGGGGACCTCGGAAACTGGATATCCACATGCAAAAGAATGAAGTTGGACCCCCATCTAACAACATATACAAAAATTAACTCAAAATGGATCAAAGACTTAAATACAAGACCTAAAATTACAAAGCTCTCAGAAGAAAACAAGGCAGGGTGCCTGGGTGGCCCAGTCAGTTAAGCATCTGACTCTTGATTTCGGCCCAGGTCATGATCTCATGGTTCCTGAGATTGAGCCCCTCCTTGGGCTCTGCGCTGACAGCAGGAGGCTGCTTGGGATTCTCTGTCTCCCTCTCTCTCTGCCCTTCCCCCACTTGGGTTCACGTGCACAAGCACACGAGCTCACTCTCTAAATAAACAAACACTTTCCAAAAATGAAGAATAGGCAAAAGCTTCAGGACGCTGGATTTGGCAATAGTTTCTTGGATATGACACCAAAGAAAGGCAATAAAATAACAAAATTAGATAAATTTAAGATGAAAATTTAAAATCTTGTGCAGTAAAAGACACAGTCAACAGAGTAAAAAGACATCATACAAAATGGGTGAAAACATTTGCAAATCCTGTATTTGATAAAGGCTTAACAATATCCACAATATATGGAGAAGTCCTAAAACTCAATAAAAACACAACACAATTTTAAAATGTTCAAAGGACTTAAATAGCCATATCTCTGAGGAAGATATTCAGATGGGTAACCAGTACATGGTTGTGTGATCTGAAAATATGCATGGTATGATCTCAATCTTTCTGTATTTGTTGAGGGCTGTTTTGTGACCTAGTATGTGATCTATTTTGGAGACTGTTCCATGTGCATTCAAGAAGAATGTATATTCTGCTTTAGGATGAAAAGTTCTGACTATATCTGTTAAGTCCATGTGGTCCAATATCAGTGTCATTTAGAGCCGTTGTTTCCTTATTGATTTTTCTGCCTAGATCTGTCCATTGTTGTTAAGTGGAGTATTAAAGTCACTATAATTATGGTATTATCAATAAGTTTATGTTTGTGACTAATTGATTTATATGTTGGATACTCCCACATTGGGGCATAAACATTTACAATTGTTAGCTCTTCTTGATGGATAGACCCCTTAATTAAGATATAATGCCCTTCTTCATCTCTTGTTACAGTCTTTATTTTAAAATCTAGTTTGTCTGGGGTGCCTGGGTGGCTGGCTCAGTTGGTTAAGTAGCGGACTTCGGCGCCAGTCATGATCTCACAGTTCGTGGGTTCGAGCCCTGCATCAGGCTCTATGCTGACTGCTCAGAGCCTGAAGCCTGCTTCGGATTCTGTGTTTCCCTGTCTCTCTGCTCCTGCCCTGCTCATGCTCTGTTTCTCTGTCTCTCCTTCAGAAATAAACATTTAAAACAATAAAATAAAATCTAGTTTGTCTCATATAAGTATGGCTACTCCAGCTTTCTTTTGACATCCGTTAGCATGATAGATGGTTCTCCATCTACTCATTTTCAATCTGCACGTTGTCCTCAGGTCTAAAATGAGTCTCTTGTAGGCAGCACATAGATGGATCGTGGGTTTTTTTTTTTTTTTTTTTAATCCATTCTGATACCCTATGTCTTGATTGAGGCATTTAATCCATTTACATTCAGAATGATTGTTGAAAGATACGGATTTAGTGCCATTGTGTTATCTGTAGATTTCCATGTTTGTGGCCATGTCTCTGGTCCTTTGTAGTCTTTGCTTGGTAGTCATGCAGGGCTGGTTTAGTGATCATGAACTCCTTTAGTTTGTGTTTGTCTAGGAAAGCCTTTATCTCTCCTTCTATTCTGAATGACAGCCTTGCTGGATAAAGGATTCTTGGCTGCATATTTTTCCTATTCAGCACATTGAACATTTGCTGCCACTCCCTTCTGGCCTGCCTAGTTTCAGTGGGCAGATCTGTTACTACCCTTATGTGTCTACCCTTATAGGTTAAGGACCACTTGTCCCTAGCTGCTTTCAGAATTCTCTTTATCTTTGTATTTTGCCAGTTTCACTGATATGTCATGGTGTTAACCTGTTTTTGTTGATTTGAAGGGAGTTCTCTGTGCCTTCTGGACTTGGATGTCTGCTTCCTTCCCCAGATTAGGGAAGTTCTCAGCTATAATTTGTTCAAATAAACCTTCTGTCCCTTTCTCTCACTCTTCTCCTGCTGGAACTCCTCTAATATGGATATTGTTACGTTTCATGGAATCACTCAGCTCTCTTAATTCTCCCCCTTGTGATCTAGTAATTTCCTTTCCCTCTTTTTTTTTTGTCAGATTCATCATTTACCACCTATTTTATCTTCTATTTCACCTATTCCCTCCTCTGCTTCTTCCATCCTTGCTGTCACTGTATGTAGTTTATTTTGCATCTCATTTGTACATTCTTAATTCATCACGACTAGTTCTTAGATCTTTGATCTCTGCAGCAAGAGCTTCTCTGCTGTCTTCTATGTTGTTTTCAAGCCCAGCTATTAGTCTTATGACTGTTATTCTAAATTCTTGTTCTTATATATTGCTTATATCTGTTTTGAGCGATTTTCTGGCTGTCATTTCTTCCCAAATTTTCTTTTGAGGAGAATTCTTCCATGTTGTCATTTTGGGTAACTTTCTGTCTTATGTGTATTTTAATAGCTTGTTATATTCCTGCACCTGAACTACTATATTAAAAAGGGGTCATATACTGTCCAGGGCCTAGTGCTTCAGGAAGCATTCTTGGTGTATGTTGCAGACAGTCTGTTGTTGTGTTTTGGCTGTTCTATCTCACTGGTCAGTCCTCTCTGCAAAGCTCCTTCTTGCTTGCAGTAGTGAGTGTTTGGACCTTCAACCAGGTGTGCTTTGATTTGTTCTTTGAAGTAACCCTGGAAAAAAAGGAAGAAGGAGGGGAGGAGCCTGATCCCATAAAAGAGAAAAACGAAAGGGGAGAAAAGAAGACCAACCAGAATAAAAAAAAAAACAAAAAACAAAACAACTATAAGGCTAAATCCAGAGAAAGAGAAAGGAAAATAAAGAAGAGATAGAAAAAAGTGTAAAAAGAAGAGAGTAAAAACGCCTGATCAAACAAGCAAACAAAAAATTATATATAGATACATTTCTATATCTATTTTATATCTATAGACCTACATCTATATATAATATAGAGAGAGATGTAGATATAGATAGATGTAAATATAAAATAAGAATTGGCCAAAAACAAATCAGAAACTATAAGCCTGGTTCCAAAAGAAAAAAAATAAGAGGGCAGAAAGAAAAAGAAGACAAACACAAAGAAAAACAAAAAATTAACAGTTCGTCTGTTGGTGCCTGGGACCAGTGGCTGTGCTGGCCTGGCGGAGAGAGGCAGGCTGTATCGGGGGTCAGTCAGCTCCAGTAGATAAGCAGTTGCCACGCAGGGAGGGGAGGGCTCAGGTGTAAGCGGGTCCCACTTCCCCCGGGGGGCCTCTGTGTTGCTCTCCCAGTCCCACCATGCTGGTGCTGGGGAGAAGAATGGCGACACCCCGATCTCTCCTCCCCTGACCGGGTGTCTCGAACCACACTGTTCAGGCAGCCCTCAGCCCTCACAGAGTAGCATGGGTGGCCGGCCAGCCCTGCTCCACAGTTCTCCCCCGCCTCCTAGGTGCTCGGCTGGGATTCAAAACCCAAAGTCTTAAAGGACCCTGCACCGACTGGACCCTTTCCTGGTGCAGCGTCACTCAGCTCTGCTGATAAAAGGGCTTTCTTTGGCTGGCACATGCAGGGGTTCACAGCACTCGGAGGAGACTGCTCTCTCCTAGGGCACCCCTGAGATCACTACCATGCCCTGAGCGGCTCCTTCCCCTGCCAGCCAGCACACGCGCACAGACTGGCCTTCCCTCCGGAGAAAGTCGCGCACTTTTGAAACCTCCGAGTTTCAGCTCCTAAGGCTGTTTGCAAAATAGAAACTGGCACCCTCCCTATTTCTCATTCCCCAGTCCGTGGTCTGGAGAGGTTTGCCTCTTGTGCTAACTCAATAGGGCAATTTCACACCCTTTCTCTCCCTTTCTCACCCTTTTGTCTTTCCATAGAAGGGGTTCCCTCCCCTCTGTGCCTACACCGTTTTTTTCTGCCCCAATTCACATACACACACCTCGATACCACCATGCTGTCTCCCTCCAACTGTGGAGATCTTTGTGCCACTCCACAGATCAATTTCCTGGGTGTTCCAAGTAAGCTGGCCTCAACACAGCTGTATCCGAGGGAGGAGGAAAATCCCAGTCCCCCTACTTCTCTGCCGTCTTAACTCTGCCCCCCATTGACCAGTACACGAAAAGATGCTCACCATTACGAATAATAAGAGAAATGCAAATCAAAGCTACAGTGAGATACCATCTCACACCCTATAGTATGGCTACTCTAGAAACAAAACAAGAAACAGGCATTGGCAAGGATGTGGGGAAATTGGAACTCTTGTGCACTGTTGGGAGGAAGGTAAAATGGTGCAGCTGCTGTGGAAAACAGTATGGTAGTTCCTCAAAATGTTACCAATAGAATTACCATGAGATCCAACAATTCCGCTGATGGGTATGTACCCCAAAGAACTGAAAGCAAGGTTTTGAAGAGATATTTGTACACATGTTCATAGCAGCATTATTCGCAATAGCTAAATATGGCAGCAACCCAAGTGTCCATCAACGGATGACTGGATAAGCAAAATGTGGTATATGCATACAATGGAATATTTTTTAGCCTTAAAAGGAGAGAAATTCTGACACAGGCTACAATGTCGATAAACCGTGAGGGCATCATACTAAGTGAACTAAACCTGTCATAAAAAGACAAAATACTGTATGATTCCACTTAGGTAGAGTAGTCAAAATCATTGAGACAGAAAGTAGAATGGTGGTTGCTAGGGGCCGGGGAAGGAGAAAGGGGAGGGGTTCCAGTTTAACAGCTATGGAGTTTCAGTTTCACAAAATGAAGAGCTATGGACATGGATGGTAATGCTGGCTGCACATTAGGAATGTATTTAATATCACTGAAACATAAACTGAAAATGGTTACGATGGTAAATTTTGTTATGTATGTTTTATGAAAATAAAACAGCGCTAGAACAGTCAAGGGCCCGGAGGGTACAAAACAGCGGAAGATCCATTTCAGTTAAGAGCCAACAAATAGACAAGAAATTTAAAGAACTTCAGAGTGCAAGCTCTTGAAGGTAAGTAGGTCCAATGAATGAAAAAAAAAATTTGCTGAGCAGCTAAAGTTAGGTAGAAATGAATGCCCGGATGCCTGGGTGGCTCAGTCCATTAAGCGTCTGCCTTCAGCTCAGGTCATGATCTCATGGTTTGTGGGTTCGAGCCCCGCACTGGGCTCTGTGCTGACAGTGCGGAGCCTTCCTGGGATTCTGTCTCTCTCTCTCTCTCTCTCTCTGCCACTTCCTGGCTTGCTCTCTCTCTCTCAAAATAAATACAAATAAACTTAAAAAAAATGGATGTCACTGAAGTTTAAGGAAGGATTGTAGATAAGTGGGAAATATGATTTGAAAATGTATATATATATATATATATTCATAGTTCTTCAGTAAGTTTTAAATTCTATTTGGCACTTTTAGCCAATGTGGTTAGGTTTGGGTGTTAAGTGTTTGGGAGAGGATGGTATGTGTTGTTTCAGTACTATCCTCTGCAAAGGCTTTTAAAATATGTGATTTCTACACACGAAATTATGAGTTGTTGAATGTTCTACATGCCGAGCATATATTAATTTAGTAATTTCATGGTATTATTCTGTTGATAATATTCTGGACTTAAGACCTCAATACATCGTCCGTCAATTACTTGCCCAATACTTTACATTACTACGGCCAAAAATTATTATTTTTTTCAGATCCAGCACCACCCTCCTCTGCCTCAACAGACAAGGCAGTTAGACTGTCTCTGCCAATAGCAACATTGTGCCTTAGCTGGCTTTGATGTAGAGATAGCTGATACGTAGCAGTCGAAACTTGTGACAGTATAGGATTTATAAGCAATATCATCGTTTTTACAGATTTTTTGGAAAGTAGATAACATGGCTTTATTTATACTCCTCTTTTCCCTCCACCCACCCTTATCCTACCCTCCTCCTTCACCACACATATACACAAGCTCAGCAGTGCATTTTGTTAAAGGCTTTCTGGTGATGTGTATATCATGATATATGCAGCACTGCTGCTCAAAGTGAGGTCCAGGGGTCAGCAGCGTTAGCATCACTTGGGAGCTTGTCGGAGATATAGGTTCTGGAGCTTCACACCAGATCTTCTAAACCAGAATCTGAATTTTAACAAGATCCCAGGTGATTTGTATATACATTAAGCTTTGAGAGTACTGGTCTAGAATACTGCAGTCCCCCATATGCCTTAGCTCAGACTCCTTATCTTTCAAAAAGTTGTCAACTCATTAATTGGGTAGTCCCCTGCCCCCCCCGCCACCCCTTTCTTCCTGGAATGTACTGCTAATCCAGTGATTCTCAAAGTGTGGTCTGAAAACTTCTGAGGGCCCCTAGAACCTTTCTTTCAGGGGTTTCACAAGGTCTTCCCTTTGCCGCTTGCACAGCTACGTGAGGCTAGATTGTCATTAAACACTTCAACCAAAACAACATATTGCAACAGATCAAATACAGGAGTAGATTAAGTGTGACTTAATTATTTACAACAATGAAAACAATGCCATTCTTCTATTTTTGCTTTGGAAACTATAGTTATTTTTCTTTTTTTTTTTTTAAGTATAGTTCTTTTTAAAAAAAAAGAACATGTTATTTATGTTAACATGTTGTTATGGAGTGAAGGGTACTGAATCTCCCTGACTGGTCTGTCAGTGATAAAACAGGCTCCAATATGACCTTTCACTTACAACTTTATAGAAATGTCAGTTTTGTAAGTTGAAGGTAACCCTGTATCCCTAGGTTACTTCCCTTCAGCTATCAATCTATTTATAATCTCTAAAAATTGGCCCATGTTCCTAGTAAGAATCTGCACTGCTTTCTCAAATGATGCAAGTAATCTATCTCCTCCTAGATGTTTAGTAACTTAGAGCTTCTTTTTTCAAGGGAGCTTAAATACTGAAAAGAATTGACCTAAGATCAATGGAGACTCGTAAATCCAAGGGCTTTTGATTGTTCTACTATTAGCATGAGCTAGCATCCTACTGCTGATCTTGGCAGAGACTCCTAAGAGGACCCATGGTTGTTGGCAGTGGCTACTTTTCAACAAAAGCATTTAGTCAGCATTTCCCAGCCGTGGAGATTCCAGGATCTGCTCCTCTGACATGAGAGTCCCAGAGTTTGCTTTGTCCAAGGGTTAATGTAGTTTGGCTGAGTGTCTCAGATGCTGGACAGCTCAGTATGATTCCCTCAAGACTTCCTCTATCTAAAGGACAGTTCAAAGTATTTACCTACCTCTCTAGAGATATCCAAAACATCTTTAGCTCTCAAGACCCCAGGAGCTGTACAAAAAGAATAAGCTTATAATACTGCACGTTATCACATTCCTGCCTTATTTTCTCCACAGCACTTACTATTCTTTAAATGGTCACACGGTTTATGTATGTGCCTCGACTCCCCTCCCCCACGAAAATCTCGCTAAGGGGCTTTGTCTTGTTGACAGTTGTAGCAGCAGGGCCAGGAACAGTGCCTGGCATGTTCATGCTCAATAAATATTGATGCTTTATGAGTAATAAAGTATAGAAACAGAGCATTAGGTTGATCGTTACCCTAAGAGGCTGTGTCCAAGGTGAGAATGCAACTGAAAAGAGCGAAGTATTAATCTAAGGGCCTAGGAGGGTCCATATGACCAAGACTTTCTGGTCTCTGGCATAAGGAATTCATAGCTTTGGTACTAGGTGGGCCTCAGGGTGACAGACTAGTTATGGCGAATCATCAAGGGTAGACACTGGAATGGCAGACAAAAATCTTTATCCTAGGGGCGCCTGGGTGGCGCAGTCGGTTAAGCTTCCGACTTCAGCCAGGTCACGATCTCGCGGTCCGTGAGTTCGAGCCCCGCGTCAGGCTCTGGGCTGATGGCTCAGAGCCTGGAGCCTGTTTCCGATTTTGTGTCTCCCTCTCTCTCTGCTCGTTCATGCTCTGTCTCTCTCTGTCCCAAAAATAAATAAACGTTGGAAAAAAAAATTAAAAGAAAAAATCTTTATCCTAGGAGTGGTTCTATCTACTTGTATTGGTAACTTAATAGTATGTGGAAAGCTGAATATAACGATGACAAGCCCTCTTTCTTTTTTCTTTTTCTACTCAATTTTATTTATTTATTTTTAAATTTACATCCAAATTAGTTAGCATATAGTGCAACAATGATTTCAGGAGTAGATTCCTTAGTGCCCCTTACCCATTTAGCCCATCCCCCCTCCCACAATCCCTCCCATAACCCTCAGTTTGTTCTCCACATTGGAGTCTCTTATGTTTTGTCCCCCTCCCTGTTTTTATATTATTTTTGTTTCCTTTCCCTTATGTTCATCTGTTTTGTCTCTTAAAGTCCTCATGTGAGTGAAGTCATATGATATTTGTTTTTCTCTAATTTCACTTAGCATGATCCCCTCCAGTTCCATCCACGTAGTTGCAAATGGCAAGATTTCATCCTTTTTGATTGCCGAGTAATACTCCATTGTATATATAGACCACATCTTCTTTATCCATTCATCCATTGATGGACATTTGGGCTCTTTCCATACTTTGGCTATTGTTGATAGTGCTGCTCTAAACATGGGGGTGCATGTGTCCCTTCGAAACAGCACACCTGTATCCCTTGGATAAATACCTAGTAGTGCAATTGCTGGGTCGTAGGGTAGTTCTATTTTTAGTTTTTTGAGGAACTTCCATACTGTTTTCCAGAGTGGCTGCACCAGCTTGCATTCCCAGACAAGCCCTCTTTCTAGTGAGTGGGATGAGAAGAGAGGTGGGAGGAGGCATTGATATGAAGGATGGAAACAAGGGCCTTAAATTCCATTCTCTGTCTTTGGGCTGATCTCATTGAGGCTGGCATAAGCTAAAGTATGATTTGAAGGTAAAGACAGCCCTCTAATTTTTGTTTCTTCACAATGCCACACACAATTAATTACAAATTCTTGTGAGACATTGAGGGTGGGAAGTGGACAATGACCCCCCCCCCCACCTTGTACTTGAAATGTTCTGAATGGATATTTCCATTATGAGAACAGATGCTTGAAAGGTGAACTATAGCATAGGCAATTTCGAGGATGTGCAGGAAAGCCCTGGGTTGTCAGAGGAAGGGAAAGAAGATCCGTCTGGAGATAGAAGCTACCAAAAGAATCAACCAAAATGTCTCGGGTCACGGTGTCCTCATCTCATCTTTCTGTACTGGGCTATACCTTGAGGATACCTGTGAAAACACAGAGGCTTTTTCTCTGAGTTCAAGACAGACATAAGGGACATCCTGGAATATGCTATGTTTTGTTTAACTACAAACAGAAACTATGTCCTTATGAATTGAATCTTCCTTTTCACCTTATTTTTCATATACACAGATCTGTATATTTCTATGTTAGTATATTTATATACTACTTGAGCAGGGTTTTAGTTGAATTTTTAAGAATAACAACAGATTAATGGATTAACAACCACGTCTTCTGAACAAGGCAGAAATACCACATTCTGGGCATTGGAAGGTTTTGAGAGCATTGAGAGGCCCCCGTTATTTCTTGCAGTATTTAATAATGGGCATTTCTACAATAGAAGTAGTTTTCTTCAAATAGCCTCTTGTATCTAAGGGATACCAATTTTACTCAGAAGTCATGTTGGGTTCTTAAAGGAGGTTTACCAGGTCCTTACCAACTCTCTTAGGAGTAAGTTGGGTAGGTGCATGTTTGGAATGATAAGACAGGTGAAGAAGGGGTCCAGAACAGACTTCCTGCGTTTGCAAAAGAGAAGATTGTAGAGAATTTTCGGGCTGTCAGGGGAGCTTGAGGAAAGACAATGAGAAAAAGAACTGAAAAGCAAAGCATTTTATTAAGATATAGTGAGACTTCCAAGTTCACGGGATCAGAATTAAAAGTCGTAACTACATTCGTTTTGTCTAAGCTGAATGTTTTTTTCATTTGTAGAAAAGCTATATTACATGAAATGTGGTGGAGCTACAAATATGTAGATTAAAGTAAGACACTTTCTAACTAGAAGGTTGCCAACATGCATATGGAACAGATTTGCATCTTTTCCACCTGTTTTCTTCCCGTGAGCTGCTTTATTTTTTCGCACCTTAAGTTTACTTTTTTAAAAAAGAAAAGTAGCTAAAACTGCATTCTCCAACAGAGCAGAGTACTATTTGTATTACTAAATAGTCTTCTCTTGTCTATGAGGACTCCTGAAAGACTTTCTTTAAAATAACATGTTCCATAGGGCACCTGGGTGACTCAGGGGTTGAGCATCCGACTTCAGCTCTGGTCATGATCTCACAGTTCGTGGGTTCAAGCCCCATGTCAGGCTCTGTGCTGACAGCTCAGAGTCTGGAGCCTACTTCAGATTCTGTGTCTCTCTCTCTCTCTCTCTCTCTCTCTTCCCCTCCCCCACTCGTGCTCTCTCTCAAAAAATAAACATTAAAAAAAAGTTTTAAATTAACATGTTCCTCTAGTGCATTATGTAGATAATTACTTGACAACAGACTGGATGAGGAGGAGAAATTTAAAACCAAACCTACTGCCAATTGAAAATGAATCAAAACCAGAGAAAAGAATTTCGAATTTTTGATGTGAATGGAAATAATTGTTTTTAAAACGCTACTCTAATTGACGCAAAGTTCTTTTGAAATGTCATAACATTTATAGTTCTTTTTCTCACATTAGACATTATTAGCCATTTTGAGAGATGGAGAGAAGCACCATTGTAGTGAATATATACTTGACCTAACAATTTGTCATTTGTCAATTGCACATTTTGTCCATCATCATATTCATGTTCAGTAGTCTGAGCTGCTGGGGTTTAACTGATGTGACAAGTGCTACACTACATTAACACTAGGACAATGTGACTGTTACTAGATAGGGATAGTACTTTCATTTTAACTTGAGAAGGTAAACAGTGGCTTCTTTCTGGTCTCTTGAATAATGAAATGAGTTTCAAAAGAAGAGTGAGTTGGCTCACATATATGTCCATAGGCCAGAAAGAAACCCGTTAAAAGGTTCAGTGCCATCAGGATTTCATTTTTATGTCAGATACCATTACTGAACTGCAAGTGTAACTTTCAAATACAATACTGCACAATTTTCCAATAATTTCAGTTTCAGTTTGGTTTGGATGTTTGAGAGTACATTTTATATTAACACAAAGCTTTATTCATAATTTGTTATAGACTAGAAATCACGTAATAGATGAAAAAACAAGGCACTGAAAAACAACTGGTTTTTAAAAAGTTGATGCAAGTTTTTTTGCAGGAACCCCTCATCATACTTTTCAACTTGTGCCAGTGTATGTTTCTTGAACAATCAATATCCCCACACCTGACACTGAAATATTTAAGTTGTATAGAGAATCACAGAGCAACATTAAAAAAATATTTTCAGGGGCATTCACTTTCGAATGTCCCCTCTCTGTAAAGAGAGCTTTCCTACTATTCTTTCTTTCTAATCTTATACTCTAATAAACTTTTGCCTGCTGCTCAAAAAATTTTTTTTTGAAAAAAAATATTTTCAGCACTATACTTCTTTGTGTTTTTAGGAGTGTATCTGTGTCAGTTGCAGAGCAGTAAGTATGGTCTCTTTTGTCCCTCATGTGAATCAAACTGTCTTCCTCCAGCACCCTTTTTTAAACAGCTTCTTTCAAAGTTTGAGGGACATTTCTTTGTCACTGTAGCAACCTAGTGGGCGGTAGGATAGTACTATGGGTAGAGAGCCATTTCTATTCCATATTCCAATTTGGTGTCCTTTGGTCCTCTCGAAATGTTAATAAGCAGATGCTGATATTTTAAAGGTTTGAAATTATTTCTAATAAAGTTGATATATTTATTTTTTAATGTTTATTTATTTTTGAAGGAGGGGGTAAAGAGAGAGAGAGGGAGAGCATTAGCGATGGAGGGGGAGAGAGAAAGGGAGACAGAGGATCCAAAGCGGGCTCTGCACTGACAGCAGAGAGCCCCATGTGGGGCCTCAAACTCACAAACTGTGAGATCGTCAGGACCTGAGCTAAAGTCTGACGCTTAACCGACTGAGCCACCCAGGTGTCCCTAAAGTTGATATATTTAAAATCGGTAACTACTCAGTAAAATTGATAAAATAGAATACACCACAGCATGGAAGATTTTTTTTTTTTACATTTTTTAATGTTTATTTTTTCTTTGAGACAGAGAGAGAGAGCACGCACACAAGCAGGAGAGGGGCAGAGAGAGACACACAGAATCTGAAGAAGACTCCAGGCTCTGAGCTGTGAGCACAGAGCCTAACATGGGGCTCAAACTCACCAACCAGGAGATCATGACCCCGAGCTGAAATCGGACGCTTAATCGACTGACCCACGCAGGCGCCCCCGATTTTTCTCTTATAAACAATTCTGTGCACTGTTTTAACTTACGGTTATATAGTGGAGGGCACTGTATTTCTTTTGCTAAGTTATTTAGGTATAATTATATGCTAACATCCTACACTGTACCAGGCGCCAGAAGAATCAGCTTCAGTTACAGTTTAGTAAAATTCGACCAAACGCCATCCAAAGTACAGGCTTTTTTTTTCTCTTGCTTTCAAAACGGACTTACCTTGCTTTCCCGCTTTGGGCCTTGGGGATACTTTGAGGCAAACTCCGCCTCTTCCAAACCCCAGCTTAACGGAGACACCCTCTCTCAGACTTCAGAGTAGCAGCAAAATGGGTTTAGGCGCGCGCCTCTCTAACGTTCTGCCTGCCTTCCTACCCAGGGCCGGGAAGTGACAGCGACAAAAATACCGGGCTCCCGTGGCGGAGCTCAGAGGACTCATCGCGCTTTCTCTCCCGCCACTCGCAGCCTTTTCCAGAGTTCACCTTACTTCTCCGCACACCGTCAAACCCTTCCCTCGACCCCAACATCCACCTGCTCCAGCGCCGCACACCCGTGCGAGTCGGCAGCCAGCCGCCAATCACAGGCTTCCGCACAGGTTACGGAGACTCCTCTCTTTTGGCTCTCCGATCCCGCCCCCTCCAGGCCTGCTTCCCGCCCTTCGGGCACTTTGTCCAATCACCCGCCACTGAGTGTTCTTTGGTTCCCACCCCCTCCATCCCCGCCCCCCTGAAGTCCCGCCCCCTTCCCCTTTAAGCTGACGAAATCACCTGACCCGGAGGCGCTCCATCAGATAGAAGGCAAGAAGGGGCGTGTGCGGTGGAGGGGAGGGGCGCCGAGAAGAAAGGGGGGATGCCGGGAGTGGGGCGGGGAGAAGGGAAGGGGTGTCAGTCCGATCTCGCGAGAGAGGACGGAAGCCTGTGGGAGCCCGTGGCCTTTAAAGTGCGGTTCAGCCCTTTCCTCCAGGGGTAGTTTGTAAACACCGCTGAGCTCGGGCCTCGGTGGCGACCGAAGGAAGCATGAACTAGTGACCTGGAAAGGTGAGTAGTGATGGGGGAAGGCCGAAGGACTGGAAACTGTAGGGATACGGAGAAAGAAGGCACTAACATGGCGACGTCGCTCACCGTAGTCCCCACCCCCCGCTTCCCATCACCTCCGGCGCTCCTGCCTCGGTGCCTAGCCCTCGGGGCGGCTGTGGCTGTTCTGCCACCTCAGCGGCCCGCGCGGCGTCGGCTTCAGGAGCCCGACCGGCCGGGCGGGACCGTTAGGTAACTGGCGTTCGTTGTTCCGGCCCCTCCCCGCTCGCGCGCTTTCCTAACGAAGAGGAAAAAGGAATAACGGCTCCTGTTAGACCCCTCCCCCCGATTTATCTTCCCCTTCTCTGGTTAGTTCAGAGGTCCCTGGGCTGCAGGTCGGGTCCGCCGGGGGCGCAAGGAGACCCCCTTTAGTCTTGGATTAGCAAGGAGAGGGCCGGCTCTGGTCTCCCCACCCAAGACTCAGTCGTTGGGGAACGTGTGTATGTGATGGTGGCGGGGAGGAGGATCGGGAGGCGCCGCTGAAAATAGGGTCAGGGTCTCTGCCTTTGGTGGAACATGATGGAACAAATGGTATGGAGAACCTGTGAGCTGGAAGTCTGGGCATTTTCTGTCCTTTCTGCCCCCTCACACTCTCGCCACCCCCCTTTTGCCTGGTGGGGCGGGGCTGAGATGTGGGTGCAGATTGATTCTGGTATTTTCCCCCATTTTTAACCTCCCTGCTTGGACTGCAGAACCTCCGTAGGGAAGTAACCTGTGCTTTTTAGTGATGCCCTAGGGGCCAGGGCCGAGAGAGGGGGAGAGGGAGTGAGTGAGTGTTTTCTGTGTTAGCTCGTTGAACCGACGCTAGAGGAGGGAGAGGGCGGAGGAGCTGGGTACTATTTTTGTGTCCTTAGGTAGTGTAAAACTGCCTTTGCTTAATCGGGAGCTTAAAACTGGTTGAGGCCAAAAGCAAAACTACTGTGAATATGATGGAGTAAAAGGCAGTACACCTGATGGACTTTAGGCATATTGACTAATCCCTAAACTATAATGTGAAAGTTGTGATTTCTTAGGAATTTTAAATTATGGAAACAGTAACATTGTGTAAGTTTAATAGACATACTTGAAATCAAAACAAAAACTGTTCCTTTGAGTGCACTTTTTGTCCTGTTTGAAGAAACCACTGACAATGTCAGTAATAGCCTTTCCAGGCGTAATTTTTAAATAGCGTGTAACCTTACTTAGTCTAGTGTGCCAAAATTACGAAGGTGATAAGATTGTTTAAAAGTCAACCCTACAGGGTTAAGTGACCTGAAAGACCAATACGGTAGCAATTACACCTTGTAATTAAATGTGTTACACTGACTTGAGGAATCCACTGTCAACACTCCTCAAAACTTCAGGAACACCATTGTAAAGTTATGTTAAAAAGTAGAGATGCCCTTCTGCAGATCACAAAATAGAGTTAAGGATGTTCTTGGATCTTCAAGGTCACCAATAATTAAGTAACAGTTAGAAATTCTAGTCCTTGTAATTTGTAAGAATCTTACAAATTTATGGTGGTCTCTATGCTGCTTTCCTAAAACATGTTTAATCTTGCTTTGAGAGGATTACTGCCATTAAGTTTTGAATTATTTAAAATGTATTGTGGTAATTTAGAATGTAGGTGTTTGTCAGTAAAGAAGTAGCTTTCAGGAACTGTGTGTGTGTGTGTGTTTCTAAGGTGCCCATGCCTTCTGTCGACCTGATTGCGTTTCCTCGAAGTTCTTTTTAAAATAACCATATTAGAATGTTTATTTCATCTTTGGGGACTATACCATAATCTATTATATATGTAAACCAGAAATTCCTGTATTTACTTGAGAGTATTTGTTTCATATTTAAAAATTAAAATAACAGCACAAAGTAAGGTTGTTATGTCAGCTCTCTTTAACAAATAATTTGGAGGAATGCTTTTTCTTGGTAGTCAGGATTTGAAAGCTTTCTGAATATCATTTTTAAAAATAATAGGCTATACATCAACTCGTATGAAGTCTCAATAAATAATGAACATTTTGCCTACCTAAATTTTTGTGTTTTGAAAAAGTTGGGTTTAATGATTTATATGTTCTCTGCCGATTAATGAAATTGTTAGATCATGTTAGAGCAAATGTGTAGATCTTACCTGTGTCATCTTGAGCAAATAATACAGTCTGTCTTTTAAAAACCCACTGAGGGGCACCTGGGTGGCTCAGTCCGTTGAGCGTCTAACTTCGGCTCAGGTCATGATCTTGAGGTTTGTGAGTTAGAGCCCCGTGGGCGCTCTGTGCTGACAGCTCAGAGCCTAGAGCCTGCTTAGGATTCTGTGTCGCCCTCTCTCTGCCCCTCCCCCACTTGTGCGCTTGCTTGCTCTCTCTCTCAAAAATAAACAAACTTAGAAAAAAAAACAAAACACTGAATATGGGGCACCTGGGTCCCTCAGTCGGTTAGGCATGGAACTCTTGGTTTCAGCTCAGGTCATGATCTCTGAGTTTCATGAGTTCAAGCCCCGAATGGGACTCTGCGCTGGTAGCACATAGCCTGAGTGGGATTCTCACTCTCTCCCTTTCTCTCAGCCCCTCCCCCAGTCACACTGTCTCTGTCTCTCTCAAAATAAACTTAAAAAAAATAAAATAACCCATCGAAAAACAATTGGATAGTCAACTGATCCTTGTAAAAGTCAATACATTAAGTGTTTGTTAAGCAATTCACTGTAATTAAAATGTACTATAGAAAAACAACAAATCTGCCTTGTTACAGTCAGTAGTTTAACTTAGTATTTCTGTGTTTATCCTATACTCACACCTATTCCATGAGACTAAGAACGTAACTAAACTGCTGCATTTTCTCCTAATGTAATTCTTAATGAGGGGGTATTAGTAGTAGTATTCACCTATTTATGTCCAAGGGAAAACCCACAAAACATTTCTTTTGCTCTGTTTCTTAAGCTCAAGAAAAGAAGTAAATATATAAGCTCAAGAAAAAGAGTAAAATATAATTTCAAAAAAATATAAGGAAGTTTGTGGATCTTTAAGGCCAACAATAATTGGAATTATTTTAAATATATTACTATGAATGTGTTATGTATTATATTAATTACAGATATATGTATATGTACCATTTTCATTTCTTTTTTTAACAATTTTGAAACTTGTATATTCATTTACATTTTTAAGTATGTTTAAGTGATGCTTTTTCTTCTTGGCAAAATTTTGGCAGTGGTAGTACAGTGATTAAAAACATTTTTTGTGGGCACCTAGGTGGCTCAGTCGGTTAAGCATCCAACTGCTCAGGTCATGATCTCATGGTTAGTGTGTTCGAGCTCTGCATCAGACTCTGTGCTGGCAGCATGGAACCTGGTTGAGATATTCTCTCTCTCTCTCTCCCTCCTCCTTCCCTGCTTGCCCTCTCTCTGTCAAAATAAGTAAACATTAAAAAACTTTAAAAATAATATAAAAAAATAACTTTTTTTTGTAACAAGAAGGGATGTAAGTAGAATGCTCTCCAGGCTAGACTTATGCATTCATGTCTGCATTCTGTATCTTAACAAAGATAGTGATTCCCATTTTTTTCCTGTCTTAATACCCAAGGAATAGAAACACTCCCAACGGTAGTAGTAGCTTATTATCACAGAGATTCTCAACAAGATTACTAGGGAAAGAGAAAGGGTGGGAATGATTAAAATTGGCAAACAGCCAGTGGGCAAAATACCAAGAGTATTTTGATTATTTGGCTAGTCCTGTATATCATTATCTTTATAATACTCCCTTAATTTACAAATTCCCTAAATGTTCTTTAGTTTGCCTACCTGAATCTAAACCTTTGTCATTCCAATTTTATAGCTTTGATTTTTCTAATTCTTGTTATGTGGGCTAGTGTGTTTTTTTCTGTTTATTGAACAGTTAAAATAGTGTTACTAAAAATCAATTACAAGTGTCCTACTGATAAATAACTTTTCATTACTTTTGTTGCCTTCTAATTTCTGCATATACATTGTAGTTTTAACAGAATTTGACACTTATGTTTTACTTTTCTAGCTTTAGCATTTTCCCATACTGTCTAACCTTTGTAATATATAATGGTTACCTGATAGTTTACCAAATGAGTATTAACATTTCCTCAATTTTATTTTTTTAATTTTTTTAAGTTGATTTATTTTGAGAGAGAGAGCTTGTGCATGCATGCACAAGCAGGAGGAGGGGAAAGAGAGAGGGAGAGAGAATCCTAAGGAGGCTCCATGCTGTCAGTGCAGAGCCGGTGGGTCACAGGGCTTGATCTCACTCACGAACCGTGAGATCATGACCTGAGCCAAAATCAAGAGTTGGACAGTCAACCAACTGAGCCACCCAGGCACCTCTACATTTACTCAATTTTAAATGCCCAACAGGAAAATAGTTGTTTTCAGTTTCTATTTTAACACTGAATTGAGCATCTCTATGCATTTATCTTTTTTTCTTATTTTGAATTGTTTTCCATACGGTACTAATCTCAAATGAAATTACTAGGTCAGAGGATATAAATGTTTCTATATTGCCAAATGTTTGCCTCCCCAAAGAGTTGAGCACATTTACACTGCCATGAGAATATGAGTTCACAGACTTTATCATGATTTTATCAACTTTGGAGTTATGCTTATTAATAAAGTAGGATTGCTTAATTAGGAATTATTACTAATTCTGGGAATAACTTGCATTATTTAGTAGTTTTATTTAGGAGACCATTTCAGTCTGTAGTTATTTATCTGCCAGTGATCTGTGTGCTGGGACAAATACTGTATATTTCATTTTTTTCTGTCATTTCACTGACTTTCTCCTAAAAATTAACTGAAACATTTAATGGTATAGTAACAATAATCCTTACATTCGATGTATTTTTAATGGTTTACAGGTTGGGTGTTTTATGCTGGTTTTAATATAAGACCTACTTTCTGACCTATACATTTATGAGTTATTAAAATTCATAATAACAATTATTTCCATATAGGTAACCCTTGAAATAAAGAATATGTATGTTATAGCCAAATTGACTGAGTTTTTGTTTCCTCAATGTCATCTTCTGGTATATAGTAAGTATATAATCAACATTTTAGTGTGATTATTAGGAGCCAGAGACTGTCATGAGTCTTCCAACTTACCGTCTGTATCACCTTCAGCAAATAATATAAACTCTCTGTGCTTCCTTGTCCTTATTTTTAAAGGTAATAATTTATAGCCTTGTTCAAATAATGTATATGTGATGCTTAAACCAGTGTCAGGAACTAACGAATACTTAGTAAATGGTGTGGTAATTATTACTGTTAAAGTACATTCAGAAATAATAATAATCTACCATACCCCCTCCAGGAATGTGTGATGTAACTTGAAAGCAGGATTTCAACCATCTGTTTGATAGCTTTGGCAATAAAGTTGAGTTTTCCGTAGGAACTTATAATTTGTGGTGCAGCTTATTACATTAGAATTTTCAAAAATCCATGTGAGAGTGGGGCGCCTGGGTAGTGCAGTCGGTTAAGCGTCCGACTTCAGCCAGGTCACGATCTCACGGTCCGTGAGTTCGAGCCCCGCGTCAGGCTCTGGGCTGATGGCTCAGAGCCTGGAGCCTGTTTCCGATTCTGTGTCTCCCTCTCTCTCTGCCCCTCCCCCGTTCATGCTCTGTCTCTCTCTGTCCCAAAAATAAATAAAAAACGTTGAAAAAAAAATTAAAAAAAAATCCATGTGAGAGAGTATTTCATATACTTTTTGTTTCATATACATCCCTTCTCCCCAAGTCGATAGCATCTTCATATTTTGAGATGATAAAACAATGGTAGTATCATTTCCATGAAATCTAATTACCATTTTCTATTCTACTGATTCCACTAAAAACATTTTGGTGAGACCTTTTATTCTTTTCTCTTCATAGTGGAAGAGCTAATGATTAAATAAAATACCACATTTATAATGTTCTCTTTTTAATTTGAAAGTTATTTTAATTCTGGTTAACATGTAGTGTTAGTTTCAGGCGTACAATATAGTGATTCACCATTTCCATAACCCTGTGCTCATGACAAGCACTCCTTGATCCACATCACCCATTTAATCCATCCACCTACCCTCTCCCCTCTGGTAATCAGTTTTTTCTCTATAATTAAGAGTTCTCTATAATTAAGTTTCTTGATTTGTCAATTTTTTCCCTTTGTTTTGTTTCTTCAATTCCACATACAAGTGAAATCATGTGGTATTTATCCTTCTCTGTTTCACTTAGCATAATATTCCCTAGTTCCATCCATGTCATTGCAAATGGCAAGATTTCATTCTTTTTTATGGTCGAGTAATATTCCATCACACACACACGCACACACACAACACTGCACATCTTCTTATCCATTCTTTTATCAAGGGACACTTGGGCTGCTTCCATTATAAATAATGCTGCTGTAAACATAGGGGTGCATGTATCCCTTTGAATTAGTGTTGTTGTATTTGGGTAAATACCCAATAGTGCAGTTGCTGGATCATAAGGTAGTTCTGTTTCTAGATTTTTGAGAACTTCCACACTTTTTCACAGTGGCTGCACCAGTTTGCATTCACCAACAGTGCACGAGTGTTCCTTTTTCTCCACATCCTCACCATGGTGTTGAGTTTATCCATTCTGACAGGTGTGAAGTGATAATCTCATTGCAGTTTTGATTTGCATTTTTCTGATAAATGGTCAGCATCTTTTCATGTGTCTGTTGGCCATCTGTATGTCTTCGGTTTTTTTGAATTCTTTAACGATTACTCAGTGTAACTGTACCATTACTTCTCAGCCACACTGTTAAGAGTCACTATGTTTTTATCATTTATAAGGAAGGTTTTAATGATTATTGACATATGTCGGATTGAGGGTTATTCCTGTAGTAGTATCTCTTTCACTTGAATTTTGACATACTTTGAGAGAAGTGAGAGGTGAGCTTACTAGTATTGTATTGGGAATTGTACGGAATCTATACCCTATCAGGGTGCCTGGGTGTCTAGTCAGTTAAACATCTGACTCCTGGTTTCGGCTCAGGTCACGATCTCATATTTCATGAGTTCCAGCCCCATGTCAGGCTCTGTGCTGACGGTACTGAGCCTGCTTGGGATTCTCTCTCTCCCTCCGTCTCTTCCTCTCCCCCTGTCTCTTCCTCTCCCCCTGTCTCTTCCTCTCCCTCTGTCTCTTCCTCTCCCCCCATCTCTCCCTCTCCCCTGCTTCCTTGTGTGTGTGCTCTCTCTCTCTCTCTCTCAAAATATATAAACTTTAAAAAAAAGTTAAAAATACTATACCGTATCTTATTTGTGCCCTCTTCATAATGGGAAATTAATATCGATATACTCTTAATAGCAGTGATGACTAGGAATTATTGTAATTCTTGGTGAGCTGTGAATTTCTATTTTTTTTTAACTTTTATAAAAGATAAGTTTTTAAGAAATAAAACAATAATAGATAAGGACGTTCTGTATGTTTACCTTGAGAAAAATAATGCTATGGACATTATAATAGATTACCAAATCTAAAATTATGTTATTAATAAAATCTTGCATTAGCACCATTCACATTCGTAACCATTACTATGTAAGTTCTTACATGTATTTCTAATGTACTGTTGTAGTTTTAAGCTATAAGACAAGAACTTGCTTACCTTAAATCACCTAGAGATTACAGGTCTGGGAATAATCAATACTCCCTTAAAAAAATGAAGTTTAACTTAAAAACTGCTATTTTTATTACAGAAGATTCTGATATATTGGGCTGATCTCAATATTCACATACTCAGTACTTTCGTGAATACAATATTGGGAAAAGTCTGAGGCGCTCGTTATGTGTACCATCAACTTTGAGGAATTTCATCAAAACATTAGTATACTCTTGGGAATTGGTGATATGTGTGAAGATTATCTGTTGTGTTGCTGTGAGTGGGGCAAAATTAAAAACTGCTTTCCTCAAAAAGCTGCTTTCCCTCATTAAATTCTATTTTTATCACTTCTGAGGCATTTGATTTCCTTACATAGATGAACTAAACATTATGTACCAGATAACCTTATGGGATAACATCAAATTCATGGGTTAAAGATTAAAAACCTTTGTTTAAGTATTAAACATGTAATTCTCAGTTTCGGGCTTTAAAGATGGTAGTAAGAACAGGATTGATTAAAGCATTAGGAAAATGTACATATAAAATTTTTTTAAGTAAGCTCTAGGCCCAGTGTGGGGCCTGAACTCATGATCCTGAGGTCCAGAGTCACATGCTCTACTGACTGAGCCAGCCAAGTGCCTCAGGAAAATGTACACTTAAAGTCAAATCCTGTAAAGCTTCTAATAAACTTAATAGATACCATGGAAGTGCCATGCACTATACTATATATTTTACATATGTTATTCTTTATGCTTTTTGACCATCCTAAAACTGGTGTATTATTTCCTATTGAAGAGGATCATAGTAAAATCATGCCATTAAAATTTTTCCTAATATAAAACTCAAAGATACTTTAATCTTGAAAGGAATAAAGTCCTATTAGCTCATAGTTACAGATTTTTAAACTCATAGGTTTTTTTGTTATGACCATAGTGCTGTTCCGAGGACCCAGGATTGCTCTAAGATCACTTTTTTGCATTTTGTGGCTCTTGACCAAGATTTAAGAAGGAAATTACAGCACAGAGAAAACTGTGTCTGTAAGGTGTTGCTGCTCTTGAAGACTTGTGACACAAGCCTGTCTTCCTGGGTACGTTAACATTTTTGCTCACTCTGTTAATTTTCTATTCCTGCATTACAAATTACCACATACTTTGCATCTTAAAACAACACAGATTATCTCACAGGTTTTGTAGGTCAGAAGTCCAGGTGGGCTCCCCTAGGTCCTCAGTTTAGGATCTTATAAAGCCAAAATATGTTGACTGAGCTGCATTCCATTTTAGTGTCTAGGGAAAATCCGCTCCTGGGTTGGCCGAACACAGTTGTAGGACTGGGGAGGTCTCTCTTTCCTTGTGGACTGACAACCAGGGCTGGTATTTGCTCTCAGAAGCTGGAAGGCTTTCATTTCTGCTCCCTCCAGTAAAGGCAGGTCAGGTCTCTCTCATGCTTCTAGTTTCTGTGATTTATGCTGCTGCTGAATCTCTCAGACTCCAGAGAAAAAAGTTTTCTGTTGTTAAGGGCTCCTGTGATTAGATTGGGACATCTGGATAACTCAGGATAATCTTCCTGTTATAGGATCTGTAACCTTTTTATATCTTCAGAGTCCATTTTGCTATGTAATATAACCTACTCATAGTTTCTAGGGATTTGAGTGTGTACATCTTTGGGGGACCATTCTACCTACTACACTCCTATGCTTCTGAAAAGAAATTTGGTAAATTGTGAACCCTTGCACCTTTTTTTCTTGTTTCTAAGCTGAATCCTATAATTTTTCATTGTAAGTTTAAATAGTTGGGGGAAAAAATTTCTGGCTCTTATATGTAATTTCAGTAGTCATTTGAGGTTATCATTGGTTTTTAAAAAACTATAATTCACTTTTAATAGAAGTTTTCATTATTACTCTTTCTTATGGAACTTTTATTTAACTTCCACTTCTCCAACGTGATTTTATTTGAATCCAGTGAATTTTAATGCTTTAAAGTATTGATCACCGTATCCTACTTCTCTGCAATAAATATAAATTGAACTTTTCTAAGTTTCTTATTGATTTCCTCTTTTCACGGAGCTCTCTCAGGACAGTTCATTTTTTAACAATATTTTGTGAATGGAAGAATCAGTCTAAATACAAAGTTTTCATTGTTCCTGTCACACTAAACAATATATATGAATTCAGAACATGTCCTAAACACAGGGCAGAACACCATTCTTAAAAGCAGTGCTTTGCTTTAACAGAAGTACTTAGACGAAGATGCAAGCCTGAGGTTTAATGGTGCCTGGATTAAGGGAGGCTTTAAGCCACTCTTATTTTAAATAATCCCCTTGTTTTATTCCTTGAAGGTTTTTACAGCCTGGGGCAACGCGTGGTAATAAGATTTGGTATGGGTTTCTTTGGAACTGTGGAAGAATAAGGATTTAGGGAAACTAGGCAGATCATTCTGGTAAAGCAAATGTAGAGAAGTAAAAGATATGGACATTTTCTTAAAACTTATCCTGTTCAGATGTCACTTGGAAAGCATTAGTGTACCTTCAGTAATACATAGGCCTGTTTGAACACTGGCTAGCTCCTATTCTGCCACCAGGCCAGAAGCCTACTACTCAGGATTCTCTCTGCTATCTAGCTGCCCTTAAATATGTTAGACTCTTCTGAGTCCATGTCAAGAGAGAATTACTCCTTTCTCACACGAATATCTACTTTTTGAGCCCTGTTGTTTGACAATATCTGCCTTCCAGAATACTTAACCACTAGCAGTATTTGCCTCCTTCAGCAGAGACCATACCCCCTACCCACAGGTTAATTATATCCAAATGCAGGCATCCCTTAGAGATAATGGCAGGTTTGGTTCCAGACTACCACAATAAAGCAGGTCAAGTGAAATTTCTTGGTTTCCTGGTGCATATAAAATTTATGTTTTTTCACTGTGCTGTGTAGTCTGTTAAGCGTGTGCTAGCATTACGTCTAAAAAAAATAAACTGTATATGCCTTGGGACTCCTGGGTGGCTCAGTTAAGTGTCTGACACTTGATTTCAGCTCAGGTCATAATCTCATGGTCATGAAATAGAGCCTCGCATTGGGCTCTGAGCTAGGTGCGGAGCCCGCTTAAATTTCTCCCTCAGGCCACCTGGGAGGCTCAGTCGGTTAACCAACTTTGGCTCAGGTCCTGACTTCACCGTTCCTGAGTTCAAGCCCCGCGTTGTGCTCTGTGCTGACAGCTCGGAGCCTGGAACTAGCTTAGGATTCTGTGTCTGTCTGTCTGTCTCTCTCAATAAATAAAACATTAAAAAATTCTCACTTTCTCTCTGCCGCTTCCCTGCTCGTTTGCGTGTGCACGTTAATTTTTCTCAAAAAATGAAAAGACTATCGCTAAAAAAATAATGCTAACCATCATCTGAGCTTTCAGCAAGTTGTAATCTTTTTGCTGATAAAGGATTTTGTCCATGATGGCTGTTCACTGGCCAGAGTGGTGGTTGCTGAAGGTGGGGTGGCTCTGACAATTTCTTTAAATAAGACAATGAAATGTACCCACAGTAGAACTTTTAAAATTGGAGTCAGTCCTCTCAAGCCATACCACTGCTTCATCAATTAAGGAATTCAGTATTCTGAATTCCTTGCTGCCATTTCAAAATCTTCATAGATCTTTACCAGTAGATTCCATCACAAGAAACCATTTTCTTTGTTCATGCATAAGAAACACCTCATTTGTTCAGGTTTTATCATGAGATTGCAGCAATTCAGTCCCATCTTCCGGCCCCACTTCTAGTTCCCTTGCTCTTTCTACCACATCTGTAGTTACTTTCTCCACTGAAGTCTTGAACCCCTCAAACTCATCCATGAATATTTGAATAAACTTCTTCCAAACTCCTGTTAATATTGGAATTTTGACCTCTTCCCATGAATCTCAAATTCTTTTAATGGCATCTAGAATGGTGAATCTCTACTAGAAGGTTTTCAGTTTACTTTGCCCAGATCCATCAGAGGAATCACTATTTATAGCAGCTGCAGTTTTACAAAAGGTATTTCTTAAATAATGAGATTTGAAAATCAGAATTACTCCTTGGGCCATGGGCTGCAGAATACATGTGTTTATTATCAGGCATGAAAACATTAATCACGTCTCCATGAGAGCTTTTGGGTGTCAGGTGCATTTCAGTGAGCACTAAGATTTTGAAAGGAATCTTTATTTCTGAGTAGCAGGTCTCAACTGTGGGCTTAAAATATTCAGTTAAAGCATGTTGTAAACAGATTTGCTGTCATCCAGACTTAGTTGTTCCATTTGTAGAGCAAAGGCAGAGTAGATTTAGCATAATTCTTAAGGGCCCTAAGATCTTTTTGAATGATCAATGAGCATTGGCTTCAACTTGAAGTCACCAGCTGTGTTTGCCCCTAACAAGAGAGTCATCTTGTTCTTTGAAGCTTGAAATCAGGTATGAATGCCTCTCTAGCTGTAAAAGTCCAAGATGGCATCTTCTTCCAATCTAAGGCTATTTAATCTACATGGAAAATCTGTTATTTAGTGTAGCCACCTTCATTAATGATCTTAGCTGGGTCTTCTGGATAACTTGCTGCAGTTCCTGTATTAATTTTTTTTAATGTTTTATTTTATATTTGAGAGACAGAGAGAGAGAGAACATGAGCAGGGGAGGGGCATAGAGAGGGAGACACAGAATCTGAAGCAGGCTCCAGGCTCTGGGCTGTCAGCACAGAGTCCAATGCAGGGCTCGAACTCACGAGCAGTGAGATCATGACCTGAGCCAAAGTCGGAGGCTTAACCGACTGAACGACCCAGGTGCCCCTGCAGTTCCTATATTAGTGCTTGCTGCCTCACCTTGCACTTTAAATTTTTATTATTATTTTTAAGTAATCTCTGTGCCCAGTGTGGGGCTCAAACTCACAACCCCAAGATCAAGAGTTGTATGTTCTACCAACTGAGCTAGCTAGGCTCCCCTTCACCTTGTACTATTATGTTATAAAGGTAGCTTCTTCCCTTAAACTTCATGAACCAACTCTGCTAGCTTCCAGTTTTTCTTCTGCAGTTTTGGCACCTCTCTCTGGACTAAGTTTTAGTTTATGGGAGTGTTGTGGCTGGTTTGATCTTCTATTCAGACCACTAAAACTTTCTCCATATCAGTTGTAAAGCTGTTTTACGTACCATTTGTATGTTCACTAGAATAGCACTTTTGATTTCCGTCAAGTTTACCTTTGTATTCACAGCTTGGTTATCTGCCTGGTGCAAGAGGCCTTTGCTTTTGGCCTGTCTTGGCTTTCGACATGCCTTCGTCACCAAGCTTAATCGTGTCTAGCTTTTGGTTCAGTGTGAGAGATGTGCCCCTCGTCCTTTCCCTTGAATACTTAGAGGCCATTGTAGGGTCAGTAATTGGCCTGATTTCAATATTGTGTTTCAGGGAACAGGGAGGCCTAAGGAGAGGGAGAGAGATGGGGGAGGGGCTGGTAGGTGGAATAATTAGAACACACACAACATTTATCAATGAAATTTGCTGTCTTATATGGGTACAGTCCATGGCTCCCTAAAACAATCGCAATAATAACATCAAAGATCGCTGATCACAACTCCCCAAAACAGATATAATAAGAATGAAGAAGCTTGAAATACTGCAAGAATGACCAAAATGTGACACAGAAACATGAAGTGAGCAAATACTGTTGGAAAAATGGCACCAATAGAATTGTTCAATGTAGTGAAGGCTGCCACAGACTTTGAATTTGTAAAAAAACATCCGCAAAGCACAATAAAGTGAAACTCAATAAAACAAGGTATGCCTGTATAAGAAATACATATACAGTAGCTAGGATAGGGAGCAGTGGTAAAAGAGAGGTTCCTTACATCTATGTGTTTCAAGCTACCAAAAAAGCCCCCCAGACATTATGTTCAATGTCTTCTGAAGTCTGGATGGCATCTATGTGTTTCAGGCTACCAAAAAAGCCCCCCCAAACATTATGTTTAATGTCTTCCAAAGTCTGGATGGTAATCTTAACATTGCTTGCATAAATCATAAGCTGTATAAGCCAGGTACAGCTTGTTAGCTTAATCTTGTTGCCTTTTACTTGAAGACCAGAAGTCCATCTTGCTGTTTTCTAGGGTGTTAGTTCCTGGTCTTTTGTGAGCAACTGCTAAAATAAGAATACAAACACTCCATAGGAAAATCTGAGGCCCTGCTTTTAAAAATAAACATTTCCCTGAAAGAAACAATTTGCAGAAATTTCTCTCTACCTAGAAAATGTGAACCTTTACACAAAGCCATTTGTCCTTTGAATTGCTGCTCCATTTATAGTCCCTATTTTACATTTGTATAGCTAAATAGCCTGTTCAGGTCCCTTTACCTTTAAGGGACATTCTGTCTAAAACAGAATTTTGTTGCCAGCTTTGAAATGAGAGTCTTTCTGGTTTCTGATATTCTCATTTCAAAGTTTTGAACATGAAGACTGTTTCAGCCAACCTTACTCGTGGTAAAGTGCAACCCTTCTTATCATCACTGTGCAATAGGGACATCTCCCAAGTTCATACACAGCCTAATAATGAGAGCTTGGTTCTCAAATAATGGTAGAGGGAAGTCTACTTTCCCTTTTAACATTTTGTTTCAAGGATATACTGCCTTTTCCTAATGCCAGGATCTTACGCAGCCGGACTCAGCTTGAGCACTCCATTACTTACATAATGGCCCTGTGTTACCATTTCTGAGTTTTGTGGACTGCTTATGTGAGTTTATCTTCCCAAACCACAACTGTTTAGGTTGTTTCTTTGCTCTTACATTGTTTTTCTGTTTTTCAGATTTTTCTCTTGTTTGTCACCTACAGATTGGCCTTGCATATTTAGAGACGTTCTCACGAACACTGGTCTTGCTCCTTGTCCACTGGCAGGACTTTCTGCTTTCGAAAGCTCCCTTCAGTGGACTACTAAGGCATCTCTACAAGGTATTCAACCATCTTATGCTTTAGAATGAGAGAGTGACGCCTAAATGTTGACCAATATTCATTTCCTTCTTTTTCTTTATTATAGATGCTCCAGTTTTTAACTGAGCATATGGCAAAATAAAGAATGTATTTCTCAGGTATAACCGTGTGACTTAAGTTCTGGCATATGGAATGTAAATAGAAGTTTCCTGTGAGTTGTTGGAAAGTTTCCTTAAGGGAGGCTGTTGCTCATCTCATTCTCCTTCCTGCTATCTGATCAGCAGATGTTATGGTTAGACCTTAAGCAGTTATTTTAAACCATGAAGTGGACACCACATGTTGAGGATGGCAAAACAACAAAATAGAAGGAGCCTGGGTTCCTAATGATCATGGTTCCAGACTGCTTGTGCTTTTGTGTGAGAGAAAAAAACTTCTGAATCATTTAAGCCATTGCTAATTTTGAGTTTTCTGTCACTCATAGCTGAACCTAATCCAACTGATACAGGTATAAAAAAAATCAAGCTGTTACCAAATGAAAAGCATATGAACTGGGTCCCATTGATGTTATGTTGCAGCACTGACACAGGAGAAACTTTTCGTCTCCACTCTTAAGATTCAGCAGATTCAGCACTGCCATTTCACCTATCATCTATAACTACCTCTCCCTTCTGTTGTGGTAAAAAGCTTCATTGTTCCCCTTTCACCAAGACACCATTGCTGTACTTCCATCCTTGAAACTGTTATACCTCTGGATAGGTGGCATTTTGCTGGGAGTTACAGGAGACCATGGGATAAACACCTTCCTGGAGCACTGAAACTTTTGAAGGGAACCTTAATTTTTATATCAGAAAAAAATGGAACAGAAGGCCAACTTTACATACATTTTAAAATATAAAGTAAATACTTAACATTTTTTGTATCGGAGTTTAACTGCATGCGTCTGTTTCCTTAGGTATCACAGAGTAAGGGGTTCACTCTTTTCTGCCTCTCCTTTGCCCTAGGGATACATAGATGGAAACTTGAGAAGTACTGCTTACTTAATTAGAGCTGAAGGATTCCTGGCAGCAGAGCAAATAAAGCTCATGGCCCACCAGCTAGAAAGGTAAGAGACTTTAAGCTTTTATGCAAAAGTGGTTCTTTATTTTGCGATTATCTCTCAAGTATTACTGACTTCAACAGATGCTTCTAGATAGTATCCTCAGGATGCTAGTGTCCTATCATATTATTGATAGTGTTTAGTAAATAAATACATACATACATAAATTGGAGGTTCAGCAAAGTTGGAAATGTCCTTTTGGAGCTACAGTGCATTACTGCATATAAAGCACACTGAAGACTTACATTAAATTTTTAAATTTTAACTCAGAGCCTCCTAAACTTATCTGACTAGGGAATCCTCTATAGTAAAGGGCCCCCATATGAAAGTCCTAATTCTCCGAAGATTTTGTAAATGATGGTAACAATAGTTAATCCTTGAAGTATTTTCTTTTCTTTTTTTTAAGTAAACTCTAAGCCCATCATGGGACTTGGGAATTCATGGTCCCAAGATCAGGAGTCACCTGCTCTACCAAATGAGCCAGCCAGGCTCCCCGAAGTATTTTCTATACTGCAAAATTTTTTTGGACAAAAAGTATTACCCATTTTAAGGCTAACTAAATACAAGCTAACTAAAATGTCAAAACTTATTTGCTTTTGGATTGAATTAAATCAACTAAGTTTAGTTCAGTGATTATTCGTACTGAACAGAAACATTAATAGGAAATTGTATAGTTCTTCAAATACATCTTTTTTGAACATCTTCTATGTATCAGCCCCAGTGTGGTGATGTTAAAGATACAAAGTACAGTGGTTTCTGGCTGTAAGACATTTATAGTTTGGGAATATAGCTTTTAAAAATGGAAGGGAAATATTGATGTAATAAATGTGATCTTTTAAAACATAATGGTCTAGTGGTAGACTTTGTCAGATACATCAAGATATACAAGCAGATTGGCCTATGCTGTTGTACCTTAATCTGAAGGTTCAGACTGAAAGTGAAACCATGTGTAAAATACAGTTACTCTAATTTTGATGAAATTTGGAAAATATTTATATATATGTGTGTGTGTATGTACCTGCATATGTATACATACATATATATATATATATAAGTATTATGTTTGAAAAAGTAAAACTTTTTTTTAATATATTTACTTACTTTGAGAGAGAAGGCATGTGGGAAGGGCAGGGGGGGTGGGGAGAGGGGGAGAGAGAGAGAGAGAAAATGCCAAGCAGGCTCTGCACTGTCAGTGTGTACCCTGGTATGTCCACGGGCTCAAACCTGCAAATTGTGAGATCATGACCTGAGCCAAAATGAAGAGTCAGACGCTTAACTGACTGAAACACCCAGGTGCCCCTGAAAAAGTAAAAAGTTTTAAGCAGGAATTTTTTTTTTTAATTTTTAATGTTTATTTATTTTTGAGAAAGAGACAGGGTGCGAGCAGGGAGGGGCAGAGAGAGAGGGAGACACAGAATCCGAAGCAGGCTTCAGGCTCTAGGCTCTGAGCTGCCAGCACAGAGCCTGATGTGGGGCTCGAACTCACAAACCATGAGATCATGACCTGAGCTGAAGTCGGACGCTTAACCGACTGAGCCACCCAGGTTCCCCTAAACAGGAAATGTTTTAAGGAGAAAAAGATGGCAAACTTTTTCTTGCACACTGAAATATATGTTAAATAAATTCTGAGCTACTTGATGAACTTAAATGTTCAAACCCTGATTTGGTTAGAAGTATTTTATAAATACTTCTATTTATAAATAAATAGAAATATATTTCTATTTATTTAATAAAGCATAAATTCCACGAGGGCAGGGACTGTGTATCATTGTATCCTGGAGTCTAACACAATTCCTCCCCTCTTACATGTACTCAATAAATAGTTATTAACTAAAGGATGAAGTAAATGAGTGATCTGAATTTCAGAGTATAAGGGGTTAGTGGATGGAGGTGAGCAGTGTTTACTAAGAAAGAGATGGGTGAGTAGGAAATGAGAGCATTCTAGGCTCCACATGGAGCTGATTAAAAGCCGACCTAAAACTGGAGCCAAGGAGATGAAGGGGTAGCATAGACTGGGGTAGGAGGAGGCAGGGGTCAGTCCATGCAAAGGTGTGGAGACAATGTTATGGATTTGAAGCCTTATCCTGCACGTTTTTTTCATAACTGGTCCTTTGCTCTCATTTTGACTGGTACTGCTGATGTGCAAATCGTCGTTCTCTTTTCTGAATTTAGCAGTAGTTTGTACTGGCTTTCTTATGCATAGTTTTGCCCTCTCTAATCCATCCTTCACATTTCTATTAGTGATCTTGCAAGAATTCCCCTTTGATTATCTAGTTCATCATTTTAAAATCTTTCCATTTTTTATACTGGGATTAAGCAGACTTATTCTTTAAAGGGCTAGATAGTAAATATTGTAGACTTTCTAGGGGCCACATGTGGTCTCTGTTGCTTATTCTCCTCCCACCCCTACCCCCAACCATTTGAAAATATGAAAAACTTGCTTGGTTCAACATTTCAGCACAGGCCTATATTTATAACCTCAGAGTGGCAGTGGGATGGGGGTGGTGAGGGTGGGATCCAAACTCCTAACCAGGCTAATAAAGCCCCTTCAAGATTTGCTTCACTTTCTGGCCTTCTCTCTCTTCCCTTCAAACTTATATCCCACATTTCAGGGGTCCAGCATTCCCTCAGTGTACTCTGTTTTATTGTGATTCTACATGCTGTCTTCTCTGCTGAAAACATCATCCCTGACTAGCTGATGCCTCTTCCTTTGAGACTACACACAGTCATTTCTTCCTTCAGTAGTAGTCTTCTCAGCCCCTCTCTCCACATTTGGCTAGGTACTTGTCTTGGTTAGGGGATAGAAACTTAATCGGATAAATTCAGGGTTCAAAAAGAAAAAAGAGCTCACGCTCAGAATACAGAAGACCTGCACAATTCAGCCACAGAAAACATAGTCAGGCATCACAGAAACTGCTTTCCTTCTTCTTGGCTGCATGCTTTCTCATCTCTATTTTTCTGTGCCTACTCTTGGTTCTGGCTTTCATTGATTTTTTTTTTTTTTTTAATATTTATTTTAGAGAGAGGATGCACATGTGTGCTCAAGCAGGGGAGGGGCAGAGAGGAGGGATAGAGGATCTGAAGTGGGCTCTGTGCTGACAGCAGAGGGTTGGATGCGTGGCTCGAACTCCCGAACCATGAGATCATGACCTTAGCCAAAGTCGATGCTTAACCAACTGAGCCACCCGGGCACCCCCATTAATTTCTTATCAGTATGAACATGACTATAAATGTCCACCAGTCCTGAGTATGATTTAGAATCTCTGGTGCCCACTTCTGTTTGCCTGATTTTTTTCTTTTTACAAATTTCCTGAAGAGGTAATCTGATTGGCTTAACTTGGTTAGGTGTCCCCTGATTCACCTGAGGCAAGTATGTCAAGGTCATGGATATTATAGGATTGCCCTTTACTGGTAATCAGACTCTCTAAGAGGGCAGTATGGGTGCTGAGGAGAGGTGGCCAGCTCCAGTATACTCCTTAAGCCCCTATGTTCCCATAGTGCCTGTGTATGTCTTTATTATTATGTTGCTGAATTGTATAATGTAAATATTATATATTATACTTCTATCACTGAATTATACTTGTTTACCCTTACTAATCTGATTTTGAGGGCAAAGACCGTATCTCTTATTCTCAATATGGTATAAGATACAAAATAGGCAGTCAAATGTTTTCCAAATACATTTTACAAAATAAATTTGTTGTATTAGAAATGCTTGGGGGGGGGCGCCTGGGTGGCGCAGTCGGTTAAGCGTCCGACTTCAGCCAGGTCACGATCTCGCGGTCCGGGAGTTCGAGCCCCGCGTCAGGCTCTGGGCTGATGGCTCAGAGCCTGGAGCCTGTTTCCGATTCTGTGTCTCCCTCTCTCTCTGCCCCTCCCCTGTTCATGCTCTGTCTCTCTCTGTCCCAAAAATAAATAAACGTTGAAAAAAAAAAATAGAAATGCTTGGGAATGCTGTACGTTGTATATAACATTTAGTATTATCCGTATTTTAGAAATCTGCTTTGAAACTTGAGTACATGCTTTGAAGGTAAGAAATTACAACATTTACAGTTCTGTAGCTAAGAGGGTCAGTAAAATTAACATTTTATTTTATTTTGTTTTAACTATTTTTTTTAATGTTCATTTATTTTTGAGAGAGAGAGAGTTACAAGCAGGGGAGGGGCAAAGAGAGAGGGAGACACAGAATCCGAAGCAGGCTCCAGGCTCGGAATTGTCAGCACAGAGCCTGCCGCAGGGTTCCAACCCATAAACCACGAGATCATGACTTGAGTTGAAGTCGAACACCCAACCAACTGAGCCACCCAGGAGCCCCTAAAATTCACATTTTAGAACATAGAGATTTTGGGGGTGCCTGACCAGCTCATTCAGGAGAGTATGGACACTTGATCTTAGGGTTGTGGGTTTGAGCCCCGCATCAGGCTCTGTGCTGACAGTTCTGAGCCTGGAGCCTGCTTCTGATTCTGTGTCTCCCTCTCTTCTGCCCCTCCCCCACTCATGCTCTGTCTCTCTCTGTCTCAGAAATAAATAAACATTTAAAAAAAAAAAAAAAGGAATCTAGAGATTTTTGAAGTTAGTCACCAGAAATTGACTTGCTCCCTCCCATTTTTTTTTTAAGATTTTATTTTTAAGTAATCGCTACCCCAACATGGGGCTCAAACTCAAGAGTCGCATGCTCTATCCATCAAGCTAACCAGGCACCCCCTGTCCCATTTTTAAAGCTTCATTTACCCACGCTATTTTCTGTGAAGTAAATTGGTTTCTTTCTTAATTTGTTTTTGGTAGAGATTTAAGAAAAGCATGTAGTTTTTATCAGCTGAATCATTTGAATGATAGAGTTCTATATAGCATGGGAGTAGTGGTATTATAGTCTATAGGATCATCTTACCTTGCTTAACTCATTTCATATTTAAAAAAAGGAACTAATAAGACAAATAATTGTCTAATATCATTCTTTGAATATTCAGGTACAGGGTAATATTTTTATCATAGTAGGATTCTCTTTGCTCTTAACCTTGCAATACAGATGTGATTTTTCTATTCTTTGATCTCTGTAACATGAAAGTTATAAACCAGAAATGAGTAGAGAATTGTTAGAGAATCCATGTTTTGTAGTATTTTTCTCATAACTACTCCTAAACACCATGTGATACTAATTATATAATGGATATATGGTGAATTATTATAGTGCATATCATTATAAATACCTTCTATAAGTTTTTCTTTTTTTAATTTTTTAGTATAGAACCATTTAAGAGTAAGTTGCCAGCCTTATGTCCCATTACCCCAAATACTTTATTTTCTACAATAATACATTCTTCTACAAAACCACAATACAGCCCTGAAAACCAAGAATTTAGCATTGAAATATTGCTACATCTAATCTGCATATCACATTTAAGTTTTACCAGTTGTGGGGTGCCTGGGTGGCTCAATCGGCTTAGCATCTGACTCTTGATTTGGGCTCAGGTCATGATCAAGCCCCACGTCAGGCTCCATACTGAGCATGGAGCCTGCTTGGGATTCTCTCTCTCTCTCTCTCTCTCTCTCTCTGTCTCTCTCTCTCTTTCTCTGTCTTTCTCTCTGTCTCTCCCTCCCCTCCCCAACCCCTGCCCCTCTACCCCATTTGTGCTTTCTCTCTCTTAAAAAAAAAAAAAAAAAAAGTTCTGCCAGTTCTAATCCAAAAGATTTGTCTAGAATTCACATTGCAGTTGTTATGTCTCATTGGTCTTTTTTAATCTGAAATAGTTCCTAAGTCTTTCCTTGAGTTTGTGACTTGGGCACTAGTGACTAGATGATTAAAGTCCAGTTATTTTGAAGAGTTTACCTCAATTTGGGGTTGTGTAATATTAGAGACAGGTATCTGATATTGTGTAGATTAGATACAGGTGTGTGTATCTTTGTTTTACTGTCGTGGAAATGATGCTATGTCCTTATTGCGTATCAATTTTTCTTATTTCTAATTTTAACTTGGATCATTTGAGTAAGGTAATATTTGCCAGATTTTTATAATTAAGATATATTTTATCAGGAAATACTTTGAGAGGATATAAGTATCCTGTCTTATCAAATGCTGAGTTTATTCTTTTGTATCAGTATGGATTAATGGGATCCTGTTTTATTCACAGTATGATCCATTACTATCATCTTTGATTTTGATTCTCAAATTGTTTCAGATCTGGCCACTTTCTGGCCAAATTCATAAGTAAGTCCTTCTTAATTTTCTTGCACAAGATATTCAAGGGCCATCCTGTACTTGCCCTGCCCTAGCCCTGGAATCAGACAATTCTTGAAAGAGCTCAGGTTCCTTTTGGTAGAGAATGGTATTTAGACATCAAGATCTGGGTGCCTAGTAGGTGTATTGCTTTGGGGGTATCTGTGTTCTCAGGCCCCCCTCACTAGACACAGCTAGGGAAATACATGAACATGTACGCAGATATGTACACACACATATTTATCGTCTATATTTCTGTACTTTATATCTCTTTTGAAAGTCAAGAGTTCACACCAATAAGTCTAAATTTCATCTAATTGCCAGGATTCATTCTGTATTATAATTACCTTCACCTATAGTGTAAATTTCCCTTCACCCACATCCTTGATATATCTTATTCTGTCATTCCTTGTATTTGTACATAATGAATCACCTGTTGCCACCACACCCACTTATCATCATCATCTAGATGTTCTCCAGCTTGGGCCCAGGTATCCTGTGCTAGACTCATACCATCTTTGTTCCTTACCTCATGTGGTTGCCTCCTCAGACTTCCCTCCAGCCACCTTCCATTGCCATGGACAACTTTCTCACTCTGCCCACGCTGTGACACTCTGCGCTGGTCTGTTCTCCAATAGCCTGTCTAAGCTGCCTCTCATGAAGACACCAAAATATATGTTTTTTCTGGAGGCTTGGCTTTTATATTAATTTTAATGTTTTATTTATTTTTGAGAGAGAGAGAGAGACGGAGTGTGGGGGGGGGAGCAGAGAGAGAGGGAGACACAGAATCTGAAGCAGGCTCCAGGCTCTGAGCTGTCAGCACAGAGCCCAGTGTGGGGCTTGAACCCACAAACTGAGATCATGACCTGAGCCGAAGTTGGACGCTTAACCGACTGAGCCACCCAGGCACCCCATATTAATTTTAAGTTATAAGAAATGTTTGGTAGTTAATTTCTCCCATTTTCTTCTGTTCATTGTTCCTGGAAGTGTTCTTTACTATTTTCTTATTGGCATCTCATATTATGTGTGATTTTATTTGATAATAGGTCTGTTGAATAATTCTGGAAGTCCTGGAAGAGTCTTTCTATACTATGTTTAAAAGATGGTTTACATAAAATTTCTAGATTGTTGGTAGGCATAGGATAGCAAGGCATAACAGTTGATAAACATAGTATAGCAACGCATACCAGCTGGCAGGTACAGTCTAGCATTAAAAATGTTTTTGTCCCATTTCTTACCTAGCAGTAAGTCATTTCACCCTTTGGGACCTCATTTGTAGGTTAGGTAGTCAGGACTAGATCAGGAATACAATAAGGTACATGATCAGAAATCTGTGTGATAAGAAAGCCTATGATCTATAGTCAAGAGAGAATTTTGGACTAAGATTTTATTTTTTTAAGAATGGGCAATGTAAACATTTCACAGAACTACAAATAATAATTATATATATGAAAAATTGTAACCTAAGTGTGTCAAAATATGCAACTTTAAAATTAGGGTTTTGTTCCAGTAATCTGACAAAAATGTTAAAAAGTAATATTCACTATTGGTATGGGTGTGAAGAAATGAGGTCTTTCTGTACACTACTGGTAAAGGAGAAATCAGTACTCTATATTGGAGGGCAGTTAACAGTGTAAATCAAGTCTTAAAAATATGCTTTCACTTTGATACAGTAATTTTTAATTGTTTTTTTGTTTTTATTGGTTTTTTAATTAAGCAGAAAGTTTATTTCTAAACTCATCAAAGATGATTACAAACACAAAGTATCCTTTTAAAAGTGTCCCAAATTAAATCAAAAGCACATCATTAAACACTTGTGACATTAAGAATTCATTTAGGTTGTAGTATTTTCACATTATTTTTTTAAATCATTTGCAGTGTTCTAAGATCACATTTAAACATTTAAAAAAAATTTTTTTTAATGTTTATTTATTTTTGAGAGAGACAGAGAGAGAGGGAGACAACAGAATCCAAAGCAGGCTCCAGGCTCTGAGCTGTCAGCACGGAGCCCGATGTGGGGCTCGAACCCATGGACGGTGAGATCATGACCTGAGCCGAAGTTGGACACCCAACCGACTGAGCCACCCAGGCACCCCTCACATTTAAACATTTTTTAAAGACATGAAATAATGTAGTATATTAATTTTTTAAGTATAACTATAAAGTAGAGGAACTTAAGACAAAGATCAAATCTTCATACATAGGATAGGGTAATCTGATACATAATACACTATGAATCTTTCCAAACAAGTTTTCTAAGAAACTGCTCCCATGTTTAGTGTTACAAATAAAACAATCTTCTCATTTAGAAAAATCAAGACATCATTTGATTAATAAAGTCTATTCTTCCCCAGTTTTATACTTGCTTGTCTTCATTTAGAAACTGTAAATTCATGAGAAAAGAACAAGTTTTGTTATGGTATAAAAAATCTCAGGAACAACAAATTACAAATATTCAATTTTTTAAAAGTGTATTTATTTTGAGAGAGAGAGAGAATAGGGGAAGAGCAGAGAGAGAAGGAGAAACAGAATCCCAAGCAGGTTCCACAGTGTCAGCAGAGAGCCTGACGCTGGGCTTGATCCCATGAACTGTGAGATAAAGACTTGCACCGATAACCCAGAGTTGGACGCTTAACCGACTAAGCCACCCAGGTGCCCCCAGTTTTTTAACAAACAAAAATGTTTTCCTTCCCAAAACGTAAAGAAACATTCAGTAAATAAAACAAACATAATATTCCAGGTATAGCAACACTAGTAATTCACTTAGGAAAGAGTTATATTTGGTGGTAACATTTTTTTTTTGTCTTAAACATAAAAAACACTTTACCAAAAGAATCAGGCCATTATTGTTTAATAATGGCCTTCACCCAGTTTCCTTACCTGAGTAGAAACTCGTCAATTTCTGTAGAATATTGGTTATAGGACCAGACCACAGGAAAGGTCTGAAATATCTAAAAGCCATTTGGCTGGAGAAAAGTGTTTTCTTGAGACTTGGAAGCAGTCATTTCATCACTTTGTGCTTAAATGCATTCCTCAGCGAACTTTTTCCCCCACAGCTTTTAGAATAAAGCACAGGATCTGGGCTCCTGGAAGGGTTGCTTCCAGCTGGAACACTTACCTACCAGCAGGACATCCCTGCAGGTCTTCTGCATGTGGTACTGCGGGAGTTCCAGCCTCCAGCCTGAGCTGCTCCAGTAGGCCGCTTCAGGGTATTCCCACTGGCCCAGGAAGACATGGTAGAAGAAGTGCTGGGCTCTTTGACATACTAATTTAATTTCATTTTTAGACATTGTTCCCGTGGAAATTGTTACAGATACTCCACAAAGATTTGCTGCCAAAGATATTTGTTGATGATAAAAAAAATCCACTAATAGAAAATTAATTATGAATATATCCCAACCATATGATGGAATACTAGATAACAATTAAAAATTATATATAATACTTAATGATCTTATATTTAATGATGTAGCAGAATTTAGATGATTGCAATTTAAAGAAAGTTATAACACTGTTTGTACAGTTTGTAAAGCTACATATCTCCATACATTGATAAGACTGTGGAATATGTACTCTGGAATGTTGAATAGTAGCTGTCCCTAAATCATGGTCTTTTGGGTGACTTTATTTTTTTCTTTTTGCTCTTCTGTATTTTTATGGGAGCAAATTTAAAGCTCCTTACTATATCTTAGTTTAGTAGGGGTAATTTAGTTCATATTATCAGGAAATAACAATGGCCTTCTTCTGAACCCCAGACTTTTGCTTTAAAGGTTTTTCAGAATTTTGTAATACTGCTAATTTTTGTAGGATATCTAATACTGGAAATTGCTCTGGCTCTGTTGTAACAAACAAAATTCAAAGTATACCAACATTCAAAGTATAGGTTGAAGGTTGAGGTTCTATGAGCACCTGGGTGGCTCAGTTGGTATGCGTCTGACTCTTCATTTTGGCACAGGTCATGGTCTCACCACTCATAAGATCAAGCCCTGTGTCAGTCTCTGTGCTGACAGCACCACTGTCTGCCCCTCCCCCACTCATGCGTGCGTGCATGCATGCGTCTCTCTCTCTCTCTCTCTCAAATAAACATGAAAAAAAGGTTGGGGGTTCTAAAATAAAATGCCTTATAGCAAAGAAATAGAGAAATATATTTTAGGGCATACATACATGTTTACATGTGGAATTGACTTAGAAACCTGGAAAGAAGTCTGAGTTGCATGCTAGATTAGCTGATGTAAACTTCCTCACTATCCTGGAAGCTTCTTGAGGGCAGGTACCTATCTTAGTTCCCCACTACATCCCTAGCATCTAGCAGAGTGCCAAGCCGGAAGCGGATGCTCAAGTATTTGTTGATTGAAAGAAGAAAAGAGGAAACTCCAATGGTATGGGATCTTGAGGGCAAGGAAGATAAAGGACTGTTAGAATAAGAGTTAAGAGTGAAATTAGAGAAACCAAAGAACTTCTTTTAAATTTTGCTTACAATCCTCTTGTGTCTTCTTCATGACAGTAATTCTCTTACCAGTGTAGTTTTGGATGTTTGCCAGAGAGCTGTGTGGTATATTAACAATTCTCTATCTGTAGTCGTTGAAGTCCCAACAATTTATAGTGAACAAAGCCTTCTTTCCCTATGAACGTATTTCCAACCTTGCTGTAAAAGGGAGATAAGGCTAGATTTAGAGGCTTGAGATTCAGTTTAAGGAAGAGATAGTTTTTAAACCTCCCAGAGCAAATATCATCATTTATGTCTCAAGGTGCTTCATCTGTTGTATTTACAGCTACCTCAGCGAGGTTTTAGAAAATAGTAATAAGGAATGGGAATTTTTATTGTTTGGCTAGGAAGTAGGCTGATATGTAGGTAAGGAACTTCTTTTGTAGAGGAAGGGGGCAGTTGTAATGGTGCAGGAGTGGAAGAGATGAGAGAGAAGGGTATCACAGGCTAATTCTCTCAGAAAGCCTTTCTAGAACTGTCAGGTTTGACCCTGCACTCCCTGTATATTGTCATAGTATTTTAACTCTTGTTCTTATCAAAGGAATTGAGATTATATTTCTGTATTCCTCTTTCTTCTGCTAGACTGAAAGTTTCTCAGGCACAGAGACTTTTTTCATCTTTGTGTCTTGGCATGTATTTGGTGTTTAAATGTTTCTTGAACTTAACTGAATTTAAATATTGCTTTGATTTTTCATGGCAATATAACTGCATTTTCTTACTAGTTTTAGAAGAGTTTGTTAAGGTAGACAAAACTTACTTGTTCACATCATATGACGATTCATTCCTTAATATTTAATGAGTAAATGCTATTGTGAGATAGGCACTGTTTTAGGTAGTTAAGCCAAAGATAAGTTCCTTGCCCTCATTAAGGTCACATTCTACTGGTAGTAAGAGAAGCAGAACTTTTACAGATTTCCTTTAGATTATTCTGGTGTTCTTTTCCCTCTTCTCACAGACAGCATGGTAGAGTTGGATGTGAATAGAGGAATAGAACCCTACCAGATACAAGTTTTGCCTGGAAACCAGGGAAAAAACTGTCTTCCTACCCTCCTATACCAGATCACCCTTGACCCCAAGACTCAGAACGGTGGCTATTTACACATTTCCCCACAGGAATTATCCAGTTTTTCTGAGCAAGACATTCTTGCTACCACATTTATAAGCAAAATTAGAAAAAAAATTTTTCTTTGTGCATCACTGGCTTATTTGGATAAGTATATAGTCACTTTGGGGGGTGCCTGGATGGCTCAGTCTGTTAAGCTTCCTACTCTTGATCTCAGGTCATGATCTTGTGGTTCGTGAGATCGAGCCCTGCATCAGGCTCTGTGCGGACAGTGCAGAGCCTGCTTGAGATTCCCTCCCTCCCTTCCTCCCTCTCTGTCTCTGTCTCTGTCTCTGTCTCTGTCTTTCTGCCCCTCTCCCACTCAAGCGTGCGCGCACACACATGCGTGCTCTGTCTCAAAGTAAACTTGAAAAAAAGCATATACTTTGTTCACCACTGGATGGGGTTTTAGTAATTCTAAGATGAAGTATTAGCAGAGTTTGGGTTTTTGTTTTGTTTTAAGTTTTGTTTTGTTTTGTTTTTTATGTTTGTTTATTTTTGAGAGAGAGACAGAGAGTGAGCTGGGGAGGGCAGAGAGAGAGGGAGACACAAAATCCAAAGCAGGCTCCAGGCTCTGACCTGTCTGCATAGAGCCCAACTCGGGGTTCAGATTCATGAACCATGAGATAATGACCTGAGCTGAAGTCAGGTGCTTAACCAGCTGAGCCACCCAGGCGCCCCTCTTTATTTTTTTTTAAGTAATCTCCACACCGAACGTGGGACTCAAACTCACAGCCCCAAATCAAAAGTCGCATGCTCTTCTGACTGAGCCAGCCAGGCTCCCCTAGCAGAGTTTTTAAAATGGGCCACTCAGGGCGCCTGGGTGGCTCCGTTGGTTGAGTATCCAACTTCGGCTCAGGTCATGATCTCACAGTTTGTGAGTTTGAGCCCCACATCGGGCTCTGTGCTGACAGCTCAGAGCCTGGAGCCTGCTTCGCATTCTGTGTCTCCCTCTCTCTCTGCCCCTCCCCCGCTCACACTCTGTTTCTGTTCTCTCAAAAATAAATAAATGTTAAAAAAAAATTTTTTTTAATAAAAGAAAATGGGCCACTGACCTGGATAGTTCCAACATGTTGTACTTGTTCTCAAACTGATATCAAATAAGTAAGTTATAAAGTTGTGAAACAGAGAGATGCTTATATAGATCAACGATATTATGGGACAAATAGATTTTGGTGAATTAGGCTGAGAACTTGATCACCTCTGACTATATTTTAAGAAGTTAAAAACTTTCCAAATAGATATTCTGAAATGCTAGATCTCCTCTTTCTCATCAGACTCCCAAAACCAGAATTTTTACTCTTTTAGTAGCTTCCTTTCAACTATAGCCCTGAGAGCTGAATTAAATGTTTTTTCTCCTTTTATCCTCTGTGGTGGAGTTGGATATATAGATCCTATGTTTGAGGCATTTATATGGGTATTCATATTGTAGGAGCACTACTCTTACCTATTATAAAGATTCTTAATAGTGACAGGCTTTGGGGGTGACAGTATTACAAAGTAATAATTATTCAAATATTTCAGTATTATTCAAATGTTTCAAAACTATTTTTAACAGTGTGAAAACTATTTTGTTTTTCAGTATCCTTGCCATGAAAAAGAGGACGTGATAAGTTGTTCAACTTATGAAATTCAAGTTACATGTGAATTCTGCCAGGTATGTATGCAGTATTTGGGGTTTTTAGCCATTTTCATATTTTAGGTTATAAAAATTTTCATAGTTATTTCCAGGTAAATATTTCAATATTTTTTTCTATTAAAAGAAAACACTTATCCAGTATATTAGTTTAGCTGATACTCCTGTTGTGTTTTTAAAGTATCAAATGGAGCATTAAAATACATATAACTATGACAAACATAAACATATTTTAGGGTTTGATTTCTACAGTGTCAGATAATACTAGTTCCATGAGATGTTACATAAAACAGGATTTCAAATAGCAAATGAATGTGGCAAAAATGCCATATTCTAGGTGCTCCTTTAGTCATTTCACTTGAACATATTAAAGGCTTTAAAAGTCCTAAAGAAAAAAAGTCCTAAAAAAAAAAAAAAGTCCTCCAGCATTTCCCAAATTTGTTTGATTACATACCTTGTTTCTATAGTAGCTGCTGTCATCCCTGTTGAATATGCTTTGGGAAACATTACTCTGAAGGCTTAACAAGCTAATATTGAAAAAAGAACAATGTTACTGAATTTTTAGCTGAGTCAAACACCGTTATATGTAATTTTTAAAAAGAATTTTTAATGTTTATTTATTTTTGAGACAGAAAGAGACAGAGCATGAGTGGGGGAGGGGCAGAGAGAGAGGGAGACACAGAATGCGAAGCAGGCTCCGGGCTCCGAGCTGTCAGCACAGAGCCCGATGCGGGGCTCAAACCCACGAACCATGAGATCATGACCTGAGCCTAAGTCGGACGCTTAACCGACTGAGCCACGCAGGTGCCCCAGTTATATGTAATTTTTAGAAAGAAAGCCAAAACATTGAAAACCTACAAGTTGATAGGAGTGATTGGGAACTTTAAGTCTAAATCAAAAATAGGAAAATAATCTTGACTCAAAAACATTTTGTAGTTATTTTGTTCAAATCAGGATCCAAAAGAGGATTTACATGTAGTTAGTATTTAGGAGATTTATTAAATCTCCTCTAATTTATAACAGTTCCTGTCTACCTCCTCTCTTCTTGTGTACTCCATGATATTTATTTGTTGAAGTGACTAGGGCTTTGTCCTATAGAATTTGGCTGACTGCTTCCAGAATGTTTTCACAGGTTTTTCTACCTCCTATATTTCCTGTAGCTGGATCTAGAGATGCTCAGTTAGATTCAGGTTTGACACCCCGTTCCACCCCCCCACCCCCCCACCACCAACACACACACACCCTGCCTCCCTGGACTAGTTTCTTGTGCATAATGTCTGATTGTCCCATTCTTAGTGATGTTAAGGTTGACCTGTTTCCCATCACCTTTTTTGCTAATGGTTTCATCAGACATTGGTGACCTGGTCTAGATCCATTATTTCATTGGGGATTAAAGTGATGATTTTCTAATTGTTTCATTAATTCTTCACTTAAACTGTTGAACAGGAAAAATTTAGCCTGACAGACCCAGGTTCCTGACCTTTTCCTTTTGTAGTGTAAAATCTGCATGCTGCATGTATTTGTCTACTCATTATAAGAAAATGGAAGGGGGGGCACCTGGGTGGGCTCAGTCGATTAAGTGTCCCCGACCCTTGATTTTGGCTCATGTCATGATGACAGCAGAGACTACTTGGGATTCCCTCTCTCCTCTGCAGCTCCCTTGCTGCTCTTTCTGTCTCTCAAAAATAAAGAAACTTTAAAAAGAAAAATTGAAGATGAAAGGGAAATAGGGCTAAAATATCAGTAAAAATGTTTAGTTCACATTGAAGTAGAAAAGGTAATAAGCTTAGTGAAAATCATATAATACTATATTTTAAATTATTCTTTAAAAACCTGTACTGTAAAATGTTAAGTCATCTCTTAATGTTTTATTATAGGCAATACAAGGACCTGTGGAATATGAGTGATGACAAACCCTTTCTATGCACTGCCCCTGGATGTGGCCAGGTAATATATAAATTACTTTAAATCATTTTGTATAGTCACATTTATTAAAACACTGATGACAGTTTTTGTTGTCATGAAAAGGATTTTCCTGCAATTTTTTGTAAAATTCTGGAGTTCGAATAAAAATAACCTAGAAAATTTTTGAGAAGAAATTCTTCATTTTTCTGAATAGAATATTTGAATTTTAAAATACACAATCTAATATAGGGAAAAAAAGTTAAAATTCCCGTAATGGAAAGGTGGATACCTAGATGAAATCCAGGGCTTAAAAGTTTTTTCATTTGACCATTATTGGCTAAAAATCATTGTAATTTGCTTAATTGGAAATGAAATATACATTATCTTGCTTGAAAATTATTTTACTTGCTGAACTCATAAAATTAATACTTAACCTCTGACAATATCACTAATGCATTAATGTTCTTAATGTACTTAAGTCTAACATTTTCACTACAGAGCATGTGTGAAAGTATTTTCAGAAAAATCAGCATTGTTTCAAAAAATAATATTTCAGTGTTTTTAACAGGCTATTACATTATTAATCTATTGCTATTATGATAATTCTAACTTTATAGACACCAGTAAAAGGATAAATTTAATGTGTAGTCAAATTACAGAGTACTTAATGATACAAACTATAGATCATAAATAAGCATTTGTGTTTCATTGGTTGTTATTTGTTTTCTTTAGTTGACATTTTAAATTGCATAATTTGACATACAATAAACTGCACATACTTATAATGTACAATTTCATGTTTTAACATGTATATGCTCATAAGACCATCACCATAATTAAGATAGTGAACATACTCATCACACCAAAAGTTTCTTCATGCCCATTTGTGATCCCTCCGTTTGTTATCCCTCCTACCATTGTAAACCACTGTTCTGCCTTATATCCCTATAGATTAGTTTACATTTTCTAGAATTTTATATAGAGTCATACAGTCTGTACTTTTATCTGGCATCTTTTGTTCCACATAATTAATTTGTGATTTCCCATGTTATGTAACCAATAAATTCTTTTTCGTTGATGAGTAATATTTCATTATTAAATGTGGACATTTGGCTTATTTCCAGTTTTCAGTTATTACAAATAAAACTGGTGTAAATATTTGTATACAAATCTTTTGTATGGATGAATGGTTTCTTTTCTCTTGGGTAAATGCATAGGAATGTAGTGGTGGGATCATATGATAGATATGTATTTACTTTTTTAAGAAATTGCCAAACTGTCTTCCAAAAATGGATGCACCACTTTACATTCTTACCAAGAGTGTATAAGAGGTCTGGTTGTGCCATATCTTTGCCAACATTTGGTGTTGTTTTGGTCTTCTCATTTTAGCCATTTTTATTGTATATCCTGTAGTTTTAATTTGCATTTCTTTGATGAAAAGATGAGTACTTATTCGTGTGCTTGTTGGACGGTTGCCATCCTGGATACCAGTCCATTGTCAAATAGTTTCTCTACTAAGTCTGGTTGGCATCTTAATTTTCATGATAAAAGCTTTTGAACAAGTCTTTCTAATTTTAGTGAAGTCTAATGTGTTAACTTTTTCTCTTCTATGGTTGTTGCTTTCTAAGAAATCTTGTCTAAGAAATCTTTGCCTACCTTTAGGTCACAAAGGTATTCTTTATTTTTCTGAAAGCTTGTTTTTTCATTCAGGTCTCTGTTTCATCTTGAACTCGTTTTTGTATATGTATATACTAGTGTGAGGTAGGAATTCAAGCTCACTTTTTTCCATGTGATTTTTCAGCATCATTTGTTGAAAAGGTTTTTCTTTCTCTATTAATTTGCTTCAACTCCTTCGTTGAAAATCAAATCACTGTGTAACTGTAGGTCTGTTTCTGAGCAGTCTACTCTGTTCCTTTCATCAGTTTGTCAACTTTATAGTATACACAATATCTTAATTACTCTAGCTTTATAATAATGCTTCCAGTCAGGAAAGGGAAGTTCACCAATTTAGTTCTTTCTCCTTTTGAAGATTGTTTTGGATAGTCTTTTAATTTTAGTTACTCTGGTGAGGATGTAGTTGTATCTCATTATGATCTTAATTTGCCTGATATCTGATGATGCTGAGCCAGGGTTGGTGCTATTTAGACAGGTTGTGCCTCTCTGATAAGGTGACATTTTAATTAAAACGTGAAAATGTGGGAGCAGACCCTGGAGGAAGAGTTTTTAAACTGAAGGAACAGCAAATATGAAGGTCCTAAGGAGGGAAAGGGTTTGGGTGTGTTTAAAAACAGAAAGACGACTATTGTGGCTGGAGCATGTAGTGACCAACAAGGATAAATAAGGGTAAGAGATGCTGTCAAGTAGAAAAAAAGAGTCCTACTCTGTAGGACTCTGTCGACTGTGATCAGGTATTTGGGCTTTATTCACAGAGTGATGAAAAGCCATTACTGAGCTAAGAGTGCAAACGGGGAGTAGACTGACAGCTGTTAGGTGAGAGATAATGGTGTCTTTGTCTACATGCTAATAGTGGAAATATAGAGAAATAGACTGATTTGACATATATTTTGGAGATATATTTGATATTCATTTTTCTATAAATTCAAGAAAGCTATAAAAACTACAGTTCTCAGAATTTTTTATGACTAGTATTTCCTAGGAAATTGAAAATTCATATAAAAATTGATTTTAGAAGTACCAATTTGGTGGTGGTAATGTAGTACAAGTTATTTTTTGTCATAAGTATTGATACTATTCCAAATTTGAAATTTAGCTTTAGTGCACTTAAATTTTCAAATAGATTTTAAATTTCTTAAAACATATTTTGTTGATATTGTTATTTTGGAGAGAGACCAGTTAGAAATCAGTGCAGAGAATACTAACTGTTGACTGTTGCTATTAAAAATGTTTTTAGGGGCGCCTGGGTGGCTCAGTCAGTTAAGCGTCCAACTTTGGCTCAGGTCATGATCTCGCAGTTTGTGAGTTCAAGCCCCACGTCAGGCTCTGTGCTGACAGCTCAGAGCCTGGAGCTCGCTGCAGATTCTCTGTCTCCTTCTCTCTCTGCCTCTTCCCCACTTGTGCTCTGTCTCGCTCTTGTCTCTCAAAAATACATTTTAAAAAATGTAAAAAAAAAAAATTAAAAAATGTTTTTATATGCCACTATTATGTATTTCACAGAAAGAGTTGCATTCATTGCATTTGTTTTAAAGTGATGTTCCACTGAATTTGGTGAAAGAGACAAAGTGAGATAATTTAGTGAAAGATTCATTTAACATGGGAACTCTTCTATTTTATTGGTAATAGCTTTGCTTTTGGTGATGCTTTCATTGAAACTTATCTCTTTGGTAGAATGTTCATACATTATAAGCTGTTTTGCAAAGGAAATTAAGATTGATTTTATTCAGTCTAAAGTGTCACTGGAGGTATGTTAATGTGAGTATGTGTGTATAACTTTCTGATGTTGAGTAGATTTCTTCAACTAGTAAAAAAGTAAGATGAGCTAGTGGTCTGATGGCTTTATAACTTAGTTGTACCTATTTAATCTGTTAATAATCTATATCGTGGATGTGAATGCATGTATTAAATGCAGAATGACTGACTTCCTAGGAAGTTAGTTCTGGTAAGTGTTCAAGCCTTAGAAACACAGATTTCTCAGATATCAGAGCTTAAATTCCTTATAGAAGCAACTGGTTTACCTCCCTTCCATCTGTCAGGTTACCCTTTTTAACTTTTTAAGAGAGATGGTTATCTTATCCTACTTTTCTTGACTGCCTTTCCATTTTATTCAGCTGTATGCTCAAAGCCTTGTTGTTTAGCAAAATGCTGTGTACATGTGTAACAGTTTGCATTGGGGTTGTACTCGGAATTGCCTGGGAGAAAGAAGTTATGAATTCAGTATGTTGTTATTACTAGTAGTATCATAATTTTTCTATAAAACTTACTTTCAAAATAAACTTTTTAATTTGGCTCAGAAAACGGTTCAAATAGATTTTGCAAAAATTTTAACTTAGCAGGTAGTAGCTATTTTATAAGCATTTGTTGAAAAAATAATTTATTTCATTCATATACATAGATATATATTCATCTATCTATAGATATATCTGTCCTTTCCTGGTGACTGCCTTTTGACAAGATGACTGTTGACATTTTTTTTAAGTTTCTAGTTAAAGGTAAATAAATTACCTTAGGTGATAGCTAAGGTTCAACTCCCCTATATCAGGTACCAGTTTCAATGTATTTTATCCATGTACATCAATAATATCTGATCAAAAATCTCTTAATAAATAGCATTTTGGTAAATTTGATCTGTAGATCATATGTGAGACTTCATAAATTCATATTTCTTGTTCTCCCCCTTTTAATATTCACATGATCCTAAATGGTTTTTAGGGTTCTTTTAACTGTTCTTTTTACTTAGGATTCAAATTTGGTGCCATTTTCACATGCTTTATACAATTCGTGCAGTTCTATATGTAGTTGCTCTTTGATTTGGATATTTGTGGTCGAACCAATCCCAGCAGGGGATAGTGGTAGAATAAGTTCCTAGGAGATAACTTTCCATGTTCTTATCTGTTAATTATGACCTCTACCAAAATGCATTTATTCACAAATGTTTAATTATTGCCTTCATGGGAGAAATTACATTGTTAGGTTCTTTGGACATAAAGTGAATCTTGCTTTAAGGTACTTTTAGTATGGAATGTAATACATGTATATTTAAATTCTAATGTAAGGTAATTAAATACGCTAGTAAATTCTACACGTATGTTCATTCTCTAAGAGCAGTTATTCAGCAGTCTATGAAAAGACAGCTACTTCTTCCTCCAAGTAATTTGGGAGTAATTCTTATAATGATAAAGCAATAGTAAGATAGCACTTGAGTGGGAAAGAGCTGGATTATAAAATGAACTGCTTTGTTATATTGATTGCTATTTCTTCACTGAATTACAAGAAGCATTTTTTTTTTTTAATATGGTAACATAAAGAACCTGATCTACTTCTTAATTTATTCAGGAGTAGTATTTCTACAAGAGAAGGGATCCATTTTGATGGTTTAGGGGAACTGAGTTCAAATACGTATAATTTTAACATTCCCGTTTATAAGGATGTAGAACAGAGAGTTTATATCTCTTAATGTGGCATTTTATAATTATTGCCCTGAAATAGAATATAAGTGCTCCCTATTTTCAGTTATAATTGTTGCTCGATAAGGAGCATCTTCATAAAGGTTGATGTCCAGACATAATTTTATTTTAAAATGAACTAGTTTATTATATTGGTTGCTATTTCTTTGTTGGATTATAACAAAAGCATTCTTTTTTAATGTGGTAACATAAAGAACCTGATTTACTTCTTAATTTGTCCGGGAATAATATTTTTATAAGAGAATTCTCATTTTAAAAGTGGTAAGTAACCTGAAGTCTGGGTCAATACAGTGCTTTCCTCAGAAGTCATTGTACCATGGGATATATATTTCTACTATGATAAAGCAAAAAAAAGAAAAAAACAGTAGTGGTCTGTTTTTAGTATCCAAATGAAATTTATATGAAGTTTCTTTGCCTCAGGTTTTATGAGTTTGCCTCAGTCAAATGAGTTTTGTGACTTAGTAATACATCAGTATTGCTTATTCTTGGGTAATGGGTTTCTCTATGATTATATGAAGTCTTCTGTGTTTATCTATACTAACAATAGATTCTTTTATAGTTAACAAACTATTTCATTGTTAATGGTGGTTTTACATGTTGTGGAAATGAATTTCCTTATCATTTTACTTATTTGATCAAATTGAAAATCTTAACTATATTTTAAAACTTTTTGCCACAGCGTTTTACCAACGAGGATCATTTGGCTGTCCATAAACATAAACATGAGATGACACTGAAATTTGGTCCAGCACGTAATGACAGTGTCATTGTGGCTGGTTAGTATATGCTTTTATTAATAGCTTATATACATATTTCACCTGGAATGTGCACAATTTTTGTGTATTCTCTGTAAATAATATAGTCTGGTGATATTCCAGTTCATTTACAGTAAATGTTGGCAACATGTATTTTACCCATTACATTTTCATGTTTCCTTCTGACCATTCATTTCACTTTTTTTTGTGTGGTTTTTCAAATGTAGATTTCAATGTCAGTTTTGTGGAAGTTAATTTAGAACCCCAGGAGCATTTTTATAGCATCTCCAGAATTTACATTTCATTGATAATTGAACTAATGTGATGTTTAGTCAGTGTTTCTTTTAGCTTTTTACACCTGGTTTACAATGCTGTGGGAAGATAGGAAATGATCAAGCTCCTCCTGTTGGAGAGAGATCAATTAGCTGACTTGCTCACTAGAATTTGTTTATATTTCTTTTGGGACTAAAACATCTGTGTTAGTAAAATACTCTCAATAAAGGGGCCTAAATTCAGTATTTGCTTTTCTTGTGTTTTGAGCCTATGAACATACAGTATTACATAAGCAGATGAATATCTTTCACAATATGTGAAAAGAGAAAATTCATGCATTGTTTTATTGTCCTCTCATGCTGTATTAGCTGCCCCTTTTTTGGTATTTAAATATATATACACACACGTCTATGTGTATGGACACACACATAATATGCATAGTTTTACTGCACTTTCTATATTTTATAAGTATCATGATAAGAAAACAAAGTTTCATATAAAACTTAATATATTTATATAAATTTCAGACCCTTTTGTGTCATAACCACAAAGTCGTAAGTATTCAGAATCACCCCTAAATTATTCTTTTATAAAGTTTGGGTTATACTGCTTGTAAGTCTGGAATTAACCCTGATATCTGAATATTATGAATATTTTGAAATTAATACCCAGCATAGAAATTGTCATATGCAGTGCTCTGGAGAGATAATGAGGCAGATGATTTTTCCTGTACTTTCAGTATCATAATTTTTGTACTGAAAAAATTTGAGGTAACAAAAAGTTGGTAATTTGTCAAAAACTAGGAAAAATGAAAGAGAGAATGCTCAGTGTATCTTTAGTTAGGTAAAAGGAAGCAGAGAAGAATGAGCTATACATTTCTTTAAAATGGTATACATCAGATCTAAAGAGCTAGAACCAAAAAAAAAGCAGTCAAACAAAGTAACAACAACCTGGACAGTTCACTCTCCTAGGCATGAAGGTCTTTGCTTGTCTGAAACTTCCTGCCCTAGAGCAATGTCTGGAAATTTTCAACTTAAAAATGTTTCGAGATTGGTTTCTAGAAATTTCCTGTTGCTTTACCTTTATTACAGTAGAAAAATAGAACATGTTCAAACACAGCACTTGACCATTTTTTTACTAACATATGTTGAAATAAGTAGTTTAGCATTACTGTATAATGCATGATGTGTGTGGTATATATTTGATGGTCAGTAGCCATAAGCCACTGCATATCATATTTAAACCATTGATGTTTAAACCGTGCCTGTGTTGATGTTTCTTTTCTCAGGCTTCATCATTCCAGTAATCACTAATAATGCATATGCATAAAACATGGTTATTTTTAAGCTCTTTCTCTCCCTTTAACACAAATTAGGAGCCTTCTGTTGAGGTGAGATAGACCTTTTGCATGTGAATAGAAGAGTCAGATTTATATTCAGTTTACTAATTCAGCTATGATGGACTTAAACTGATAAGAGTATTCTGAGCCCTTACTGTAATAGAATTATAGAAGTCTTGAGAGTTAGTGGGTATGTATGTTGTAGACTAACAGGTAAAATGATGGCAAGAGAGTCTCTTCAGTAATTTAGATAATACTAGTAGTGTTTGAAATAGGCTTACATTATACATAATATGTGTGACATGTAGGTCATTTTAGTGTTAAATATATTTATATGTAGTAAGCATATCAGTACTCTAGATATATGTGGGGCAGAGATGAAACAATAAGTAATGCCCATTCTGGGGACACAGTATTTAACAAATATATGAATTTTAATCTTACAAAATCTTAAACCAGGATTCATCCTTATACATGTATTTAATTTAGGCTAGATTCCTAATACAACCTGTAAGTTAAAATGCATAGAATGTGAATAGAATTTCAGTGTGCCACCAACTCTGGTCAGTATGAATAAATAGCCTGGAAAATTATGAGACCAAATAGGCAGAGTTCATAAAAATACTATTTTTTATTCAACATGGACCTTAACTGGCATTTATTCTATAACCAGTATATGTGTTAATGTACATAGCATAAGTACATATTCAAGGATAGTTAAAATATTCCAAGTTGTGAGAAAATAGAGTTGACTATTCCTCTACTGCCTAGAAATTAAGGTAGAACTTTACATAAATATGTAACTCTTAAATAGCCCCTTGTTCCAAACTTGAAAAATGCATTAAAATAGAAAATTGGCATTAGCAGATAAGGAGGGAGGGTTGGTTATTTTTGTTGTTGTTGTTGTTGTTGTTTTGGTTTGTTTTTGTTTCAGGGCTCTTGTTTTAACCTTCTTTTTCTTCCTTGTAGTATTTTGATCTACCTCCTAAAAATTCTGTTTTATCTTAAGCTTGCTTTCGTAATAGATTATGAACACTAGTGGAAGGGTCAGGCTAGAGTGAAGATACATGCTCTCGTCCTAGTTTTCCCCAAACTGCATGTATTTTAAACAATCATAATTGTTTAATAATGTAAAATTTTTAAAATTCTTACTGCCTTAAATAATGATAATAGTTGATCTCTGAGTAGAAGATGCTTGTCACTCTACTCAGAGAGAAGGTCTGGACTAAGGAAGAAGAAGGACTTTTTTCATACTTTTATGGTTCATAAAGTTGGAGGAAATATCTTGAACTGCAACAAAAACTTAACCAAATTTTGTTTGCTTTAAAGGAAGAGGTCTTTCCAAAGAGAATTAACAGCTGATTGAACCAGTCCTGCTAATTTGTTAATTTACTAGCTATATTTTAGGGTCCTGCATGATATTTAAATCTATGTGATTGCTTCTTGACGTTTATTTCAGATCAGACCCCAACACCAACAAGATTCTTGAAAAACTGTGAAGAAGTGGGTTTGTTTAATGAATTGGCAAGTCCATTTGAGAATGAATTCAAGAAAGCCTCAGAAGACGACATTAAAAAAGTATGTTGTTAACCATGAAATTAAAAAAAAGAGTACTTCTAACAGAACAATAATCATAGCTAACACTTCCTGCTTTCTTATTTTAGAAATGCTAGTTGGCATTTTGGAATTCCTAACATTTTCTTTTAACGTTTGTATTTTAGATGCCTCTAGATTTATCCCCTCTTGCAACACCCATTATAAGAAGCAAAATTGAGGAGCCCTCTGTTGTAGAAACAACCCACCAAGATAGTCCTTTACCTCACCCAGAATCTACTACCAGTGATGAAAAGGTTAGAAATTTGCATTTTTGGTAGAAATAGAAACTTAGTGTAAAAAAATCACCCCAAGTAAAGTTTAGTATTTGATTTACATAAAATGTTAATGTAATAAGTTGTACATAATTGAGTGTCAGGTTGTAATAGTCTTATATGTAAAAGCCTGTGAATACTCATGGAAATTTCAGGGCAAGAAGACGTCACTTTTGTAAAAAAATGGCTTTTTATTACACAGAAAAATTATAGGGGAGGACAGCAGTCATTTTAAATAAAACTTATTTTTTAAAGGCTACACAAATTTATAAAAACTTAATTTTTCTGGGTTTTGTTATTTTATTCTTTGCTACTTTTTTTTTTTAATGTTTCTTTTTGAGAGAAAGAGAGTGCAGGCGGGGGAGTTGGGGACATAGGGGGTTGGGACATAGAATCTGGAGCTGCGAGATCATGACCTGAGGTGAAGTAGGACGCTTGACCGACCGAGCCACCCAGGCGCCCCTATTCTTCACTGCTCTTATATAGTGACAGCTTTATCTTTACTACTAAAAATGGCTCGAACCAAGGTTATTTAGGCTTTTTAAGGGCTAAAGCAATACTCATTCTCAGCAATGGGTCTTTGGTACTGCCAACTGAGGTGATGGTGATACTGTCTTAGTACAGGCCTTTTGTATTCAATTTAGGGCTTATTCCTGGATCTTGAATACCTTGGTAATTTGGGACCCTCTGGGCTATAGTATGGGTTGAGTAACCATTATTGTGAGTATTTCTTGATTGCTTTTTTTCATAAGCACATCTAATGAACACATGGGGTGCTATGTGTGGCACAATGAAGAAGCATTGACAGTGTTTCTCTGTAGATTATTTTATTCTAAAACCATAAATGGATTAATGGATTACTGTCATGGCAGAGGATGACATGGCTTTGACCTTAGATGTTTTGTGGGGTGTTTTCCTCAGTTCCTAATTATAAAAGTGAGTCTCTTTATAAAAACTTTAAGAATATAGAAAAATATAAGGAAGAAAACCAAAATCTCCTCTTAGCCCATAATTGAGTGATAAGAAATACTAATATTTTGAAACATTTTTTCCTAGATATATGCGTGCATTTATACAAGTATACTGTGTAAGTGAATAGCTCATTAGAAGGATAGATACAAAGAAAAATTCGAAGAAAGATCCTAGTTTACTTTTTAATTTAAAAAATTTATTTTTAATTTTTTTTTAAGTAAGCTGTACACCCATCATGGGGCTTGAACTCATGACCCCAAGATCAAGAGTCACATGCTCTACCAATTGAGCCAGCCAGGCATCCTGATCCGAGTTTACTTTTATATCATGCATTCGACATTCAACATTAATGAACATTTTCCCACATCATTAGAAAATTTCCAAAATCATAATTTTCTTCATTTTTTGAGAATTTTATTTAAATCCAAGTTAGTTAACATGTAGTGTAATAATGGTTTCAAGAGTAGAATCTTATTGATTCATCACTTACCTATAACATGCAGTGTTCATCCCAACAAGTGCCTCCTTAATGCCCATCCCCCATAACCCATCCCCCTACCCAGCCACCCCTCCAGCAGCCCTCAGTTTGTTCTCTGTATTTAAGAGTCTCTTATGGTTTGTCTCCCTCTCTGGTTTTGTCTTATTTTTGCTTCCCTGTATTCATCTGTTTTGTTTCTTAAATTCCACATATGAATGAAATCGTATGATATTTATCTTTTTCTGACTTATTTTGCTTAGCATAATACATTCTGGTCCCATCCACATTGTTGCAAATAGCAAGATCTCATTCTTTTTGATTGCCGCGTTATATTCTATTGTATAGATATACCACATCTTCTTTATCCATTCATCAGTCAGTGGACATTTGGGCTCTTTCCATAATTTGCCTATTGTTGATGGTGCTGCTATAAACATTGGGGTGCATATGCCCCTTCAGTCAGCATTTTTGTATCCTTTGGATAAATACCTAGTAGTACAATTGCTGGGCCATTATGTAGCTCAATTTTTAATTTTTTGAGGAACCTCCATACTGTTTTCCAGAGCGGCTATACCAGTTTACTACATTCGCACAAAATCATAATTTTTAATGGTTGTACTTTATCATTATCTTAATGTATTTAATTATCTTGTTCTTTTTTGGACATAAAGGTTTCCACATTATCACAGTTACAGGAAATACTGTTAACTCTTTGATATGAATATCTTTTTTCCTAAAGATGGTGCCAGTCCCTTCACACTCAACAGTTTTTCCCTGTTCATTGCTGCTTCAGCTTCTTTCAGGAGTAATCCTTGCTACATTCCTCCCTCAGTCATTAGCCTCCTCCTGGGCAGGGCATAGCCATGCCAATTTGTTAAAGTCCATTCTGGGCCCTCTTCACTTTTCTTTCTAGGTGAGATCACCTAGACCATAACTTTAAAAACCATCTACATGCTGATGACTCTCAAACTTCTATCAACCAAGGTATCTCCTGGATTTCCATATTCATCTCTCACTCCCGTCTTGACATTTCCTTTTCTATGACTGATAGACATCTTAAACTTAATACATCTAAATCAGAACTCTTGATTTTTTTTCCATAATTCTCCCTATCTCAGTAAATTTTCTCTCCATCCCATTGAGTTGCTCAAGTCAAGAATCCTTCATTTCTTCCTTTTCTTCACACCAACACCAATAGCAAATCTTATCAGACTTACTTTCTGAAATATTAATTTATCCTCTTTGATCTTCAGTGTCATCACTTTAGTCCCAAGCCATCATCTTTTACTTGGATTGTTAATAATTACTTCTAACTGGATTTTCTACTTCCATCTCCAATATTCTATAGGTAGCTTTATTTTTAATACATTATATAATCACTTTCCTGCTTAAAATCCTTCAGTGGTTAGCCATGGCATTTAAGATAACTAATAGTCCTTTCATAAGGCCTCATTGATCTGAGCTTGTCTGCCCATTCGACCTTCACTTCATGCCACTCTGGTGTATTCCCCAAATATTCTAAGTTTTTTCCTACCTTAAAGACATTACTCTTGGTATCGCTTCCCTCTCCCTAGATAGAATTTTCTCCGGCTATCCTTTCAGTATCTGTTCATCCAGCACCATTTTTTGCAGAAAAGCTCACCTCACCTCACTATGTATGCTATCTAAAGTAAGCCAACCCTCAGTTAATCTTTCATGATTTATTATGTTGTACTGTTATTTTATAACATACTACTATTTGGAATTTTCTTGTTCTACTTGTTAATTGTCTCTTTCTTCCCAGTAGCCCTTGAGGGCATGCTATAAATTCTCAAACTTGTTGAATAAATGAAGTTCCAATAGTACTAGTTGATCTTTTCTTCCTATGTAGCTAAATAAGATTTTGATAATAAGAGGCAGCGTAAAGACCAATTCTAAGAACACAGGAGACCCAATTTTTACCCTAACTAGTAAAAGGAGTTCTAGGTAAAGCTCTTAATCTCTTCCTAATCTGTAAAACTGGGGAAAAGACCATCTTTAAGGTCCTGGCTAACTCAACAAATACTGTGTTTTTTTCTTTAATTTGCAAAGATTTCACTCCAGTAATTATTTTACATTCAGGATATCAACATTACTTGACCTTTTGACATTAATAAATTGTTGTAGCAAACATTTGTATTAAAATTTTTTAATCATTTCTATTACTAATTTGTATCAGTCTCTCTGGATCTGTTTCCCCTTTTTACAGTATAATGATGGAGTAGGACTAGGCAGTCTCTCATGGATTTTCAGAAATGTTCATGGAATCATAGCCAAGTTACTTAGCCTGTTTCTGGATTGATAGGAAAACAAGTAGTATGGAAAAAAAAAAAAAACACACCACTCTGATGTTTTTATTTTTATTATTTTTTAGGTGTTTTTAAATTCAAATATGAACGTTATATTTGACGCTTTTTAGCTACTTCTAAAATTTTCTTTTTAATAACTTTAGCTTGTAAAATTTTAAATAACTTTGGACTGGACATTACTTTGGGGGAGGGTATTATTCTGCAGATGCTTTTAATTTTTTTTTTTTTAACGTTTATTTTTTTTGAGACAGAGAGCATGAAGGGGGGAGGGTCAGAGAGAGGGAGACACAGAATCCGAAACAGGCTCCAGGCTCCGAGCTGTCAACACAGAGCCCGACGCATGTAGATTCTTTTAGAAGTGTGTTATATTCTGTTCACTTTTAAGTTTCATGGATTGACTTATAATTAAAAAAAATGTTTTGTTAATGTTTATTTATTATTAGAGAGAGAGAGAGAGAGAGAGCGCTTGAGAGGGGAAGGGCCAGAGAGAGAGGGAGACACAGAATCTGAAAGCACACTCCAGGCTCCGAGCTGTCAGCACAGAGCCTGCTGCAGGACTCGAACTCCCGAACCGCAAGATCATGACCTGAGCCAAAGTCAGACGCTTAACCAACTGAGCCACACAGGCGCCCCGGATTGACTTATAATTTTAAATCCCACCCTTTTTTATTTCATCACTAAATAGGAGGTACCATTGGCACAAACTGCACAGCCCACATCAGCTATCGTTCGTCCAGCATCATTACAGGTTCCCAACGTGCTGCTTACAAGTTCTGACTCCAGTGTAATTATTCAGCAAGCAGTACCTTCACCAACCTCAAGTACTGTGATCACCCAGGCACCATCCTCCAACAGGCCAATCGTGTAAGTGATGATTTGGGCCAGTCATTGAACTGTTTATGCATCAAGTTTTTCTTGTCACAGTTTTTCCCACGACATGTAATTCAAATTGTGGCCTTAGTTTTGTGTGTGTATGTTAATCATGTTCTGCGTGCTTTGATTTTTGGAAAAAGTATTTGGGTTGTCTTTTTCTCTTAGTGTTATCTAATAGATTAGAAAATAAATATCTAAAACTTAAATTCACATTCAATGCGATTTTTTTTAAAAATTAAGGTGGTCTCTAATTTTCATGCTATTTCACACAGAATACCTAAAATTACTCCAGCAGATGACATTTTTTTCAGTTCTTAAACATATGTCAAGACTTTGGTTTTTTTCCCCAAACATTTTAAGTAATCTCTACACTCATCATGGGGCTCAACTTACCTGATCAGAAGTTAAATGCTGTACCAACTGAGCCGGGTGACCCTCAAGACCTTCTGATAAGAATTTTTCTCATTCAGCATATTGGAGATTGTCCTGTTTTTCTGGACCTGTTGTTTCTCCACACTGCTATATACATTATGTATTTAGAATACAATTAAAAATAATAAAATTTTGTAATTTGCTTTGCAGTGGTTAGAAAATTTATTTTTAAATGATATGATAATAGGAGTAAAAATACTCTCGTATTGTTAGAAGTGGCTGATAAGGATTTCTTACCTTTAATTATTCTTCTTTTGTTTTTCTTAGTCCTGTACCGGGCCCATTTCCTCTTCTGTTGCATCTTCCTAATGGACAGACCATGCCTGTTGCTATTCCCGCATCAATTACAAGTTCTAATGTGCATGTTCCAGCTGCAGTCCCGGTAAGTTTGAGGTTTAGACTCTGTAAACTGATTTAGGGCTGCTTGATTGGTTTATGAAACTGAATCCAAAAAAGTACTTACTAGGGGTTAGTAGTGTGTATTCATTCATATTTATAATGACAGCATATACCATTCAAGACAAACATAATTAGTTGGTTAGAAAATGTTTTTCCATCCTCTCAAAATTTTCTTTTCCTTGTTTCCATACAACACCCAGTGCTCATCCCAACAAGTGCCCTCCTCAATGCCCATCAACCCTCAGTCTGTTCTCAGAATCCAGGAGTCTCTTATGGTTTGCCTCCCTCTCTCTAACTTTTTTCTTTTTCCCCTTCCCCTCCCTCATGGTCTTCTGTTAAGTTTCTCAAATTCTTCCTTGTATTTTTAATTTTAAGAAATTTATTCCTTATTCAGCCCATTTCACTTTGACTAGATTTGTAGAATTCAATTATTAACACAGATTTCTGTTCTTTAGGAATATATGTGTACGAAAACACATGTCCAGTAATTCCATGGTACTTTGATTATTGCAGGAATTGTTTATAAGGACACTCTCTGTGAACTTTTATGGAAATTGACAAATTTTAAAAGATAAATCAGGACCGTAGATAATAAGGGTTTACAGTTTTCTGATTCTGAACTCTCAAATTTGTATAACCATTGTGCAGATATAGCACAAATCTCATATTGAATATATCCTCTAGCAATTATTTGTTAATATATTTTGCATAGCTTGTTCGGCCAGTCACCATGGTGCCTAGTGTTCCAGGAATTCCAGGTCCTTCCTCCCCTCAACCAGTACAGTCAGAAGCAAAAATGGTAAGCAAGATTTTACTTGTTCTGTACATTTCTTGAGCCTGTTTTGAATTAGTTTTTCCATTAAAGCCTGCTTCCAAATGTACGGTTTAGATCACATCTTATAAAGCTTTGGAATGTATTACACTATGCAAGAACCAGATAATATGGAAGAGTTTCCATTAGCATAGTGACTAATTAGTGGTACTTTAAAATAAATGGATGAATTTGAGAGTAAAGTCCTAGTTCTTGTCATCGGTTTGTCTGCTTTTGAGCTGTGGCGTTTTGAACAAAATCTCCTCCTTGTGGTGGCTAGGAATATTACAGCTGAAACTAGGTGTGAACATTGGAAGGCCATACAGATGGTTTTAAACAGTGATAGGAATTAGTAGAACAGTATTGACAAGAATTCTGAAATTGTATACAAGTTAGTAAATGTAGCACATAATACATAAAGAAAATCCATATTTTTGAGTTGCGTTTTGACACCATGAAACTGGTGGTGTTTAAGGGATAAGCTATAGATTAGTAGTCCAAAGACATGGGTTTTAATTTTAATTCTGACTCTGCTGTTCATTACCCTTAATCAAGCCATTTTAATTTTGAGGAGACTCAGTATTCTTAGGTGTAAAGAGATTAAACGTTGATTTTTAGAGTGTCTCTTAGCCCCAAATTCCATAAATGTGCTAAATTCCTTGGCAAAAAACTAAAGCTGCTTTTTGTTTTTTTAATCCATGTAATTCTCCCTTCTATAGTCTTAACACATTTTCAGGACTAATTCTGAACATCAGTTAATGTATCCTTAGAAAAATTAATGGATAATTTTGCATCAGTTCTGTGCTAGGCAGTATACTAACAGTATACAAGTCAGATTTAAAGAAATACTTTTGGCTATAAGAGTAGGCCATACTTGTAGAAACTATTAAATTTAATACTTCCTTGAATAACTTTTTCTTTTAGGTCATCAGGAAATTAACAAGAATAAGAGTGTTTTGTGTGCTTGTATATTAAAAAAATCAAAGCTATAACTTTATATATGGAAAATAATCATTGGTTGAAGGCCCAAAAAATAGCATGGGGAGTCATAGATTGCCCTACTTAAATTTAACAATCCAGTTAAATTTATTATTAGGATTTTGCTAATGTAAAATAACCATATTTAGGTGATTGCCTATTTTAATTGGAGTAGTAAATAAGATTGTCCAGTTTTAATTAAATAAAAAGACTCAGAAATTAGTCCGTTTCCTTTTTTTTTTTTTCCTAACTTTTCATTATGGAAAATTTCAAACATATACAAAGTAACCAGTATAGAATAATGAACCCCCATGTACCCATCACCAGCTTCAATTATTAGCACTGTAACTGCCATTCGTGTTTTATCTATGCCTCAGACCATTCCCTACCCAACTCAATTATTTTTTAATAGGCCTTTCTCCGTGTAAAATTTATATACGTTGAAATGAACCAATTTTAATTTTGATGTATAAGTGTATTAATGTAACTCACACTGCTATCATGATATAGAACATTAACATCTACCCAGAAAGTTTATTTCCCTTCGCAATCAGTATACCTTCCCAACTGTTGTCACCAGCAATTAGTTCTAGAATTTAATATAAATGAATCCATGTATATTCTTGTGTCCAGCCACAAGATTTATCAATGTTGTTGAATGTATTGGTTTGCTGCTTTTTATTGCTGAGTACTATTCCATTGTGTGAATATAACACAGTTTCTTTATCCATTCTCTTGTTGGTGGACACTTGAATGGTTTTCAGTGTTTAGCATTGTGAACAGAGATGCTGTGCACGTTCTTGTGTAACTCTTCTTGCGGATGTTTATTTTCATTTGGCCTATCTACTGAAGGGTAGAATTTGCTGAGTAAGGGGTAGGTATACATTTAACTTTGTAAGAAACTGCCAGACCATTTGCCAAAGTTCTGAATTCTCACAGAGTATGGGAATTCCAGTTGTTCCACATTTTTGCCAGCATTTGGCTTTGTCTCATTTTCATTGTAGACATTTCTAGCAGTTTGTAGCAGTATCTTATGGTTTTATTTAATTTCTGATTTTGCCAGATGCTTTTGCGGTATCTTCTGCTGATTTCTTAAAATGGGTTGTCTCTTATTTTTATGTCATAGGAACTTTCTAGATATACTAAATATGAAATTTTTGTTACATATGTCTTACAAATATTTTCTCTTAGTGGGTAGCTTGGCTTTATTTTTCTTAATGATAGTACAAACATCATTCATTGCTACTTTTATCTCTAATGGTTTCTCCTAGTTAATTGGGTTTAATGTGCCTGTGTTTTTTTGGCTTAAAGTGGAAGCTTGGATTATTGATTAAACCTTTTTACCTTTCCAATATAGGCATTTAAAGCTATAAATTTCTTTCCACAAATTTGATCTGCTATATTTTGAACTACTGGCGCTTATATAAAAGTATATTGTATAATTTCCAAATATCTGGGGGCTTTCCTTTTTATCTTGATTTCTATTTTAATTACGTTGTGGTTTGAGAACATATCACCTTTGGTATATTTGATTGTCCTATGTTTCCATTTTCTAATATATCATACCTGTTTGGCTCATTTGTGAAAATTAGATATTGCCCTTCTATCCAGGTAATATGAACTGGTAACAAAATACCAATTGCCTAGAATGCTAAGGGAATTCTGATTAATTGGGGGTTTTGTTGTGCAGAAATAATTTCACATTTCATCATTGGTTTTATATTTTTACGAAATATTGCTCGTCTGTTTTCCCTTAGTCTATAATGTTCATTTTATATTACTGTCTAAGAATTTTCACTGCTTGCATGTCATCAACTATACTTCTATATTGTTACAAGTACAAAACCAATCTACCGACATTGGGAAATGACCTAAAAATAGTTTGGGTTTTGTAGTTGGTTTCATGTTCATATGTTTTTCCTCAGTCTTATTTAATAATTATTTCTGTCAATTGTCATTTATTTAACATACATTTCTTAGGTGCTAAGAAATTCAGCAGATGTGATCTTAAATTTTGAGTTTCTCTTGCAAATCGTTCTGGTGATCATCAAGAGAGGCAAAGAAGTCTTCTTTTAAGGCCATTGATTATATTCTTTAGCAGTTAGGATTATATCAGTGAGTTGTTTGTTTTTGGTGCCCTTGATAACTTTTGTACATAAAAACCATTATTCAGGGACTGCTTTTATTTATTTGATTTTTTTTTTCCAGGGACTGCTTTTAAAAAATATCTTAGATTTATTAAAGTTACAAATTCAGAAAGTTCTTCCCTGAATTTTTAAGGCCAGTTTACAAATCCAACTATATAATTGCTTTTAAAGGTCTTCAAATATAATTAATTTTAAACATGCCAAACTTCATTTTAAACTTAATATATCCTGTTTTCCCTATAGGTACCTCAGTTGTCTAATAAACTTCTCTAAGTACTTTAATAACCTTTTAAGTTTAATTAAACTTATAGATATGAGGCTTGGTTTTCTTAAATAGTCCATTATTGGGAGGCTTATGAGATTATTTTAGCTCTTCCAATTAAAATCACAAGACTGAATTGATCTTTTAACCATTTTAAATTGAAATTCAAGGGTAACCTATTACTCTGTGGCAAGTTACTTTAATTACTTTCAGAACATAGAATACCAAATAGGTACAGATGATTTTAAAATTTGAATTAATATGTCAGTGTCATTGATTTTTAGCCCCCTGGAGCTTAATAAGGTAAAAGACTTACCAATTGAGGAAATAATTGTATCTTCCCAACTGAAGAAAGTTGAGAGTGGTTTCCTTAATGACAGGTAAATGATCACAGGACTTGATTCTCCATCAGTGATAGGACTCCAAATACAGTTTCTCCAAATGAGTGATTCCCAGCTCTTATCCCTTTGATTCATGTTACACATTAAATAATTTTTTTTGCCAGTCTGCTAACCCTCTAGTAAAATTTACAATGTCTTCTTTCAGGCTTGAGTTGGACTGTGCTTTGTTGTTGCCTTCAACTCTTTGAAAATACTTAAACATCCTCCCTGTTTGTTTTTGCTAAAATGATGTGTGGTTCAGAAGATGTTATATACAAACCTAATGGTAACCACAAATCAAAAATTGGTAATAGGTATGCAAAAAAAATAGAGAAAGGAATCCAAATATATCACTAAAGAAAGCCAACTTGTGGTGAGAGAAGAGAGCAAGGGAAGAAAAAAACAGAAGATCTACAAAAACAATCACAAAACAAATGACAGAATACCAATAAATACAGAGTTATCAATAATTACTCTGAATGTAAATGGACTAAACATTCCAAAAAAAAAAAAGGCATAGGGTGATGGGAGGGATAAAAAAAAAAATAAGACCAGTGTATATGCTGCCAACAAGAAACTCCTTGCAGACCCAAAGTCACATGCAGATTGAAAAAGAGGGGATGCAGAAACATTTATCATGCAAAGGGGTGTGAAAAGAAAGCTAGGGTAGCAAGAGCTGTATCAGACAAAATAGACTTTAAGACAAAGACTGTAACAAGAGACAAAGAAGGACGCTACATAATCATTAAGGGGGACTCCAACAAGAAGACGTAACAATTGTAAACCCTTATACACCCAGAATGGGAGCACCCAAATACATAAAACAGTTAGTAACAAATATAAAGGAACTAACTGATGGTAACACAGTGATTGTAGGGAACTTTAACATCCTATTTACATCGATGAAATCAATTAGGAAACCGTGGCTTAGAATGATACATTGGACTAGTGTTTTAATAGACATATTCAGAATATTCCATCCTACAATAGCAAAATGCACATTCTTTAAGTACACATGAAATATTCTCCAGATTATATATTAGACCACAAAATAAATCTCTACAAATGCAAAAAGATTGAAGTTACCATGCATCTTTTCAACCACAATGCAGTGAAACTAGAAATCAGCCATAAGAAAAAAATCTGAAAAGAGCTCAAATACATGGAAGTTAAATAACATGCAACTAAACAGTGAATGAGTCAACCAACAAGTCAAAGAGGAAATCAAAAAACACATGGAGACAAATGAAAATGAAAACACAGTGGTCTAAAATCTTTGGGAAGCAGCAAAAGCAGTTCTCAGGGAAAAGTTTATAGCATTACAAGCCTACCTCAAGAAGCAAGAAAAATCTCAAATATTAGCCTAGCCTTACACCTAAAGGAGCTAGAAAAAGAACCCAAACCCAAACCCAGCAGAAGGAAGGAAATTATAAATATCAGAACAGAAATAAATGATCTAGGAACTAAAAAAATAGATTAATGAAATCGGGAGCTGGTTCTTTGAAAAGATCAACAAAATTGATAAACCTATAGCCAGGCTCATCAAAAATAGGAGAGGGGACTCAAATAAAATCAGAAATGAAAGAGGAAAAATAATAACCGACACCACAGGAATGCAAAGGATTGTAAGAATATTATGAAAAATTATGTGTCAACAAACTGAGCAACATAGAAGTGGATAAAATCCTAGCAACATATAACTTCCCAAAAATGAAGCAGGAAGAAACAGAAAATTTGAACATATAGATTACCAGCAATGAAATTGAATCAGTAATCAAAAATTTCCCCAAAAACGAAAGTCCAGGATCCAACGGCTTCACAGATAAATTCTACCAAACATTTAAAGTAGAGTTAAAACCTATTCTCAAACTTTTCCAAAAAATAGAAGAGGAAGGAAAACTTCCAAATTCATTCTTCAAGGCCAATATTAACCTGATACTAAAACCAAATAAACACACTACCAAATAAAAAAGAGAGTGCTACAGAACATAGATGTAAAAATCCTCAACAAAATATTAGCAAACCAAATCCAACAATGCATTAAAAAAGTCATTCCCCATGAGCAAGTAGGATTTATTCCAGGGATGCAAGGGTGGTTTAATATTCACAGATCAATCGACATGATATATCACATCAGTAAGAGAAAGGATAAAAGCCATAAGGTTGTTTCAATAGATGCAGAAAAAGATATGACAACATACAACATCCATTCATGATAAAAACCCTCAACAAACTAGGTTTAGAGGGAACATACTTTAACATAATACAGCCCTTATATGAAAACCCCACAGCTAACATCATAATGGTAAAAAACTGAAAGCTTTTTCCCTAAGGTCAGGAAGAAGACAAGTTTTATTCAACATAATACTGGAAGTCTTAGTCACAGCAGTCAGATAAGACAAAGGAATAAAAGTCCCCCAAATTGTAAGAAAGAAGTAAAACTTCAACTGTTTGCAGATGACATGATTCTATATACTGTATAGAACACTCTAAAGACTCCACAGAAGGGGCACCTGGGTGGCTCAGTCGGTTGAGTGTCCCACTTTGGCTCAGGTCATGATCTCGCCGTCTGTGAGTTTGAGCCCCGCGTCAGGCTCTGTGCTGACAGCTCAGGGCCTGGGGCCTGCTTCAGTTTCTGTGTCTCCTTTTCTCTCTGCCCTTCTCATGCTTGGACTCTTGTCTCTGTCTCTCAGTAATAAATAAACATTAAAAAAATAAAGACTCCACCAAAAAAACTACTAGAACTAATGAATGAATTCAGTAAGTTCACAGGATACAAAATCAATATACAGAAATCCATCGCATGTCTATACACTAATAATGAAGCAGCACAAAGGGAAATTAAGAAAACAATCCCATTTATAATTACACGAAAAGTAATAAAATACCTAGGAATAAGGAGTATAGGTGAAAGACCTGTACTCTGAAACCTGTGAAACAGTGGTGAAAGAAATTGAACATGATACAAAGAAATGGAAAGACATTGCACGTTCATGGATTAGAAGAACAAATATGTTTAAAATGTCTATACTGCCCAAAACAATCTACAGATGTAATGCAATCCCTATTAAAATACCAACAGCATTTTTCACAGAAATAGAACAATCCTAAAATTTGCATGGAACCACAAAAGACCCCAAATAGCCAAAGCAATCTTGAAAAAGAACAAAACTTGGAGGTATCACAATTCCAGGCTTCAGATTACAAAGCTGTAGTAATCGAAACAGTATGGTACTGCACAAAAATAGACACCTAGATCAATGGAACAGAATAGGGAGCCCAGAAATAAACCCACAATTATATGGTCAATTAATCTGACAAAGGAGGCAAGAATATGCATTGGGAAAGAGTCTCTTCAACAAACAGTGTTGGGAAAACTGGACAGCTATGTGCAAAAGACTGAAACTGGACCACTTTCTTACACTACATACAAAAATAAACTCAGAATGGATTAAGGACCTCATTGTGAGAACTGAAACCATAAAAATCCTAGAAGAGAGTATGGCGGTAAGTTCTCTAACATCGGCTATAATGACATCTTTCTAGATAGGTCACCTGAGGTAAGGGGAACAAAAGCAAAATTAACTATTGGAAGCACATCAAAATTAAAAGCTTCTGCACAGCAAAGGAAACAATCAACAAAACAAAAAGACAACCTACCGAGTGGGAGAAGATACTTGTAAATAATGTGCCCAATAAAGGGTAAGTATCCACAGTATATCAAGAACTTAACACAACTCAACACCAAAAAAACCACAATCCAATTAAAAATGGGCAGAAGACATGAACAGATGTTTCTCCAAAGAAGACATCCAGATGGTCAACAGATACATGAAAATCAGTTATCAGGGAAATGCATATCAAAACCTCACTGAAATACCATCTCACACCTGTCAGAAAAGCTCAAATCAAAAAAAGAAAAACAAGAGTCGGCAAGGATGTTGGGAAAAAGGGAGGCATCATGCACTGTTGGCTGGAATGCAAACTGGTGCAGCCACTGTGAAAGACAGTATGAAGGTTCCTCAGAAAGTTAAAGGGACGCTTAACCAAATGAGCGTTTGGTTAAGCGTCCGAATCTTGATCTTGGCCCAGGTCATGATCTCATGGTTTGTGAGTTCGAGCCCCACATCAAGCTGCACTGATGACATGGATGGGATTCTGTCTCTCCTCTGTGCCCCTCCCCCACTTGTGCTTGCTCTCTAGCTCTCTCTTGCTCGCTCGCTTGCTCTCTCAAAATAAATAAAGTTAAAAAAAATTAAAATAGAACTACCCTAAAATCCAGTCATCTCACTATTGGGTATTTTCCCAAAAAATTACAAAAACCCTAATTCAAAGGAATATATGCACTCCTGTGTTTATTGCAGCATTATTGTTAGAGTAGCCAAATTATGGAAGCAGCCTAAGTGTCCATCAATAGATGAATAAAGAAGAGGTATATATGGAGAATGGAATGTTACTCGGCTATAAAAAAGAATGAAATCTTGCCATTTTCAATAGCGTGAGGGATCTGGAGAGTATAATGCTAAGCAATATGAGCCAGTCAGAGAAGGACAAATACCACATGATTTCATTCATATGTGGAATTTAAGAAATAAAAAATACAAATGAAAACAGACTCTGACTATAGAGAACATATGTTTAGCAGAGAGGAGGTGGGGAGGATGGGTGAAATAGGGAATTAAGAGTACGCTTACCTAGATAAGCACAGAGTAATATATGGAAATGTGGGGGTTTTTTAATGTTTATTTACTTTTGAGAGAGTGTGTGAGTGGGGGAGGGGCAGAGAAGAGAGAGAGTGAGGGAGAGAGGGACAGAGAGGGAGACACAGAATCCGAAGCAGGCTCCAAGCTCTGAGCTGTCAGCACAGAGCCTGACACAGGACACAAACCCACAAACCGTGAGATCATGACCTGAACCGAAGTTGGACGCTTGAACGACTGAGCCACCCAGTCGCCCCAGCATATGGAATTGTTGAATCACTATATAAGTCCTGAAATGAACAGTGTATATTAACTATACAGGAATTAAAAATTTTTTAAACATAGTGAAAGATACATTAAAAAAATAAAAAATTAGGAGAAATAGCATTGGAACACATTAGAATGACTAGCACACTACAGCTGAAGAGAAAACTTATTTGTATCTGAAGATAGCCAGGAATGCTTTTGTGGGGCCCTGATTTTCAAAACCTAGTGCTTATATAAGGAAGACAAATACATATTGTTTGTGTCTACTATAAATATTGAAATAGGATCCTTTTTTTGCTAAAGAAATTTCTCCAGAGCAAGGTTATTTTTGGTTGTTAGCAGATTAAGTCTTTGGGAAAGTAAGAATGTGGTAAGAAAAAGAAATGTAAGTGGGGAATCACAAATACAAAATTATCTAGTATTTTTTAATATTATAGAAAAATTCCTAGGATCTGCTGTCTTCCATAGAATTGCAATGGACCTCCCCACATTTAGGAGTTTTGTCATTAAGCAAGTAAACTGTAGGTGTTTGCTATCTGTGTTATTCTTCTACTAAAACAACTTTCTTACCTAATATTTGTAACTAAAAGGTAATGTGTCTGAATAAGACAATGTTAATAGTCTAGGAGCTTTGTTAAGAAGATTTAATAAAGTATTTAGGTAGCATTCTTCACAATCCTTCCTTGAAGTGTTGTGTGACAAACTGAGAAATAACTTTGCATACGGTGGGAAGCCAGTAGGTTTTCTGCAGGGGGTTTCTACCGAGAGCTGACAAAGGGCATCTTGGCAAATGTTCAGAAACCTACATTAACTTAGTTGGGCCCTGCATGGAACCTCATGTTCAGCAGAATTCTTCTGACCTGCCTCTGCATGCCAAGCTAATCAGCAAACACCTAATGAGCCCACTCCAAAGAAACAGACTCTCTCCCAACCTACTTCATTTTCATACGTTCTCTGGGGGTGGGGAGACAAGACTTCATGAGGACTGATGATGCTGCAAAGACCACAATAATGATAATTAACTTGCTGAATTTAGAAGATTATGCTGTTAATTAGTTGCAAAATAAAGATAAGTAATAGAGCAGCAGATGGTAGGATAACACCCAGGAGAAGGAGGGTTATTACTCTGATGAGCTTTTGTGGCACATATGAAATATGGATCTGACTTTTTCATAAATTGTTTCTAGAGAACATTATGTTTTTTCTTTGAACTATGATGGAGTAGTTTGCTCCTACTAAGTTCTGACAGATGTGATAAAATTTGTTTCCAGGAATGTGAAATATAACATAGAATTTGAAAAGCAAATTATTTTTAGGAGATTATCTCTTAAAATGAGTAAGTTGTATTGGCCAGCACAACAAACCAATCATCCTTTAATTGACACATTTTATATCTAAGAAAAAAAGTTTCAATATAGTAGTTGAATTTTACGTTGCTAAAAATTAATTCCAAATATTAAAACACTAGTCTGCTTGGAAATAGAGTAATAAAGATATTTTAGTTTTCTTTCAAACAGTGCCTCTAGTTTAAAATTATGCTCAAGCTTTATTTTAATTGGACATGTTGGAGAATACAGACCTTATGGATCTTACTGAATTTCTTTGAGTACTCAGTCTTTTCATTTACTTATATTAAATATCCATATGGAGAGAAATGAGCTGGCCAATGTCTGATACTCTTCTTGATTGCTAATATATCTAAAATAGTTAATATCAGGCAAAAACTCTAGTTTGGCAAAACTTTTGTCTAAAATATGTTCAACGAATTAGGAGTCAACAGAATTTCTGGTCACTCTGCTTCTAACTAACTGTGATTCTGGGAAGTAACTTCTTTTTTTGGGCCTTTATCTGTAAGTTGGTGATTGGACTAATTATCAATATATCTGCTAGTTCCAAAATTCTATTTTAAAATAAATAATTTTGAACCAAACTATTTGTCATTATTTAAGATGTCTCTAGCAAATATATTTGGGTGGATTATAGAAAATCCTTATAAAATTTTTATGAATTCTGTTTAGTGACAACTTTTTTCACCTAACCCATTCTAATTTTTTTTTAGCACACATGTATTTTTATTGCTGTTTAAAAACAACAACAACAACAACAAATATATATCTATATCTATATCTATATATATATATATATATGCAGCTCAGAGCAGTGTTAACCCTTGAAAATCTTTTTCTTAAATTCTGTACCCAGTGGCACACTTTCTAAGTCAGACCCATTGTAATCAATGTAACAGCATGGAGCAAACATTAGAGCTTCCTCACTGGGTGAGTACTGTATACACTGGGGCAGTCAAGAGAGGATAATGAATGAATACTGATGCTGCTTTTAAGTGCTCTATAAGGTAGTAACTTGCCCTACTAAAGATTATTCAAGAGAGTGATGTTTATGTACTTCAGACTCCCCTATGTGCAGTTACTGTATTTCATTAATTCTAAGAGTTAAGCTCTTCACTATAAAACTTTAAATGCTCTTCAGTTCTATGATGTTTTCTACCTAAGGACTTCAAAATGTTTTACCAACACATAATTTACCAAGCTTCACATCTCAACCACTACCTAGATTTATGTACATTTTATATCTAGAAGTGAAAGCCCTAACCTAACACTATAGACTAGGTACTATTTCTTTTATTTTGATGTGTAACATTTCTGTTTTTAAAAGATACAATTATGCAGGCTGACCACCTCCCCAGATTTTCCTCCTTCTATTTATATTGACCTATACTTTCAAACTCCTTTCTACTTTGAGTTCTTTACCATTTAGCCTAAGTAGTCCTACTGGTTGGAGCCAATTACTCCTTTGATCACTTACCTCATTTTGGTTTAATCCATCCACTTCCATACTATCCCTTCAGTTGAGTGTCTCAATTTCATGTGTCTTAGCTACTAAGATGACCTTGGGCAAATGATCTCTGGTTTCCCAATCTGTAAAATAGGGACACTGTCCTGTTAGAAACTCAGTGAAAAAATACTGATAACATGGATGGATCTCAAGTACATTATGCTAAAAGAAAGACGCCAGATTTCAGAAAGCTGTAACACTGTATAAGTCCATTTATATGACATTCTGGAAAAGGCAAAACTTTGGGGATCAGAAAACAGATTAATGGTTTCTAAGGACTGGGGGTGGGAGGAAGAGTGACAGGAATGGAGCATGAGGGAATTTGGGGGGATAATAGCACTGTTTTGTATTCTGATGGTAGGGGGTGGTTGCACGACTGTATGTGCTTGTTAAAACTCATAGGACTATGCACAAAAAAGACTTCATTTTACGATGTATAACTTCTACCCCAGTAAACTTTTATTTTTAAACTAGTGGCTTATTTTTAAAATCATACCCAGCATCTACAGTGATTAGCAGTAGAGAGAAAATGTCCAGTAACACTTGTCTAGGTATAGTTATTGCCTCAAGGGAAATTTTGGTGGACCTTTTCATATATGCTTCAGTTTTTTCAGGGGTCTGGATCACTTGTAGATGGCATCGTAGATATGCATAGATGAAAACAAACTACAGATTTTGGGATAGTTGTATAATTTGCTAAGTTGCTCTTATTGGAGTAAATGAAAGCAGTTGTCCTAGAATCACCTGGGTGCTTTTCAAAAGCTCTTCTCTCTTTCCCACTTCTCCCTGCCATCGGCAAGGAAGGGAGAGAGAAAGGTGGGTACAAATCTGTTTTTAGCACCCAGCCAATTATGACTTCTGGGAAGTTTGGAAAGCACTGGATAGACTGCAACACATTTCTCATATCAATTTTATAGCCTCCTTCCCCCACAGATAATGAAACTTTATTTTGGGCTTAAGGACTACAACTGTTACTGAGAACAATATCAACAATAATAATCCCAGGTCTCTCAGGTGCCTTTCATTGCTAAGATATTATGGTATGATTATCTTGTACTAATTATTTCATATTTACAGATTCTCACAATAAAACTACCCCAGATATCGCTTGTGCCATTTTTGCCAAAGAATCCAATTTCTCTCAGTTAACAAATACATTTGTTATTCACCCATGTAGCAAATCCGTGTACCAGTCGCTTAAAAGGGATGCAAAGAAATGTAAGGAAATCTCTGCTCTTGAAAGAGCTTACTGTTTGAGGAACTAAGATATTCACATATGATACACTTTTGCTGATAGAATAGTAAGTTTTATGCAGATTGTGTTTTTATTAAGAGGTAGCCGTAAGTGTCTAAGGCCTCCTTCTGACACTAGGTTACTCATACCCTGGCAGTGGGTCAGATGCAATTCAGTGAAATGGCAAATGGAATATAGTAGAGGGGATAGACCTCAAACTAAACCTTCTTACTGGAGACAGGGAAGACCTGCGGGAGGCAAACCTAGCTGTAGGTTCTAGGAGGAGGTTCAGTCTGACAGTCAATATAGTGGCCTAAAAAATGCAACATCAGGTCATTGTCCAAATAAGCCCAGTTGTCCAAAGTGGGCCCAAATTTGGAAGAGATTTAGGTTTAAGAATCTAGGAGAGCCTAAAAAGATGGAGATTCAGGAATGAAGGGCAAGAAAATAGGTGACAGTGTACATAATTGTGTTATTTATTTTAGTTGAACGGAACTGGTTATTTTCAGGTAACGGTGTTTTTCACTCCTTCCTCAAAATTGATTAGGATAGCAAAGTATTAAATCCTATAGTAGTACTCAGAAAGACTCAGGAAAGCTTTCCAGAGTGTTTGTCTTACTATTTGTAATGATAAAACTAATTTTAAAGCCAAATGCATTTCTTAACAAATACTTTTTTTTTGGTTAACTAAAGAATACTTTGGGAGTTGGACTTGAGTGGAAAGCAGGGAACTTTTTTTTTTTTTTAATTGATGTCTGCATTTCAGAGATTAAAAGCTGCTTTGACCCAGCAACATCCTCCAGTTACCAATGGTGATACTGTCAAAGGTCATGGTAGTGGATTGGTTAGAACTCAGTCAGAGGAATCTCGACCACAGTCCCTACAACAGCCAGCCACATCCACTACAGAAACTCCGGTATGTGTGTTGTTTTTATAATCTACACTCTGTTATCCTTTAAAAAACAAATACGGGGTAACTTAAAGGACTATATACTTTGAAAAAATTACTTCTGGTCATATTTCAAAAGGGTACCAAAAACATTAGGAAAGGTAGTTCAGTGTAAAAGTATTCACACCCAGGGGTGCCAGGGTAGCTCTGTCATTTAAGTGTCCAACTCGATTTCAGTTCAGGTCATGACCTCAGAGTTGTGAGATCTAGCCCCGCATCAGGCTCCACGCTGAGTGTGAAGCCTGCTTAAGATTCTCTCTCTCCTTATCCCTGTGCCCCTCCTCTGCACCCATGCTGTCTCTCAAAAAGTATTGACACCCAAAAACAAATAATAATTAAAATAGTCGAGCAATTATTACTGCTCAGGACACCCTGTAAATGCTTTTGTCTATGTATGTTGGTCTGACATAGCACAAATCTCCACTGACGTTTTTTAACTCATTTTTTGTGGATTGTATTTATGAGATTACTGGCATATATCAAATGATTTTTTTTTTAACGTTTCTGTTTATTTCTGAGAGAGAGCGCGGTGCGAGCAAGCTGGGGAGGGTCAGAGAGAGGGAAGGGAGACCAAGGATCCAAAGCGGGCTCTTCGTGCTGACAGCGGAGAGCCCGATGTGGGGCTGGGATTCACGAACCGTGTGAGATCATGACCTGAGCCAAAATTGGACACTTTACTGACTGAGCCACCCAGACACCCCAGTCAAATGATTCTTGAATTAAAATGTGAGAGACATTACCAAAGGAGCAGATACATATGCTTTATGGACACTGTTTATACCAGAGGTCCTTTTCATTTATCTGTAGTTTGTGACTGCCTATCAGATGGTTGATAGGTCTGTTATGTCTACAGTGCATTTCTACATGGAAGGGTAACTATTTCTGTTAAATGTTTCAGAACTCTATTTAGAACTTTTATCTTAAGAGATACTTAAACAGTATTAGCATTAGCATTAAAAAAGCAAAACTTTGCTATTAAACAGGTAAATGGCAAGTTCTAGATTGCCTCATAAGCATAAGTTTTTAGATAACTGTATTTCATTTTTACAAAACTTAAAGTGGAATGTAGTTATGGTAGTTATCGACTAAACAACACAGGAGCCAAGAGAGAAGGTAAAGAAGTGGGTGTGTTTTAATGTCATAATTCAGACATTAGCAAACGAACTCATGGGCCAAATCCACCCATGGCTGTTTTTTTGTATCGTCTGCAAGCTCTGTGTGGTTTTTACATCCTCCAAGTTTATTTAAAAGAAATGAATATATAATATCTATATAATTTCTGTATAATAATTTCTATATAACTTCTATATAACTATAAAAATATAAATTTTTATATAATTTCTATATAAAGCTAACCATTATTCCCCTGGATCTAATTTTTATTTGTATCTTTATATCATATTGGATGACAGCTTCATAAGGCAGGACTTTGTTTACTATTGTATTTCTAGTTTCTAGGATAGTTCCTGTGTTCTTTTTAATGATGTGTAATGAATGGATCACTGAAAGAAAGGAGAGAAGGAGGAGTATATGCTTTTAAGTAGCCTTAAATTGTGAGCTGTAAAAATGTACAAATGTAACTCTGTATTAGTTTCTGCTTATAATACTTGTGATTAGCCTTTGCTGTAATAACTGACTTGCAAATTTAAAAAAAAAAACAAACAAACCTGTTCTTTCCTGTTCAGCCAAATGAGTAAAAGAAAAAACCTGCTATTATCAATAAGTTAAGAGGATGAAGACAAGAAAATATTTCAAGGTTGCCATTCTTGAAACCAGCCATAGAATATTTTTCTAAAAGATTAACTTGCAATTATGTACGTAAAATAAATGATCTAATTTAATACTTAATCTTTATTACAATTAAAATACAGTATAAGTTAAATTACCCTCATAATTTTTAATTCTAGTTATTTGGAAAAGAAATTAAATGAGAACCTGTGGTTTTGGAGTTTGTCGAGTGAGAAGTAGTTTGATGATTTCCCTGCAGAGCTTACCTTGATTGAGCTTATATATAAGATTATTGCTTATTATGTAGATTAGAAGATAGAAATTTTATTTATTCACCCCATTTTGGAATGTAATTCATATTAGGCAAAAAAGATTGTTTTCAGGCTTCTTTGGGTCACGTACCTGTAGTCACAAAGTGCTATTTCCTTTGCACTATTTCCAGGGGTTCGTTGTTTCCTGTCTCCCAAGTTCAGGTGTTCCATGGCACAATTTTGGGATTTAAGAAAGGCTTGGAAATGCTTATCGTTCTATAGCCCCAGATACTAGACAGTATCACTAGTGACTGACTGAAAATTTCTGTCCCTGGCTGATCTTAGATAACTAGGCAGATCCGTTGAGCAAGGGGAGCCAGTTAAAATTAAAATTTAGACTCCCATGAGATTCTACCCACCAGGAAGATGAACATTAATAATCATGTGAACCTGACCCTAAATTTCACAAATTGAAGGAAAGCGGAGTGTACCAAACTATGTATATCCAGTTGTTCCCTCGTCCCACGGTTTAGCTTTCGTGCTTTCAGTTACGCATAGTCAGCCATGGCTCAGAAGATGGTCCTCCCTGACAGATTGCTAGAAGGCTCATTACTAGTAGCCTAGGACTATGCCACAGTGTCTTTATCATCCACCTTACATCACATCATCACATAAACGTTTTATCTCGTATCATCACCAGAAGGGTGAGTATAGTACGAATATTTTAAAAGCAAGAGAGACCACATTCACATAACTTTTATTACAGTATATTGTTATAATTGTTCTGTTTTATTATGAGTTATTTTTGATCTCACACTATACCTAATTTATAAATTAAACCTTGTAATAGGTACATATTCATAGGAAAAAACATAGTATATATTGGGTTTGCTACTCTCCGTGGCTTCAGGCATCCACAGGAGTCTTGGAACACATCCCCTACTGATAAGGGGCACTACTGTACTTTACTCCTCAATTTTAGAGAAACGAATTTTTAAAAGAAAATTTTACTATTTTTTATTTTTAAAATTTTACTTCAAAAATAGTAAGAAAACGGTTTTTTCATAGTGAATTTAAGTAAGTTATTAAATTTTTTCCTTTAGTACTTCACAGTTTTTCAAAGGATTGTATAATACCATGATGTTAAAAAGTAAAGTTGGAGGAGACTATAGATGCTGGAGAGGGTGTGGAGAAACGGGAACCCTCTTGCACTGTTGGTGGGAATGCAAATTGGTGCAGCCGCTCTGGAAAGCAGTGTGGAGGTTCCTCAGAAAATTAAAAATAGACCTACCCTATGACCCAGCAATAGCACTGCTAGGAATTTATCCAAGGGATACAGGAGTACTGATGCATAGGGGCACTTGTACCCCAATGTTTATAGCAGCACTCTCAACAATAGCCAAATTATGGAAAGAGCCTAAATGTCCATCAGCTGATGAATGGATAAAGAAATTGTGGTTTATACACACAATGAAGTACCACGTGGCAATGAGAAAGAATGAAATATGGCCCTTTGTAGCAACGTGGATGGAACTGGAGAGTGTTATGCTAAGTGAAATAAGCCATACAGAGAAAGACGGATACCATATGTTTTCACTCTTATGTGGATCCTGAGAAACTTAACAGAAACCCATGGGGGAGGGGAGGGAAAAAAGAAAAAAAAAAAAAGAGGTTAGAGAGGGAGAGAGCCAAAGCATAAGAGACTCTTAAAAACTGAGAACAAACTGAGGGTTGATGCGGGGTGGGAGGGAGAGGGGGGTGGGTGATGTGTATTGAGGAGGGCACCTTTTGGGATGAGCACTGGGTGTTGTATGGAAACCAACTTGACAATAAACTTCATATATTGAAAAAAAAAAAGTTGGAAAAACACAAGATCTATACGTGTTCATTTGTATTACGGTTTCAAGTTTTCTACATTATTTCTGTATAAATGAAAATGTTATACAAACTTTAAATATATTCACTATGGTAGTGAAAAAGTGAGAATCTTATTTTTTTTAGCAGGGCTTATTTATTTCAAGGAATTCGTTAAACTGCAGGGTGATTTTCATGTCACTCCTAAATATTGATAATATACAATGAGACTTAGAAAATATAGTAGCAACCCTTTACTGCCTATGTTCTCGCTCACTGCTACAAACATAAAAAGCTTCCATTTGTGTTTATTATAGGCTTCTCCAGCTCACACAACTCCACAGACCCAAAATACAAGCGGTCGTCGAAGAAGAGCAGCTAATGAAGATCCTGATGAAAAAAGGAGGAAATTTCTAGAGCGAAATAGAGCAGCAGCATCAAGATGCCGACAAAAAAGGAAAGTCTGGGTTCAGTCTTTAGAGAAGAAAGCAGAAGACTTGAGTTCATTAAATGGTCAACTGCAGGTAAGGTGCATATATGTAAATGTTGTCTTATTTTTAGTAATTGTGAACTTAGCTCTTCCCTGTTTTTTCCAGTTAGCCATCCAGACATTTTAGCACACAATATTGGGTGTGTGTGGAATCTGTAGTTAAAGCGTAGTTTTATAAACCTATTTGAATACTGAGATGAAGGGTTATAACACTTTAAACACTGACACTATGAAGAAATGTTAAATATAAGTTCTTGTGTGATACAAAAGTACCAAAACTATCTTGCTTAAACTTTATAAAGTTGTGGTATAAAGTTCAAACAAAGAACCTTGAAATTTAAAATACCACTGGTATTTCATTTTTCTTATTTTTTGGTTTCTATCACAGCTGTAAAGTTGCTTTAGTAGCATTTTTGTTCTTAATTTCTTTTGTTCTTTGAATTATAAATTTTGTTTTGTTTATTTAGAGTGAATATAGTGCTCGGAAAAGGTGTCAGATTGACAGCCTTGGAAACTGAAGGGCTCTGATTATCCACAGAACAGGTACAATATGGCCAGTGGCAGTAGAAATCATTTCTGCCTGCCAGTTCACCGCAGACAGGTTTCTTAGGAACCTCATGGGATATAAAGGTTTTAAAGCTCTTTCCTGTTGAGTCTTTGGTAAGATTTACAGTGATGGTGTCGGTACCAAGTCGATTTCCTTCATGCTCTTTTTTTCTTTCTTCCTTTTGTTTTTGTTTTAATGTTGTGAATATTCTCCAGGAAAACGATGAGCATCAACTAGAAAATTGATGTCAGTGAATTGTACTTGTTACCGGTCAGTCTTTTGAGTCATCCTTTCCCAGTTAAAAATGAATCTTTCTGTATAATCATAATTGATGGGGAGACTTGCTCTCTTGTTAAATCTATCTTTAAAGATGTCACCAGTATTAATGTCTGTTTCAATACTTCGGAAAAAGTTTTTAACATCACAAAGTATTTAACCTAACGTAAATTTTATAAAAATTTTTTCATATGTGAAGCAGTCATCTTTTAAAATTCTCTATTGTGCTTTGGATATTGATGGATGAGCTCGAGAACAAATAAATTTGTCTTGAAAAATTTATTTTTAGCCATTTTAACCATTTAGAAAAAAATCTAAACATTTACCACATCACAGAGACTTTAAATACATACTAGGTTATCTTAAACATATATTATCATCATCTGGTGAATTCTTAATCAAGAACTATTTTCAATCCAACTCTTGATTTCAGCTCAGGCCATGATCTCAGAGTCATGGGGAGCGAGCCCTGTGCTGGGCTCCGTGCTAAGCATGGAGCCTGCTTAAGATTCACTCCCTCTCCCTCCCTGCCTCCCCCTCTCCCCCTCTTCCCCTACTCCCTTCCTCTAGGGGCACCTGGGTGGCTCAAGTCAGCTAAGCACCTGACCCTTGATTTCAGCTCAGGTCATGAATTCACAAACCATGGGATCCGGCAGGGTCTGCACTGAGATTGCGCTGCTGAGGATTCTCTCTCCCTTTCTGACCCTGCCCCACACATGCTTTGTCTCTCAAAATAAATAAACTTAAAGAAAGATTCTCTCTCCATAAAATAAAAATCATATTAAAACTATTTTCATAACTTTTTAGGAAAAAAACATGATTTTTATGATTTTTTTGTCCTCTTAAATAAAATGAAACAGATTATAGGTACTAATTTAAAGTTTCAAATATGTTACATTAACGAAATGATTTAGGTGTATCTGTTTCCTTTCTGTTCTTAACAAGATTATTCTTCTAAATGACTTGGCTGTTTTTTAGTTGTACATGAAGCATGTCATTCTCTGTTAGCCTGCATTGCCTTACACATAGAATAGAGATAATGCCTGTTGATCCTACTTCTCTTGAGGGTTTTTTGCATAAATCATTTGAATTAGAATAAGTGCAAGAATTTTTAAGTACATAAATTTTAAATCTTAAATTGGTCAATATTTTCCTAATTTGGCTTATTCTTTTTAAGAAGTAAAAATGTTTGAAAACTTTAAAGTGGGATAGGAATATATGGTATCTACAGGGTATTCTTGGACTTCAGATTGGGCCAGTTTTCTGCTGTGACCCAAGGTATGGTAGTACTAACAGCTTTAATGAATCATTGCTATTTCCTTAATTGTATTGCAGCACTGGTCACCATTATCAATAGCAACAGTGCTTTGTTATTTCAGAAAACCTTGGAAAATTCAACATTCGAGACAAATGTATGTAATCCTTACTTCATTCATCTCATGTTTTTTTTCCACCATACAAACTATGATTAAATGTCATTATCTTAAAATATATTTTATGTTTTCCTAATCTGGGTAGAAATTTCTCGATTGGAGGAATAAAGGCAAGATTTATCACCTCAGTAAAAGTTAACAAACGTATCATTTTGAAAGCATGAATCTTTTAAATTGAAGTCAAATTAAAGAAATTCCTAAATTAACCGCTACAGTTTAATAGGACGTTAGTTAATACTTCAAATTACAAACAGAAAAGTAAAATCCATATGTTTAATCATTAAAAACTAAGTGATGATGGCTTCACGGTTAGATAAGAAAGTGTTCTTAGTTTTAGAAATGCATATCAGAATGTGAAGATAGGTGAAATGATGTGTTATCAGGGATGTTTTTTAAAATGCTTAAGAATGAAGTTCGTATGTATGGATCAACCTGGGAAATAATCTGTAATATATTATTAGGGGTAAAAAGAAAGTTGCCGCAAACAGCCCTAATGTCCATCGGTGGATGAATGGACCAGTTATGTTATGTATGCACAGTAGAATATTATTCAGCCATAAAAAGGAGTAAGAGTACAGAATGTGTATGAACCTCAAAACATGCTTAACTGAAAGAAGCCAGAAACAAAGTCATGTGTGACTCCGTTTGTATGAAATATTTAGAGGAGAGAAATCCATAGAGACAAATGCAGATTGGTGGTTACCAGTGACATGGGGAGGAGGAAATAGGGAGAAACTGGTTAATGGGTAAGGAGTTTTACTTTGGAGTGACAGAAGTGTTTTATCACCAGATTGGGAGAGGTGACTGCACAGCATTGTAAACGTACTGAACACAACTGAATTGTTCCCTTTATTTTTGTTGTTGTTGTTTGTTTACTTTGGCAGAGAGTGCACATGTGAGCGAAGCTGAGAGAGAGGAGAGAGAATCCCAAGCAGGGATTCCTGACAGTAGAGCCCCATGTAGGGCTTGATCTCACAAACCATGAGATCATGACCTGAGCTGAAGTCAAGAGTCGGATGCTTAACCAACTGAGCCACCCAGGCGCCCTGAATTGTTCACTTTAAAATGGTTAATTCTAGGGGTGCCTGGGTGGCTCAGTCAGTTAAGTGTCTGACTTCGACTCAGGTCGTGATCTTGCAGATTGTGGGTTCAAGCCCTGCTTCGGGCTCTGTGCTGACAGCTCAGAGCCTGGAACCTGCTTCGGATTCTGTGTCTCCCTCTCTCTCTCTGCTGCTCCCCTGCTGATGTTCTGTCTCCCTCTCTCTCAAAATAATTAATAACATTTTTAAAAAATGGTTAATTCTAGCTCATGGAATGTCACCTCACTAAATTACTCAAAAAATAGTTGGAGCATAACTTTTTCATTAATAAAAAGTTTACAGTTAGATGAATAAATGTGTAGATATGGAAATCACTATAGGAATGAATCCCTAAATATAAGTAGAATTTTAAGAATGACCTGCACCAGGATGTAACAGTGGTGAAAAGGCTGTTGAGAAGCATGAACAATTTGGGAATAAAGTATGCTTCAGTAATTGTTTCAAGTGGCTATATGGTTTTTATTCATTGTTTTTTAGTTATCAAATAAAATAGCAGTTCTAAAAAGTGACAGATTCTGATTTTCAGAATGTAAAGAGTTAACCTGGATTCAGGGAGGAAAACTTTGTCTCCCAACAGCAAAACTGTTAACTGTGAAGAACAGAATGACTTGTAAAGAAAATTGAATGTCAGAGAAATAATTAAACTCTACTTTATGTGAAAACATTCATCAATTCTACATTTCCTTAATAATGCTTCACGTGACATACAGGCGTAGCTGATCAGTATAGTGGGCAGTAATGACCCATGGTTACTTATATATTATAAATAAATTTTAATGAGTGTTGAGGTATGACTGTTCATATTTTTACCAAATACATATTAGGTTTTAAAGAACATGTTAATTATTCAATCTTCTTGCCCCACTCACTGAATTTAATATTTTAGCCTTCTAAAATTGCTGCTAAAAGGCAATATCATGAAGTTGAATTGGAGACATGGTAATCTAGACCAAAACTTGGATACTGTTGGTTATAAATTATTATATTTTTAAAGGTAATATGTGATTTTTGTGGTCTTTTACTTGAAAGAGTTTCTACCTCTTCATGACTTTGCTTTTCAGTTATACTCGTTTTGAAATTTTGTTGTCAGTTTACAATTTCACCCTGTTTCCTTTGTGGACAAAGACAGATTCTTTACTCACCGTAGCTCCTTAACAGTTACTCTGATATAAAACTTGGGAGTTTTTGTCGTGGATTTTGCTTTTGAAACTTAAGTGTTGCAAAATGTGTGTGGAGTAGAAGCTTAGTAAGTTTTTTTAAAAATGGAAGCATTGTTTCATAGCTGGGTACTTGGAAGACTTCACTCATAAGTTAATGATGACACGGAAAAGGTTTTGTTATTGCTTTGTTGACTTAAAAGGGAATAGAATCAAATCTTTTATTTCTGACACCTAAACAATATTTTATTTCAGTATTTATCCCTCGAAATAGGAAAGAATAGTGACAGTTAGAAAATACTATACCTATTTGTTTTAATTCCAAGGTGGGGGTGTGGCGGGGAAGTATTGTGTGCTATCACGGCCTTCCTTCTTTTCCCCTGAGTGTTTAAATTACACTGTAGAGGGGGAAAGGATGATAGTGATACCACCTCTACTTCATGCATTTTACTAGGAGCCTGAGACCTGGTTCTTCGTTTTAGTAGGCCTTGCTAAAAATCTTTGAGCCCTTACTTCCCCATCTGTCATACTCCTAGAATAAGTACTATTATGAAGATCAAATGAGAGAGAGAGTACAGAGAAGTCTATTATAACAACACTATGCAAATGCTAGGTATTTATTATTCATTCTGTCGTTAAGCATCTATTGTGTGCAGAGCATGTTATTAGACACAGGAGATACAACAGTGAAAAAGACATTGTCCTTGCACTTACAGAATTTGTGGTCTATCAGAGGAGACTGACATGAAACAAAGTATGAGACTAAGGAGAATGAGAAAAGGGTCATTCCCATTCATTTCACAAAGTATTTCCAAAATACTTTTTTTTTCTTCTATCGTCATAGACATAAGTTAAATATTTCATTCTCAAGTGTAAGCTTTTGCATCCATGACAGTCCTTGGAACTGTGTGAGGGGAATCTTGATACTTAATCATTGATTTTTGTGAAGACTAAACATGAGGAAAATCATACCTTTAGCAATAAGAAACTCCCTTATTTAATTTGGAGGGGTAGTGTCTAAACTGAAAAGCCAAAGATCATAAATTTATGGAATACTTGGTCCTCAATTTATAGCCAGTGATCAGTGAAAACCTTTAATAGATTACTCATATAAACTAAAAAAGAATTGTTCATTAGTATGTAATTAACCTTTGAGTAGCTGCAGATGGAATGAAGCAATGGTACAGACAATGCCAAAGTAATTTACTTTTAGACCAGAATAACAGTTTTTTTTCAGCATCTGTCTTATCTTACCAAAAATGTTTTACTTTGACTAAAAAAAAAAAAAATCATAACATGGTTTATGATGAATGTCTATATAGAATATTTAGGAGAGAGGGCATTTGTGATTTTTTAAATTCTGTGAGATGATACTGTAAAATATGCCAATTTTCATTTTATGTCTGAGAAAAATTAACAGTGTAGCTGTGTTGGTGAGGTTGTGGGCATAAATAAGGAAGTTGGGACCTCTGACCAACTTTATATTATTTAAGCAATTTCATTTCACCTTCTTTGGTATTTTTTAACCCTCCCCTGGACATAGAATTACCGCGGTTCTCTCTAGAATAGTACTAAATAGTACTCCGTACTAGGCTGTGTGCTGTACTCTGGGGATACAGAGAGCCAGATAATCCCAATCTGGCAGAGGTGATGAACAAGTAAACCAAAAATTAACAATCCTGGTGTGGTGAATACTACGTAAATGCGCACACATATGTATATATGGCTCTGGGAACACAGAAATGGACTCCTAATTTATTTTCCTATCCAAATTTATACTGAGTGGACTCTTAAAGATGAGTGAAAAAATTAGCAAGATGAGAAGAAGGAGAGGAAAGCTTTTCTAGGTAGAGAAAATAGTGTGTATTCACAAGAACTTCAGTTTGTGTAGTTCAGAACAATTAAATATTTTTTTTCATAGGTTCAAACTAATGTGAAAGGGTGGTCACAGGTACCAGATTATAAGAGATTATAAGAGATTATTATAAGATTATACTATATATTCTGGGCTAAAAATACATGTCCAACCCTATTTCATATTACAGAAATTAATGAGAGAAACTTACTAGACATGGATCTCAAAATCAAGCTGATGCAGCAGGGAGGGAGGAAGTTTGGATAATATGTATTAGGTTCTTCATAACGTGGTTTCTCGTGCTTGGTGTCATTAATAAAGAGCTATAATTTATAGTATTGACACTGATGACTGCAGTATTACAGAGAAATGAGTTTTCTAATAAGCAGCTTATTTTTTTTAAGTGAAACTAAAAATTTCCCTCTTATATTTTCATCACCATACACCCATTCTTGTCTCAAATACAATATTTTAAACACAATTTAGCCTTTTAATGTTCTGAGTTATTGTGAGCATCAATTTTTGTTCTGTGCTTTAATGCATTGTTGCAATTTGTTGTTGTGGGGGTGCGAGAAACTATTTGGCCCAAGAGACTTGTTTAAGTTTCATTCTTTGGATTTTTATATTTCTGTCATTGATCAGTTAATAGGATCTAATGAGTCTAATCTTCTAAATAATTCTACATTCAGCTTCCTGGTTAAGAGACCAAGGGGTGGAAAACAAAGTTCCTGAGCTTTTACGTACACATGCTTGTTATATTTCTTTATTTAATTTCGGGTTACTTAAGGGTAATGTAAGTCCAAATAAATAGATGTGTTTGTAAATTAAGAGTTTTCCTACCATTTTATTAAATTCATATTATGACTCACTCTGGAGTATTGGTAATTATCACTAACTTCTGCATCTTTACTATTTGGGGGTGACCCAAGGGAATTAAATGGATTCCCTTAATTTGGAACTTTTTAATATAGAATCTACCAGATTAACGCCTCCAAAACAAAGGCTGTGAAGTGCTCATTTTTAAATAAGGACTAGGACAAATCACCATTAATTTATCAGATTTAAATTTTGATGTGTACAGATTACCTAGATCAAGGGCAACTAAGTCATCTAGATATTATATCTACTATCATTGGTTCCGTGTCCAACACAGTACTTTGTTGCATTTTAGGTATCCATGATTCTTTGATTATTGTGGTTTCTTCTGTGGAGGCTTTCATAGTTTCCAGAAAACCAGAAACTTGCTTAATTGAGTTTCCAGGATAAATTTTTCACTTTCAAGTGAACAGAGACAGTGAACATTCATTCTGACTCCCTTGATGTTTCTAATTTTTCAGATAATCAAAAGAGCATGCAACATAACTAAAAAATACCTTCTGCAGGTAACCTGTAATATATAAGCAGTCCCAAGGCAAATGGTAACATAAAAACTTTGAAATATGTTATCCAGTCATGTTGTTACCTCATTTAAATTTTTATAGAAGTTGCAGTCTTTGCACAAATGCTAAAATACAAAAACTGATGTGTACTGATTAAACCTGCTCGAGCAGTGTGTTTTGTTTATTCCTTGATATTCTGTTAAAGATCTCCGATATCCTTAATTTTCACTTGTTATCAGCAGTAAGAAACGTTTAGTCTGATGCTGTTAAGGTACATAAGTTGTTTCTTCTCTAGAGTGAAGTCACCCTGCTGAGAAATGAAGTGGCACAGCTGAAACAGCTTCTTCTGGCTCATAAAGATTGCCCTGTAACCGCCATGCAGAAGAAATCTGGCTATCATAGTGAGTAATGTGCCATCACCTATAGCCTTAGGCTGCGTCGGTGAAATACTGCCAGAGTGAACCACGCTACAGTTAAAAAGACAGAGGCTGCAGTTCTAATACTTAATATTAAATATCAGAACTTCTGCAAGGTTATTATGGAACGGGGAATATACTTTGTAGAATCTAGAGTTTTTGAATTTTCCTGTTTCTAGCCTTTTTTCGAGGGATTACTATACATCAACAAAACAGGTTAATAATTCAAAATATACTGCAAGTACTGATGGTATTTCATCTTCCCAGGGTAACGGTTGGTCTTAGAACGACAGAGTGAAACACTGCTTCTTTTCCAGCCTCCATTGAGTAATTTTTTTTTAATTAACTATCTTCGTTTAACAATATATAGTACCCATTTATAGTATCGGATCCTATTGTTCTTAAATATCAGCATTGTGCAGTTTTTTTTATTGTTGTGAATCTTTATGTTGAGTCTTTTGGTCATAAAAATGCTACAGTAGAACACTACTTCCATTATCTGCTTCTAAGTTTCCTTTTACATGTTTTCCCCAAAATGAGATTCTTCTGTTTTTCAGCATTTTAGAGGTTAATTGTGCTTTTTCTTTCTTGTAATGTCCTTCTTTTTTGATAAGATGCGCAATATTGGAGCCAGCTGTTACTCTTGAATAAATGGCCAATTTTGTCCATCGTACACAAATTTGTAACAAGTAACAGAGCTGGGAAGGCATTAGGCAACATTCATAATATATAACCCACAGCTTTTGTTTTTATGATTTAGTGATATTTCAGGATATTTGTAAATGTGAAGATTGTTTCAACCATATGTATCCACTTCATTTTAATTTGCCAGTGTCAGTAATTCAAAAGAAAGAAACATTTTGTATTGGATGCAAACAGTTCCTCAGGTGCTCACGATAAAACTTAATGGCCACCATCTTTACTTGTAGTCATTGTAAGCAGTTTCATCAGGATGGGCAATATTTTTTAATTTAAAAGATTCAGTAGATTTAGCAACTCTCTATTGCCATATATATTTAGAACATTGATTTTTGTCAGTTTTGAGCAAATAAATCTCAGTCCTTTGATATCTAGTCATTTTCACAGGATGGTGAAACACATTGTGGAGTAAATTGGAACCATATAGAAATATGTTTGGGGTTTGTATTAACAATGATTGCTGCAGGGATGAGGCCATTATGGCTCCCATCTGACTTAACAACATAATTTCTGATAGAAGCTACTGAGTTCAGCATTATGCATCTATGATTTTCTTAACAAGAGAGCGCTCTTGAATTTTGATAGTTCAAAAAGAATATACGAACGATTCTATAAAATTAGAAGGAAAATGAATTCTTCCGTTGCATCCAACTAAAAATTTATCTCATCTGCAATTTTTTAATCCCATCAGTTTTATCTCTTATCAAGGTAGCATGTGCACAGCAAAGGCAAGCCAATTTTTCATTTTAAGCAACAATTTATAAAGATATTTTTAAGGTATAAATGTGTGGGTTTATGTGCCATACCCTTAAATAAACTGAAAGTCTAGATTAATAAATTTTTAGGAAATACATATTATGCTAGGTTGTATAGATTGCAGGAAATGAATAACACATTTTGGACGTTTGGAACTATTCCTGCCTGTTTTCCTACCTAGTCCTCTAGATAATCAAATGGAAGTAAAATACGGTTTTAGTATAAAATTAGTTCTCTTTAGCTCTTGGGAGATAATTGGATTTTGTAGAAATTGTAAAGTAATTTCTGTTTTCAAGTTTGAAGGAGAAAATCTGACTTTTGTTTAGTAGTCAAGGCAGATGGATTGAGTAAGTGAGTACTGACATCTTGGAGAAAATGTGGGGAAGTTCACAAATACTGAACACTATGCATGTCTTAGCACACAGCTATTGCTGATGGTGAACTGTAATAGTAGTTAAGACTTTCAAAACATTTGTGAAGTCAAGGTTTAATAGAAACTAATGAATATTACAAAAATCTTTCAGATAAAGGTGACAGTATAAAAGCACACTGCCATACGGTCTCACTTCTAATTGTCAAAGTCCGTGCATCCTAGGATGAAACCCCTCAGGCATGGGAAAACCATGACAGTTGGTCACCTTAAACAGTATAAAACATGAGTGAAAATAGGAATATATTTTTGATGTTTGGATTCTATGAAAAATAAAGCACAAGAGTGATCTTATTACCATTGATTCATATTTTCTAAATCTTGGAGCATAATTAAAATTGTATTATACTTGCTTCTGTAATCTTAAGTGCGAAGGAAACCTTCTTTGGGCCCTAAATGTAATTGAGAGCTTATATTTTCATTAATGAAAATATGTATGAACATAGGTAGAAAACTTCAGAGCGTGAATTGTCAAACACTTGGGGGTTTTTTAGCTTTAAGTAGGGCTGAAAAGGGCTCTGTGAGTGCAGTAAGAACTCTTCTCTTTCTAGTGCTTATGGTTATGCTGGTGATTTTTCTCTCCTCACCTTCCAGAAGTGGACATAGGTGCAGGTATATCCCTTTATAAAAGTATTTTACATATAAAATGTATAATTACGCCATTTATAAATCGGTACCTGGTACTTTGTATAGCCTAAAGATTTGCTTTGCCTAATTCTGAAAGTCTGGAGATTAGCACTTGTCTTTAAAATGTACTGTTTTATGTTGTCATTGCCTGCACTCTGTATTTACATTTCCTTAGACCTCTCATCATAGATCAGCCTCTTTATTTTTAAATTTTTTATTTTGAGAGAGAGAGGAGTGAGTATGGAGGGGCAGGGAGAGAGAGTCTTAAGCAGGCTCCACTCTCAGCTCAACTGTGAGATCGTGACCTGAGCAGAAATCAAGAGCTGGACACTACTGACTGAGCCACCCAGGCACCTTAGCCTCTTGATTTTTGAAAGCTGGTGTATCCCTAGAACTTAACATTGAGAGGAAGGTCCGTTTGTTTTCATATTGAAGAAGAGACGTAAAGGGGACTGTACTCTTGTCAGTTTGAGTGCCATTGCCAGGGTTTGGGTTTCTTGAACACGTAACTAACTGTTCTGTTGGCTATGTAACTGAATTAGAAATATTTTATAACATTTGTTATTGCCTCATCAGAAAAGGGTCCTTTCTACTTTATATAATTTTAAAAGGTTTATTGTGATTTTTTTATCATATCTTGAGGGGTGATTTTGCATTGATAGCAGATTTATAGAGAAGAGGGGATTCTAATTAATATATTTTTAAAAACTGCTTTCCAGAAAATGCATGGATTTGAGGCAAACTTGTCAAAATTCTTTAAGTCCTATATTTCAGAAAACTCTCAAAATGAGTTTTATGTGAACTAAAATCAAGCTGGCCAGGTTTCTCCTCCTCCATCTCCTGCATCACAAATCATGGAGTAAGTCCTGCTTCATAGCGTCCACAGTCTTTTAATAATGGACTTTCAGAATAGGCACCTGGCCACCAGTAAGCAGGCCAGTCTGCATTGTCAGATTTGACAGCCCGCTTGTTACCTTTAAGCACTAAATAAAAATTATTTTAAAGCCAAGTGAAAAGAAAATGAGGGGTTTCTGGGTGGCTCAGTTGGTTAGGCGTCTGACTCTTGGTTTTGGCTCAGGTCATGATCTCACAGTTTGTGAGATCGAGCCCCACATTGGGCTGTTCACTGACAGTGCAGAGCCTGCGTGAGATTCTCTCTCTCCCTCTCTCTGCTCCACCTCAGCTCTGTGTCTCTCAAAATAAATAAACTCTATAAAAAAAAAAAGTACAAAAGAATACATCCAGTATGATACAATTTTCAGAATGTTCAAAAGTTAAATGCTACTTTCTAGGGATGCATACCTATTTGGTAAAACTTCGAACAAAAGCAAGGTAATGGTTAAAGAGCTATCAGAACAGTGATTACCTTTGATGAAGAGAAGAGCCTCCAGGAAGCATCATTGTTATTGGCGGTGTTCTCTTAAGCTGGGGGCTAGGTTCATAGTTATCATTGGTCCATGCTATCATTCTATAAGTTATGTACACTGTAACTACCGGTGTGGTGTGCGTATCAGATTTTTCACTAAATGAAATTCCTGGATTTGATCCTGTTAAAATGAGAAAGATGTAGGAGATGCATTGTTCCATCCTAAAAGTTGGTAGATTTTCACAAGTACACAGAATGCCTCTTTCTGAATATCTTCCATTGTAGTTTCTAGAGTTTTATATAATTTTTTATTTGAATCCCAATTAATTCGTGCAGCTCTAACAGCTGGTGGCATTTAGATTCTAAATATTGCTCATTCTCATGTGTATGCATCATTAGAGTCAGGTGTTGTAATCACCCATTGCTGCCATCGATGGAAAGTCAGCCAGAATAAATATAGTTCTAGAGAATGCAGAGGGAGTAATTTGAAAATGCAATTTGTATGGAAGAATTCATTTTGTTTATGCGTGTGGGTATAAATTTTCTTATCTTTTAATAAGAATGGCATGTAGGCAAACAGACCGGTTGTGTTAAATTGTCGTTACTTGGTAAGGGTCTGATTATATCTGTAAGAGTCTGTCTCCCAAATTCCCACCTGACTTTTCTTAACACTGTTGAGCAAACACGTCCTCGGCTCGGTTCTGTGAGCTGGGCACGCAGGTGCTTCCGTGTGCATGGCGAGGCCTTCACTTGAGCTGCTGCAGGTAAAATCGGAAAGCCACCTTTTGGTTTGCTCAGTTCCAGTCATACCATCGTATCTAAATAACCGCTTTTGTCAAACCCTGACTTTTTACTCTTGCGTGTTGACAACCTACTGATAGATTCTTACAGCTGTTTTTAAGAAACCGTCATTCTTCTTTTTTCCGCTCAGCTGCTGATAAAGACGATAGTTCAGAAGACCTGTCAGTGCCAAGCAGCCCGCACCCTGAAGCTATACAGCATAGTTCTGTCAGCACATCCAATGGAGTCAGTTCAACCTCCAAGGCCGAAGCTGTGGCCACCTCAGTCCTCACACAGATGGCGGACCAGAGTACAGAGCCCGCGCTGTCGCAGATTGTTATGGCTCCTGCCTCCCAGTCACAGCCCTCAGGAAGTTGATTAAAAACCTGCGGTGCGGCAGTTTTAGATACTCATTAGTGACTTCAAAGGGAAATCAAGGAAAGACCGGTTTCCGTTGATGCGAAATCTGTGGTTGTAAATTTTTCTTTTTACTTGAAATTAAATTTGGCTCTAAAGTTGGTGTAGCGGCAGTTGATGATCAGCCTGAACAACAGTTTTTAGTCTCTGGAAAAAGACTGATTTTGCTTTTTTTATAAATATTGTTAGATTTATTAATTTTCTGTGCTCAATGTGTAAATTGTATTATAATTCATTGTGGTTTATTTCACTTTTAATTTGGTGGTGTTTTAATAAATGGGGGTGTTACTGAGTCTCTTCCCACTTCCATTTCTTTTGACCACCTCTTACCCTCAACTGTGATGGTAGTATTGTCATATCATTTATACCAAAGTTCTGCATCGTCCCTGTTGACTTTGTAATGTTAACAAGGTCATAAAGCACTAGCAAGAGAAAGATAGAAATTTGCTTTTAATCTTTTTGCCTTTTATTTTGCACATTATGCAAAAGGAAGAACATTAGAGAACACTTTTTAAGTGAGTGAAACGTGGTAAAAGACATACAGTGCTTTTATGCACCCTCAAACTAAATCAAGGTCATTCGTCGTGCGTTTTCTTTAAGATTTGAAGTAGACAGGAATTTTGGAATCCTCCAACATTTCAAAAGGACTATTTTTCAAGTCTTAAATTCAGTATTTTAAATCCTATGTTTTGAGGCTAATAAAACATGAAATTATATCATCTATGATACAGGGTTATCAGATAGCTAATAATTTTTTGAAATTAGGTTTTGGGGTTTTTTTGCAGATTTCAGGTTACAAACTGAGAAGTTTATGCATAATCAAGTATGGTGTGGTTGCCAGAAAAAGCCTAAAAATTACTTAGAAAATTTAAGGCTGTTTGCCCCCATTGTCTTGTACTTGCAAGCTAACTTGTACTTATTCTTGTGAAAGCACTGTCATCTTTTAGTAGCAAATTTTGATAATGTTTCTCGTGGGAAAAAAATCAGTATCTATCTTTAGAACATTGTAATTATAATGTGGGAAGCAAGAGTGGGTGTGTGTGTGTGAGAGAGAGAGAGAGTGTGTGTGTGTGTGTGTATGTGTGTTATGTGTGTATGTTTCTTTCAATAGTTTATGCCAGCAGTCTTTGCTTGAATGTTTAACGATGCCTTCGGTGTGATGCTGGCCGATAGATGATTGCAATTTAAAATGTCATTACTGTGCAGGCTTGGATAACTAACATTCCATGATGTAGTTTGTTTCTGAGGAGATGATTGTAGGTACACTTTTCTCATTATCCAATCATCCGTGGGATACTGAGTTTTCTAATGTGCCATTATCTATTTTTATTCTCCAGTTATGTTCAAGATACAGTACAATATTTTAAAATAGACTAAATTGTGAAAAATAAAGTAGTAGACGTGTGTAAGAAAACTTTGTAAAATAGTTACGAGTCCTACCCAGTAGCAACTTCTGGCATTCAAGCAGGATTCCATTATGTAAATATCTGTAACGCATTTATAATAAGCTGTGTAGTCTGTTCTGCATCTATACTACACTATTTACGAATGTCTCGGTGCCATCTCCTAACGAGACTGACCTTTTAAAAACCTATGTTGAATATCCTTGGTAATTCAAGGAACTATCCCACCTGCCTAAGTTCCAAACTGGGAAACATTCAAATTATACAAATGACATTTCAGGACTTTTAAGTATGAAGATAATAGGATTTTTATTGTTTGGCTTATCAAGAGTGAGCGTTTTTAGTTGATAATTCTACTTCTAAATTTTTTTTTATTTTTAACTGATTTTGTAATTTAAAGCAATGAATTTCTGATCATGATTTTCTCATAGTTATGCTAAGGAGTTGATCTCAAAGGCACAAAATATGAATTCTGCAAGAAGGCAATTTTTTATTGTAAGTTTGGATGGGTTAGGAAAAGCCTCAACTTTTCACTCTCCTAAGTCCTTCAGTACATTTTTCTTTCATTTTATTATTTATGCAAGTTAAAGTTTTTGGTAACAGGAATTCTTGCAACTGTAAAATAAAACTACATAGATGTAAGAAGTCATGTAAACGGTTAATGAACTTACCAAGGTTAGCAAAACTTTCATTGTAAATCAGTCTGTGCTCAGCAAATGAAAATCATTCTTAGTTGTATAAACACAAATTCCATTTTGACTTTCAGGATGTCGCACTACTTCTGTACCTAGCATTTTGAGTCCTTACATTTGCAATGTTACACAAACTGTACTACTTTCTTTTATGTGCAGTTTGCATGAGTAAACCATCAGAGAATAAATTCTATCTTTAAATTATGTTCATAATTTGCTTGTCCTTACCTCTCTTCCGTAAAGTAACAGCACTTGATAATATGCTTTCCGCCCCCTTCAGGATGTTTGTTACCTGAGAAGAACCGGATAGTCTTTCTATTTCTGTGATAAAATTCAGTCCTCCTTAAAGACGTTTCAACTGCAGGGTGCTCAGGCCTTGTCCTACTCTGGATTCATTAAGCCCCAGCCAGATACACTGAACTTTTAACTTTGTCCCCAGCCACGAACATTCTCTCAACGACACCCATACACCAGTCCGCCCGCCTCTGGCATCTCTTGGCAACTGCCTGACAAAACATCTTAAACGTAACACATCCAACGTTATGTGCCAACCGTTATAGTTCAGTTACAACAACTGTAACACGTCCAGCACTGACTCCTTAGCACCCCCCCACCTTCCCGTCAAGTGTGCTTCTCCAGCAGTCTTTCATAAGACACTTGATGACAGCTCCCTTCTTCCAGTTGCTTAAGCCAGGACAACGGTGGTGGTGTCTTTGATTTCTCTCTTCCCACCTCCAAACTATCAGGAAATGCTGTTGGATTTACCGTCAGAACAATCCAGAGTTCAACCACTTCTCCCCCTGTACAGTGCTGTTGCTCTGTACCCTTTTTATCGTTCACCCAGTTTACTGTATCTGCCTAGTAACGGCCTCCTTGCTTCCACCCCTCCTCCTTCAGCCCATCCTGAGTACAACAGCTAGGATGGTACTTTTCAAATTAAATCAGCTTGCGGTGCTCCATCTACTCCAATCCTGGAGCAGCTCGCTGCACTCAGAGCTGAAGTCCATACAGCGGCCTGCAAGATGGTTTGGTCGCCATCCCGGTGCTGTGCTGGCTCTGAACCCCTCTACCTCGTTTTATTCAGTGAGTGAGAGCTACTCAGCGTGTCGCTCATTGTTCTGGGCACATGAAATGCACCAGGAGCCCAAACACAAAAATCCGTGCCTTTGTGGATGGAGCTCCATTCCAAAGAGGGTTGGGGGGGTAAGTGTTGGGAACCACAATTAACCTAATACAAATGCTAAAAGTGGTCAGTGCTAAGTGAAGAAATTAAAGATGGAGAGCATGTGAATTGATATTTTGGTCTTGTTCAGATTGAGCTAATCTGAAGAGATGCAAAAAAATCACATGGCTATTTTTTAAGGTACACGTTCTAATGAAGGTACTTAATCTGGATTACATGATATTAGATAAAAGATTTCATGAAGACAAGCTGCTGATACCTAACAAAATTTGACGAAAATATTAAAAGGTCAAACTCATTGTTTGCATTGATTTGTTTCAGAGGACAGGAAAGATGATCTTGTCTCTGGCATGTACTTACTGTTAAATGTAGTTTTATTACTTCTACATCTCAGACTGTAGCGTTTAACACTTGACATTAAGAATTCGCTTGTGAGAATATAACTATAGGAGAAATCTGTTTACTTGTAGGCCTTCATTTGTATAAATATACACTTGCACAGACACAGGGGAAAACAATGCCTAGAGAACACAGTTATCCAAGAATTTAGTTCTAAAAGACATTTAGAAGAAAACATTTTCTAGGGGCACCTGGGGCGCTCAGCCGATCAAGCATCCAACTTCGCCTCAGGTCATGATCTCACAGTTAATGAGTTCAAGTCCCACGTTGGGCTCTGGGCCGACAGCTCAGAGCCTGGAGCCTACCTCGGATTCTGTGTCTTCCTCTCTCTGCCCCTCCCCCACTTATGTGCTCTCTCAAAAATAAACATTTAAAAAGTTAAAAAAATTTTTTAATCTGACATTTTCTAGATTATCTTGACCACAGGATAATGGTTACTTTTTAAGGCAATTCATACCCTTTTGTATCTCATGTAGTTATGAGAAATCGTTTCTTTACACTATTAATAAATACAAATTTGTTTCTGTAATTCCCACAGTTAAAAAAAAAATACAGGTCTTTCCAAGACTAACAACAGACTTCTACATGGGTGCTCATTGAAGCTAAGTATCATGATCCTAGAGAGCTAGCATCTTTCTGTGTAGAGAAAAACCCACACAAAATTTAGAATGAGGACCTTTCTGGAAAAAGCAATCTACCATTTAAGTAAGTGGTGAGTTGCCAATTCCATGTATTGCCATAGAAAAAGCACAGTGAAAACGTTTCAAAATTAAAGGATTTATTCTGAAATAACAAAGGCCACGTGACATTGAAACCTACAATAAAAAGTATATGCATAGTTTTATTCTACTGTAGCAGTCTAAAGTACAGAATCAAATGTTAATAGTAAAATAAATTATCAAATGTGTCACAGCACTCTAGAAGGGTTTTGTTATTCAATAATGGGACAGTGAGTTGCATCTTTTATCATCAAATGCACATGCAAATTTTTCCAGTGGCTTTCTGAGAAGAGGAAGTCATTAGTATATGGTCATGATCACAGTGCCTTCCTTTGCCTCTTTATTTTGCATTAAATTTTAAATGTAAAGCAATTCCTTCAGCTAGAATGTGTTTAACAAAATGGTTGCCATGGTTTTATCATTACCTCAATTATTTGGGAAGCATTTTTAACTATGTCCGTTATGTCAAATAAAGGTTGGTTTGCTTTATTCACTTACATTAGGTTTTGCATCCCCCACCAAAAGAATGCTCTCCCAAGGAGGAGTTAAGGTGATGGAGCAGCATGGAGACCCTGAGCTTGTCTGGTCCCTGAAACACAGCTAGATCAGTGCCAAACAATTTTGAACCCTAGGAAACTGATCTGAGGATTCACACAACAATCCGCATAACTTAAGCCATAGAATTTGGTAGGTACATGGTACAGAGAGGTGAACTGGGGGAGAGGAAAGCTGCAGAGGGAAGGGAGGTGTTTTTGGCGGAGAGAGGACAGAGCAAGGGGGAGAGTGTAGTGTATCGTGATTGTGCGACAAAAGCATTCCCCAAAGCTACCTGGAGAGAGACAGAGAGAGAGAGTGAAAACACAGGCGAGACTGAACAAGAAATCTGTTCCCAAAACCATTGATGGGGAGAAAGGAGAGGGTTTCAACACCACCAGGATTCTATAAACAGGGGAGTGTAGAGCAAGTTCCAGACCTCAGTGCTGGGCAGTGCTCTGGTGAGGAAGCAGGGTGGATGTCCAGGAGCAGGCAGAGCAACCTGAGGGGGTATGTGTGCCACACAGAAGCAGTTCCCCTACTTGGAGTGCATTTGGTAGAGGCCATACAGCCTCCCCATAGGCAAAGGTCCCAGTGAATTCTGAAGAGCAGCCATGTTTGCTGGTATTGGGAATAAAAACACCAGAGTACAGTGAAACCCGGCAACAGCTGTATGTTGTAATTTGCCATAATCTCTGAACCCCTGCCGTTGAACAATCACCCAAACGCTTCTGGGGCAAGCCGGCACCTGGCCATTGCTTAGCAAGACCCTCCACCAGAGAGTCGGTGTAGATGGGTCTAAGCCCCAGGGGTCTCCGAAGTGTAGGGTTTTGAAACACAACTCCGTCTGAGATAAAACACTGGAAGAAGGTGCTGCCTGGCAAGCGGACAGCTTGGACAGGGACAGGGTAGAGGCGGGGAGTGGACAGAGGCCTGAGACAAAGGAGGGGGTGCTTGATCACAGGTCGGTGAGGGCAAAGAATTCCTGTGCCAGAGACTAGGGAACTGGGTGGAGCCATTTCCACCTCTCTCGTGCTCGCACACGTGCACACCAGCATGCGCACCACACTGATCCACCCCAGTAAGCTAAGTGGTGCCACTTAGTTGAGAATGGAGCTGTTACACCAAGCCCAGCTGCGCCCTCCAACCGCATCCCCCAGAAGACCAGCACAAGATACTCCACCTGCTTAGTGTACAGACTATAGAGTGCTCCACAGTTTCAGTTGTAGGGGAAACTGGATATAACTTCATTTGGGTTTCATTCTGTTTGCTGGCTCATTTATTTGTTTGTTTTCTTTGCTTCTATTTTTGCTTAAATTGGTTTTTTTTTCTCTTGTCTTTCTCTTTCTTGGATACAGAAAGATAAAATACTTTTTTTAATTTTTTATTTTTTCTAAATTTTTATTCTATTTTATTTTATAATTCTATTATATATTTTTTTAATTCTTATTTTCTCACTTTTTTCTTCCCTTTCCCTTTTTTCCTCTATTCTATCAAGCTACTTTCAAAAGCAGACCAAAACACACCTAGGATCTAGCTTCCTTTATTTGATTTTTGTTTTGTTTTTAATTTTTTAATTTTAACTTTATATTTTATTAATTTTTTTCTTCCTCCAAATGACAAAACAAAGGAATTCACCCCAAAAGAAAGAACAGGAAGAAATGACAGCCAGGGGCTTAATCAACACAGATATAAACAAGATGTCTGAACCAGAATTTAGAACCACGATAATAAGAATACTCACTGGGGTTTAAAAAAGCATAGAAGACACCAGAGAATCCCTCTCTGCAGAGATAAAATAAATAAAATCTAGTCAGGCTAGAATTAAAAATGCTATAACTGAGATGCAATCTTGAATGGATGCCACAATGGCAAGGATGGACAAAGCAGAGCAGCGAATTGGGGGTATATATGATAAAATTATGGAGAATAATGAAACAGAGAAAAAAGAAGGAAACAAAGGCAAAAGATCATAATACAAGACTTAGAGAACTCAGTGACTTATTAAAAAGGAATAACATCTGAATCACAGGAGTCCCAGAAAATGAAGAGAGAAAACAAGGGGCAGAAGGTTTATGTGAGCAAATTATAGCAGAAAACTTTCCTAATCTGGGGAAGGACACAGACATCAAAATCCAAGAAGCACAGAGAACTCCCATTAGATTCAACAAAACCCGACCATCACCAAGGCATGTCATAGTCAAGTTCACAAGATATACAGACAAGGATAGAATCATGAAAGCAGCCAGGGAATAAAAGTCCTTAACCTATAAGGGAAGAGAGATCAGGTTCACAGCAGACCTATCCACAGAAACTTGGCCAGAAAGGCCAGAAAGGAGTGGTGGGAAATATTCAACATGCTGAATTGAAAAAAATATGCAGCCAAGAGTTCTTTATCCAGCAAGACTGTCATTCAAAATAAAAGGAGAGAGAGAATTTCTCAGACAAAAACTAAAGGAGTTCATAACCACTAAACCAGCCCTGCAAGAAATGTTAAGGGGAACTCTTTGCGTGGAGAAAAGACAAAATAAAACAAAAAAGACCAAAAGCAATCAAGACTAGAAAGGACCAGAGAACATCACCAGAAACCCCAACTCTACAGGAAACACAGTGGCACTAAAATCATGTCTTTCAGGACTCCCTCTAAATGTCAATGGACCAAATGCTCCAATCAATATACATAGGTATCAGAATGGATAAGAAAACAAGACCCATCTATATGCTGCTTACAAGAGACTCATTTTAGACCTAAAGACATCTGCAAATTGAAAGTAAGGGGATGAAGAACCATCTATCATGTTAATGGTCATCAAAAAAAAAGCTGGAGTAGCCATTCTGATATCAGACAAACTAGATTTTAAAATAAAGATATAACAAGAGATGAAAAAGGGCATTCTATCATTAAGGGGACTGTCCACCAAGAAGATCTAACAATTGTAAATATTTATGCCCCCAACGTAGAGCACCCAAATATATAAATCAATTAATCATAAGCCTAAAGAAACACATTGATACTAATACTATAATAAAAGGGGACTTAAACACCCAACTTACAACAATGGACTAATCATCTAAGCAGAAAATCAACAAGGAAACAATGGCACACTGGACAAGATGGACTTAACAAATATATCCAGAACATTTCATCCTAAAGCAGCAGAATACACATTCCTCTCAAGTGCACATGGAACATTCTCCAGAATAGATCACATGCTAGGTCACAAATCAGACCTCAACAAATACAAAAAGATCAGATCGGACCTTGCATATTTTCAGACCACAATGCTATGAAACTCAAAATCAACCACAAGAAAAAATTTGGAAAGAACATGAATACTTGGAGATTAAAGAACATCCTAATAAAGAATGAGTGGGTTTTCCAAGAAATTAAAGAGGAAATTAAAAAGTACATGGAAGCCTATGAAAATGAGAATACAACAGTCCAAAATCTCTGGGATGCAGCAAAGACAGTCATAAGAGGGAAGTATATAGCAATCCAGGCCTTCCTAAAGAAGGAAGAAAGTTCTCAAATACACACCTAACCTTACACCTAAAAGACCCGGAAAAAGAACAGCAAATAAAGCCCAAAACCAGGAGAAGAAGGGAAATAATATCAGAGCAGAAATCCATGATACTAAAAAATGAATCAATGAAATTTAAAGGACAACAACAACAACAACAACAAAAAACAACAGTAGACCAGATAATGAAACCAGGAGCTGGTTCTTTGAAAGAATTAACAGAATTGATAAATTCCTAGCCAGATGGATCAAAAAGAAAAAGGAAAGGACCCAAATAAATAAAATCACAATTGAAAGATGAGATATCATAACCAATGCAGCAGAAATACAAACAATAATAAGAGAATATAATGTGAAGTTATAGGCCAACATATTTGTCAATCTGGAAGAAATGGACAAATTCCCAGAAACATATAAACTACCAAAACTGAAACAGGAAGAAATAGAAAATTTGAACAGACCCATAACCAGTAAAAAAAAATTGAATCAGTAATCAAACATCTCCCAACAAACAAGAGTCCAGGGCTGGATGGCTTTCCAGGGGAATTCTACCAAACATTTAAAGAAGAGTTAATGCCTATTCTTTTGAAGCTGTTCCAAAAAATAGAAATGGAAGGAAAACTTCCAAACTCATTCTACGAGGCCAGCATTACCTTGATTTCTAAACCGGACAAAGACCCCACTAAAAAGGAGAACTACTGGCACTTTCCCTAATGAATATGGATGCAAAAATTCTCAGCAAGATACTAGTAAACTGGATCCAACAATACATTAAAAGAATTATTCACCACAATCAAGCGGGATTTATGCCTGGGATGCAGGGCTGGTTCAATATTCACAAAATCAATGTGATAGGTCACATCAATAAAAGAAAGGATAAGAACCACATGATCCTCCCAATAGATGCAGTAAAAGCACTTGACAGAATACAGCATCCTTTCTTGATAAAAACCCTCAAGAAAGTAGGAGCGGAAGGGTCATACCTCAAGATCATAAAGACCCTATATGAAAGACCCAGCTGATATCATCCTCAATGGGGAACAAATAAGAGCTTTACCCCTAAGGTCAGGAACACAACATGGATGTCCATTCTCACCACTGTTATTCAGCATGGTGTTGGGAGTCATAGCCTCAGCAATCAGACAGCATAAAGAAATAAAAGGCATCCAAATCAGCAAGGAGGAAGTCAAACTTTCACTCTTCGCAGAGAACATGATACTCTGTGGAAAACCCAAACGACTCCACCAAAACACCGCTAGTACTGATACATGAATTCAGCAAAGTTGCAAGGATATAAAATCAATGTATAGAAATTGATTGCAATTGTATACATCAATAATGAAACAACAGAAACAGAAATCAAGGAATCATCCCATTTACAACTACAGCAAAACCATAAAATACCTAGGAATAAATTTGACCAAAGAGATGAAAAATCTATACACTGAAAACTATAGAAAGCTTATGAAAGACATTGAAGATGACACCAAAAAAATGGAAAACATTCCATGCTCATGGGTTGGAAGAACAAATATTGTTAAAATGTCAATACTACCCAAAGCAATCTACATTTTCAGTGCAATCCCTATCAAAATAATACCAGCATTCTTCACTGAGGTAGAACAAACAATTCTAAAATTTGTATGGAATCACAAAAGACCCCGAATAGAAAAGCAATCCTGAAAAAGAAAAGTAAACCTGGAGGCATCACAATTCCGGACTGCAAGCTGTATTACAAAGCTGTAATCATCAAGACAATATGGTACTGACAACAAAAAGAGACACAGATTAATGGAACAGAATGGAGAACTCAGAAATGGACGCACAAACGTATGGCCAACTAATGTGACAAAGCTGGAAAGAATATCCAATGGAAAAAAGACAGTCCCTTCAGTAAATGGTGTTGGGAAAACCAGACAGCAAAATGCAGAAGAATGAACCTGGACCACTTTCTTACACCATACACAAAAATAAACTCAGAATGGATGAAAGACCTAAATGTAAGACAGGAAGCCAGCAAAATCCTAGAGGAGAAAACAGGCAACAACCTCTTTGACCTTGGCCACAGTAATTCCTTACTTGACATGTGTCTAAGAGGCAAGGAAAGCAAAAGCAAAAATGAACTATTGGGACCTCATTAAGATAAAAGGCTTTTTTCACAGCGAAGGAAACAATCAGCAAAACTAAAAGGAATGAGAGAAGGTATTTGCAAATGACATATCTGATAAAGAGTTAGTATCCAAAATCTATAAAGAACTTATCAAACTTAATACCCAGAAAACAAATAATCCAGTGAAGAAACGGGCAAAAGACATGAATAGACACTTCTCCAAAGAAGACATCCAGAAAGCTGAAAGACACATGAAAAAAAATGCTCAACATCAGTTATCATCAGGGAAATACAAATCAAAACCACAGTGAGATACCACCTCACCCCTGCCAAAATTGCTAAAATTAACAACTCAGGGAACAACAGATTTTGGTGAGGATGTGAAGAAAGAGGAACACTTTTGCACTTCCGGTGGGAATGAAAACTGGTGCGGCCACTCTGGAATACAGTATGGAGGTTCCTCAAAAAATTAAAAATAGAACTACCCTATGTATGACCCAGCAATTGTACTACTAGGTATTTGTCCAAAAGACGTAGGAGTGCTGATTCGAAGGGCCATGTGTACCCCAATGTTTACAGCAGCTATATTGACAATAGCCAACGTATGGAAAGAGCCCAAATGTCCATCAACAGATGAATTGATAAAGATGTGGTATATATATACAGTGGAATATTAGTCAGCAATGACTAAATGGAATCTTGTCATTTGCAACAACATGGATGGAACTTGAATGTATTATGCTAAGCAAAATAAGTCAGAGAAAGACAAATATCACATGATTTCACTCTTATGTGGAATTTAAGAAACAAAACAGCTGAACATAGGGGAAGGGAAGGACAAAGAAGATAAAAACAGAGAGAGAGACAATAAGAGACTCTCAAATACAGGGAACAAACTGAGGGTTGCTGGAGGGGTGGTTGGGTGGGGGGATAGGCTAAAAGGGTGAGGGCCATTAAGAAGGACACTTGTTGAGATGAGCACTGGGTGTTGTTACATGTAAGTGATGAATCACTAAATTATATTCCTGAAATCATTATTATACTGTAAGTTAACTTGGAATTAAATTTTAAATCAATTTTAAAAAAAAAGGAAGGCTCTCTCAAAGGAGGACCTTTCAAAATTATTTTTGCTAATTTTCTAAAAGCATGTAAATTAGGAAGAAATCCTGTTTTCTATAGCTTGACAAAAAAAATTAAGCAATAATTATTTAATGGGATTTACTTAGCAGAATGTGAGATGAGAGTGTTGTCTATTGTAAGTTTCTCAGAATTGGGAACAAATGCATTAGGTTTAGGAGGAAATAAAATTTGTTAATACATTATCTTCAAAAGTAAACCTTTTTGCATTAGCTATTATTACTGCATCATTTATCTTGTTTGATTTTTTTCTACCAATAATTTTTTAATTTAAACACGTAGCTAAGTTTCTCTGTCCAAAATTGTCCTAGGGTCTAGTTAAATAACATCAGTGAAAAATAAAATGAGGTAATACAACTATTCTAGCATTAATTAATTTGGACATTCAAAAAACCACTCAGATTATTATTGACTTTTCCCAACTGCTAAATTTTTAGGAAAGTACTTCTTTTGCATCTTAGTTTATTCAGCTCAGCTAATAGTTTCTGAAGTGACTTCCGGCGCCATGAGGCCATCTGCAAAAGCATAAACAGCCTTGTCAATAGCTCAACGTATTGCAAGCAAAACTCTTCAGACCTTTCCCATGATATTAAAGGCAAAATAAAGTTATTTTTTATGGACTAGGGTGTATTTGTGACACGGTAACATTAGGTGACAATTTTGAAAATAAGATATCTTTCCACTATCATTTTCATTAATAAGTGTCCTACTTACCTGCAGATGCCATAGGAGTACCTCAAAAGTAGTGAGCTATTGTTGAAGAGGACATTGCTCCATAAGTTGAGAATTTGCATGAGAGACATCTGTAGGCCTGCCATAACTAGTAGTGCAGAGGCATATATAAAATCATAGATAATTCTAAAATATATTTTTTTAATATTTATTTCATTTCTGGGAGAGCAGAAGCCGGGGGAGGGGGTGGGACAGAAAGAGGAGGACAGAGGATCTGAAGCAGACTCTGCACTGACAGGCTGACAGCAGTGAGCCCGATGTGGGGCTCAAACTCACGAAACTGAGATCATGACCTGAGCTGAAGCCAGATGCTCAACCGACGGAGCCACCTACGGGCCCCAGTTTTAAAATATTGTAACCTCTTGCTTAAAATTCTCCCCCCGCCACAATCTCTTACCAAAATTTCGAATATAAATTTAACTTAGGCTTCTGTTATTTCTCTTGCTGGTGAAGGTACTTATCAGTATTGGCCCACTGAACGACAGGCCATGGAAGAGAAGAATTTGGCTAGTAAGTACAGTGAACTGCCACTTTGTGCTGAGGTATTGGACTATAGGGCCCACAGTAGAAATAAAGACCAGGATCCTACCTTCAAGTAGAATCCATTTGGAAAAAGAGCATACTTGTGACACCTATGACAGGAAATAATCCCAGTCTATAATTTAGGAAACAGGTTTTATAAGTTCAGAAAAGGAGACAGACTAACATTAAATTTGAGCTTCACCTTAAATTGTGAATGAGACTGGGGTAGAAAGAAAACAAAGGTGAAGACACAAGGTTAGATAAGTATGTTCATAGGACAATGGAGAAATAGGAAAAACATTAGGAATAACAAATGATGTTGCATAGCTACAATTATAGAGGGCCTTCAAAGTTCATTGAGACTACAAAACCTAGGAAACCATTGACTTTCCAAAAAGGGACATGAGGAAAGTAGTTTAAGAAATAGACAATAGGAAGGCTGGCCCACATGGAAACCAGCTGCAAACTGCAGGAATTCAGCCATGAGTTGTGATAAGGACTGGGAAAGAAGGGCCAATAAGTAGCTAAGGGAATGGGTGTAAGGAATATTTTGCAAGAAATGCCTATAGAATTTATAGACTAAAAGAGAGATGATGAAAAAAAAAAAAGTCAGAAGACTCCATTTTTCAGTCTTGAAAGATGGGAATGGTGGTGTCACTTATAAAAATAAGTTGGGAAAGGGAGACAGTTTGGGAAGGACAAGTGAATAGTATTGTGGAGACTAAATGTAAATGTCTATACTCCATCAAAAAAAAAAAACTACTAGAAGCAATGACTGAATTCAATAAGGTCACAGGATACAAAATCCATATACAGAAGTCTGTTGCATTTCTATACACTAAGAATGAAGTAGCAGAAAGAGAAATTAAGAAAATATTCCATTTATAATTACACCAAAAAGAATGAAGTACCTAGGAATAAACTCAACCAAGGAGGTGAAAGACCTGTACTCTGGAAACTATAAAATATCAGTGAAAGTAACTGAAGATGACACAAACAAATGGAAAGATACCTCATGCTTATGGATTGGGAGAACAAATATTCTTAAAATGGCCATACTACCCAAAGCATTGTTGACACTGGAATAATACTAAAATTTGTATGGAACCACAAAAGACCCTGAATAGGAAAGCAATCTTGAAAAAGAACAAAACTGAAGGTATCACAATCCCAGATTTCAAGATATACTACAAAGCTATAGTAATCAAAACAGTATGGTATTGGCACAAATATAGACACATACATCAACAGAACAGAAAGCCCAGAGAGCCCAGAAATGACCCCACAATTATATGGTCAGTTAATATACAATAAATGAGGTAAGACTATACAGTGGGGGAAAAGACAGTCTCTTCTCCATATGGTGTTCAAAAACTTAGGTAGCAACATGCAAAGTATAAAACTGGACCACTTTCTTACACCATACACAAAAATAAATTCAAATTGCATTAAATACCTAAATGTGATACCTGAAACCGTAAATATTGTAGAAGAGAGCATAGGCAAATTTTCTCTGACATTGGCCATAACATTTTTCTAAATGTGTCTTCTAAGACAAGGGAAACTATTCTAAAGCAAAAGTAAACTATTGGAACTACATCAAAGTAAAATGCTTCTGTACAGCAAAGGAAACAATCAACAAAACAAAAAGACAACTGACTGAGTAGGAGAGTATATTTGCAAATGATATTTTGAATTTTATCTCCTTATCAGATATATATGGAGAACTTGTAGAACTCAACACCCAAAAAACAAATAATCTATTTATCAAATGGACAGAAGACATGAACAGACATTTCTCCAAAGAAGACATCCAGATGGCCAACAGATACAGGAAAAGATGCTCACCATCACTGATCAGGGAAATGCAAATCAAAACCACAATGAGATACCACCTCACACTTGTCAGAATCAAAACTCAAAAACACAAGAGTTAAAATAAATGTTGGCGAGGATGTAGAGAAAGGAATCCTCATGCACTGTTGATGGGAATGCAAACTGGTGCAGTCACTACGGAAAACAGCATGGAAGTTCCTCAAAAAGTTAAAAATAGAAATACCATATGACCCAGTAATGCCACTACTGAGTACCCAAAGAAAGCAAAAATACTAATTTGAAAGGATATATGCACCACTATATTTATTGCAGCATTATTTACAATAGCCTTATTTACAAATTATTTAAAACAGCATTATTTACAAATCACACACACACACACACACACACACGCATGCGCATACACAATGGAATACTGCTAGGCCATAAAAAGAATGAAATCTTGCCACTTGCAACCATGGATGGATGGATCTAGAGGGTATAATGCTAAGTGAAATAAGTCAGTCAGAAAAAGACAAATACCTTATGATTTCACTCATGTGGAATTTAAGAAAACGAATAAAAAGAGAAAAAAAAACAGACTCTTAAATATAGAGAACTGGTGGTTATCAGAGGAGAAGGGGGTGTGAAATGGGTGAAGGGGATTAAAAATACACTTGCCACGGTGCGCCTTGAGTGGCTCAGTCAGTTAAGCATCCAACTCTTGATTTTGGCTCAGGTCATGATCTCATGGTTCATGCGTTCAAGCCCCACATTGGGCTCTGCACTGACAGTACAGAGCCTGCTTGGGATTCTCTCTCTCTGCCCCTCCTCCACTCATGCACACAAATGCTCCCTTCCCCCTTTCTCTCTTAAAATAAACTTTTTTTAAAAAAAGGGTACATGCTCATTCATGATGAGCATTGAATAATGGATAGAATTGTTGAATCACTATATTGTACAACAGAAACTTATGTAACACTCTGTGTTAATTAACTAGAATTTTAACTAGAATTTTAACCCAGGGGGGCACCTGGGTGGCTCAGTCGGTTATGTGTCCAAATTTTGATCTCAGCTCAGGTCTTGAGCTCAAGGTCATGAGTTCAAGCCCCGAGTTGGGCTATGTGCTGGCTGTGGCACCTACTTCAAAAATCTATCTATCTATCTACCTATCTATCTGTCTACCTATCTACCTACCTACCTACCTATCTATCTCCAGGAAGCACATAAAAATGTAATAATAGCCTCTATTGAGTATATTGTTTACTAGAGTACCTGCATTTATCTCATTCAATCATCATCACAGCCCTCTGATAGTAGTATTGTTTTAGTAAGAAAAAAATTGAAAACAGATTTAGAAGTTGATTTTTAAAGTCCTGAGACTGAATTAATTATCTTGAATTATTTGAAAGACAAGCTGTAATGGGAGACAGGCAGAAGATCAAGTCTTGAATATCACCAAATGATTATAATAAGAGAAAAAAGGGAGAGTGGTCAGAAGAGAACCAAAATAGTGTAATAACTTATTTCTATCATGCTCTACAATATATTAAGTACTTTTATAGATACTAACTTACTAGAACCTCTGAATCCTACGAAGATGGCATTATCCTCATTTTAAATAAGAAATGAACCTCAAAAGTTGAGTTATTTAACCAATGTTACACACCCAACAAATGGCAGGATTAATACACACACCCATTTCCTAATCCCACATAAAAGTGTTCTTTCCACCACAGACAAGAAGAGCAAAATTTAAAGCAAGTGGTTTATATGCAACAAAAAAGTCAAAGGTTGTGAAGATTTAAATTGCCACTTAGTTTAGCAACAAGAACGTCTTTTGTGACCCATGGGACCATAGTCAGTACAATGGTTTGAACAAGTGACAATAAGCTCATTGGCACTTGGATTTTATCTCCCATCAGGGGATGCAGAGAAGTCTTGGGCTTTCTAATTTTTGAAACTACACCCTCACATTAAAGGGGTATCTTATGATCACACCCACAAAGAAACACGAAAGAAATCTTGTTTGTTAGTACCTAAGTTCCAAGTTTAAAAAGTCTCTCCTGAAAAATGGAACACCCTTGCCCTGTGCAGCTGTGTTTCAATGTTTCAGCATGCTCCATCCACATGATCTAGAAAGCTACGCTAAGAAATTAACAGGATACATTTTGGATACAAATGCAAAATCTCTCCAAGAGAACATTCCTGCAATCTGGATCATACTCAAGTGTCACAGAGAAAAAGAAAATGGCCCCGTTGAAAATGAGTATATATTAAAAACAAAAAAACAAACAAAACCTGCCACAAAATGCAGGAAAAGCATTTGACAAAATTCGACATCCATTTATAATAAAACCTCTCAACAAAGTAAATCTCGAGGAAAAGTACCTTCACATGATAAAGGTCATATATAGCAAGCCCACAGCTAACATCATATTCAGTGGTGAAAAGGTAAAAGCTTTTCCTATAAAATAAGGAAGTCCCAGCCAGAGCAATTAAGCAAGACAAAGAAATAAAAGACATCCAAATTGCAAAAGAAGAAGTGAAATTGTCACTATTTGCAGATGACAGGTATTAGAATAGTTGAAATCAGTAAAGTTGCAGGATACAAAACGAATACACAAAGTTCTGTTGCATTTCTATACACTAGTAATAAAGAAAGAGAAATTAAGAAAACCGTCCCATTTATAGTTGCTCAAAAAGTATAAAATGCTTGGGGTGCTTGGGTGGCTCAGTCAGTTGAGCGACTGACTTTGGCTCATTATGATCTCACAGTTCATGAGTACAAGCCCCATGTTGGGCTCTGGGCTGGCAGTGTGGGGCTTACTTGGGATTCTCTCCCTCTCTTTGCTCTCTGCCCCTCCCCCACTTTTGTTTGCTTTCCCTCTCTTTCTCAAAATAAATAAACTGAAAAAAAAAAGAAAAGCATAAAATGCCTAGGAATAAACTTAACTAAGGAAGCAAAGGACCTATGCACTGAAAATGATACAATGTTGATGAAAGGAATTGAAGAAGACACAAATAAATGGAAAGATATTCTATGCTCACAGACTGGAAGAATGGAAAGCAATCAAGAGATTCAATGCAGTCCCTATCAAAATACCAAAGGCATATTTCACAGAACAGAAAAAGCAATTCTAAAATTTGTATGGAACCACAAAAGACACCAAATAGCTAAGGCAATCTGGAGAAAGAAGAGCAAAACATCATTCTCCTTGATTTCAAACTATATTACAAAGCTATAATAATCAAAACAGTAGGACATGGCATAAAAACAGACACAGATCCATGGAACAGAATTCAGAGCCCAGAAATACACTCACGCATATAAGGTCGATTAATTTACAACAAAGAAGCCAAGAACGTACAATGGGGAAAAGACAGTCTCTTCAAGCGACTGGGAAAACGGGAGAGTCACATGCAAAAGAATGAGACTGGACCACTATTTAAGCATACACTAAAATTAACTCATAAAACTCCTGTAAGAAAACAGACAGTAAGCTCTTTGACATCAGTCTTGGTGATGAGCTTTTGGGTGTCAAATCTTGGTGAGTTGACATAGAAAGCAAAATAAATAAGCAGGCTACGTCAAAGTGAAAGGCTTCTGTATGGCAAAGGAAATCAACAAGATGAAAAGGCAATCTGTGGGCTGGGAAAAAGATTTGCAAATCACATACCTGATAAAGAGAAACAACCAAAATGTATCAAGAGCTCATACAAAGCAAATATAAGCAGGAACGCATATTCAATAGCAAAAGCCCAAAATCTGTTCTAAAAATGGGCAGAGGAACCAAATAGACACTTTTTCAAAGAAGACATACAGATGGCCAACATCACAAATCATCAGGGAAATGCCAATTAAAACCACAATGAGATACCATTTTAGAATGGCTATCATCAAAAAAGATAAGAAATAACAAGTGTTGGTGAGAATGTGCAGAAAAGGGAACCCCTGTGCACTGTTGGGAATGTACATTGGTATGGCTGTAGTGGAGAACAGTACAGGTGTTCCTCAAAAAAAGTAAATTAAAAATAGAAATACCATATGATCCACAATTCCACTTATGGTATTTATCCAAAGAAAATTAACACACTGACTTGAAAAAACATTTGCACCTTCAGGTTCATTATAGCATTACTTACAGTAGCCAAGATATGGAAACAAGTGTTCATAGATGGATGCCCGTGTCTGTCCAGTGTGTATATATACAGCCCATGGAGTACCGTTCAGCCATACGAAAGAAGGAAATCTTACCATTTGTGACACAGTGGATAAACTTTGAGGGCATTATGCTAAATGAAATAAATCAGATAGACAAATACCGTATGATCTCACATCTACGTGGAACCTTAAAAAATAAAATAAAACCAAAGCGAAAACCCTGAGCTCAGAGATACAGAAAACAAATTGATGGCTTACAGGGGTAGGGGTGTGGGGAGATGGGCAAAATGGGTGCAAGAGGTCAAAAGGTACAAACTTCCAATCCAGTGACGATATAATGTACAGCATGGTGACTGACTATAGTTAATATTGTACTGTATATTTGAAAGTTGCTAAGAGAGTAAATCTTAAGAGTTCTTATAAGAAAAAAATGTTATAACTATGTATGTTAACTAGACTAGCTGTGATCATTTTCCGATATGTACAAATATTCAAGCATTATGTTGTACACCTGAAACGAGTATCATGGTAAATGTCAATGATAACTCAACAAAACAAAAGTCCCTGGGTAAAAGTTGTATTCATTTTCTATCTGTACAACAAGCTACCACAAGCCTATCAGCTTACAACAATACCTATTTATTATCTGTTTTTTTTAGGCCAGAATTCTGGGCATAACAAAACTGGTTTCTCTGCTTGAGTCTCACAGGCTGAAGTCAAGGTGTTGGCTGGGCCTGTAATCTCATTTGAGGCTTTATATCCTTTTCTGAACTCACTGCTTATTGACAGAACTCAGCTTCCTAGAGATGTAGGACTGAGGTCACTGCCCTCTTGCTGGCTGTCAACTAAAGACTGTCAATTAAAAACCCTTTCCTGCAACATGGTTCTCTCTACAATATGGCAGTTCGCTCCTTCAAGGCCAATTTGAGAATCTCACTTATTTTGAATCTGTCTGGCCTCATTTAAGGGGTCATCTAATTATGTCGGGCTTACTCAGAATAATCTTAGTTTTGAGTAATTTCAAGTCAATTGATTAGGGGCCATAATTACATATATGAAATCCCTTCTCTCAGGTAGGTAACAGAACTACAGGAGTGATATCCCATTATATTCACATGTCCCACTCACATTCAAGAGGAGGGTATTATATAGGCTCTGTAAGGAAGTGAAAAGAATGAGGAAAAAAATAGATAAGAGCATCCAAGAGCTGTGGGATAATATTACATGGAGAATTTGACAGAAGTATTATCTGAAGAGATAAGGACCAAGAATTTTTCCAAAAATAATCATTAAACCATGAAACCCAAGCAGATAAATACCAAGAACACCCCACAAAAATTACACCTAGACACATCACATGCAAACTGTTGAAAATTAAATATAAATCTTACAGGAACCAGAAAAAAATTACACACAGAGGAAAATGATAAGAATTATAGCAGATTCCTTAGTCCCAAACTAAGCAAGTCTCTTTAGTGGCTCCTTTTAATGTGCTAGGGAGAAAACTGAGAAACACATATTTCTATATCCAATAAAAATATCTTTCAAAGCTGAAGGAAAAAGATGTTTTTAGATAAGCCAGTACTGTAAGAATTTATTACTAGCAGAGTCTCACTCAAGAAATGTTAAAGAATCTCCTTCCAGAAGATGCAATAAAACAGATGGAAACTTGACTTAACAAAAAGAAATGAAATTTTCTAGAAATAGTTAAAATGAAAGTCAATCTAAAAGACATTTTTTTCTTATGTCTAATCACTCTAAAAGATTTAGACTGTCTAAAGCAAAAATAATAGCAATGTTTGGTAGGTTTATAACACGTGCAAAAATAATATATGACCACAATAGCTCAAAAGATGAGAATTTTGGATAATACTATTTGCAAGGTTTTTATACTGCATGTGAAGTAGTAGGATATCATTTAAAGATAGACTGATTAGAAAGAATGAATATTGTAAAACCTAGGGCAACCGTGGGGTGGGGTGGGGGGGAGAAAGTGGTATAAATAATATCTTTTTTAATGAACTCCAATGGGTTGCAGTAGTCCCCTGTGCAGAACACCCCAGGACCCCCGACTTGCACCCATTTCAGCTATCCTGACAAGGTGTCCTTTGCGTGGAGAGTCCTGGGACATCAGCTTGCACCCACTTCAGTTTCAGCTGTCCTCCCAGGGAGACCTCTGCACATAGAGCCCCAGGAACCCCTATTTTCACCCACTTCAGTTCAGCTGTTCTGACAGGGAGCCCTCTGCATGGATAGTTCGGGAACAACCCCATCCCATATCCCCTTTAAGTGCCTCTGCACAGAGAACCCCAGGACCCCCTGGTTTGCACCCACTTCAACTTCAGCTGTCATGTCAGGCATCCTTCTGCACAGAGAGCCCTGGGACTGCACCACCTCATGCCCACTTCAGCTCCAGCCATCTCATCAGGGAGCCCCAGCATGAAGTATCGGGGGACCCCCTGGCCCACACTAGCCACAGCTCTAGCCAGCCACAGTTACCAGGCACACACACAGTCTACACAGGGATGGCTATACACGAGACCATTCCCTCAAGTTTAGGGGAAGTAGCTATTCCACTTAATTCATAGAAACAATTATAGAAAGTTAAGCAAAATGAGGAGACAGAGGAACATGCTCCAAATGAAAGAACAAGACAAAATATCAGAAAAAGCTAAAGGAAACAGAGATAAGTAATACACCTGATAAAGAGTTTAAGTAACTGGAGAGAAGAGTAAAAGAACTCAGTGAGAGCTCCAAAAAAAGATAGAAAATATTTAAAACAACCAATCAGAGTTGAAGAATATAATAACTAAAATTAAAAATACACTACAGAGGATCACCAATAGGGCAGCAGATGCAGAACAAATCAACAATCTGAAAGCATAATAGAAAGCACCCAAGCTGAACAGTAGAAAAAATAATAATAATAATTTTAAAAATGAGGATAGGTTAGGGGAAGCTGGGTGGCTCAGTCAGTTAAGTGTCTGACTCTTTATTTTGGCTCAGGTCATGATGTCACAGTTGGGAGATGGAGCCACACATCAGTCTCCATGCTGACACTGCACAGCCTGCTTGATATTCTCTCTCTTTCCCTCTCTCTCTGACCCTACCCCACTCTCCGAAAAAACCCTAAAAAATTAAAGATAGGTTAAGACATCTCTTGGACAATATCAAGCAAATACACATTGGCAGTACAGGGATTGTAGAAAGAGAAGAGAGAGAGAAAGGGGAAATTTGAAGAAATAATAGTTGAAAACTTCCTTAACCTGGATAATGAAACAGACATCCAGATTCTGGGAATCTTAGAGGGTTCCAAACAAGAGGAACTCAAGGAGGTCCACACCATGACACATAATAATTAAAGTGTCAAAGATTAAAGGTAAAGAGAGAATTTTAAAAGCAACAAAAGAGAAGCAAAAAGTCACACACAAGGGAAACCCCATAAAGCTATTAGCTGATTTTTCAGAAGCTCTGCAGGCTAGAAGAGAGTGGAATTCAAAGAACTGAAAGAAAAAAAACCTACAACCAAGAATACTCTACCCAGCAAGGTTATCATTCAGAATGGAAGGAGAGAGAAAGAATTCCCCAGACAAAAATTAAAAGAAGTTCATCACCACTAAACTGACTATATAAGAAATTTTAAAAGGACTTCTTTAAGTGTGTGTGTGGGGGGGGGGGGGGGGAGGAAGGCCATTTTAGAAGAAAATTATGAATAAGATGTAAAATAGGACAATATATACATAAAGTCTGGAGGGGGCAGGGAGTAAAAACATAGTCCTTTTATAATGTGTTGAAATCTAAGTTACCATCAACTCAATATAGACTGCTATATACTTAGGATGTTATATAGGAACCTCATGGCAATCACAAACCCAAAACTTATGATACACACACACACACGCACACGGGGGGAGGGAGGGAGGGAGGGAGGGAGGGAGGGAGAGAGAGAGAGAGAGAAAGTCAAATGTAAAACTACAAAAAGTCATCAATCACAAATAAAGAGAGCAAGAAAAGAAAAAAACAGAACTACAATAAGCAGCCAGAAATCAATCAACAAAATGACAGTAAGTACATATCTATTAATAATTAAATGTAAATGGCCTAAATGCTCCAATCAAAAAGCATAGGATTTTTAAGACCCATTCAGGGCACCTAGCTGGCTCAGTCAGAACATGTGACTCTTCATGGTGGGGTTGTGAGTTTGAGCCCCATGGTGAGTGTATAGATTAAAAAATCTTTAGGGGTGCCTCGGTGGTCGGTCACCTGGATGTCCAACTTTGGCTCAGGTCATGATCTCACAGTTTGTGGGTTTGAGCCCCACACCCATCTCTGTGCTGACGGCTCAGAGCCTGGAGCCTGCTTCAAATTCTGTGTCTCCCCCTCTCTCTGCACCCCCATGCACCTGATTTCTCTCTCTCTCTCAATAATAAACACTAAAAAATTAATTTAAAAATCTTTAAATAAAAATTTAAAAAATTAAAATTAAAAAAATTAAAAAGATCCATACATATACTGCCTTCAAGAGACTCATTTCAGACCTAAACACCGATACAGACTGAAAGTAAAAGGATGAAAAAAGATGTTCCATGCCAATGGAAGTGGGGGTGGTGGTGGAAGGAAGCCAGGTAGCAAGACCTATATCAGACAAAATAGACTTTGAAACGAAAGACTGGGAGAGGAACACGGAAGATGGTGGCATAGGAGGATGCTGGGCTCACCTCGTCCTGCTGATTATTTAGATTCCACCCACATCTGCCTAAATAACCCAGAAAACTGCCAGAAGACTAGCAGAACGGACTTTCCGGAGCCAAGCATAGACAAGAGGCCCATGGGAGAGGGTAGGAAGGGCGGAGAGGTGGTGCGCACTACACGGACTGGCGGGAGCGAGCCGGGGCGGTAGAGGGGCAGCCCGCCCGGCAAGGCTGAGCCCCTGAAGTCTGGCTTGCAAAAGCAGAGGGGCCGGACTCCGTGAGTTCTGACAGCCAGCAGGACTTAACATCTGGAATGTTATAAGTCAACAGCTCTGCTTGGAGAGCGGAAGGGTGAGAGGACACTGGGAGAGAGAGGTGTTGAGCCCTGGAAGACAGAACTCAGCTCAGCGGGGAACAAAGGCGCTGGCAAGCGCCATCTCCCTCTCCCATCCCCCAGCCGAAATCCTAAAGGGAACCAGTTCCCATCACTGAACTTGCTTGCACTACACAAACACCCAATGCTGTGCTTCTGTGGATCCATCCCTCCAACGGGTCAGCCTCCCTCCTGGTGCTGCAGGGCCCCTCCCGCAGGACACCACCTACGGCAAAGCAAGCTAAGCCTGCGCCTTCTGCCCCTGTGCACCTTGCGGATCCACCCCGGCTAATATGCCAGATCCCATCAAAGCAGCACCACAAGCCTGGCAGTGTACGAGTAGCTCAGACAGGGGCCACACCACTCCACCGTGAGTCCTGCCCCTGGGAGAGGGGAAGATAAGGTACACACCAGTCTGAGTGGGGCCCCAGTCATGGGCTGGGGACAGACATTGGGTCTGAATGTGCCCACCCACCAACACAACTTACTCCAGACAGCACAGGGGAAGTGCCCTGCAGTTTGGAGCCACCCCAGGGACTACCCAAAATGATGAAACGGAAGAACTCTCCTCAAAAGAGACTCCAGGAAGTAGTGACAGCTAACGAATTGATCAAAAACGATTTAAGCAATATAACGGAACAAGAATTTAGAATAATAGTCATAAAATTAATCGCTGGGCTTGAAAAAAAGCATAGAGGACAGCAGAGAATCTATTGCTACAGAGATCAAGGGACAAAGAAATAGTCATGAAGAGCTAAAAATGCTATAAATGAGGTGCAAAATAAAATGGAGGTGGCCATAGTGCAGATTGAAGAGGCAGAGGAGAGAATAGGTGAATTAGAAGATAAAATTATAGAAAAAGAGGAAACTGTGAAAAAGAGAGATAAAAAAATCCAGGAGTATGAGGGGAGAATTAGAGAACTAAGTGATGCAATCAAATGGAACAATATCCGTATAATAGGAATTCCAGAAGAGGAAGAGAGAGAGAAAGGGGCTGAAGGTGTACTTGAACAAATCATAGCTGAGAAGTTCCCTGATCTGGGGAAGGAAAAAGGCATGGAAATCCAAGAGGCACAGAGAACTCCCTTCAGACGTAACTTGAATCCATCTTCTGCATGACATATCATAGTGAAACTGGCAAAATACTAGGATAAAGAGAAAATTCTGAAAGCAACCAGGGATAAACAGACTCTAACTTATAGAGGAAGACCCATAAGACTAGTGGCAGACCTATCTACTGAAACTTAGCAGGCCAGAAAGGAATGGCAGGAAATCTTCAATGTGATGAACAGAAAAAATATGCAGCCGAGAATTCTTTATCCAGCAAGTCTGCATTCAGAGTAGAAGGAGAGATAAAGGTCTTCCCAAACAAACAAAAACTGAAGGAATTCATCACCACTAAACCAGCCCTACAAGAGATCCTAAGGGGGATTCTGTGAGTGCAATGTTGCAAGGACCACAAAGTACCAGAGACATCACTACAAACATGAAACCTACAGACATCACAATGACTCTAAACCCATATCTTTCTATAATAACACTGAATGCAAATTGACTAAATGCTCCAACCAAAAGACATAGGGTATCAAAATGGATTAAAAAAAACAAGACCGGTCTATTTGCTGTCTATAAGAGACTCATTTTAGACCTGAGGACACCGTCAGATTGAAAGTGAGGGGATGGAGATCTATCATTCTACTGGAAGTTAGAAGAAAGCTGGAGTAGCCATACTTATATCAGACAAACTAGACTTTAAGTTAAAGGCTATAACAAGAGATGAAGAAGGGCATTATATAATAATTACAGGTTATATGCATCAGGAAGAGCTAACAATTATAAATGTCTATGCGCCGATTACGGGAGCCCCCAAATATATAAAACAATTAATCACAAACATAAGCAACCTTATTGATAAGAATGTGCTAATTGCAGGAGACTTTAATACTCCACTTACAACAATGGATAGATCATCTAGACACAGGATCAATAAAGAAACAAGGGCCCTGAATGATACATTGGATCAGATAGACTTGACAGATATATTTAGAACTCTGCATCCCAAAGCAACAGAATATACTTTCTTCTCGAGTGCACATGGAACATTCTCCAAGACAGATTACATACTGGGTCACAAAACAGCCCTTCATAGGTATAAAAGAATTGAGATCATACCATGCACACTTTCAGACCACAATGCTATGACACTTGAAATCAGCCACAGGAAAAAGTCCTGAAAACCTCCAAAAGCATGGAGGTTAAAGAACACTCTACCAAAGAATGAATGGGTCAACTATGCAATTAGAGAAGAAATTTAAAAATATATGGAAACAAATGAAAATGAAAATACAACAATCCAAATGCTTTGGGGTACAGCAAAGGCAGTCCTGAGAGGAAAATACATTGCAATCCAGGCCTATCTCAAGAAACAAGAAAAATCCCAAATACAAAATCTAACAGCACACCTAAAGGAAATAGAAGAAGAACAGCAAAGACACCCCAAACCCAGCAGAAGAAGAGAAATAATAAAGATCAGAGCAGAAATAAACAATATAGAATCTAAAAAAAACTGTAGAGCAGATCAGTGAAACCAAGAGTTGGTTTTTTGAAAAAATAAACAAAATTGATAAACCAGGCTTCTAGCCAGGCTTCTCGAAAAGAAATGGGAGATGATCCAAATAGATAAAATCATGAATGAAAGTGGAATTATTACAACCAATACCTCAGAGATACAAGCAATTATCAGGGAATACTATGAAAAATTATATGCCAACAAACTGGACAACCTGGAAGAAATGGACAAATTCCTGAACACCCACACACTTCCAAAACTCAAACAGGAAGAAATAGAAAACTTGAACAGACCCATAACCAGCGAAGAAATTGAATCAGTTATCAAAAATCTCCCAACAAGTAAGAGTCCAGGACCAGATGGCTTCCCTAGGGAATTCTACCAGACATTTAAAGCAGAGATAATACTTATCCTTCTCAAGCTTTTCCAAAAAGTTGAAAGGGAAGGGAAACTTCCATACTCATTTTATGAAGCCAGCATTACTTTGATTCCTAAACCAGACAGAGACCCAGCAAAAAAAGAGAACTACAGGCCGATATCCATGATGAATATGGATGCAAAAATTCTCAATAAGATACTAGCAAATCGAATTCAACAGCATATAAAAAGAATTATTCACCGTGATCAAGTGGGATTCATTCCTGGGCTGCAGGGCTGGTTCAACATTCGCAAATCAATCAACGTGATACATCACATTAATAAAAGAAAAGAAAAGAACCATATGATCCTGTCAATCGATGCAGAAAAAGCATTTGACAAAATTCAGCATCCTTTCTTAATAAAAAACCCTCAAGAAAGTCGGGATAGAAGGAACATACTTAAACATCATAAAAGCCATTTATGAAAAGCCCACAGCTAATATCATCCTCAATGGGGAAAAACAGCTTTCCCCCTGAGATCAGGAACACGACAGGGATGTCCACTCTCACTGCTGTTGTTTAACATAGTGTTGGAAGTACTAGCATCAGCAATCAGACAACAAAAGGAAATCAAAGGCATCAAAATTGGCAAAGATGAAGTCAAGCTTTGACTTTTTGCAGATGACATGATACTACACATGGAAAACCCGATAGACTCCACAAAAAGTCTGCTAGAACTGATATATGAATTCAGCAAAGTCACAGGATACAAAATCAATGTATAGAAATCAGTTGCATTCTTATACACTAATAATGAAGCAACAGAAAGACAAATAAAGAAACTGATCCCATTCACAATTGCACCAAGAATCATAAAATACCTAGGAATAAAACTAACCAATGATGTAAAAGATCTGTATGCTGAAAACTATAGAAAACTTATGAAGGAAATTGAAGAAGATATAAAGAAATGGAAAAACATTCAGTGCTCATGGATTGGAAGAAGAAATATTGTTAAAATGTCAATATTACCCAAAGCTATCTACACATTCAATGCAATCCCAATCAAAATTGCACCAGCATTCTTCTCGAAGCCAGAACAAGCAATCCTAAAATTTGTATGGAACAAAAAAAGGCCCTGAATAGCCAAAATAATTTTGAAGAAGAAGACCAAAGCAGGAGGCATCACAATCCCAGACTTTAGCCTCTACTACAAAGCTGTAACCCTCAAGACAGCATGGTATTTGCACAAAAACAGACACATAAACCAATGGAATAGAATAGAAACCCCAGAACTAGACCCACAAACGTATGGCCAACTAATCTTTGACAAAGCAGAAAAGAATATCCAATGGAAAAAAGACAGTCTCTTTAACAAATGGTGCTGGGAGAACTGGACAGCAACATGCAGAAGGATGAAACTAGACCACTTTCTTACACCATTCACAAAAATAAACTCAAAATGGATGAAGGACCTGAATGTGAGACAGGAAACCATTAGAGGAGAAAGCAGGAAAAAACCTCTCTGACCTCAACCGCAGCAATTTCTTACTTGACACATCCCCAAAGGCAAGGAAATTAAAAGCAAAAATGGCCTATTGGGACCTCATGAAGATAAAAAGCTTCTGCACTCCAAAGGAATCAATCAACAAAACTAAAAGGCAACCAATGGAATGGGAAAAGATATTTGCAAATGACATATCAGACAAAGGGCTAGTATCCAAAATCTATACAGAACTCACCAAACTCCACACCTAAAAAACAAATAATCCTGTGAAGAAATGGGCAGAAGACATGAATAGACACTTCTCTAAAGAAGACATCCAGATGGCCAACAGGGACATGAAAAGATGCTCAGCTCAACGTCACTCCTCATCAGGGAAATACAAATCAAAACCACACTCAGATACCACCTCACGCTGGTCAGAGTGGCTAAAATGAACAAATCAGGAGACTATAGATGCTAGAGAGGATGGAGAAATGGGAACCTTCTTGCACTGTTGGCGGGAATGCAAACTGGTGCAGCCGCTCTGGAAAACAGTATGGAGGTTCCTCAAAAAATTAAAAATAGGTCTACCTTACAACCCAGCAATAGCACTGCTAGGAATTTACCCAAGGGATACAGGAGTGCTGATGCATAGGGGCACTTGTACCCCAATGTTTATAGCAGCACTTTCAACAATAGCCAAATTATGGAAAGAGCCCAAATGTCCATCAACTGATGAATGGATAAAGAACTTGTGGTTTATATACACAATGGAATACTACTTTGCAATGAGAAGGAATGAAATCTGGCCTTTTGTAGCAACGTGGATGGAACTGGAGAGTGTTATCCTAAGTGAAATAAGTCATACAGAGAAAGAAAGATACCATGTGTTTTCACTCCTATGTGCATCCTGAGAAATTTAACAGAAGACCATGGGGGAGGGGAAGGAAAAAAAAAAGGTTAGAGAGGAAGGGAGCCAAAGCACAAGAGACTCTTAAAAACTGAGAACAGGGGCGCCTGGGTGGCGCAGTCGGTTAAGCGGCCGACTTCAGCCAGGTCACGATCTCGCGGTCCGTGAGTTCGAGCCCCGCGTCAGGCTCTGGGTGGATGGCTCAGAGCCTGGAGCCTGTTTCCAATTCTGTGTCTCCCTCTCTCTCTGCCCCTCCCCCGTTCATGCTCTGTCTCTCTCTGTCCCCCCAAAAATAAATAAACATTAAAAAAAAATTTACAAACTGAGAACAAACTGAGGGTTGATGGGGGGTTGGAGGGAGAGGAGGGAGGGTAATGGGTACTGAGGAGGGCACCTGTTGGGATGAGCACTGTGTAATGTATGGAAACCAATTTGACAATAAATTTAAAAATAAATAAATAAATAAATAAATAAAGACAAAAGACTGTAATGAGAGTACCTGGGTGGCTCAGTCGATTAAGCATCCAACTCTTAATTTTGGCACAGGTCCTGATCTCACAGTTCGTGAGTTCGAGTCCCTCAACAGGCTCCATGCTGACATTGCAGAGCCTGCTTGGGGTTCTCTCTCTCTCCCTCCCTCTCTATATGTCCCTCCCCTGCTCATGCTCATGTGCATGCGCTGTCTCTCAGAAATAAAATAAATAAACTTGAAAAAATAAATAAAACAAAGACTGTAACAAGACAAGAAGGGCATCACATAATGGTAAAAGGATCAATCCAACAAGAGGATATAACAATTGTAAACATCTATGCACCCAACATTGAAGCATTATTATACAGTAATACCAGGGGACTTTAATACCCCACTTATACCAATGAATAGATCATTCAGGAAAAAATTAATAAGGAAACAGTGTCTTTGCACAACACAAAAGATTAGATGGACTTACCAGATATATACAGAACATTACATCCCAAAACAATAGACTACACATTTTTTAAGATATTTTTTAAGTCACTTCTATACTCAACATGGAGCTTGAACTCACATCCATAAGATCAAGAGTCACATGTTCTTCCAACTGAGCAAGCCAGGCACCCCTAGAATACACATTCTTTAAGTGCATACATGGAACGCTCTCCAGGATAGATCATGTTACGCCACAAAACAAGTTTCAATAAATATAAGAAGATTTAAATTATATCATGCATCTTTTCAAACCATGATGGTATGAAAGTAGAAGTCAATCAAGAAGAAAATTGGAAAACACACAAATACATGGAGGCTACACAACTTGCTACTATGGGTAAATGGGTCAATAAAGAAATAAAAAATATACATAGAGACAAATTAAAGTGAAAGCACAGTGGTCCAGAATCTGTGGAACAAAGTAAAAGCAGTTCTACGAAGGAAATTTATAGCAATACAAGTCTACCTCAAGAAGAAAAATAAAAAATAACCTAAGCTTACATCTAAAGTAACTAAAAAAGGAAGAATAAACAAAGCCCCAGGTTAGGAGAAGGAAGGAAATAATAAATATCAGAGCAGATATAAATGGAGACTAAAAAAACAGTAAAGCTGAAACCAAAAGTTAGTTCTTTGAAATGATAAACAAAATTGATAAGCCTTTAGCCAGACTCATCAAGAATAAAAGTGAGAAGCCCAAATAAAATCAGAAATGAAGAGCGGTGCCTGGGTGGCTCAGTTAGTTGAAAATCTGACTTTGGCACAGGTCATGATCTCACGGTTTGTGAGTTTGAGCCCCACGTTGGGCTCACTGCTGTTAGCGCAGAGCCTGCTTCAGATCTTCTGTCCCTCTCTCTCCTCCCTTTCCTCTGCACCTCCCCCGCTCATGCCTCTGTCTCAAAAAATAAATAAACATTACAAAAACTTTTTTTAAGAAACGAAGAAGCAACAACCAACACCATAGAAATACAAAGGATTATAAAAGAATTGCAAAAAAAATTTTATGTCAAAAATTGGACAACTTACAAGAAATAAATTCCTACAAACATATAATCTTCCCCAACTGAATCAAGAAGAAATAGAAAAATCTGAACAGACCAACTACTAGTAACAAAACTGAATCAATAATCAAAAAACTCCCCACAAACTAATGTCCAGGATCAGATGGATTCACAGGTAAGTTCTACCAAACATTTAAAGAAAATTTGATACCTCTTCTTCTGAAACTATGCCAAAAAATAGGTGAAAAAAGCTTCCAAATGCACTCTGCAAAGCCAGTATTACCATCACACCAAAACCAAAGATATTACAAAAATAAAAAAATAAATAAAACTACAGGCCCATATCCCTGATGATCATAGACAAAAGAATCCTCAACAAAATAGAAGCCAACTGCATTCAACAATACATTAAAAGGTCATTCACCACAATCAAGTGGGATTTATTCTGAGGATGCAAGGACGGTTCAGTATTTACAAATCAACCAATGTGACCCACCACATCAACAAAATGAAGGATAAAAATCATATGATCATCTGAATAGTTGCAGTAAAAGCACATGATAAATTTCAACATCCGTTTACGATAAAAACTCTTAAGGTGGACACAGAGGGAACATACCTGACCATAATAAAGGCTATATATGAAAAATCCATAGTTAACATCTTTCTCAATGGTGAAAAACTGACAGATTTTCCTCTAAGATCATGAACAAGCCACAGCCATCCACCCTCACCACTTTTATTCAGCATGGTACTGGAAATCCTATCCACAGCAATCAGATAAGAAAAATAAATAAAAGGCATCCAAATTGGTAAGGAAGAAGTTCAACTGTCACTATTTGCAGAGGACATGATACTATACATAGAAAACCTTAAATACTAACAACAACGACAACAACAACAACAAAAAAACATTAGAAGTAGTAAATGAATTCAGTAAAGTTGCAGGAAACAAAATTAATTTACAGAAATTGGTTGTGTTTCTATACACTTACAATAAAGTAGTAGAAAGAGAAAGTAAGGAAACAATTCCATTTATAATTGCACCAAAAATAAAATACCTAGAAATAAACTTAACCAAGGAGATGAAAGACCTATACTTTGAAAACTATGAAACATCAATAAAAGCAATTGAAAGTGACACAAACAAATGGAAAGGTAGTCCTTGCTCATGCATTGGAAGAACAAATATTGTTAAAATGGACATACTACCCAAAGCAATCTACAGATTTAATGCAATTCCTATCAAAATACCAACAGTATTGTTCACAGAACTAGAAAACATACTACTAAAATTTGTATGGAACTACAAATGATCTGCAATATCCAAAGCAATCTTGAGGGGAAAAAACAAAGCTGGAGGTATCACAATCTCAGATTTCAAGATATACTACAAAGCTAGACAGCAGTCAGTAGAGCATGTGACTCTTGATCTTGGGGTTGTAAGTTTGAGCCCCACCTTGGGTGTAGAAATCACTTAAAATCTTAGGGCGACTGGGTGGCTCAGTTGGTTAAGCATCCAACTCTTAATTTTGGTTCAGGTCATGAGTCAGGTCATGGTTCACGAGTTCGAGCCTCCCTTTGGCCTCTGTGCTGACAGTGTGGAAACTGCTTGGGATTCTCTCTCTCCCTCTCTCTCTGCCCCTCCCCTGTTTGCTCACTCACACTCCGTCTCTCTCTCTCTCTCTCTCTCTCTCTCTGAACATAAATAAGTAAAAATAAACACTTTTGAAAAAGAAAATAAGATAAAATCTTTTTAAAAAGTTATACTACAAAGCTACAGTACCATACTGTTTTTGTTACTGGCACAAACATAGACACATAGATCAATGAAAAAGACTAGAGAGCCCAGAAATAAACCCACAACTACATGGTCAGTTAATCTACAACAAAGGAGGTAAGAATATACAGTGGAGAAAAGACAGTTCCTTCAATAAATGGTGTCGGGAAAACCAGACAGCTCCATGCAAAAGAATGAAACTGGACCACTTTCCTACACCATACTCATAAATAAACTCAAAATGTATTAAAGAACTAAATACGAGACCTGAAACCATAAACTCCTAGAAGAAGACACAGGCAGTAATTTCTCTGACACCAGCCTTAACATTTTTCTAGATATGTCTCTGTAGGCAAGGGAAACAAAAGCAAAAATTAACTATTGTGATGACACCAAAATTAAAAGCTTTTGCACAGCAAAGGAAACCAGAAACAAAACAAAAAGGCCTCCTGAATGGGAGAAGGTATTTTCATTTTGTTTTTGTTTTTGTTTTTCAATATCTGAAGTTTATTGTCAAATTGGTTTCCATACAACACCCAGTGCTCATCCCAAAAGGTGCCCTCCTCAATACCCATCACCCACCCTCCCTCCCACCCCCATCAACCCTCAGTTTGTTCTCAGTTTTTAAGAGTCTCTTATGCTTTGGCTCGGGAGAAGGTATTTTCAAATGATATATGTGGTAAGGGAATAATATTCAAAATACATCAAGAACTTATGCAACTCGCACACGCAAAACAAATAATCCAATTAAAAATATGGGCAGAAGACCTGAATAGACATCTCTTTAAAAAGGACAGAAAAGATGTTCAGAATCACTAATCAGAAAAGTGCAAATCAAAACCACAATGAGATATTACCTTCACCTTTCAGGTTGGTGGTAGCAAAAAGACAAGAAACAAATGTTGGCAAGGATGTGGAGGAAAAAAGAATACCCACGCTCCGTTGGTGAAGATGTCAATCGGTGCAGCCACTGTGGAAAACAGTATGCATTTCCTCAAAGAATTAAAAATATAATTGCTACATGATCCAGTAATTCCACTGGTGGTATTTGCCCAAAGAAAATAAAAACACTAATTTGAACAGATACATGCACCCTTATGTTTACCTCAGCATTATTTACAATCGCCAAGATATGGAAGCAGCCCAAGTGTCCATTCAATAACAGGTGAATGGATAAAGGAGTGGCATAAATATTTACTCAGCCATAAAAAAGAATGAGATCTTGCCATTTTGGAACAACCCAGATAAACCTAGAGGTATTGTGCCAAATTAAATAAGACAGAAAAAGAAAAAAAACCATATGATTTCACTTAAATGTGGAATCTAAAAAACAAATGAACAAACAAGCAAAAAAAAAAAAAACCCAGACTCCTGGATACATAGAACATTCTGGTAGTTGCCAGGTGGGTGAAATAGAAAAATAAAGAAAAGAAAATGTTCAGCAACACTAGATAAAATCGTGTTTTTACTAAAACTACAATGAATTTTTTTTAGTAGCTCATCGCCAGTTTTTCTCATAACCTAATTTTTGAAACACCATGACCAAATTCCTGTCTCTTTATGTTACTTCTCATGAGGCTATTTGCAATCTTAAATATTTGCAGATCTTTACAGCAAGAGTGGATTTAGTTGACTAGTTTTTGAAATAAGTGGCCAGCAATTTGGTACTGCAAAATACCACTACGGACCAGTTTTTCTCATATTCAGCATATGCTTCTAAGGTCCATTCTTTAATTTGAGTGAAATATAAATGCTCCTTTGGACAGAAGAAAGATATTGATCTAGGACCACATACTCCTTCAAGACAAACCAAAATAGACCCAATTTAAGCAACTCATCTCAAAATATAGAACTTCTTCCTAAAACTTGGAAGAATAAATGTTGTATCTACCCAAATAGAAAGTCTATTAGAAAAATTATATTTAGAAGGAATGCCATAGTTATGAATTTTAAAAAATAATTTTAAGTTCTTAAGATCTATCTAACTATAAATTAGATTATATTTATGTTCTACTTGTTGAGTAACAAGCAGAAGCCACTAAGAAATTCACTACAAAGCATTGCATGGGAACCCAATGAATATTTTTAATTTTTTTAATGTTTTTTTTTAATTATTTTTGAGACAGAGAGCGAGCATGAGCAGGGGAGGGGCAGAGAGAGAGGGAGACACAGAATCTGAAGCAGGCTCCAGGCTCTGAGCTGTCAGCACAGAGCCCAACGCGGGGCACGAACTCATGAACCATGAGATCACGACCTGAGCCGAAGTCAGACGCTCAACCGACTGAGCCACCCAGGCACCCCAAGGGAACCCAATGAATATTAAATAAGCATTAAAATCATGATTTAAGCTCTAATTATAATCATGTAAAAAGATGCATAGGATAAGATGCAATAAATATATTTTAATAAAACAAAAGCTTCCGTTTTCACAATAATTTAACTTTTGTAAGTAGTTTTTTGGAATTTTGGAATTCTCATTTTGGATGTTTGCTCTTGTTGGGGAGAACTTCAGGATGGCAGATAGAGCTAATGTGGAATGCTACCCTATCTCTTCCCCATACATAAAAATAGATTATATAATATTTGAAATATTTCAACACATAGCTGAGCTATAAAGCAAGAAGAGTGCCGTAAATAAAAACAATTCTCACGGCAGACAGCTGGATTCAGTTAGATGTCCTTTGGAGCTCACCTGAGCTCACTTATACAGCACAATTTTAGTATACCTTACAGTCAGATGGGCAAAGGAGTCATGGCTGCAAGCGAAATGCTGTTACTGGGCTCCCATCATTTTAAAAAACAATTTTTTTTACATTTATTTACTTTTGAGAGACAGAGAGAGAGCATAAGCAGGGAAGGGGCAGAGAGAGAGGGAGACACAGAATCTGAAACAAGCTCCAGGCTCTGAGCTGTCAGCACAGAGCCCGATGCGGGGCTCTAACTCACAAACCGCAAGATCATGACCTGAGCCGAAGTCGGATTCTTAACCAACTGAGCCACCCAGGAGCCTACTGGGTTCCCATTATAAAGCCAGAGCCGGGAAAGTGTGATCCCAGTACAACTCCACTCACTGGGAGGGGAACTGACTGTGCATCTTTCCAGCAGTATCTCTATACTATAGAGATAGAGCACAATTTTCAGTGGAAGGTGGCCATCTCTGCAACAGTCCACCCCTTTGGCCACCAACCATTGGACACACTCCTCTTCCCACACTGAACATCTCACTTCCTAAAAGAAGAAAACCCAAAGTCCCATCCAGTTATTGCATCCACTACAAAGTCCATGGCTGATGGGGGAAATCCAAGCACAGACCTCCCTATCAGATAAGAATGTAGCTTTTTGTGACCTAGCAATACTTGAACTAATGGACATGTTCTTTTCTTTCAAACCCCCAACACTTGCACTATTCCACTGCAAATCAAGGATGAAATAATTACGATAGAAACTTCTCACCAGAAAAAGGACTGGTGAAGGGCACACAGCAATCATTAGCCTATAGCAATTTTCAAATCTGATGGGAGAGGCATTCTGAGGGCCCCCTTTTCTGACATTTGGGGAACTTCCTTTTTAGACCTGATCCCACCCATTCGTGGAATTCTTCTATCCTTTGTGGCTCCTAGGTCACCTTTCTGGAGGTATCTTCCACCTTCATTATCCTCTTTGGCCACATCTTTGGTGGGTGTAGGAGATTATGTTCTCCTTGGGAGACTCAAGATTTCACAGCCTACCTCCTGCCTATATAAGTTTGGCAGCCAGGGACTGTTTCACCTCTTAAAGCCTTTTTAGTCTAGGCTCATGGATTCTTCTGCAATGTAACTTTCTCAAAATCTCAACTGACTTATGATCTATTTGCTTCAAGTCAGTCTCATGAGCCAGCGGACCCACCCAACATTTGTTCCTAGACATCTTTCCAAACATCTCAATGTCTCTCTCCTGGGCCCCTTTGTCTCTCTAATCACTGGCAAGTTGAAATCATCAGACTTAAGTGAGAAGACACATTTCTTTGTTGCTGGGTTCAGTCTTGACTGGTTTTTCACATTCCAACTTTTTTTTTCCTTTGGAGTTTAAGAGCAGGTGGCTTCTTCAACTGTGCCACTCTAGTCCCCTCAGACCTGGACGAAAGGGGGTCCAGGCAGCAGCCCACACTTTCGAGATCCAATACTCAGTCCTGGCACAGCTTGACCCATAACCTTAAAACAGCTGCTCTCACAACTTATACCATTCAGCCTCCAGAAACACACTTCTCTGCATCTCTTTCATATGTCATTAAAACAAAAGTAACTGTCATGAAGTTTTGTGGACTGTGTCACTGCTGGTGTCAGGGATGAACACTAGTTTGTAATTCAAGGGAGATTTGAGTATTAAAAGCATTTAGCTACGAAAAAGACATTAATTTGTCAAATCCTTTCTCTCCACATGAATGCAATAGATTCGTGTGCAAAAGGTATTATTTCCCAGTGATGTCAAAAGCCCATTTTCTTGTTCCAATCTGTAGTATTGTCAGAAGATGTACATGGTATCTGAGAAACATTTTGCAATGTTAATAATGTATGTTACTTTTAAATTTACAAATATCAGGTCCAGCTGCATGCATGAGGTGATACCATTTCCCTTTATATTGGCAACTAGTGAACATTCAACACCAGAATTGCAATAAAAAATATAAAATACCTATAAAATTTAACTAAAATTTCAATTTTGATTAATTTTGCTTAACTAATTTTGCTTAATTTTGATTTATGTTTGATATTTACTAATTACAACTTTATTTGACCTTTTCAAAGATGATTTTACTCTTTGGGGAGAAAATAGTGTTTTTTGAAAACAATTTTTAAAATTTATTGGAAATAATTAAATAATATCAAATGCATTTACATATTTTCCATTTTGATAAAATTATATTTAAATTGGGTACACTTCGAATTACCTTCTTTAAAAAAGATTTTTTTAATGTTTATTTATTTTTGAGACACAGAGCATGAGCAGGGGAGGGGCAGGGAGAGGGAGACACAGAATCTGAAGCAGGCTCCAGGCTCTGAGCTGTCAGCACAGAGCCCCATGTGGGGTTCAAACCCACGATCCATGAGATCATGACCTGAGCCGAAGTCGGACGCTTAACCAACTGAGGCCACCCAGGCACCGCTGAATTACTTTTCTTTTAACCCTACTGTCAAAAAGAATAGAAATTATATGAAAATCTTATAGCAACGTATTAGTGATTTTATTAAAATTAAGGCAAGAATAAATACAATAAATGTTACAGGGGCGCCTGAGTGGTTCAGTCGGTTAAGCATCCGACTTTGGCTTGGGTCATGATCTCCCGGCTGGTGAGTTCAAGCCCTGCAACCGGCTCTGTGCTGACAGCTCGGAGCCTGGAGCCTGCTTCAGATCCTGTCTCCCTCTCTCTCTGCCCCTCCCCCACTCACACTCTGTCTCTCTCAAAAATGAAATAAAAACGTTTAAAAAAATAAATAAATGTCATAAATGTTGTGTCTTAATTTTCTTACTCATGTAATTATAATTGGCCCAAAGAACACGCCAGATATGTGCAATCATTATTATATTCAGAGATCTTTCATATTTTGCTGACTCTCAGTCATAAAAAGTAGCATTAGCTGCTTTTTTTCATTATGGAAATAGATTTATCAAGGTGGATGGACCAAGGAAGGTAGAAGAGCATATTTTATGATATGTAATAGTTTGTGATCTTGGCTTGTAACCTGCAAATATCTAAACAACGGGTCTATATACTTCCTTTTGTACTTGGGTCTTAGACCTGGCCAATTCTTAGCATCTTGAATATCACCTGTTGCCGTGCCAAAGTGGGAGGAAATAGGGAGAGAAATCTTGAGGGTCTCAAACCAGCAGTACTAATCAATCACAAACATCATTTCTATTCACAACCAACAACTAGTCTCATAGCTTGACCTAAATACAAGGGAACCAGTAGAGAACTGAAAAGATACGGCAACCCAGTTGGTATATTACTTTCCTAGTTTACAGAGAAGCCAAGAGAAGCTTAAGAAACCAAGTTCACACGGTTACACAAGCAACAGAGTCGGAATTAGAACACGAGCAGTTTGGCTCTTGAGCCCGCGCCCTTAACCACTATGCTACACAAATCCCCTGGGAATTTGAAGAGCTCTTGAAGCGCTCTGGACATATACAGGATGGGACACCAAAGTTCAAGTTGATCTTGTACGGTTCTCAAAGACACAAGAAATTCCGGCTAACATCTAAGAGTAATCTTTACAGTGTTCTGACCCTAGAACCCCACGTCCAAATTATCTTTTATATGGTCGCACAAACGTTACTGAGGAGATAAACATCCTTCTCCTACCTTCCACTTTCCTTCTACTGTCTCTTCTTGGCAGAACTTATCACGAAGTCAGCTGAGAAACGTAGTTTGCAGAGTTTGAATCCCAGCATCAAAAACCAGAGTTTGAAAGGGTAGAGATGGGTCTGAGAGACAAGTGAGTCACTACCACAACTGCTCTTCCCAGGCTCCCTTGCTACGGGTGATAAAGTTCCGGTCCGTTGAATGAATGGAAATCACGTGTGCAATTTCCTGAGTTACGCCCTCCCTCTTTTCCCTGTCCTCAGCTGCAGTGTCCACGTGGAGGTGAACTGTGGCCACCAGGTAGATGAGCTTAACATCTTACAGATGGTGAAGCAATGGGATTATCAGAAGGGCCTGGGCCCGTGAAATCACAGGGTCATTACACATTGATGAAGAAACAGAGACTTAAATCAGCTTGTTGGAACGCTTAGGCAATTTCAATGGTGTGGGAAAAGGAAAAAAACATTTATACAGGGGAAATCATGAAATTGGGTGAAAGGGGAGGAAAATAACAATAGAACATAATAAATACGTAGTCGGGTGAAAATCCAAACTTCCAATTGTATTATCTGTACAAGAGATAAATACAAACAAAAAGAAAGGTTAAAAATAAAAAGATACAAAGGGATATGGCAGGGAAATGCAAACTAATAAAATGGGAGGTTGAGTGGCTCCTGGGTGGCTCGGTTGGTTGAGTGTCTGACTTTGGCTCAGGTCGTGATCTACCGGTTCATGAGTTCGAGCCCCGCATCAGGCTCTCCGCTGTCAGCACGGAACCCACTTCAGATCCTCTGTCCCCCTCTCTCTCTGCACCTCCTCCACTCACGCTCTCTCTTTCTTTTTTTTTTTAATTTTTTTTTTAATGTTTTATTTTTGAGACAGAGAGAGACAGAGAATGAACGGGGGAGGGTCAGAGAGAGAGGGAGACACAGAATCCGAAGCAGGCTCCAGGCTCTGAGCTGTCAGCCCAGAGCCCGACGCGGGGCTTGAACTCACAGACCGTGAGATCATGACCTGAGCCAAAGTCGGACGCTTAACCGACTGAGCCACCCAGGCGCCCCTAACGCTCTCTCTTTCAAAAATAAATTTCAAAACATGAAAAAAAATCAAATTGGAGGTTGAGAAATATTAACATCAGGAAAACTAGCATTTGAAGTCTAAAGTACTACTTGAAATGAAAATATTCCATTAAAAATGGTAAAGGGCTATCAAAAATGTTAACAAGCCCTCTCATTCTGAAGAACACATCACCAAAATATGTAGTAACAAAGCGAAGCCTGGATGAGCTAGATCACAAGAATGTTTAGTTTTTGAAGAGAAACTGAAAATAAATTGGACTTAGCTTTACACAACTCAGTTTCAGTTTGGTATTCTAAGCATGCTCGTATACAGGAGACTAGCCCAGAATTTGAGAAATGCGTTCGTACTCATTGGGTGATTATCCATTCCCATTTGAGTCTCTGAAGCGTTTGTGAGGAGACTGGGTTTCCCCTGAAAGGATGAATATCCCCCTCGTCCGTCATCCCGGGAACAGCTCAGCCCGGGGCAGAGACAAGGCTTTGGGCTAGAGGGTGAAGTGTCCCAGGAAACCAGAGGCTGGGATCCGGGCGTGTAGTTGCCTGGGTGGGCTATTCCTGGCTCAGATGAGCTGAGAGTGGGGAAGGGGACTCAGATCTGGGGCCCTGGGAAGGTCTGGGCCTGCGTAGAAGGAAGGTTTTTGCTGTTGCTGCGGGGTCGCTTTGTGCGTTTTCGGTTTTTCCGAATAGTGCATTTCTATTATCGCCGGACCTTCAAGAAAGTCTCCTTAAGTCTTTTAAAATGTTCCTGCCTGGTCTCAGCCTTCACTATGGGCGACTGGGACAAAGCTGGTATAGGGGGAGGGCAGCAGCCGGACAGCACAGCCCGGCATTAACAGGCTGAGGTGGCCAGTGACCATCAGAGAGTCCTTGTGGCTTCTTAGCTTTCCTGTCATCTTGAGTCCTCTTTGGACTCTGTTACCAGATTCCATTGCCATAGGCGGTTGGCTGGGCCTGGTGCTCTGGGTCTGTGGTCACCTGCCATCACCCTGGGCCAAAGAGGCTCCGGGCCCAGGACCTCGTCACCAGCCCGCATCCTGCTCCAAGACGAAAAGGCCCCCGGGCAGAGTGCCCACAGCTCTGGGCCGAGGCTTCTCCTATAGCCAGATTTTGTTCTTTGCTCACTTGGGGAGGGGGCTGAAGAGGTATTTAATCATGGATTTAGAAGAGCTCTTTATTTATTTTTTTTTTCAACGTTCATTTATTTTTGGGACAGAGAGAGACAGAGCATGAATGGGGGAGGGGCAGAGAGAGAGGGAGACACAGAATCAGAAACAGGCTCCAGGCTCCGAGCCATCAGCCCAGAGCCTGACGCGGGGCTCGAACTCACGGACTGCGAGATCGTGACCTGGCTGAAGTCGGACGCTTAACCGACTGAGCCACCCAGGCGCCCCTAGAAGAGCTCTTTAAACTGTGTAAAAGTGGCGTTTGGGTACATAGGTGGGAAAGCCCCGAGTCCACCACGCTGGCATTTGGGGTAAAGTCCTGGGGTAAATGTATGGGTCTCAAAGCCCTTTGGTTTCTTGCCAACTGCTCCCAAACTGTGCACCCCTCCGGCGCCTGCTGTGGAATAGGATGGGCATCACTGTCAACGAGATTAGGTAAGAAGTTAGCATAAATGTGGAGTACGTTGTATGATTTCAGGACTTTGCTAAGCCTGTTTTCCCCAAGGGTAAAGAGATCAGATGATTTTGTTTCCTGGAATTCCAGACGGGACTGAGGAAAGCAGACTGAGCGGTCATGGGTATTCCAATCTGAGAAAGAGTGGGAGCTGGGGAGCGAGTGAGTTGGATGACCTGAGATGATAGATAACAGGGGCTCCCTGGGGGAGGGAAACAGGCTTTGGGAGGCAGTAAAGATGGCTGGAGTTGGTGGGAAGCTATGGCGTCCCTGCCCATGTCACCCCCACTCCTCAGCAAAGTCACAGAGCATCACAGGATGTGGAAGGTGTTGGCAGTTCTCAGGACGATGGAGAAGGGAGGGAGCCTCGCCTGTGGGTCTGATCCACACCTGAACCAAACAGAAGGGGGAACACAACCAAGGTATCCTACAAAGCTCCTGTATGTAATGTAATTTTCCAGCAGAACTCAATTAATCTAAAATTGATACTTAATATCTATTTACCAAGCATTCTACTACATACCAAAAATTTCACAATATTAAAAAAAAATCTGCCCACCATACTAATCCTGGGAGACAGATATTGGTATTACGGGCTGGAGAGCCTCGATTTAGACAGGAAGAGGCTTGTCCAAGGTCATGGAGCAGGTAAGTAGCAGAATTAGGGTTCCATCCCAGGTTGGACACAGAGGGAAAGGAAGTCTTTGGGTTGATACATAAAATCCTATTTTACCACTTCTGATGAGAGAAAAAGGCATGTATTTTACTTAAATAGTTATTCTAGCGGGGAGCACTTTCATAAGAGAGCCATAATTTCAGTTTCTAACAAAGTTGTTTTTAATGAAGTAATGAATTTGCAGAAGACTTAGCTAAGTATGTCTAGCACTAGGGGTGGTAGGCACTATTAAATAAGGGGATGAAAAAGCTAGTCAGTATTTTTCATTTAAAAGGGACTTCAAGTTTTTAATACACAAGTTTTATTTTATTTTATTTTTAAGTTTGTTTGAGAGAGAGAAAGTACCCGTGCGTGTGTATGCGCGAGCCGGGGAGAGGCAGAGAGAGAATCCCAAGTGGGCTCTGCACCGACCGATGAGGTGCTCGACCTCGCCAACCGTGAGATCGTGACCTGAGCCGAAACCCAGAGTACCCAGGCGCCCTACAAAACTTTTATTTTAAAAGAAAGCACAAGAACTATAAACACAAAGTGATCCCTCAGGCGCTATTCACATCGGGCTTCTCTTCCACACAGGGCTTGCCTCCTGCATCATCTCATTCCGGGGTCCTTTCAAGGGAATGGGATGAAATTTCCATTTCATCGAGAGACAAATACAACAGCGTGTGACACTTGAGGAAAGCACAGTTTGCATTTATACCACAGCTAGTCTAGAAAACTGGAGCTAGTTGGAAAGTAAATATTAGGACTGGAATCCAGCTGGTAGCATGTTTGCTTTTCAGTACACTTTCCTTCTGAAATAGGAATCCAATGAAAACTTTACTTTTTAACGAATTGAACAAAGCGCCACCTAGTGGTAAATGAGCAGATTTTGTAAGTGAAGAGAGCAGAAGTTTCTTATAGAAAATTTGGAATCCATTCACTATCAGTTTATTTTACCAGGTAACCTTCGTTTAATATTAGAATATTAACGAGCTTATGGGGCGCCTGGGTGGCTGAGTCAGTTCAGTGTCTGACTTCAGCTCAGGTCATGATCTCACGGTTTGTGGGTTTGAGTCCTGCGTTGGGCTCCGTGCTGACAGTGTGGAGCCTGCTTGGGATTCTCTGTCCCCCGCTCTCGCTGCACCTCCCCCACTCGCACTCTGTCTCCCTCTCAAAGATGCATAAACGTTTAAAAAACGAAAATATTCATTTGCAGCAACGTGGATGGAACCGGAGGGCATTATGCTAAGTGAAACAAGTCAGTCAGAGAAAGAAGATTTCATGTGTTTTCACTCATATGTGGAACTTGAGAAACTTAACAGAAGACCATGGGGGAAGGAAAGGGGGAAAAATAACTACAAACAGAGAGGGAGGGAGGCAAACCACAAGAGACTCTTAAATACAAAGGACAAACTGAGGGTTGATGAGGGGGGCAGGGGAGAGGGGAAAATGGGTGACGGGCATTGAGGAGGGTACTTGCTGGAATGAGCACTGGGTGTTGTATGTAAGTGATGAATCACAGGAATCTACACCCCAAACCAAGAGCACCCTGTATGCACTGTATGTTAGCCAACTTGAGAATAAATTATATATTTTTTAAAAACCCTAAAATATTAAAGAGCTTACGTAGTTGGGGTTTGGGGAGGGGTTACAACCATTAAAAAACTGGGCAGATAAAATCCTGTCTTACTAAATATCATTCCTTTATGCACGTGTTCCAAAATAGTGTTTAGAGCCGATGGCATAAATACACCCTCTACTTTGAAGCCCTCTGAAAATATCCTTCCCACATTTCAAATTTTTCATTTTCAAAGCTCCGTGTGATGGTACTTTGTGTTGCTGGATAGATCGGTGAGCCCTGCGGTGTACCTTCTCTGTATGGTCCCCCAATGTCCCCTCCACCCTTCTCCAGCCCTTTATTCATCGCGCCCTCTCTCTGAATGAGATGGCTCTGCCTATGACTTCACAGAGAAAAGAGAAGCCAACAGCTAGGAACGTACCCAACTTCCTGCCACTGACTCTGCGCGCTTACAACTGGACCCAGCTAGTCTCCTTCCCTCTCCAGTTAGAGCTTGAACCTTCTTCTCCCATCAGAATCTGGGTATCTCTCCTCAGGCTGCCTCAGAATGGTCCTCTGTCTGCCCCCTCTAGCTCAGTATGGTCCTCTGTCTGCCCCCTCTAGCTCAGAATGGTCCTCTCTCTGCCCTCTCCAGATCCCTCCCCACTGGCTCATCCAGGGCACCGTTAGGATGGGATGTCTCTCCCATCCTAAAAGCAGACAAATCTCAGACTGACTCAGTGACCACCTCTCTTTAGCCCTATTTTCCTTCTTTATAGGCTGTCAGCACTTGCTGTCCCCAATTCTTCATCTGCCTTCATTCCTTAGCCAGGTGGAATAGGAGCTCCTAAGGCCCCTCTCCAGCATTTACTCACTTGGCCACTCCTTCCTTACTGAAAGGATTTCGTGCCTTGACTTTTTTTTTTTTAAGTTTATTTATTTTGAGAGAGTACGTGTGTATGCAAGCAGGGAAGGGGCAGAGAGAGAGGGAGAGGGAGAATCCCAAGCAAGCTCTGCACTGTCTGGGCAGAGCCCAATGCGGAGTTCAATCCCACGACCCTGGGATCATGACCTGAGCCAAAATCAAGAGTCAGATGCTTAACCCATTGAGCCATCCAGGCTCCCCTTATGCCTTGCCTTCTATGATGTCACCCTCCCCTGCTTTCCCCCACCCCTCTCATCTGGAAGTTTACTGTTTGTCTGCTCGCCCTTTGAACACTGCTGTGCCTTGGATAAGGGCTTCAACTCTTCCATACATTTCCCTGGGTGTTTAATCCACTCATGTGGCCTAATTTACCGGAGGGCTGAAGGAGTCTGCAACCTGTTAGTACTTGTCACATATATAACCACCTCATCATTGTTCCAAATATCTAGTACATGCTTTTAATTGTTCATTTATATGCTGTAAAATGTTGCAAAATAGAATTTAGGGGCAACTGTGTGTGCAAAAAGCAAGCACTCTGTACTCCATAGTACACTGGGCACTTTATTTTTTCTTCACTACACTGAGCACGTGAAATGAATTATTTAATTCTTGCAACCAACTCATGGATAAAGTTCTATTTATTTTCTCTATTTTACAAATCATCACTGAGGCTTTAGGCAGATAAATAGTTTTCCCAAGGTCACACAGTTAGAAAGTAAGAGAGCTAGGTTCTGTAATGGGGTAATGTTTAATGTTAAATTATATGCTTTTCATTTCTTTACCCTGACCTTCTTCCCCCAACCATCAAGCAAAATAGTTTTTGGGGTTTTTTTTTTTTTTTATTTATTTGAGGGGGAGGAGGGGCAGAGAGAGAGAGAATCCTAAGCAGGCTCTGCACTGTCAGAGCTCGATCCCACGACCCTGGGATCATGACCTGAGCTGAAATCAAGAGTCGGATGCTCAATCAACTAAACCACCCAGGCGGCCCTTTTTTCTTTCTTCTTTTTTCTTCAGAATGGTTTTCTTTTCTTTTCTTTTTAATGTTTATTTATTTTTGAGAGAGACAGAGACAGAATGCGAGTGGGTTAGGGGCAGAGAGAGAGGGAGACACAGAATCTGAAGCAGGCTCCAGGCTCCGAGCCATCAGCACAGAGCCCGACGCGGGGCTCGAACTCATGACCTGAGCCGAAGTCGGTCGCTTAACCGACTGAGCCACCCGCGCACCCCTCAGAATAGTTTTCTAAGTGCATGACCTGCAGAGGAATGATGGAACCAGTTTAGAACAAAGAAATTACACTTCAATTTTGACTTTCAAAACAGATATTTTAAAGCCTAATGCAGAAAAAATAGTGATGAGAGGCCTGACTTTCTACTGGAAGAATGAAGCACCTGAATGAGACAGGATTCTCTCGATGCCTCCAAATGCCGAGAATTAAACTTAGAAGATTAATCGTAGAGCTTATGAAGAGCCGTTGAGGACAGCAACTGCAGAATGGGACATACAGGTCATGTTTCTGGGTTGGGAAGGTGCTTGGAGAGATTTGAGGGAGGTGAGTACTCAACACATGTGAGGGTCTGTTCCTTGGTCCCCACTTTGGGGCCAACATTCTGATGTAAGGGAGTGATGATGACCGGCAAAGAGGTGCAGAGAAACTCAAAGCAGATGGGTTCGTTTCCTGCTTTCCAGGACATGGCAAAGTTGTAAGCCTCCTAGAGATGCCCGTGATTGGGATGGTGCCGGAACAACTCGATCGTAGGAAGTGGATTAGCGGTGGGTGAGAGGACTGTTTGCATGGATGTGCCGATGCCCCTCTACTTCCCCTGCCCCAAGGAAGCTTCACAGAGGACCAGACCCTCCAGAACAGGACAAGGAATGCAGCTAGGGGGTCTGGGACTGCAAAGGAGGGACACAGAAATGCTGAGAGGCTTGAAAGCCTAGAAAAGTGGTAGGGTCGGGACAATGGGAGGCAAGACTCACTAATGTCAGCAGCAGAAGTCCGTGTACAGTGGCCAAAGGCCAAGTGACCCCCGCCCAAAAGAGAGACAAGACCTCAGGGGACAGCAACAAAGACAGGATGACAGCTTAGGGACTGGGCCATCCCTCATCATCACCATTATGAAATTTAAGGTTCCTCCTGAGCCAAAAAGTCACTTGGGAATAGCAAGACAGAGGAGGGAAAATCCCCTGCAAGTTGGAACACTCCAGCTTTTGGAACATGCCAAGGAAAGCTAGAAACTTAGCAGAGACTGGTGCTCAGGAGGGAGGAATTTAGGCAAGAGTGAGATAAAAATTCTAGGCATGGACCTGTGGGATCAAGGAAAAGTCCCCCATATCACCTGTCCTCTGGAGCTGTCTTTGTTTTCCTGCTTTGTCCCTTGCAGTGACCATCACAGGAAGGCTCGTGGACACCTGACCTGGACATAGGCGGAGTGAGACTTTCACCACTGCGGTTCATATTAAATTCGGTTTTTACTCATTTTATGCTTTGTTTGGAAGATTGGGTGTCAAAACGCTTTTTGGGCATTACGAAATAAAGTTTAAAAGCTATTTTGAAACGTGGGTTGTGAAAGTTTGTTGACTATTTCTGGATGTAATCAAACAGCTCAGGTTAAAGTACAAGGAACTGGCTTCACCTCTCAGTGTCCATGGAGTTCTTCCCTAACACCCTGAGTCTCTCTTCTAGCTTATGTTCAGGAGTATCCTTACTCAAGGTTTCATCGGCGTAAAAAAGCTGTGTGTGTTTATTCCTCGAGACCCAAAGGTACATGGATGCTTAACACAATGCCAAAACCAGCATGCTGAGCAAGTCATAAGGCGTAGACCCTCAGGTAATGCAGCGGACACCATGGCTGTCTACCCACTAGCCTTCCCACCCCTCTTCTTTGTCCATTGAGTCCTGACTTTGTTCAGGAATCAGGCATATGTGTGCTTCAGGGAACTCTGCCCCCTAGCCAGAGCAATCGCTGTAATCCCAGGCCCTTGGGCAGTGGTTACTTCAGTGATGGCCTAACTTCTGTTCGATAATACATAACGCAATGGCCGTTGAGGAGGTCCTGAGAGAGTTTGGGGGTGGCATCGGTATTCGCTTGGTAGGGCTGCTGTAGCAAATGACCACAAACTGGATGACTTAACCAACAAAATTTGTCGTCCCATCGTTCTGGAGGCTAACGGTCCAAAATCAAGATGTTGGGCAGGCCTAGTGCCGTCTGAAGGATATGAGGAAGGATCTGTTCCAGGCTTCTCCCCTTGGACCATAGATGGCCATCTTCATGTTCATATGGCATTCTCCCCATGTCTTCACATTATCTTCCCTCTGTGTGTTTCTCCCTGTCCAATTTTCCCCCTTTCTATAAGGACACGAGTCATATTGAATTAGGTCCCATCCTCATGACCTCATTGTAACCCAGTTACTTCTGTTGAGACAAAACTTGCAAATAAGGTCATTTTCTGAGGTACTGAGAGTGACTTCAACATGTGAACTTGGGAGGGACACAATTCAACCCATAACGATATCTCTTCCAGTCTTTGGATATTATCAAGTCTCTATACACCAAGCTGCCTTATCTTATTACTATGTTTCTTGGCAGGACATGAAGATTCTGTCTTTCTAACCCACAAGTGTAGGCTGGTAACTGGGGGACTTACCTTCATCCTGAGATCTCAGCTTACCCTTCCATGGCCCCATTGTGGGCCATCCTCAACCCACATTACCCCACTTTGGAACTCTTCTGCTCAAACACCCTTCTCTCTGGCCTTAACCTCCTATTCCCTCCTCACTTCCCTTTAATTGCTCCACCCACACTTGGTCCCCTTACGTATTTCTGATCAGCCCCTCCTCCTGTTCCTACACCGTCTCTTCTAAGATGCTGTGCCTGTCATTTCAACCACACTCTTTCCAAGATTCTAAACTCATGTTCTTAAATTCCATTGCCCGGCCTGGCAGAACTCCAAGCCTGCATTCCAAAGGCCGCCCACCTCCACATGCTGACATCCGTTCTAGGGAGCCTGACCAGAAGCTCCACACACAGAGAAGGCTGGTTCCTGTGACTTCATGAACACAGTGTTAGCTGACCACCATTATTATTTAAATAATTCCACTTCTCTCTTTTTGTGAACAAAAGCCTTCTCTTAGTGTTCTCTCTCCACTACCTTCTGGCTGATAACCTTGGGCAAGTTACTTAACTTCTTTGTGTCTTGGTTCTCTAATCTCTAAAACGTGAATGGTTATACTTCCTATATGTGAAGACTGTGGTGAGTTTAAATGGTAGAATACACATAAAACACCAGGAATAGTTCCTGGCATATATTGCATTCTCAGGAAGTTTTAGCTATTGATATAATTGCCTGAGTTAGAGTCCTGGGACTCAATCTTGATTTGCACATCTAATGAATCCTAAAATTACTTTGATTTTATCTCCTTAATACCTCTTGAATGTATTCACGAGAAGTGACAGGAAAGGAGTGAGTTACCAATAAAAGCAAAAATGAATGCATTTCCACCTCCCCTGCCTTCATTCAAGCAGGAATCACCAGGCAATCTAGCCCCTACCCAACCGGGCTTGGCAACCCAGCAGGGTTGCACTACTGGGTTACAGAGCCTGCGATGGCAACGCTATTTGGTGTCCATGGGATCTGGGGATTCCGAGCCCAAGTCTCACAGAAGCAGGGAGTGAACAGCAAACACTAAAGTGGCCCAAAGAGACCAAGGACAGAAACTAGCCTTAACTAGTTACCTGACAAGGTCACACGTCAGCACAATGCTCTGTTGTCCCAGTGAATAATTTCTCAGTGGTCCCTTCCTCTTCGCATTATTGCTCAAGAGTTAAAGTCGCCGGTGGCAGCATCTGATTGGCTGAGCTCAGGTCCCCAGCTGCCCAGGCTAAATCCCAGGGGATGGAGACAGGGGTGACCTGTCCACCTCAGGTTCTGTAGTGGGAGGGAAACCTTCCCCCCCCCCAACACTTAAGACAATGAAAGAGTCACCCAACACAGAAGTAAAGTTTGGAAGCTGGGTGGCCAAAAGAACAAATGAGCATTCGCCATTTGTTTATTTGAAAGTAGTGCAATCGAAGTATCAGAAACAAAACTGAAAAGGAGCTAGAAAGTGACCTGCCTAGGCTACCTGCTTCCCAGCCTGAAATGGTCTGGGAAATGGGAACTTCGCTGATTTAGATAAGAATGGCTTTAAATTTGTTTCTATTTCAACTGGGTAAGGCTGGACTAAATATATATATATTTATTATATATATATTATATATATATATTTATTATATATATAATATATATATTATTATTATATTATATATATATATCATAGTACTTGAATGAAAAACGTCACATTTGACACAATTCAAGAGGCTCAGAGACAGATCAGGGCTGTAGAAGCAACTGGGAGGACCCGGGCTAGCTGGGAGAGCCGCAGGTGCCCGCGCATGAGCACAACATAGTTTGGACTCTGGGTCCACCTGCTGGTGCAGTTTGCCTTCTGCTTTTCTTTTTAGTGAACATTCGCTGCCGCCAGGCTCACTCGCATTTCCCAGCAGTGTGGGGATCAGCAGGAGTGGGTCCAGATGCAAAGTGTAGCAAGGATTCCCCAAATAAGAATGGAGGAGGGGTGGTTCATCAAGAAGGCAGTTCCTGATGGGTCAGGGAGACTGGAAGCTGTTTTTGTTTTTGTTTTTGTTTCCATTTCAGGACACAAAAGGAACCCAGGGCTGGGGCAGAGGATTTCTGTGGTTCTGAGACTCGGTGCAGAATTGACATCATGGCTCTCCAGGGTCCGTGCCTCACTTTTACAAGCAGAAAAGAGGACAGTCGCCTGCTAGAAGCTGTGGCCTTGCAGGACACTTCTTGGCCAGTGTTTCCCTCCGCCCCCTATCTCAGCTTCTTGAGGACTCTGCCAGCAGGAGAGGACTGAGGACTGTGCCTCAGCAGGTCTGTTCTTCTTGCTTATGTGACTCATGGCCATGGCTTCTCTGTTGCCCAAGACTTGTATGTACAGCCCCGATCAGCTGGGTTTTATCACTGCTTCCTGGATTCCTCTTATTTTTCTTGTGCTGCTTGAAGGACCAGTGCTTCCGCCTATCTGCTGCCAGGATCACATTAGGGCTTCCTGTGTCTGCGGCTCACGTCTTGGCTCGGGGACATACCTGCGATGATACTGAACAAGTTGAGGCCATCGCCTGGGGACTAACTCACTGCTAAATGACGTCAATAAACCCCTTTGAGGTTGCTGCAGACAGGCCTCCTTGGCTGTCAGCACCAGGGAATGGCTCACCATGGCAAGTTAGAGAACAGTGCTACTCTAGCCAAGGTCCCTGGGTCTGATGACCTTCATTTACAGGGACAAGCCCAGCCCCAACCAGCTTTCTAGAAGTACAGTTTGACTGTGATTTTTTTTTTTTTAAATCGAGGTTTGATTAAATCAAGGAAAATTTATAGATCTTAAGTGTAGAGCTTGGGTAGTTTTTATGGAGTTATGTGCCTCCTGTGTAACCACCACCCGGATCCAGATACACATGTGACTGGAGTTGAGTGTGTGAGTCAATTAGAGCAAATTCCTCATGATTTGGGGGGGGAGGGAGGTACCTAAGGCAGTGGTTCTCAAACGTTATCTGTACGTCACGGAAGGTTTGTTAAAACACAGATCGCTAGACTTCACCCCAGAGTTTCTGACTCGGTAGGTCTGGGGTGGGTTGAGAATTTGCACTTCTTTTTTTTTTTTTTTTCAATTTTTTATTTATTTTTGAGAGAGAGAGAGCACAAGCATGAGTGGAGAAGGGGCAGAGAGAGAGAGGGGGAGACAGAATATGAAACAGGGTCCAGGCTCTGAGCTATCAGCACAGAGCCCAACGCAGGGCTTGAACTCAGGAACAACGAGATCATGACCTAGGTTGAAGTCAGAAACTCAACCAACTGAGCCACCCAGGTGCCACGAGAATTGGCATTGCTTTTTTTTTTTTTTAATAATTTTTTTAATGTTTATTTATTTTTGAGAGAGACAGAGACAGAATGCGAGTAGGTTGGGGCGGAGAGAGGGAGGCACACAATCCGAAGCAGGCTCCAGGCTCCGAGCTGTCAGCACAGAGCCTGATGCGGGGCTCGAACTCACGAGCTGTGAGATCATGACCTGAGCCGAGAGCCACCCAGGCGTCCTGAGAATTTGCATTTCTAACAAGTTCTCAGGTAATGCTGATGCTGCCCTTCAGGGCCACATTTAGTGAACCCCTGGAGTCAGGAATTGCCAGTAAATGTTAGTTAAGCTGCCTGGTATTTATCACCATACAAAGGAGGAAAGCCCATTCACAGAACAATTTTAATTAAAATGTGTCAACCAGGTATTTGGCTGATGGTCTTTAGATTCCGGCCTTGGTTGTCTGACCCAGAACTCTTTGATGATCCAGTCTGTTTCTAGCCAAGAGGCCAACAAAATTATAAGCATAGATTAGATCAGTACAAACCCAAAGAGCTCAAAAGAATCAGTATGCTTTTAAAAACTAGAAGACCCATTTTACCTTTTTATAGTCAGAGAAGTGGTATTTGTACATTGTTTTGAAATCCTCAGAAGACGAACCAGTCAGCACCTATTGTTGGGGCATTTTAAACATTTCTATTTCTTTAAAGAAAGGTTTTTTAAAACATTTTATTTTTGAGAGAGACAGAGAGACAGAGAGCAAGCAGGGGAGGGGCAAAGAGAGAGGGAGGCACAGAATCTGAAACAGGCTCCAGGCTTTGAGCTGTCAGCACAGAGCCTGAGCTGGGACTCCAACGAAGAGACCGTGAGATTCCTCAGGGTCCTGAGCCGAAGTTGGACGCTGGACGCTTAACCGACTGAGCCTCCCAGGTACCCCTAAACATTTTTAAAAGAAGCACTGTGACTTAATTAAAAACATATATTTGGTTTTGTCTCCAGCTCCTGACACACAGCTCCTAAAACCATTGGAATCTCTGGAGTGTGCTAAGTGTCTTTTGTACGCTCATGAGATGACTGGTACCTAGGGAGGGGGGCACCTCGATAGCTTCAGGATGGGTGCTGGGTTGGCCAAGACATAATTAGAGGGTTGGAATTTTTACCTCCACCAGCCCCACCCCCCACCTCTGACCTCTGAGAAGCGGGGAGTGGCTGGAGGTTGAGTTCAATCACCAGTGGCCAATGATTTCAACAATCATGCCTACATAATTAAACCTCCATAAAAACCCTTAAACCATGGGGCTCAGAGGGCCTCCAGGTTGGTGGACACATCAAGACACTGGGAGGGTGGCCCTCCCAGGGAGGGCATGGAAACCCCTTCCCACATATCTTTCCCTATGCATCTCTTCTATTTAGCTACTCTTGAGTTGTATCCTTTATAATAAACCATTAACAGTAAGTGAAGTGCTTTTCTGAGTTCTGTGAGACACTCTATCAAATTATCGAACCTGAGGAAGGAATCATGGGACCCCCCAAATTGTAGCTGGTTGTTTGGCCAGAAGTACTGGTGACTATCTCAGACTTTTGACTGGGCAGTCCTATAAGTTCTGTGCTGACTCCTGGTAGTTAGCGTCAGAATTGAATTGTGGAACAAGCAAATGATGTCTAGAGAGTTGGAGGATCAACTGATGTGGAAAAAACCCCAACACATTTGGTGTTGAAAGGGCGGGCCTACGCCGGTGACTCCATCTTGTTCTGTGTCCTTCACCTTGACCACACCTCCCCTTGAGTAACCCCCCCCCCCTCACCTGCCTAACAGGACTCGACCCTTCCCCAGGACCCTTCCCCAGCCAATCGGCTGAGGCCACAGCCATTACCTCACCAACTGCCCCTAGGCCCCAATAAAACCTTTGTCCTTTTGAAACTCGCTCTTTCCCTGGTATCTCACCGCTGCGTCGGTGCAGGTAGGGGATTGAGCTCGAGCTAGCTCGAATAAAGGCTCTTTGCTTTTGCATCGGACTCGGCTCCCTAGTGGTCTTTGGGGATCACGAATTCTGGGCATAACAGTGTCAGAAGTGTTATGAGTAAAAACAGCTCAAGCACATCCAATAAATGTAAAACTAACAGCCTAAAGTGTGCATTTTTAACTTTTATATGTAATTTCTGAATCCAGAAAGGTTTTCATAACTTTTTTCCAAATTTTCCAAAATGGTTTACAATCACTATATGTTACTTTAATCAGAAAAATCAGGAAAAAAGCAAGCGCCAAAACAAAAACAAAATTTCCAGGAAAAGCAACAATAGAGGTCCAAGAAATTTAAATTGTTGCCTCGCTTTGGATACACAGCCGTACTTAATTAAGACTTTCTGTGCTGTGGGGCCTCTGGGCAACTCTTGATCTCAGGGTTGTGAGTTCAAGCCCCACATTTGGCATGGAGCCTCCTTAAAAAAAAAAAAATTGTACAAAGTAAGAAATCTGAAAACGTTTGAGGTGCCTGAGTGGCTCAGTCGGTTGAGCGTCCGACTCTTGATTTCAGCTCAGGTCATGATCCCAGGGTTATGAGATCAAGGCCTGTGTCGGGCTCTGCACGGAGCGTGGAGTCTGCTTAAGATTCTCTCTCTCTCTCTCTCTCTCTCTCTCTCTCTCTCTCTCTCTCCCCCCACTGCCCCCTCCTCTGCTCAAGTACACACACTCTCTCCCTTCTCAAATAAATAAATAACAAAAACCTCAAAAAATAGACTCATGTCTATTTTTAGAGTGTGAAATGAAACAGACCAGTCCTGTATGATCCATTCCTCCCACAATGCTTTGCAAATGTGTCCCTAAACTCACGTTCACCCAGCTTGCATGCAACCTTGCAAGGCAGCCCTCTCCATCAGCAGACAGGCATTCCCCGGGAAAAGAGCACGTCCTCCCGCTGAGCCGGAGTCTGCCCCCCGAGGCATTCCACCCTGGGTTTCTGCAGCATGTCAGATGAAGTCCTGCACAGGACACTTCAAGTATCCGAAGACTGTTATGTCCTCTTCTCGGAGTCTCCTGGTATTCAGAGCAAGCCGTTTGAGGGCTCTCAACTGTTCTTCAAATTGCACCGAGGTTTGCCACCTCGCTCCTTTTCCTCTCCCTCTCTATCAGAGGCTCTCCAGCCTGACCAAGTGCTAAGCACGCACTCTTCATTGGATGAGAGCTGAGCGAAGGACCCAAGGGTTATAATCTTCTTTAATGGACACTGCTGCTAGTAACTCAGTCTAATCTCGGGGAGTTCGTTTTATGATAGCCTTGCCATTCTCCTAGCTCCAAATGAACCTGTAGTCAGCTAACCCGTGCCACTCCCCAAATTCAAGGTCTTTATTACATGAACTGCTGCTAAGCCACCTTACAGTCAGTTATTTGAGTCAGATTGTGGGTCTTTATATGTGCCTGGTTAAACAGTAAAAACGTGACTCTTAGGGAAAGTAGGCATTTCACCTAAGATCCCATCAAAGTCTTTCTCAATATTGACTCCTTCATCCAAAAGAGTATCAGCATCACAAAAAAAACAGACTTTAAAAAAAACCTTGTATGTATCAAGCATTATTTAAATGCTTTTTGTAAATCAACTAATTGAATCTTCATGACTTTATGAGGTAGGTCCTATTATCATCCACATCTCAGCGTTCAAGAAGCCGAGGCACAGAGAAATAATCAATTCCCAAGGTCACAGAGATGCTAAATGGCAGAGCTAGGATTCACTCCCAGGTAGTCTGGCTGCAGCGGTCTACTTAACCATTCAGCCTCTCAAAGCAACCTTTCCCGTTTCTTATTACAGCTTTATAAAAACGTCTCTGATTTAAAAAAAAAAAAATTTTTTTTTACGTTTTATTTATTTTTGAGATAGAGAGAGCCAGAGCATGAACGGGGGAGGGGCAGAGAGAGAGAGGGAGACACAGAATCGGAAGCAGGCTCCAGGCTCTGAGCCATCAGCCCAGAGCCCGACGCGGGGCTCGAACTCACGGACCGCGAGATCGTGACCTGAGCTGAAGTCGGACGCTTAACCGACTGAACCACCCAGGCGCCCCAAAACGTCTCTGATTTTTAAGAATGCAGTAGTTTACTGATTCGCTCAGCACTTGTTGACTTCCAGGCCTTATGCTTAGCTCCGCGTATACACGTACAGGACAGACAAGACGAAGGCTGGGCACGAGGTGATTTCCGTCAATTGTCAGTGACAGAAACCTGACTCAAACTAGACGAGGCTGAAAAAGGGAGATTTGTTGGCTCATAAATCCAGAAGTGTAAGAGGAACAGATCTTGGGTTAGAGGCAATAGGATCTAGAGGTGAAGATGCCGGGGCGTCTGCGTGGCTCAGTCAGTTGGGCATCTGACTTCGGCTCAGGTCATGATCTCACGGTTTGTGAGTTCAAGCCATGTGTCGGGCTCTGTGCTGACAGCTCAGAGCCTGGAGCCTGTTTCGGATTCTCTGTCTCCCTCTCTCTCTGCCCCTCCCCCGCTCGTGCACGCACATGTGCTCTCTCTCTCTCTCTCCCTCTCTCAAAAATAAACAATTGGAGGTGAAGATGCTGTCGTTAGGGCATGGGTGGGACTTGTTGCCAGAAAGTGGTGAGGGAAAGCCTGCCAGGGGGACATAAACCAAAGCCACCGATGGCAGAAGGAGGTCTTTGTTTCCAAGCAACAGAGGCCTATTCTCTACCTTGAAGGTAAAAGAAATGTATTAGAAGGTATAGGGTGGCTTTTGGAATCATCGAATCAGCTGGAGAACCAGGATCAGCAGGAGCAATAACTGAGGCAGCTTGAGGGAATTCGAGGAGCATGGCATTAACCGACAGGCATCTTTCCTGAAATGCGTCAGCACCAGTCTTTTTTTCTCCCCCCTCGTGTCTCTTCACTCAAGATTAGTAGGATACCTCTGCACACGTATGAGAATGGCTAAAATTAAAAAGACTGATCATGCCAAGCGTTGACGAGCATGGGAGAAATATGAGCCCTCGTACATGCTGGGTGGGAACTTGTGCAAAACCACACAAATCCTGGCCAACACAGTCTCGTTATTTCTCAAAAAGTTAAACATGCATTTATCATCTGACCCATGCATTCTACTTGTAGGTATTTACCAAAGAGAAATGGAAGCATGCGTGTGTACTAAGACGGGTACACGAATGTTCATGGCCCTTTGTTCACGATAGCCCCCAAGGGGAAACAACCCAAATATCCACCAAAAGGCGAATGGATAAGCAAACTGGTATCTGTCTGCCAGCAATAAAAAGGAAGGAATTATTACTGCCCACAGCGACAAGGATGAATCTAAAATAATTATGCTGAATGACAGAAGCCAGTCAAAAAGGTTGCATAGCATATGATTCAATGTATATACAATTCTTAAAAGATGAAACTGATTTCTGGATAGTGACAGAAAAGAGATCAGTAGTATTCCGGGGAGAGCAGTTAGAAGAAATTAGTAAGGAGAACAAGAAAACTTTTTGTGTTGATGGACATGTTTATTATCTTGACTGTGGTGATGGTTTCATGGGTATATACATATGTTTAATTGTATCAGGGCATATAAATATGTACAGTTTGTCATATGTCAATTATACTTCAAAAAAGCTGTTCAAAATGTTCTCTACAAAGTCTCCACTACAGGGGCGCCTGGGTGGCGCAGTCGGTTGAGCGTCCGACTTCAGCCAGGTCACGATCTCGCGGTCCGTGAGTTCAAGCCCTGCGAGTTCGAGCCTTGCGAGTTCGAGCTGCGTCAGGCTCTGGGCTGATGGCTCGGAGCCTGGAGCCTGCTTCCGATTCTGTGTCTCCCTCTCTCTCTGCCTCTCCCCTGCTCATGCTCTGTCTCTCTCTGTCCCAAAAATAAATAAAAAACGTTGAAAAAAATTTTTAAAAAAAAATAAAAAAAAAAACCAAAGTCTCCACTACAGATTTAAAGAAAGAGATGATAATTTTCCTTTCCCAATCATCACTATTGGAAAAAATTATTAAAAGCATACTAATTTCTTTTTTAAAAAATAGTGAATCTGATATTCAGTATCATCATTTTGTTTATTTATTTTTGAGGTAGAGCATGACTGGGGAAAGGGCAGAAAAAGAGGGAGAGAGAGAATCCCAAGCAGGCTCCATGCTGTCAGCACAGAGCCTGATGCGGGGCTTGAACTCACGAACCGTGAGATCATGACCTGAGCTGAAATCAAGAGTCAGATGTTTAACCAACTGAGTACCCAGATGCCCAAATGTATGCTGATTTTTTAATATGTCTTTGGTAAGTTGGTCTTTGGAGTGTTGGCACTAGTGAGTATGAAATGCCTTGGGGGAAGACATCATTTAGTTAATGGTTTCCTACGGCCCACACATTTCTACATAAGAAACTAGTAAATCAGTCAATTAGAATGTTTATGTTTGTAGAAACATTAGAAATCATCTAGTTCAACTGTGACATTTTGTAAGTGAAAAAACTGAGAATCAAAGCAATAATTCGCCTACAGTTATTTGGCTAGTGAAAAAATCATGGTATAATTATTTAATTAAAAAATTACCTTACTGGGCAAATGGCAAGCCCCTTCGAAATAATTGCTAACAACAACCTTGACAGATATCTATCTTGACAGATTTTTGGTGTTGTTGTTTGCCTGATTTCTGCCTCTTCAACGATCTCTGGTGTATATCCCATCTAGAGACACTCCTTTCCCACAGGAGGAATGGCTGGGAAGGACGCGGCAGTCCCTCGACTGATAATGCCTTTCTGAATTCAGCTGTTTTTCCACAAAGGTGTGGTCAAGGATTCCTCAAACATGGTGGCCTAATGATAGCTCCCATCTTCCTTGTGCCAATGAACCATTAGGGAGAGTAGTCATGTTTGTCTAATTCTATCCTTTGTCCTTAAAAAAATTTTTTTTTGATAAGATTATAGTTGGTACACAATGTTACATTAGTTTCAGGTGTGCAACACAGCGATTCAACTTCTCTGTATGTTATGCTATGCTCCCTAAAAGTGTAGCTACTCTCTGTCACCGTGCAATGCTATTACAATATCACTACTACACTATTACACTATTACACTATCACTATACTATTACAATATCATCTATTACACTATTCCAATATTACACTATTACAATATCATCGGCTATAATCCCTATGCTCTCCCTTTTATTCCCATGATGTATTCATTCCCAAACTAGAAGCCTGTATCTCCCACTGCCCTTCACTCATTTTGCCCATCCCCCGCCCCTTTCCCTTTGGCAATCATGAATTTGTTCTCTGTATTTCCAGGTCTGATTCTGCTTTTTGTTTGCTTATTCGTCTGTCCTTTAGATTCCACATTTAAGTGGAATCATATGGTGTTTGCCTTTCTCAGTCTGGCTTACGTCACTGAGCACAATACCCTCTAGGTCCATCCAGATTGTCACAAATGGCAAGATCCCACCCTTTTTACGGCTGAGTAATATTCCATTGTGTGTATGAATATATACATATATATCTCACGTCTTCTTTATCTGTTCATCTGTTGATGGACGCTAGTTTGCTTCCACATCTGGACCTTTGTAAATAATGCTGCAATAAACACAAGGATGCCTGTATCTTTTCAAAATAGTGTTTTCATTTTCTTTGATGCCTAGGAGCTTACATTTTCTTTGATAACCTAGGGGTTTGATAACTCCTAGGAGTGAACACCTACAAGTAAAATTACTGGGTCATATGATAACTCTATTTTTAATTTTCTTAAGAACCTCCATGCCATTTTCCATGGTAGCGGCACCAGTTTGCATTCCCACCAATAGTGCACGAGAGTTCCTTTTTCTCCACCTCCTTGCCAACACCTAGTTCTTATCTTTTTTTAATGTTAGCCATTCTGATGGGTGGAAGGTAATATCTCAAGGTGCTTTTGATTTGCATTTCCCTAACGATCAGTGATAGTGAACATCTTTTCCTAAGTCTGTTGGCCATCTGCGTGTCTTCTTTAGAAAAATGTCTATTCAGGTCCTCTACCCATTTAAAAAAATTTTTTTAATGTTTATTTATATTAGAGAGAGAGAGAGAGAGAGAGAGCATGTGCACATGAGCAGGGGAGGGGCAGAGAGACAGAGAGGGAGACACAGAATCCGAAGCAGACTCCAGGCTCTGAGCAGTCAGCACAGAACCCGGCTTGGGGCTCAAACCCACCAAGCATGAGATCATGACCTGAGTGTGAGCTTATGACCTCAGCAGAAGTCAGAGGCTTAACCGACTGAGCGACCCAGGCGCCCCCCCCTGCCCATTTTTAAATCAGGTTGTGTGTTTTTTTCATATGCTTTTAGCATGCTTTTTAATTGGTAAAGAACAACAATAACAACAAAACATATAACCAAGAGTTTGCAACGATTAGATAAACACTATTTAAACAGCAATAGTCATCAAAATACTTTAAGCATTATAAGACATCTGGTTCATTTCAATAGCAAATTTTTTTCTATTCAACTTTTTTTCTACTAAATTTTGGGGATACACTCATCCCCAAAATTTAATAGAGAAAAATTAACCCTTTGCAAAATAAAATAAAAAGGATTCTTCTTTTAAAAAAATTTGTTTTAATGTTTATTTATTTTTGAGACAGAGAGAGACAGAGCATGAATGGGGGAGGATCAGAGAGAGAGGGAGACACAGAATCCAAAGCAGGCTCCAGGCTCTGATCTGTCAGCACAGAGCCCGACATGGGGCTCGAACTCACGGACCTTGAGATCATGACCTGAGCCGAAGTCGGATGCTCAACTGACTGAGCCACCCAGGCACCCCAATAAAAGGATTCTTCTAAAGCATATCTTATACAAAAATTGATTTCAGAAGTATGGAAAATTTAAAGCCATAAAAAAAGTAGAATAAAATATAGATGAATATTGGTTACACTTCTTTTATGGTATATGCACAACGCACGTTCCCTATTCCCTTTGAGAACTGCCCTTTCTCCACATGATGCCCCTCAAGACGAGCTCCTTATAGCTGGACATAGCTTTGTATTTTGGATTGGAAGGTGGGAAGCAAAATAGGTCAATCTACTGGGTAGACTGTATGAATTAGCTTCTCTTTCCCATGAGTTAAAATTGAGGCACAGAGATGCTAGTGCCTTTTTCCGTGGTGCCAAAACTAGGGTGGCCACAGCATGGATGAACAGCGTATCAGAGAAGAAGAGGGAAGAAGAAAACAGCTGCTCACAGAGAAGCAGAGAAATGAAGTGAGTGGAACAGGTAGCTCAGAGAAATGCGAAAGATGTTTTGGTTCCAGGTAAGGTGTTAATTCCTAGCTCCTGACTCTCATGTGGCCTGCTTAAATCTCCTACCCCCAGGTTCCATTTTAGATCCCAAGTATTAAAATGAATTTCCCTTTAATTAAACCAGCTTCTATTGCTTGCAAATAAAAACAGCCTAAACTAAAGCAATAGTCTTGTCAACATTCCTTCTAAGTAAGACACCATAATCAGAATCCCTAACAGAAACCTCCTCTTAAAAAATTTTCCCTTGTGGGGCGCCTGGGTGGCTCAGTCGGTGGAGCATCCGACTTCGGCTCAGGTCAAGATCTCACGGCTGGTGGGTTCGAGCCCCATGTCGGGCTCTGTGCTGACAGCTCGGAGCCTAGAGCCTGCTTCGAATTCTGTGTCTCCCTCTCTCTCTCTGCCCCTCCCCTGCTTGCACTCTGCCTCTCTCTCTCTCTCACTCTCTCTTGCTCTCTCTCAAAAGCAAATAAGCATAAAAAATGTTTTCTAATTTGCCCTCGTGAAAATGAAAAATTTTTTGTATCAAAAAAAAAAATCAGAAACATGATTAAATTAGGAGAAAGCTGGGGTCAGAGAACTACATATATGACAGACGAAGAGTTACATTCTTAACATCCTTAGAAATCCATAACAGAAGGGAAATATGCTAATAGCAACATCAGCAAAGATCTCAGAATAGGTCCCTATTTCCTATAGAAGAAATACAAACTATCGACTTATATAAAAAATGTTCAAGTGCAAAAATCTACAGCAACAATGACACTATTTTTTCATCCAGCAGGCCTCCCGCTTCCAATGTCGTCAGCGTAGTTTTTCTAAACACGGCAGCCAGAGGGCGCCTCTTGAATCATGAGTCGGAACAAGTCACATTTCTATTCCAATCCCACGTCTGGTTCCTGTCTTTGTAAAATTATTATTCTAAAGTTTATTTCTTTCTTTTGAGAGGGGAGGGCAGACAGAGAGGGAGAACGAGTGTCCCAAGCAAGCTCCGCGCTGATGCGGGGCTCCGTCCCACCAACTGTGGGATCGTGACCTTGAGCCCAGTCACATGCTCAAGCAACTGAGCCACCCAGGCTCCCCTCGTTCCCCTTTTGTCTAGAGAAATCCATACCCCCCACGACCATGTAGCATCCCCCATTACCTCACTAACACATCTCCCACTCTCGCCCTCGCTCCCTCCACGTCAGCCTCCTGCCAGGTTGTTGTTTGAACACACGAGGTGTGATTCAGCCTCTAGAACCTGCTGTCCCCTCTGCCCAAAATGCTCTTCCCCCAGACATCCTCATGCCATGAAAAGTCTCTGGCTCCGTGAGGGCTCCCCTGACCCCCATACTTACAGTGGACCCCCTTCACCCCTTGTAGCCCCTGCCTCCCTCCCGTGTTTCACATGTCCCTGTAACACCACCTTCTGGTACACAAGATTTTCATTAATTTCATTAATGAAGTTAATTTCATTAATTTCAATTAATTTCAATTAACTTCATTAATTTCAATTAATTTCATTAATTGCCTTTCTCTTCACACCTAGACTACAAGCTCCAGGAGGGCAGGGATTTACCCCTAGCCGTTAGCACACAGCCATGCACGTAGCAAGCACTCAATCCGTATTTGCTGAATGAATCAACCAATTAAAAAGGATAATATCAGTGTTGTGCCAAGTCTGGGAAGTGGTTACTTTCACACCCTATCGATGAGAATGTAAATTGGTGCGATGTTTCTAAGGATGGTGTGGCAACAGGGGTCAAAAGCCTTACAGATGTGTATCTCTTGTATAACATTAATTTTACTTCTAGAAATTTATCATAAGGAAATAACGTATTAGTTAGAACCTTTGTGGCGACAAAACACGAGAAGCCCTCAGGCTAGCTTGAGTAATAACGGTAGAGTGCTTTATTACAAAAGTACATTATACGCCATGTTACAAAGGAAGAAAGGGAGAATGCATGATGTGGGGCATTTAGACATCTCTGTCACACCCACTGTCTTAAGTCAAGGCTCTCCAGGAAACCGTTGGAGGCAGAGCTTTTCACGCAGAAAGTTATGGGCAGTGCTCTTTGTATCAATACCTGTGAGAGCGTGAGGAAACGAGGACTGGGCAGAGGGCAAAGTTGAACTGTGATACAGTTGCGATCGCTGCTACAGTCAATGGCATGGGGAGCTCTGGAGTTGTCCCAGATTGAGGCAAGGAACCCAGGCTTGCCTCCAATGATGATGACAGCATCCATCATTGGATGGAGGCTGTCCCTATGGGGGAGGGGGGTGTGACCTTCATCCAAGCAACCGCTTCAGTCCAAGGGCAAGGCCTGAGAAGTGACTCAGCTGTGAGCCATCAGCAACAGACATTCCTGGCATCTGGGAGAGCAGATACCTCAGTCCTGGTGGGAGGATCTGGACAGTACACCACAGCGTGGACTCTACCTATAGAACTTCAAGTTTACATTTCTTCTTCCAAGCCTTAGAATAACTGGAACCAGACACTGGGGTACCGTCCGGGCTCTCTCTCTCTCATCTTTACTGTTTTCAGTGCAGCTCTTCCACTCTGGGCTGTTTTCTGTTTCTTACTCTACATGGTCAAAGATTGTTTCCAGCAGCCCCTAATTTAAACTTCACAGCTTCATCCTCAGAAAGAGGGTAACCCAGAATGGCGCAGGTTGGGTCAGTGTCCATCCGCCGACCTGCCAAACGACGATGGTAGAGGGGAAAAGCACGTGGCATAAAAATGTCGTAACCGTACGGGTTCGAGGAGGCAGGAAAAGGGACCAATCCATGCCGGCATGTGTCACATCCATAAAGCCAGACAAAAATGTCAAAGAATATAAACTAAGATGTTAACGGGGGCTTCTTCATCCTCTAATGGGCGACCACACCATAAGCACAAACTGTAAACAAAACTTTCTATTTGCTTTTGCAAAAATATAGGCTGGAGCAGGGCAACGTGAACCTTTGATGGGAATATTATCAATATCCTGCATGCTGCTCCCTAGGAGGTCCAGCACCCAGAAAGCCTATTGGGAATCCCTATATCAGCTTTTATATTTAGTTAATGTATTCACCATCAGGTGAGTTTGCTGACCATCCATGTGCTGCAAAAGATAAAGAAAAACACAACAGAACCTTACTCTTAATGAGCTAAGGACCCGGTAGGTAGAAAGGTAGAATGCATGCATGTATATGTAGCATTCATAAATATATATTGACAAATATATGTTATATATTTGGGTGTATATATGTATTCAAATAATTAGTACAAAAATGTAAAATGTATTTAGACCCATACCTGGACTTGAAACACAGTTCTCTGGGAATTAGAAGGATTGGTTACTTCTGGGTGGGTGGCTTCACGGAGAATTTCAATTTAAATGATTGTTTTGGGATCTCAGCTGAACAATATCATTATATATTTGTTTGTTTGGGTGGTTTTGTTTGTTTTAACCAAGCATCCGTATTAGCATATCACTATACCGCCACGGTCTCTGCACAGGCTTGGAAACTAAAAGGAGAGCCCTAAAGAAGTGACATTAAATATTTTCAGTTGAATAAAACTCTAATGCCAGCTTTGGGGGAGGGAAAAGTGGGGCGGAGTTTTAAGGCCCCGTGGGTCTGGGAGAGTGGACAGGACTGTAGAATGTGGACGCTCTCCAGCTTGACTTTCTGACTCTGAGAGATGCCTCGATCTATCTGACCCTGATTACTGTAAGACAAGCAAACACCAGTTCTTCCCTGAAGGAGATCTTACTGGTAAAAAAAAAAAAAAAGAAAGAAAGAAAAAGCTGGAGAAATGAATTAGCTGTTTCATTCCATTAAGTAATGGGATACAAATGCATGTTGAATGGTAGAAAGCTTAATGTTTCCCATCATAGTTGGGAAGGGGGGCGGGGGAGGCTTTTCGGACTAAAGGGAGACTTTGCTTCAATTTGCAGGGACAAACTAAATGTGCTAATGCTTGAGGATGAAAGGGGTGGAGAGCACAGAGCTGATGAAGAGCAGAGAGGAGAGCTGTTTTGCATTCTGGATGTTTTCTTCTTTTTGTTGGGACCAGTGCTTTATTTCACCCTGTCTCTAGAGGCTATCTTTCTCCAGTGTGCATTGTTCTTCACAAGAAACACAGGAAACACAGGAAGACATACCCTAAGACGGCTGGTTTCCCTTCCCAGCTCCAGAGGTAATAGGCACTTACATTTTTAAAGCCTGGGAATCAGACTAACCCAGAAAATGAGGAGCAATTAATGGAGCCACTCATGAATGCAATAAATGCTCGACAGGAGATTGTTCGTTCCACCTCAGATTAAAATTGTAAAATCTTACTTGTGAGCGAAATAAATTTCATCCTGACCCTCATCTGCTAAAGAATCTTAACTTTCCTTTTAAAAACTGTTACGTTTTTAAGTTTTTAAAAGTGACCCCTTGTAACCGGGCGAGCAATGTCTGGGTGTTCTGGTGGCATTGATAGTCCAACGCCAGGCAGGTTTTTTTCAATGTTTATTTATTTATTTTGAGAGAGAGAGAGAGAGATTTGGGGAGGGGCAGAGAGAGAGAGAGAGGGAGAGAGAGAGAGAATCCCAAGCAGGCTCTGTGCCGTGAGCACAGAGTGCGATTCAGGGCTCAAACTCACGACCCAGGAGAGACCTGAGCCGGAAGCCAGAATCGGGTTTTTACAAGAGTCGGTTGCTTAACCGACTGAGCCACCCAGGCGCCCCACCAGGCAGGTTGTAAGGACCCCTTTTCCTTCTACCTCTTCTTTCTACTGCTTAGCCAGTCACCTGTCTGTCTAAGTCACCCCCTACCAGTCACCATCCCCAGAAAGATTTCGGGGCAGGCTAACCCTCTCCTGGCATTTAAAAAATGTAGCTCCCCATCAATTATATAATGTTTCTTTCATTTGATCTGCCCCAAACATATAAAACTTCCTGTCAGAGCATTTTGCAAAATATTGAGTTCACAATAGGTGTTTGGGATGTACACGTTGCTTGCTTTATTAATTGGACTCTGTCTCCTTGTGTATCTGAGCTCCTGGTACATTGTCGTCATGACTAAATGTTTTGCCAAATGAAAACATATTTAAATTCTAAACTGGATTAAAATTGGAGCACCAATTCTAAACTCAATTTTTTAAAGAGCAAAATATTTGTTTAGGGTATCAGGCTAGCTTTTATCATAAAGGGTCCTCAACATGCAAACTAAGCAAGTGTATGTGACTGTGCTAATGATAAAAATCTGTAGCTAGACCTTTCTATAGAGAATGGTGGTGTGCTTTAGTTAACCAAGCGTTGGAGCCCCGAGGAGGAATCCCGGACCCAAAGTTCCACCTTACCCCACAAGGTTGCTGGGAGTTTCGAATGAGAAAATGTTCACGAAGCAGTTCACAGAGTTGCTTGCCAGTTGCCTGCCATTGTAAGCCAGGGCAAAATTTATCAGAATTTTGTCTTGGCCAGTCTCACTTTCTAATGAGAAGTCTGGATTTCTCAGCCTTTTGTGTGTGGTTAAGAATCAAGGTTAGTGGCTAGAGAAAGACTAGAATTGAGAGGCAGGAGGACAGGGAGGGAGATTCTTGCTTGCTGGGCCAGTTCCTGGGTCTTCTGAGTAGTGAAGAATTTAGATACCAGGTGAAGGTTAAGGAGAGTAAACAGAAACAGAGAGACCAGTCTGCGCAGTGGGAAATAGCGACGGAGGCAAGTGCAGGAAGCCCACATAGGAAGGGGTGGGAGGGAATTTCGGAGGTTCAAGAGTGCTCTGCTCCAAAACGGTTGTGGGAGATGACAAAAAAAGGGGAAAAGGGATTTCAAGAAGTGTTCCTGGGAGGAACATCCCTGGGAGGGATGTGGTGGCTACCCTATAAGATTTTTCATGAAATGGAAGTAAAGACTATCATTCCTTTTTAATCACTTTGGCCAGACGGACTCTTGCTCAGAATGCCAGTCTATGCAGAGACTAGGTCATTGGGATCCTGGAAGAGATGCATCCTATGATTAGCCCTGCCATTTTAAGCCATTTATTAACATAAATGAACACTTACCCACCCCTGAATAGTGTTTATATAAATGTAAAGCCTACTGGTTCACTGCATAGGACCAGACTTGGAATCCCATTTGAGGCTCAGCTGGAGATCCTAAAACATCCAGAAAAGACTTTCCCTAATGTTGAATCAATTGTATATTTTGCAAGAGATTTAAATTATTTTGAAACTGGAAACCATGATGACAAAACAAGGGTCCGATTTAATGAGAAAAAAAATCCGATAGTTTTGTTGGCCTTGCATAATAGACAAGCACATTTTGCACAATAATCAACTACAATTTTAGCTCCCTGCAGGTCGTGTCAGTGATGTAAATCATCTGGGAAGCAAATATATAGGAGGTTAAAGCGTTGGACATTGTTGTTGTTTTTTTTTAATTTTTTTTCAACGTTTTTTATTTATTTTGGGACAGAGAGAGACAGAGCATGAACGGGGGAGGGGCAGAGAGAGAGGGAGACACAGAATCGGAAACAGGCTCCAGGCTCCGAGCCATCAGCCCAGAGCCTGACGCGGGGCTCGAACTCACGGACCGCGAGATCGTGACCTGGCTGACGTCGGATGCTTAACCGACTACGCCACCCAGGCGCCCCTGGACATTGTTTTTATATGTGGGAAGAGATGGCTTAGTGAGGAGAGGACTTGTTAGCACAAGACTTGGGTGCTTACTTTCAGAGAAAATTGGACTTTTACTGAATATTGAGTAATTCAATATTGGAGGATGAGGATCCTCCTCAATATGGAGGACTGAGGAAGATAATCCTCAGAGAGAGCAAGAAAAGCCATTATTTGTTACATGTCCAACCTGTGCTTTATTTAATCCCCAGAGTGACCCTAAAAGGCAGACATGTGTGCGTTGCTTGCCCAGCCCCTTCTCTGTCCTCCAAGCTATGTAGTGGGTTTTCTTTAAGGAATTCATCTCAGCCATGAAATTTGGAAGGGTTAATCCACTCGAGTAAGGGGTAACTTGTGATTGGCCTATACTCACCCCTTCTCCCTGGCCACAGCAATGATTCATGGATGGGCATATATCCCAACTCACACCAACGAGAGTGAGATGTTCCAGGACTCTCTCTTCCCTTAGATGGAGAGGTGGGACTATGTGATGTCTAGAACCTCAGAAGCCATTTTGCTACCACAAGGGGAGAGTCAGGGAGATGCTGTGAAAGGGGAAGGACTCTGTGTTAGAGAAAGACAGCGACTGGAGAAATAGAGAAATGAGGTCCTTGGGGACATTTTTTGCACTGTTCGATCAGCCTTCCCAGATACTCACCCTGACTCTGGGTTTGTCCATGAGTAAATCTCCTCTGTTCAAGCCAGGTTGAATTCCATTTTCTGTCAATTGCAACCAAAAGGTTGCAAACCAAGTGATACAGAGAGTACCTCAATTTTGCAGAAGAGGAAACTGAAATCCTACAAGAATTAAATCTGCCTCAAGTCACATAGATAGTGAGAGGTGAAGCCAACATTTGAAGCCAGATCTTTCTCACCAGTGTTTTTCAGGACTTAGTGTGGCGCTGGTGAAGTACTATGGGGCAGATAACAACTCCCCACTCTCAACCACAGAGTCGTTGACATTCAGTTTTAGAAGCTGTTTTATAGGCTATGCTTCCACTCAGTATTAAGAGGAAACAGAACATTCAGAGAACTTCTTTCATCATGCTTGGTTTCTAAGTTTTAGAATGGTCCACTCTGGTACTAGCCCTTTCTTCTCTCTATGGCGAGTAGTTTTTGTTCCTCACTCTCTAAACGTTAGCCTCATTTTCCAAGGATAGCAGAGGTGCTGGGTGACGTCCCCTGGAGCTCCTTAAAGGCTAGGCTCTCTCAAAGTTCACACCAGAATTCTTAGAATTTGAGAACAATTGCAGTAATAGGTAGGTAGGGCTTGAAGCAGGAGCCCTGTAATTCAGTTCCTCTCCCTTCAACCTATTCTACGCACAGATAACAGGTTCATCTTGCTGAGAGTCAGCCCTGACCACACCACTTCACAAATATTTGCCCTGGTTTCCTAAGGTCCATACCAGCAACCTCCAAAGTAGTGTGCATACCCCAAGAGTTCCATTGTCTTATGGAAAGAAAAAGAAGAACTTCCAGGTATAGTTATTAGCTATTGTCACAAGGGAGGAGAAAATTCAGCTTTATTAGTATTTTATATACAGGTCAACACAGACTCCCTTACTCAATTTGTATGTTGGAAAGTCCCACATCATGTGCAAGTTACCCTGGGGGCCGAAAGGGTGGCGCGGACAGCACAGGTGACCCGTCTTTTCCCATTTGGCTCATTGCCAACTCACTGTCATTTACACGGCCAAGTTAATTGTTGGGGTTTTCTTTATTTACTTATTTTTGAGAAAGAGAGAGACAGAGACAGAGCGTGAGTGAGGGAGGGGGAGAGAGAGAGGGAGCCACGGAATCCAAAGCAGGCGCCAGGCTCTGGGCTGTCAGCACAGAGCCTGACGTGGGGCTCGAATTCACGAACCGTGAGATCATGACCTGAGCCGAAGTCGGATGCTTAACCAACTGAGCCACCCAGGCGCCCCTCAAATTAATTGGTTTTATGGGTTATATTATAGGCTTCTGAACAAAACTAAAACCTACCAAATGAACAGATGTCTTTAAAAGGTCCTTTCAAAGAAATCAGGCATTGACAGGCATACTAATAATATAAACACAAGTAAATGTAAGAGAAATGACAGAACTGATATGCCCCCTACCCTTGCCTACTTGGTGCAGGCTCTTCATTAGCCAGGTTGTGAAGCAAAATAATGATCATATAATAAGAACAGGCTAGGAGTTGACTAAAAATTTAGAAATTATCAGGGAGACTTTAAAACGTGGATTTATATCATTAATGACAGATGTCACCTTAAGGGTATATTGTGCCTTGAGTTATTAGCTTATAACAATAGCACGTTTGTGTGTGTGTGCGAACGGATCATTCTTGTATTGGTGGTCAGTCAAAAACTTGTTACTGGAAAATAGGGCATAAAAAACTTTGAGACCAGACTTTCGCATAATGAATACAAATTCCCAGTTGCCTCAAGAATGTGTAGAAAGCCCACGGGGTTCAGATAATGTAGTAAGTATCAAGGCACCAGGTTAGCCTTCTATATACGTCCCTGACCTACATGTCTAGCCTCTCCTCCCACAAGTCCTTGTTACAGCCAAGTTGTCCTGCCTCCAATTCTCCTCTCATGATTTCCCACCTCTTTCCCCAAGATGTTCGTCATGTTCTTTTCTCTTACCTAAACCCTGCTTTTCCCTTTTCTCTGTTCCCTTTGCCCAATTTCTGTCCATACCTCGAAGCACAGCTTCATTCTTCATGAAGCCTTCATTCATTTTATCAGCTGGAAGTAATTTTTCTCTGCTCTGAACGTCCACAATATTTAATCGGTACCCCTCTTATGGCTCTTGTCATTGTCCCTTTATAAGGGTTATCCCAAAGGACTGCACATTTTTAAAGATCTGAATACACGTTTGATTCATCTTTGACTCCTTTGCTAGGATCTAGCACAATGCCTGATATAGCACAGGTCCTCAGTACATATTTGTAGACTGAATGAAGGATGATTGGATGAATTCCAATTGGTGCATTGTCCTAAATGTCTGATATACGTTCTATTTTACAACAGTACACAAAGGAGCTTTATGAAAAATCCCTCACAGGAGTAGACACGATTTGAGCTCAAATTGTGAGTTTAATCATGGAAATACACTTCTCTCTTTTTCAGCTCTGTTATTTAATTAGAGATTGTGTAATTCTCACCCAGACTTCATAGCTATTTAGCTGATTTATAACTCACAATGTAATCAACTTGAATAAGTCATCTTATTTCGGACACCCACATTAACCAGAAGAACCATGGCCATATTAGGGAGATTTGATTTGCAGCCAAATCTCCTTCTACCCTCTTGAAAACAAAATCTGGCAGAACTCCAACTGCTCAAGTCAAATAGACATTTAGCTTACACTGTGCATTAGATATGCCCGGTGACCTCAGAAAAATACACACAAATGGAAATGCTGGCTTAAAGTACTATAATATGATTATAGTTCAGACAAAAACTTTTACTTGAGGGCAGCCATAATTGCTGTACTTCTAGCTAATGTGCGCTTGAAAATGTATTTGCTTTTAAGCCTATAAAAAATTCCAAAAGATCTGCTACAGTATTTACCAGGAAATAAGTATTCTCTTAAACAGGTATTAAAAACAGACCTCTTTTTACCCTTTCGTTTTCCTTGGCGACTCCAAACCAGTGGTCATTTTGACATTTCAAAATAAATTCTATAACAAAGTTAAAAAAAAAAAAAAAGGACCTGTGGCATTTAGAAGATTCTATCCCTGTAATACCTGTAGTCCTATCACCTACTACACTAAAATTTCTTTGAAAAAATTATTTTTAAATGTTTGTATTTATTTTTGAGACAGAGAGAGACAGAGCATAAGCAGGGGAGGGGCAGAGAGAGAGGGAGACACAGAATTTGAAGCAGGCTCCAGGCTCTGAGCTGTCAGCACAGAGCCCGTCGCGGGGCTCGAACTCACGGACCGCGAGATCATGACCTGAGCCGAAGTCGGACGCCCAACCGACTGAGCCACCCAGGTGCCCCTAAACTAAAATTTCTTCTTCAGACTCAGCAATTAACAACAAATCCATTATCTTGGGTCAGGGATAGAAGAACTTTTGAATTCCAATTTCCCTTCCCTTCTTACATGTGCACGCGCGTGCGCACACACACACACACACACACACACACACACACCTTCTACAAACACTTTCATCTCACTTTGGAAGTGATAAAATAAGGATTGAACAAACACTGCTCAGTAATATGCAATTTCAAATCTGTGCCTAACCTGTCACAAGGCACCTCCCCTTTTAGCATAATTTTGGTGGCATTATTTTCTGCTACTTCATAAGAAACGCTATGTAGGGGAGCTGAGAAAGTTTTCAATGCCTAAGGATTCTTATGTATTTTTCAAATTTTACTTCATTTCTAAGATCCAAGATTGCTCCTATGGATATAATTCAGGCACCCTCTGGTGGTCAGTAAAACACAACTAACTCTCCAAAACATTAATTTGAATTATTTAAGCTTAACGGCCAAATTTACAGTTTATGCAAATAAGCCTGCATACCTTTTTTTCATCAACAGTCTAAATCTGTCTAAATTTTTGCACTCAAAGCAAATACTGCTTCCATTACTTGTATGAATATGCCTTTGCCGTATGAAAGTGTCATTTATAAGTCATGAAATTCCATGTAAATAGCAGGTATGATATTAATTCAGAAAGATAAAAATTAATTTATCTTCAGAAATATAAAAGCAGGGGACCCATCTGGATTAGGGGAAACATTACTAGGAAAACATTAAAAGCAGACGAAACCCACTCTAAACAAATTCACTGTGGAAACAAATACTCTAACTGGTAACATAAATACTGGATGGAGAGAATGTCACACATGGCGATTATTTTAAATAAATAATTTAAACCCTAATTAGTATAACTGGGGCATAAAAAAATGTTTCTATCACATTAGCAGAAATATGCTATGTAAGTTTTTCTTCAACAGCAAACTTCTGCACTATTTTGGGAACAGTGCTAACAGCACTGGTATTCCTAGTGTTTAAAGCTGTGTTGACATGATAAAGTGCTATAATTTCAACTTGTTATCGCGAGGCAGAAACCGCCTCATTAATTTCTGCTTCATTCAAAACTAAGGAACAAATCAATGTTTTCCAGCGGGAACAAAGCTAAATGAGCAACAAAAAGAAAACCCCAAACACTTGCAATATGTCATTAGTTTAAAATGTAGAAAAAAATTGAAGACCGTTTCCTAAACTCTGTTTAATCCACAAAATCTACATAAAAATGAGAAACTCTTTGGGGTGCCCGGGTGGCTCAGTCAGTTGAGCATCCAGCTTTGGCTCAGGTCATGAACTGATGGTTTGTGAGTTTGAGCCCGGCATGGGCTCACTGCTGTCAGTGCGGAGCCCGCTTGAGATCTCCTGCCCCACCCGCCCTGCCCTTCCCCTGCTTGCACTCTCTCTCTCAAAAACAAATATTTAAAAAAATGAGAAACTGTTTTAGTAAATTTGGCCTGGATTGTTCAGTGCGTACTTTTAATTTTAATCCTATTAAACCTGAAAAGGGGTTTGCTCTGTGTACAATAAATACAATATTGGAGTAACATACTGAGGATGACATCACAGTATTGATATTTTAATAAAATATGACTTCTTTACTGTACTAGGTCTTTATGAAAATGTAACATATGACTCAGACTTAACCAGATATATCAGGACTTTAAATGTATTGAATGCATAAATAAGTGACATACTGAATATTCAAATAAAAATACCTTCTGTTTTATCCATAATCCAGTTAATTTAAATATTTTAAAATATCACAGGATGACAGCTAACTAAAAAGGACACTAGAGATATTTTAGCCCCAGCCCTTCATTTTACAGATGAGGAAGAACCAGAAAGAATAAAACATTTGTTTGAAAATCTAACAACTAAGTAACAGCAAACAAATCTGGCCATTCCAGGTGCTTATGTGTTCAGCACAAAATTAAATCTTTCAATGAAAACATAAATGCTTTCAAAGTCATCTCATTCTTCACCCTTTTAAATAAACAATCCAAGGTACCGCCCATAATAATCACCCCCAAGGGGTTAACGCCCTTCCTTACATTGAATCTGTGGCCAAAAGGCTATTGCTTTATTTCTCACCAAAAGGTGAGAAAAGCAACACTCCATTCCTCATTAGATAATACAATATTATAAAAATGAATATTATTTTTCAAGACCTAGCACTTTGATCAAATATAGGAAACATTTTGTTATTAGGAAGTCAATCAAAAGGAATCACTTGTGAAAAACTAGAAACATTAGTATTCTTTCAAATAGTATCCTAAAAACCTCTCTTGGGAGGGTGGGTGGGTGGGTGTGTGTGTGTGTGTGTTTTGGATATGGGCCCAGACTTGTATAGATAGAGGAAGGGGAGGGTACAATGTCCCCACCTGAGCCTGAGCTCAGTCTATCGCTAAGATTCAGCTGTGTTTAGCCACAACTAGTGGGTGCAAAGCTGATCCAGCAGCTCAAGCTTCGCTGTATATTGGGAGTGTGAGTCTGAACACAGGATTGCTAATTTCCCTGGGATGCATCCCCCCCCCCCCCAGGAGAAGCCCCCCAGGGGACAGAGGGACTTACCAGCCAACACTGATGCTCTGGTACCTCCCTAAGAGAGTTTAACAAATAGAAGAGAAAAGCACTTTTCCTGTCAACCTGATTGGACACATAGTTCTGAGTTGAAAAGCATGTGAATAAAGGCCCTTTGAGACAAAATTCAACTTCCCAAACTATAAGAGACCCAACAATCAAAATGAGGACAAAATACCCCCCCTTGCCACTCTGCTTCTAATACTAAACAGATTTTTCTTTTTAAATTCAAACCATGTACCGTCTAAATTGGTGGGGGATGGAGAGTGGGGGAGGTGGTCAGGGAGAACACCAGATGCCTCATATTTTCCTATTAGGTCTGCCCCTAAAAGGTATATACACACTTGGGAAAATCTTTCCACCACTGGGCCCTCAAGCTGCCCTCTCTCTAAATCGTGGGAGTTGGGTATCTTCCTGTCTAAAATTCCATGCTTCTATGTGAGAAGTAAAACATTTTAGTTACAAAGTATAACTTTCTGAGATTACAAAGGGTATCTGGGGGTTAACCTAGAGTCCCTGAATAGGCCACAATCCCCCTGAAATTGTGTAAAACAATTTTGGTGAGTCTGTGTGCATACATAAGCATTTTCCAGGAAGAGGGATGTATTTCCATCAGAGCCTTAAAGGGAAATTAAGTCCCCCAGAAGGTTGAAGATCACTGGTTGAGGCAGCAAATGGTGTCTTTAGTTTCTGATTTATCTGATTGCAGAGCAGATCAGCAATCTTTACATGGTTGTAAAATCTGTCCCACAAAGCCTTCTTGAGTAGCTCATTTATCTTCATGAGCTGTGTTTGTAATTTTTCATGAGCAGGAAGGCTGCTCAAAATCAAGTCCTTTTCATTAAAGATTTAAAATTGTGGGGATTTCAAGATTTATTTTGATATTCGTGGCTAGAGGAGAACGATTTTACTCCCTCAGAAAATTGCAAGCATACAGCATCTTACACATTTGCCTCTTCATGTTGAATTATTTTACTATTTCTTTTTTCTTGAGTTAACTGACATGAAACAAAGGCTTGGCTCCTCCTTCAACCGGCTTTTCTTTTTCTCCTGATGCTAGAATCTGCTGTGAAACGATGAAGAATTAACTGTGGTTCTATTTGTAGTATCAATTTTCATTTTTTGTAACGATTTGATCCTCAAGACACATTAAATAGAAGGTATTTATATAATGTTCTTAAAAGAATTAGTTGAGATTTGAGAGAAGCAGAAAATGACATTAGGGAATCTGAGGAACTGAAAGGAAAGATGCACGTAGGAAGAAATGAGAGCCAAAGAGAAAATCTACATGATTAGATACTGAAACAGTATCAGATCTGTAAGAGAAACAAGGAAAGGAGGGGCATTTTTCTACACAGGGAACAAACATAGCAACTAGAGAACGCTGAATTTTTGAATACATTAAATGAAAACGGCACCAAAACACCACTACCGAGCTTTTCAAGAACATCTTCTGGCTGATAATCTCAAGGCGTTACACGGCTTTTTGTTAATTAAGGCAAAGACAGAGGCGAGCAGAGAGCGTCACAGAAAGATGTTGCCAGTGATTATCAGACAAATGCAACAAGCTCAGGGGAACACTCTTTTGTGGTAAAGAAGAGGTGCCAATCGGTGACAAATGTTGATTTTTCCCGAGGCAATATCAAAGAGGTGTAAAGTAAAAGGAAGAAAATTAGGTTTAAGCACTGGCCTTGTAACAGATTATTTTAGGCAATTCCAGATGCTTTTTTTAAACGACCCCTGTTCCCTCAGTTACGACAACCTGAGCAGTACCCCCAGTGGCTCTAAATCCTAGGGGAAAGGAAGGCAACAGCCAGGGTCTCCAGTGGACTCCAGGCTCCCTTCCCGAATCCTATAGCTTCAGGTCTCGGGCTCCAGACTCTCCGTTAACCCCGAGGGCGCCGGGCGGGAGATTTATCCTCAAACGAACCCGATCCCCGGATGACCCTGGCTGGGGACGTGTATTCAGGGAGCATCCTCCTGCCACTCTTCCTCTTTCGAGTAACAGCTCAGGGTTTCTCCCCTCCGCGCCTCCGCAAATCCCATTCAAGAAAAATGCCTGGGATTTCGCCTAAAACGCCCCCGCCCCCGCCCCCGCCGGGCTCCGGGAGGCCGCCTCCCGCGCGACCCGGGGCGGCTCCTCCGGGCCCGGGCCAGGAGGGGCGCGCGCCCCCGGCCCCCGCGCGCGCCCGTTGCCATGGGAACGCAGCGGGTTCGGCCGCCCGAGGGGCAGGCACGAGGAGGCGCAGGGGCAGATCCGGTGGGAGACGCTATCGCAAGATGGCGTCTGCGAGGCCGCGGGATGCGGAGTGAGCGCGCCCCGCCGGGGGCCCCGCGAGGCTGCTCGTCTCCCCGCCGCCGCCGCCACTGCGGCGCCGCCTCTCCGCCTGCCATTGCGCCGCGGCCGAGCCTCCCGCCTCGCAGGTATCGCCGTCCGCGCGCGCGCTCCGCGCAGTGCACAGATGGCAGCGACAAGTGCCGGCTCGCCTGGGGCTAGCGGGTCTGCCCCTGTGCGGGTGCGCCTGACAATAACGCGTAAATAACTTTTTCTTGCAGCGGCCCCCAGCGCCCCGGCCTGCAGCCTCCCCGCGCGCCCGCGCCCCACCACGCCCCTCCGACTCCCCGCTCCCTCCGAGGTGTGAGCGCTTCGGGCCGATGCGGTGATCTCCGGCCGGCCTGGGCGGAGCGCGTGGACTGGCGGGCGGCGGCGAGCACTTGGCGAGCGCCTTTACAATGGCCCTGACCCTGTTTGGTAAGTGCAGCCCTCCGACCGCGCCCCTGCAGGTGGGCCGCGCCCGGGGTGGGGGGCGGGGGCCCGGGGCGCCCGGGGAGGGGATGCCGCGCGCGGAGTCGGGCGCGGGCCGGGGAGGCGGAGTTGGGGCGCCTGGGGCGCCGGGCTTGCTCCCTCGCGCCTCTCCCATTGTTTCCTCTCCAGGCAGGGCCAATGGGCGTGTGCTCCCCTGGCCAATTCTGGGCTGGGAGTCTCTGAGGTCCTGGGTGTTTTGTCAACGGAGGATTCTTTAAGATGCCAACTTGGGAGAGAAGTTAGCTGGTTGTTTCCAAACCTACGTTTATCAAGTCAGTAAATAAAGATCCTGCAAAGTTTATTTATTTTGAACAAGATGTCTGTGCATCCCAACCTCCCCGGAATTGCCAAATGCACGTATTGAGTCTTATTGGATTTGGGGGGTGATTTTTGGAGTCGGCATATTTCGTTGGAAAGAAGAATAAGTGATGAACTGAGTAGTTATTAAAATGGAAAATGTTTGTTCTAACAAATACGGAAGCAGACAGAAGAAAGTTGGTTTCTGGAAGATAAGTGATCTCGGGAGAATAACTTCGAGTATTTTAGGAAAGATGTTATTTCTGTGATGTAATTACTGCAACACTGTTGTTTCAGTGGTTAAGATTTCAAGGTTTTTTGTTTTTATTTTGTTTTCGTTTTTTGTTTTTTACCCTGGAGTATAGAATGACAATGGGCTGGGAAGAAGGGCTGAAAAGATACATTGTTTCCTATTACAGAAACAGTCTATGGTACACATGTACCTCCCTTTAAGAAAACTCGATATGTGAAAATTTAGATGTTCAAAGTAGTATGATATGTACTGATATATAGTACTATGAAGCTGATAGCTACAAGGATGGTCTTAGTAAGTTACTCATAATATCAAGTTGCCAGTTACGTTTTAATTGCGTCATTTGATCAAGCACATTGTAGGCATAATATACCACAAATGCTTTTTCCTGTAGATAGACTTAACTAATCTGCTGGAATCAAAACGTTACATTTATTTAATCATCTTATTTTATAAATTAAATTAGATGCAGGGAGATTATTTTCCAAGGTCACATGGCCCTTTTTTGGGGCAAAACTGAGCCCAGAACACAGTTTGCCAGTCTACACTATGTTTACTTTGCCAAAATACCCACAGTACTAGAAATGACTTTTCTTATTTGGTGGTAGTTCTCTTTAGATGCTTTAAAAAACGTTTCTTCTTTTTCTGAAAGAAAAATCTCACTATTGTTTTCCAATACCTTGTGTCTAATCTGCATCGTTTAGAAGAAGCATTTTTTCTTAAGTATGGACTTTTTGTACAAAATTTAAAAATGGTGGAAGGCTTAAGTCATAATTGATATTTTCTGTCGAAGAAGCATTTCTCTTACACTGTTGTAGCTAATACATAGCAGTAATATTTCCAGAAGTAAATATCCCCTTAAACTGTGTTTTTTTTTTTTTTTTTTTTTTACTAAATTCATTTTCCTTCCTAAAGAGTCTGCATTTTCGTGGTTTTCAAAGGTAAGGTTTACAAATCAACCACTTTTTGAATGCTTGACGTTCTCAGTGAATAAAACAGATAAATTGGGGATAAGCACAGTGAGTGATAAGGTTCTTTTAAAAGGCTTCCTAAGTTAAATCTTTACTGAAGTAGAGATGAGGAAAAGAAGGGCACGGATTTGAGTTCTAGAAGCAGATAAACCACTCTCACCCCTCAGAATCAATAAAGTGTCTTTAAAATTTTAAAGTCAACTTGTGCAAAAATAGAACTCAATTTACAAAATCTAATTTGGTGACAATTTTTAAGAATATTTTCCTGTTACAAAGCAAAGTCCACCTGTGTGCGGAGGCTGTTTTCCTGTAATGATAGAGTGGTAGATGTTCTCAAAGGTTCATTGCACACCACTCCTCAGTCATCTCCTCTCTGTTAAAAATGTAGATTCCTTCGGCCACAGAGCCACAGAATCTGCATTTCTAGAAGGGGATTTTAAAAGGATTCCCCTGCGGGGCACCTGGGTGGCTCAGGTCATGATCTCACGTGAGTTCGAGCCCTGCATCGGGCTCTGTGCTGACATCTCAGAGCCTGGAGCCTGCTTTGGATTCTGTGTCTCCCTCTCTCTCTGCCCCTCCCCCGCTCATGCTCTGTCTCTCTGTCTCTCTCTCTGTCAAAAATAAATGTTAAAAAAAAAAAAGGGATTCCCTTTTCTGCCGCTCTCAAGTTTGAGAGCCATTGTATTAAAGATAAATATGAGATTTTCTCAAATTTGCCCAATTCAAAATAGCCTTGGTATATATTAAGAGCAGTCCCCAACAGTTAGAAGAAATGGATTTTTATTAAAAAAATTAAAAAAAAATTTTAATGTTGATTTATTTTTGAGTGAGAGAGAGAGCGAGAGAGAGCATGAGAGGCGGAGGGGCAGAGAGAGAAGGAGACACAGAATCCAAAGCAGGCTCCAGGCTCCAGGCTCCGAGCTGTCAGCACAGAGCCTGATGCAGGGCTCAAACCCACAGAGTGCAAGATCGAGACCTGAGCCGACATCAGAGGCCCAACTGACTGAGCCACCCAGGCGCCCCTAAAAAATTTTTTTTAATCTTTATTTATTTTTGAGAGAGAGAGAGAGAGAGAGTGCAAGCCAGGGAGGGGCAGAGAGAGAGGGAGACACAGAATCTGAAACTGGCTCCAGGCTTTGAGCTGCCAGCATGGAGCTGACACGGGTCTCAAACCCACAAACCTCGAGATCATGACCTGAGCCAAAGTTGGACACTTAACCAATTGAGCCACCCAGGTGCCCCAAAATGGATTTTATTTCGGAAGTTACAGTTGACCCTTGAACAACATGACCCTTGAACAACAACATTAGGGGTGCTGATTCCCCACATAGTCCAAGATCCACGTGTTAACCTTTCATTCCCCCAAAATGCAACTACTAATAGTCTGTTGTTGAACAGAAGCCTTACCTGATAACAGAAGCAGTTGATTAACATGTATTTTCTATGTTATGTGTATTATATACACTGTACTCTTACAATAAAGTAAGCAAACGTTATTAAGAAAGTCATAAGGAAGAGAAAATACATTTATAAGTACGGTACTAGTTTTATTGAGAAAAATCCTTATATAAGTGAACCCATACAGTTCATATCTATCGTTCAAGAGTCACCTGTACTACTTTTTAACTAGTTTAGTCAGAAGTACCTCCTGTCCCTTTGTATTTACTCTTAATAACCAACTTACAGCAGAGGAGCAATGAGGTATTAAAGTTCTGTGAGATGATAGTGAGGAGAAGATAGGAACAAGAAACTGGACGAACGTAACTAAGCAGTCATCAAAGTCAGAGCTCAGTAGGTTTCTACGAAAGCCCTAACCACTGCCAGGATCCCATCTTGTGCCTCTTGGGTGTGTTAGTTGGTAAGGTGAGTGTCTTATGTCAGCTTGGGCTCCTGGAGAGAAATACCATAAACTGTGTGGCTTACGCCCCAGACATTTATTTCCTGAAGTTTTGGAGGCTGGGAATTCTAAGACCAGCATGTCTGTAGGAAAGGTCTCTGGTCTTTTCTGCGGGCACTAAACTCCTCTGGAGGACTGCATCCTCATGGCATCATCTAACGTAATAACTCCCCAGAGGCCTCGTTTCCACAAATACTGTCACCTCGGGGGTTAGGGCTTCAACGTAGGAATTTATTGGAAGACACAGTTCAGTGCTTAGCAGCCAGCAATAGAGTCTCGTTTTTTTTTTTTTTTCTGTTTTGCTTTATGTTTTACATTTCCATTCAGGTTTTTTTTTTTTTTAATCATTGTAAAGAATATTCTTTTTATGGGACATTAGTTAGCTTCATTTTAAAAAATGAGAGCCACTAAAATGACCCAATACAGTTTTCCATTTATATACGTTTAGCATATAGTATGTTGTAGCGACTCAGAATAGCTGTCAAATTAAGCTGAAGTGTAAAAGCTGTCGTATCTCTTATAGTCACTATTAATCACCTTTGCTGTTTGAAAGGATATTTTTGTGCAAATTGCTGTTTTATCTGTGACAAAAGAACCAGACCCCAATCCTTCCTGATTTTGTGGCTCATTTGGGAGTTGAAAATGTGCATTTTTGGGAGTTCAGGAATTTGTTAGCATTTTTCTCCCCTTGTAGATGACTAGACCTCTCAATCATCAGCACCAATACAAGTAAGTTTTAAATCCTCAAATCCTGAAAATAATCCAAATATAATTCATGCTTTGCTCACTCACCTTGCTCATTTGTCCAACATACCTCTATAGCACGTTCAAGAGACATGGCCCTGTCTCATTAGAGCTTACGTTCCAGAACTGTAGTGTAAGCTCCGGACTGCTTATCTCCAGTAGGATTCGTTAGAACGTCCCTGACTGGGAAGCACATGTTCTCCAATTATTGCTGGGCCAAGAGGAAATTCTCAGATCATCTAATTTAGGACTTTCTAGCTGGTCTACCTCACAGAACTCCCTGACTGGCCACACCAGTAAAACCCTATTTGACAGAGCTGGGTGAAAAAGCATCCTGCCAGGTTATCCTGTGGCGGGAATGTCTATCATTTATAGCTAAATGGGGCTGTGGTTTACAGCTCAAATGCTAGGAACTCAGTGACAGTCCAGCTGGGCTGGCTAAACCCTGAATAACTCTCTTCCCTGTCTGTGTAGAATTAGCTTTGGCATTGCTCCCCTCCCCTTTCTTTTTTCTTTCTTCTTTCATTACCTGTCACTGTCATCACTGCCATAGATCACTCCTAATACTTAGGATTTCACTGTAATTTCTGACCTTTCCACAGACTTTTATACCGTCATAGAAACCTTTTTATTATGCTGCCGGGCACACCTGCCTTTGGGCCTCTTTGTAGAGATCCTTTGAGCAGTTAAATGGTAATGGTGTATTCTTTGTGATGCAGTCAGGAAAATTTTGATTTTCTGTGACTGCCCTGACATTAAAATTGGTTTTTAAAAAGACAAATCCACTATGCATCTTCAGTATGATTTATTTGACCCAAAGCCAATTTTGTAGGCATCTCCACTTGAATACACTCTCTGCTAAACATTTTTATTTTTCGGACATTGCTCATCAAAGAATATGAGAGGGAGTTACCTAAGCAGCAGTGGTGAGATCAGGTCATGATCTCACGGTCATGAGATCGAGACCCCTCTCGAGCTCCGTGCTGACCGTGGAGACTGCTTAAGATTCTCTTTCTCTCACTCCCATTCTCATTCTCCTTTTCTCCCTCTCCCTCTGCCACTCTCCCTGCTCATGCTCACACTCTCTCTCTAAAGAAAAATCACCATCCTTATTTAAATGCTTGTGCATATTCTCTTCCTGGTATCAAAAACTTAATATTTCACCTTTAAAATTTTTCTCTTGATGTGTGGTGACTTGGTATAATGCAAGAGAGATAAAAGAATTATAGTTGCTATAACTCTGATAGTTACCATCTGTGTACAATGTAAAAAGATTATTGGTGATGCTGTCTTTTGAGTGACATTTGTCCCTGCAAGTAACAGTCCTATAAGCAGCCTGATCTTTGAAGATAGAGTGATATGTATAATTATAAAACTTTGACATATTTGTCAAGAAGAGTTGCAATTTCTTTTAGATCAGTATTTGTCCACTTTTTAAAAAAACATCACCCTTCATAAGAAGTTTTAGGCATTTTTTTCTTAATTGTTTTCTTCGTGAAACTTTAAAAGCAGAGGTACACTGTTTCTTTACACAGTGTATGTATATCTGCCTTACGCACAAAAAGAGTGAGGTTTTTGATCCCCAAAAGCTAATTTTTTCTCCCTTGAAAACAAAGGTTACCTTCAATGAGAATACATGTTTTAGACTAATCTAAAGCAATCATAAGAGAAATAGGCAGAAAAATACTGTTTGGTCATGCTTTGTGTGGCATATAATAATAGTTCTGAAGGAATGATGTTAGTAAAAGAAGTTATACATTTTTCATTGGATTGGGTTCACCCTAAGAATTAAGTAAACTTAATTTACTATCATCTTGAGAGCAGCCATAAAAAAGGTTTAGGGAAATCTTTATTAGGGAAACCCCAGGCTGGGTTTTGTGTAGCTTTTGTCCAAGTCCCTCTAGTAATAATATCCTTTGATAGAGATATTTGATGTTTTCTCAGTCTTATATAAAATATCAGTAACAGCACCTTTAAAAAACTTCATTTTTTGTCCACCATATATAAATGAAGTCACTGAACTTTCTTTGCAAACCCAACTCAAGACAGGTCCCTGAGCCTGGCCTTATGACCGAATTACCAGCCATAAGTCATTCTTACATAGAAAATGATTCTTACAAGCTTTGATTTTTATTTATTAATACAGTCTTACTATCCTTAAAAAAACAAAATAGGGAGAAATTAAGAAACAATGGTGTGACTGTGTTTTACACTGAAAAGTCATATAGAATTAAAAAAAAACCTGTCTAATAAAATAGAGTTATAAATATACTTTCTTAATTTGGCTCCTTATTTCTAAAAACCATAATGAATGCTTTGTGAATATACTAAAAACCACTGCCTTGTGTATGTTAAAGGGTGACTTTTATGGTATGTGAATTCTATCTCAGTGAAGCTGTTATTAATTTAAAAATTACCTGGAGTAAGGAGGCCAGATTGAATAGAAGAAAGGTTTACTTAAACTGAAAAACAGAAATTACTATTTTTAAAATAATGGTTTTATATCCAGGAATGTTTTAGAAGTGTTCATGTTTTTAGACAGTTTTTTTTCTTTTATTCTCCAAGAATCAAAAAACAAAATCAAAAATTGATAGCTTAAAAATGCCCGTGCCTGTTTTGAATAGTTGTTTTAAATTTAGAAAAGTAAGCACTTCTTGGAAAGGATGCCAGCAGTTGGGGGATCTGTGGGAGAAGGGAAGGTCAGTCAGGCCCCTGTGTGGCTGGCTGCCCTGGCAGGGGGCCACCTCTTTGTGTTTCCTCTGGCCACACTAAAGGTCGTCCTCTCCACTCTGATTTTTACCTTTGAATTTCTTTGGACCGTGTATATTTCATGGTGTAAAACAAGTAGAAGAGAAGATGTAGTCCAAGAAACATCTCCCTGCACGAATAGATTTTCATGACCACAATTCAAAAACTGAGCAACCGTTCCTCTTCTTTAAACTGCTAATCACATCTAATTTCCCATTTGTGCCATTAGCACTTGTCTTCAGCCCTTACGGTATATTCTTTCTTTTAAATAGATCTATGTATGTATATATGTATTTACATATGTACGTATGTGAGTGTGTATGTAGGCAGATTCCATGCCCGATGTGAGGCTTGAACTCACGACCCCGAGATTAAGAGTTGTATGTTCTACCGACTGAGCCAGCCAGGTGCCCCTGTATCTTTACCTTTTATATAGAACTTTGTTATCATTTTTTAGCTCCTTAATGCGGTGAAATGACTTCGTGAGAAGTGATTTCAGGATTTGAAGTAGCTTGTGCTAGGTAGGACAGACAGGCGTTCATTTAAGGGATATGTAAATATCTGCCTGACTGAAATGTTTCCCCTGCAGTCCTTCCTTGGTGAATGAATTTTACACCATTAGACTTCAATTAAAGCATGGATTCTTAGCCTGTTACTTATGAGGAAGAACATGCTAGATATAGATACGTGTCTTTATATAGCATGAAAGAATGATTTTAATTTATGAACTAAAGATCTTAAAGTACTCAGGGCAAGCATTTTGACTGAGGGAGCTGTGCTGTCAGAGAAAAGAAAGTGGTGGCCTTTATGTAGAGGGTGAGGCATGACTAAGAAGGGGGAAGTGTAATAAACAGAACAGTGTAAAAGCCTAGGGCATTTGGGATTAGGGGCAAGAAAGGATAGGACCGTAGAGTGAGAGAAGGGAGTAGGAACAAGAGCTGTACTATTTCAGAATTTTTCTGAGGGTAGCTCTGAGGCTTGGGATGTGTTTTCTTATTTTGTGATTTGTTTACTCATCTGTTCAGTGAATTGAGGGCCTAAAATGTGCCAGGTATGTATTTAGTTCCTAGTCTCAGGAAGCTTCGGCTCGCAGTGGAGGCGGACGGACAATAAAAAAAATGGATGGTGTACCTGGTGCCTAGTGCTATGGAGAAGTACAGAGCAGGGTGAGGAGATGGGGCTGGCTGTCCCATCTTGGCCTCACGACCAAGGTGGATTTTGAGCAGATACTTGAGGACCGCAAGGGGATGAGTCGTGTGAAGTGGGGGCATCACCTCGTGAAACAGGCTTTGAGGCAGGGATGTGCTCGCTTGACGATTTTGAGGAACAGAACGAAGGGCAACATGGCTGGAGCGGAGTAAGCTAAGGGAAAGCAGTGGGAGATGAGACAGAGCTGTCCTTGGGGAGTGGAGGAGCTTTGGGCTCAGATTATGCAGGGCCTTACAAGCTGTGATAAAGATCAGGTTTTACTCTGTGAGATGGGTACTTCCGTAGTGCATGGAGTAGAGGAAAGTGCTCAGATTTGGGTGTAAAAGAGTTACGGTTAATACAGTGTCATCTGTACATTCTGGTCTCATTTTCCTTATATATAAACAGGCGAGTAATTCCCTCCCTCCGTTTGTGCGGAAATAAATGAGATCGTGTGTGTGAGGTTCTTAACACGGTGGTGAAGATAGACAGTAGCTGATGTCAGTATCATTGTTATTGTTGATGTTAACAAAGATCCACAAGAGAAAGATCCACTTGAGAAAGTGGCTCTACAATATTTCCGTTTATGGGTGTTGCTAAATGTGCCATTTTGTACTTTGAGGATGCTCCGGTGGAGACCCAGTTTGGGGATATACATTGAACAACCAGATGGACTTCTAATAGTGCCGGATGCTTGATACTTCCTATTGTACTCTGAAACTGTGAAAAGTACACTCACCAGTGCTGCTGCTTCGGGAGTAATCCAGACAATAGTCAGCTCTAGCCCCTGCCCTTTTAGCGCTTAAAATATATCAGGGATTGTAAGCTCAATGTCTGCTATGTCATAGGTACTCAGTCCAGGTTTACTGAGTGAATAAATGAACGAATGAAGAATTCCTAGCGGGCCGTCACTTTCTATACTTATCCTGTGAGCAACCTTGAATCAGTTTAAGAATTTGCTTTCATTTATCTTTTTTTCTAACTTTATTATTTTGGGTTATTCTTATGTTAGAGTCCAGAATTGGAAATTTAAACCTGTCTCTTAGAATTTGGTTAGTCTAGGGGCGCCTGGGTGGCTTTCGCTGGTTAAGTGTCTGACTTCGGCTCAGGTCATGATCTCACAGTTCATGAGTTCGAGCCCCATATTGGGCTCTGCGCTGTCAGCTTGGATGCCTCTGTCTCTCCCTCTCTTTGCCCCTCCCTTGCTCATGTGCATACGTGCTCTCACTCTCTCAAAAATAAGTAAACATTAAACAAATTAAACAAATTTAACAATTAATTTAACAAACAATTTAAACAAATTAAAAACAAATTAAAAGGATTTGGTTAGTCTAACAATTTACTTCCCTACTTCTCCAGTGGGTCCCCATCACCATTAAGATTAAGTCCAAATTCCCTAGTTTGCATATTAGGCTGTTAGGATAAGACCCTTGCTTACCTGTCTGGTCTCATCTCTTACTGTCCCCTCTGTAAGAGGATGTGCTTCAGCCATCTTGAACTTCTTGAAGTTTCCAGAAAGGATTATACTCGGTGTGCCTTTGGCACAGTCATTTCCGAGGCCCTTTGCACTCACATATCTCTACACATCTTGCAAAACTCAGTTTGAATAGGCTTCTCTTCTAAGTAGTCTGCTGCTGTGACTTAGTTGCACCTTTTCTGCATCAATTGTACCCTGTACACATCTCTGTCCTACCACTTATTATGTGGTGACATAGTGGTTGGTAGACATATTCTCTTGCCTTTCCTTTTAGATGAAGTTCCATAGTGGGAAAGTTGTAGCTTTCTTCTTTGTATCCTCAACAGCCGCCACAGTGTCTGATGCATCCCAGCTACTCAATAAATACTCGAATGAATGTTGGATGTTATAGTAGGCTACTGTGTTTCTTAAATTTGGGACTTAAGTTCAGGGCCCAAATCAATATGATGCACACCCTCTCTTTATTTTTTTGTTCATTTGTTAATTTTTTTAATACAGTAAAGGTGCTATTATGTCATCTCTTGGTTCCATAGTCTAATATGGATTTCCCAACTGGAAGCTTACAAGGGCTTGAATAAAATGGAAATCTCCCTGGGAGCAGATTCTTTGAGGTTTAACTATAGTATTACTAACCATCAGCAGATGTTCCTAAATTATTTGGCATAATTAGATAACAGATTCCACTTCATTAAACTATTGTTCCTTTTCATTTCAGTGGTACAAAGGAATTGCACATAAATTAGCTTGGTTTGTTCACGTTTTACCCTCACAGAAGGGAACATAATCAAATTGAATAGGAATTCAGTATGAAAATGGCTAACTTAACCTTTTAGAGGTCTGAAAATAAAAACAATATAGTCTTTCTCCCATAATAATAAATCTGTGTCCTACATGAGCTACAGATTTAAATGTGCTACAGATTTAAACATTCATATTTCTGAATGCATAAAAGAAAAATTTCATTTGTTATTTATTAATACCTCTCATTGTTCCAGAAAGAAATGAGGTGATTTACAAAAAAAAAAATATATATATATATATATATGTGTGTATATATATATATATATATATATATATATATATATATATATATAATGCGAGAGGGCTGAAAATAATCAGCATGGGAATTTGTTTTTTTCTCCGTCTTGTCTCATTAGTTTCCTCCTCTCCCCTGGCTCCTTCCCCTTACATTAGAGCCATGCTTTCCTGGTCAGGGTGAGAAAGCCTTTCCTCAGCTTTGGAACCCTGTTGGGTACCAGCCTGAGTTACTAGTGTTCCATCTCTTGGCAGAAGTTTATTGAAAGAGCATTCTGTATGTCCCACCTCCTCTTCTTGGGTGGCTGTTTACTCATTAACCCTGTCTATACCATCTCTTCCTAGACAGTGTTTGATTGTACTTCGGTGTTTGGGAATGTCATCCAGCACTAGGGAAAAGGACAAGTCTGAAGAAAAAAAATTTCTGACACCTGTTTGGGGCGCCTGGGTGCAGTCGATTAAGGATCTGACTCTTTTTTTTTTTTTTTTAATTTTTAATGTTTTTATTTATTTTTGAGACAGAGACAGCATGAGCAGAGGAGGGGCAGAGAGGGGGAGACACAGAATCCAAAGCGGGCTCCAGGCTCTGAGCTGTCTGTCAGCACAGAGCCCAACGCGGGGCTCGAACTCACAGAGTGTGAGATCATGACCTGAGCTGAAGTCGGACGCCCAACCAGCTGAGCCACCCAGACGCCCCAAGGATCTGACTCTTGATTTCGTCTCAGGTCATCATCTCACAGTTGTGAGATCGATCCCCATGTCGGGATCCATGCTGGGTGGTGGAGCCTGACAGAGATTCTGTCCCTCTTTCTCTGCCCTTCCTACCCCTCTCAAAAAAACCAAACAAATGAGGAAGACTTAATCAAGACTATTGTGATAGGAACACAGTAGGAAAGAGGGAGTATGAGAACTTAACTCCAAATATGGGAACGAGAGAGGATTTATAGCCAAGGAGCAGGTTGCAGGGTATGTCAGGGGATGAAAAGTACTAAGAGGAGACAAGGTAGGGGGAACTCTTGCTAACCTGACCTAACAGGATTCTTGATGAGGGCAGGTCAGGGTGATCAGATATCAAGGGTGAGGGTGAGGAATTTGATCAGATGTCAAAGGTGGGAGGGTTCTTTCCAAACTGACATAGGAGAATTCGTGCTCAAATGTCGTTGCAGGCCTGGTAAGACCTGGGGACAAGGCTGACGCTAGTACAGAAGAGGGCCTGGCAGAGCCTGACTCAGGTTTGGTCAAGGGGAGCTTCCTGTCACGGCCACTACCTCTTATTCGGCTTCTGTTGGGCCGGAAGTGCCTTATCACTTAGTAGCCAGTAATCAGTGGCTTCCCCTCAGTCCTCATATTTGGTCGTTCTGCACTCTTTGCTATTTTTGACTGCCTCTTTCTGGAATCTTCTTTCTCTTGTCTCTCAGGGCATTGTGTTCTCCCGCTACTCCTTCTCTTCCCTTTCACTGTTCTTCAGTCTCCTCTGTTCGCTGCCCAAAATGTCTGCTTTTCAAGACCAGGCCTCCCTTTCTCCCTTGGGAGTATGTCGGCTTCAATACTGCGCGCTCCGTGGGTGATTCCCGAGTCTCTGACACCAGCCCTGCCCTGGCCCCCCCTCTAAATCTCTGTCAGGATTTCCTGCGGACTCCAGACAGCACACGGTCCCAGCGCCAGATCCTTAGCTTTCCTTCTTCAAGCAGCCTCCCTCCCCTTGCCTCTGCACCCAGTCAGCTGCCAGCTCCTGCCAGTTCTTCCATATCTGTCCCCTGCTCTGTATCTCCTGCTCTTACTCTGCCCTTCTTTCCAGTACTTCATTCAGTCCATACCCTCGCCCCCTGCACCCGTTCAAAAGGAATCCTTGTCTTCTGAATTCGTTATCATTTTATGTGCACATCTCCTGTGACATTGGCCAGTGTGTTCCTCTCGCAGTAGTTTTTTATCCTTATAATTTTCTAGGCTGATGGTGTCTGAAGGTAAGATTCATTCTCTTATTTTGTACTCACAGTGCTTAGCACAGTGCTTCGCTTGTCGTAGGTGCTCAAAAAATAATTAAGTGAATAAAATAGTTCTTAAACCATGATACTTCTGTAGTTTATTTTTTTAAAAGATTGTATTTGTAAGTAATCTCTACACTCAGTGTGGGGCTCCAGATTACAACCCAGAGATCAGGAGTTGCACGCTGCACCGACTGAGCAAGCCAGGAGCCCCAGTGCTTCTGTAGTTTAGCAATTTCCAGGGTAGAAACCTAGAGCACTCATTAATTTTTCCTACAACTTTATAATGTGTTAATCAAGTTAGCAGTAGTAAACATGTCTCATAATCTCTCATATTGTTTTTATTGTCTAATTATCTTGAGTCTTTAAAGGATGAAATATATATATTCCTGCAGTATTGTTGCATGTCAAGGGCAGACATACAATTTACTTAGAGATTGGTCACTTTTGTCGGCTTAACTTTTTTGAGAAGTTTCTGGTGAAATTCTGGTTGGCTTTATACCGCTTTATAGTGTGTAAAAAAAAAAAAAAAGCCTTGTCATCTTTTCTTCCAACTTTGCAAAAGGACAAGGAACACTAAACAGGCTCTGCAAACACAGGGCTTGTGAATCCAGGTTCATTTGTTGGCCCTTTTAATGTTGCTGGGTGTCCAGTATTTAACTGGAGACAGAAACCATCTTCTGGACAGACAGCACTAAATGTAAGGGGAATGATGGGTACTTCTGGCTTGATATCTGTTCTCTGTTCTTTTAGACCTTTTCAGGCTATTAGCAAGGAAGTGTGAAGGAATGCCTTTGCTCGTTTGAGCCTCCCTTTTAGACCTTGGTGGGTTAGCCAAGTTCATAGGACTTTTGTATATTCCTCTTCCATTAAAAAAATGACTCATTGGGGCGCCTGGTTGGCTCAGTTGGTTAAGTGCCCTACTCTTGGTTTCAGCTCTGGTCACGATCTCACAGTTTCATGGAGTCAAGCCCCCATGTTGGGCTCTGAACTGACAGCGCGGAGCCTGCTTGGGATTCTCTGGTCTGCCTCTCGCTGCGCCCCTCCCCCACTCACGCTGTTTCTGTCTCTCTCAAAATAAATAATTTGAGAAATTAAAAAAAAAAAGGCTCATTACGGGTCTTTAAAGTTGCTGAATAGAAGGCACAAAGCAGTGGACCAAAAAGCTCATGTTAGTGATTGTTTTTCAGAATGTGCTGAGCCCCCCCCCCCCCCGCAAAAGATGAAATCATTGGTTTATGGGACATTTCACAGATTGCTAATAGTATTTTATTTAACTGTGAAAAAATTTTTGATGAGATCGCTTTCTCTACTACTATAAGTTGTTTTGGGTGATAGTGCCAGTTTAAGTCTTCGGATGGCATTTGTTGATATTCTCAGGTTTGAATGTTTTAAAGATGTTCATTATATATATGTGTGCAAAATATATAGTTACACATAAGAGGCACAAAAGCACAATTCACGTTTTTTTTAATCCATCGTAATATTTAGAAGTTGACTGAACACTTTCAGTTATTTTCCTTGAATGAGAAAGGATTGTCAACTTGTCTATTCACTCTCTTAGTTGAAATTAAAAAGATAAGTTATTTTAAAATAAGAAAAAGGAACAAGAAGGATTAATACAGTAATTAAAAAAAGGAAACAGACATTACTATACAGAAGGGAGACTTGCAGAATACTTAAGAGGCCTGCCATCCTGAATTTTTCAGACAGATGGCTCTGCAGTTTTCTGGAGAGACGCGAGCCTCTTTGTCGTGCTGCCCCCTCCCTTGCTGTTCTCGGTGTCTCCAGACAGAGGAGCTCTTGCTCTCTTTTAGTGTCCCTCAATCCGCCTCCCACCCCCACTCCTCCTCCTCCTCTTCCTTCTCCTTCTTCTTCTCCTTCTCTCTCTCTCTCTCTCTCTCTCTCAGGTACTGGAGGGAGGGAGCAGTGACTGCACACGGGTCTCAGGATGTAACTCCTTTGGGGTGAGACCTCATTCAGCTCAAGGTGCCTTCTGATTTCACTCTCCTAATCAAAACTTATTCCTTTTATCTTGTTTTTGAAGTATAGTAATTGCCCTTAGGAAAACAGAGGCATTTGAAAATTTAGAAATAATTTTTGGAAATGATTTTCACTTAATCAAAAGCTGATGGAAAAAATAATTAGCAACATTAGCAAAATGATGTGTTCTGGGCTAATTTTATTAAAACAGATGTGGGAGGCTATAGAAATTAAGATGCTATCAAATCTTAAATCAGCCTCGGCTCTACCGAAGTGATGTTCTCCCCTCTTTCCCCCAAGTAGTTGGACTTCGTCCCCCTCCCACAAAGAAAATGTCAAACCATAACACAAATCTCCGTAGTCCTTCACACCAGCAGTAGGCTTGGGTTTCCCTTTGTGAAGCAGAAAGCTCTCTCAAACTTTTGCATCTCGGAACGTAGTTTAAAACAGATGAATGTTCTGTAAACCTCCAGGCATTGCTGCTTCAGGAGCCATTAGCAGGACTGAGACGAAGCCCCTCCCGCGTAGAAAATTGGGGAAGAACCCTCAAGCAGACATAGCCCGAGCTTGAATGTCATTATGCACTCCCCCACCAAAAAGTACCAGGAAAAAGAACCCTGGAGGAAAAGTTAAGTTAGAAAGACAAAAATGTAAGCCAGGGCCCACAGCTCAGATGCCTTCAGTGGGCAGATGGGTAACAGACAATAGGGAATGCTGAGGAAGTTCCCGATTTTAAATGTTGGTGTTTAATTTGGGCCTTTAGAAAAAGCACTGTGTGGGGCAAAGAACACATATCCTTGGGCTGGTGGCAAGGCAACTCCAGGCCACTTGTAAATTTAGAATATTAATTAATGTTTCTTCCTTAATATGTAAACTGAGAGAATCACACTATTTCTAAAGTCTAAAGAGAATCATATAAACGTGACTTTGGGGGCATTTTCTTTCCTATTAGTCTTTCATTTTTTTGTTTCTGTGTTTTTTCATCTTCATATACTATGTACCTTAACTCCTAACACAATTTGTAAACTTACTTACAGGACATAAGACACAAATACGCACACGTGCATGCACACACACACACACACACACACACACACAGTGGATTTATTAGTTTCACTAAATTTTAGAATTCTTGATAACTTTCTCGATTTAGTTTTTATAAACAACGAAAGGCTTCTATTTTGTGAGGCACTGTTGTATGACTTTGCCACACTACAAAATTATAAGACTCATTCTAAGTTCTCCACTGCCTAGATGCTTTTTTAATTCCTTTGGTATGCAGATTTCTCAAGCTTCATTATTGTGTAACATATCTCTCTCTCCAGCCTTAAGTCCTGAGGATGTTGTAAAGATAAAATGTGATGGTTTGGCTATAAATATATCATCATCAAGTGCTTTAGAAGGAAGATCTTATCCCAAATCTACAAATGCCACTTTATTATAGTTGTTGGCATTTGGACCCTGGAAAATTAACCATTAGGGAGTACTTTGATTTAAATTCAAGTAACATTTTGAATGTTAAAAATATTATATTGAATAATTACAATAATTTGCTTCTAGAACTGTACTGGTGAATAGAGTGAAAATATTTCCTAAGAAGCCCACAAGATGGCGCTTCCCAACCTGCTTCCTCAGTTTTTCCTTAGCATAAGGAAGGAAATTCAGCAACAAAATAAGAAGGAACATGTAAATAATTTATTCTCAAAGTTTAGGTTTCCAGAAGGCTTGACTCCTTAAAATTGATGGGTTTCAATTGAACATTTTGAAAAATGTTCATTTCTATTATGGGAATTAAGAGTATTTGTTGAAGATTTTAAGGTTATTTTGAAAATGCTAGCATCTGAGTAATACAAAGAGCTGCCTCCATTCCATTTGCCTTTGAACACTTATTTTAAAGAATATATATGACTTATGAGAGGTAGTTTACATGCATAGTTTCTAAACATTTAAAATATTGGCATTTATGAGGACCTGGCCATTAGTAATTGTTCTAAAATAATTGTTCTGTTGTCAGTTTAAAATCAGGAAGGTACACTTGGAATATAATTTCTAATTTCTAATTAAGAATGAAATTTAATAAGTGGAACAGTAATGGAGGGTAACAGGAATCCATCCTAACACGGTTTGCATTAGGCTCCTTTTTACCCCTGTATATTTAGCATGTAATTAGCACTGTTTTACATGTTTACTGGTCACATTAACATCGTTGTCAGGGAAGGGAATTATACTGAAGTTGTGTTGAGGTTGCTAAGGGAAGTTTTATTTATTTTTGCCGAAGGAAGTTTTATATTTTTTTATTGTTTCCTGAAAATCCTGATCATAATTTCAACGAAAAGAGCTATATTCATAAAAGACTAAGACAGGAAAGTATATCCAGTAGAATTTAGAGCAAGTTAGGTTTAGGTCTGTAGCATTCCACTGGTCTGATTTTTCTCAGCCTCATCAGACAAGTGGTCAAGCAATAGAATCAAAGGCATATTATGGAATAAGAACAATAAAAGGAACTTTCTGTTGAAAAGGAAGTCAGACTTGAAAAATTAAATTAAGGCTTAAACCAAATACTCTAGATGGTTGTGAAAGTAGTCATTTCTTTCACCATTCTTGTGAGGGTTTGGGAAGAAGGAATCTATTATATGTGAAGAAAGAATCACTAAAGCGTTCTTTTTTAAAACAATTATTGTATGTGCTGGCTGCTAAGCTTGCATAATAAATATGTTCTGTGGGTAGGCTGCACAGTGAACCCATTCCTTTGTTAGCTTGCCCTTTTCTGTATCAAGGGTTTAGTGTTGAGTTTCATGTTGCCATCATTTACATCATACTGTTTTGCGCAAGATGTGCTTTACATGGGCTTATAAAACACAATCTCTTTAAAGTCAATAATTTTCGCTGAATTTATGTAAACATTGAATTTAAGCTAACTTAGTTTCTGAGCTAAGGAACTTCTTGAGAAACATCGGTCAGAGAAATGGAATAGGGGAGCAGATGGAGCGGATGTACACATAGCACACAGTGCTGATTCATCCACTGGCATCTTTGAGTACCGAGATCCTAAGATTTTATTTTTAAAGTGCTTTGATTTTCCATTGATAAAATGAAGATTGCACTTTCAAATGTGCCCGTTTCCAGTGTTAAAAACACAAAATTCAACTGAGTAAATCTGAAGATCTAATTGGCTTTATTCAAAGATTCATGAATCAGGCAGCATACCATTTAGTAAATACAAAGGCTCCAGAGGGCTGCAGAAAAGGAAAGGTTTTTAAAGGCAGAAAGGGGTAGGGCCAGGAAGTCACAAATGGGTTTAAAAAAAAAAGGATTATTTCCGGCAGGGTCACCTTTTTGGGAGGGGGGCGGGGGACATAGGGGCTATCAGATGGTTTATCTAACCAGTGCTGACCAGGAAAATTCCAGACTGATGGGTTAAGCTTTCATTCTTGGGGAAGGTTGAAACGGCAGTTAGTTTAGGTGTTAAGTCTCGGTTTGGTGGACTTAGCACATGAGACTCCATTTTAGGCCTGTTGGTTTTTTTTAAACAACAGTTACTTTGTTTTTCTAGAATTAAATTCTAAAGTATTTCTGAAAATGGAAAAAAAAAGGACTAGAATTCTTTCCTTCTGTCTTTAGGTTCATAGTACACATTTGAAAACAAGGGAAAGTTAAATAGCTTAAACAGAAATGTGTTCGTGTTCTTTTTCATCCCATGTTTTGAAATTGTAGGTATGTATGTCATAGTCAAGGCAAGGATTTGCCTTTAAAGTTAGTTGACTGATTGACTTGTTTTTTCTGAATGTGTGAGTTTGGAAGCTTGATTCTAGGCTTAGATACATTTTGCTTATTTCTTCTTCTATTCTGTAACTGTGGAATGCTAAATTTACGCGTGGAGCCTCCCTGAGATTTTTTTGGCCCGTGACAAGCACTATTCGAGGTAATTATGGCACCCTCCTCAGACTTGGTCAGTAGAACGACTGATGTTCTACTAAGAACAATGGAACTGTAAGGAGCCATATTTATTTATTCCTCAAGGATTTTTTTTCTTCATTTTTAAAGTGTATGTTACATGATACATTTTTAAAGTGTATGATACATTAAAAATACATGATACGTGAGCATATTTAAATAAGATGCACAAATAAGTAAATAAAATACAGAAGTCAGAAGCTTGATGCTTTATTACAAAATGAACACACCTATGTAACTTGTACTCTGGTCAAGAAATGAACATTACCAGCCTCATAGACAGACCCTTTGGAATTCCTTCCCGGCTATCCCAGCATGTCTCCCCAAAGTTTGTCACCATCCTAACATCTAACAGTAGAGACTAGCTTTGCCCATTTCTTTAGACAGCTTTTTTTCTCTTTTTGGTGATGTTGAAATGCTTTTTTTATACTGGAGTCTTTAGTAGAATGCAGTTCAACCAAGTAAAATACTTGTGAATAGCATGGGAGGGGATATGTACATGTAAGAGAACATTGTGTTTTAAAATTTTTTAATGACGAATGAACGTAGAATTCCTTGGTATATAACTATTTTAAACTACTGAAAGAGATTGGTACCAGGTGAAGGGATGTGCTGTTGCCTATGGGAAAAGTAACTTATAGCAAGCAACATACCCTTACATTTGTTTTCACACTTGCCACCAGCGGTAGAGGAGAATAAATGCATGGAGTTAGGGATTGCTGAGGGACATTTCTGTGTCATAAAGTGATGTAACTATAAGCATGATATTTCTTTGAACTAAATGTTATCTTAAAAGTTGGAGAATTAGGGGGTGCCTGGGTGGCTCAGTCGGTTAAGCTTCCAACTCTTGATCTTGGCTCAGGTCATGATCTCGGCTCAGCTCATGATCTCATGGTTCATGGGATGGAGCCCTGTATCAGATTCTGCGCTGACAGCATGGAACCTGCTTGGGATTCTCTCTTCCTTTCTCTCTGCTCCTCTCCTGCTAGGGGTGCGTGTGCATTCTCTCTCTCTCGAAATAAACATTTAAAAACATTAGGGAATTTTGATATTCTCCATAATTGACTATTTTTATTTATTTTTTATTTTTTATTTTTTTTTTTCAACGTTTATTTATTTTTTGGGACAGAGAGAGACAGAGCATGAACGGGGGAGGGGCAGAGAGAGAGGGAGACACAGAATCGGAAACAGGCTCCAGGCCCTGAGCCATCAGCCCAGAGCCTGACGCGGGGCTCGAACTCACAGACCTTGAGATTGTGACCTGGCTGAAGTCGGACGCTTAACCGACTGCGCCACCCAGGCGCCCCATAATTGACTATTTCTAATATAATGTTCTTCCCTGTTGGAAAAAAAGTATTTACTATTGCTTTCCTTAGTTAATGGACAAAATGCTGATGAATTGTCACTTTTGGAAAACTGCATTGAATTAGAGTGTTCAGATTCATATACATCTGTTCAAATGGGATGAATTATTTTATTGTTTTGTGAGATGTGTTCAGGCGGCCTCAGGAAGGATGCTGAGTAGCTTGGGTAGTGTTTTTGTGCTTCAATTAAGAGTTTCAGTACTTGCGTTATCTGCTGAGAAGGTAAACTGCTTTGTTGTATGGAAAACTGAAAGTCACTTATTCGTAAGTTAACATTCTTTATTGTCTCAAAAATATTTGTTAAAGAAATACTCAGTGACTAAAGATGACGGTTCTGTGAATGATAAAGTGGCTTCTGGGGTGCTCAATGGCCCTGCTGCTGCTGACAACCTTTCCACAATTTAGCCTGTCTTCTTTTTAGCCCAATTTCTGGATATATGCCCATGAATTTTTTAGTAGGTCTCAAAATTCGTGCTCTGTCATCAAGCACTTCACAAAATGACATATCCGTGTAGATATTATTATAAGAAGATGAACAAATACCGGATTATTAAAATTCTTATCCAACGTGAAGTTAAAGAGCCAGGTTAGCTTCTTCAACCAGCTGCTTAAATAGATCTTTGAGCACATTGAAGGATGTCATTTGATGATGGCACCTTGCTCTAACTTGGTTTCCTCCTTTTGCCAAAGGTGGATTCAACTATACACAAAGCACAGAATTTGGCCAAATTTTACGTTTCACAATGATTCTTAAACTGACCTTTATGGCAGTTTTTAGTGGTTTAGTTGGAAAATATCTTAGAGGTTTTTCCTGCCAAATTTACGTGATTATAAACTCATTATGAGTGATATTTTTAAAAACATTTTTAATGTTTTATTGATTAAAAAAATTTTTTTTTAATGTTTAGTTTTGAGAGACAGGCAGCAAACGGGGGAGGGGTGGGGAGAGAGGGAGACACAGAATCCAAAGCAGGCTCCAGGCTGTGAGCTGTCAGCATAGAGCCGGAGGCAGGGCTCAAACTCACAAACCATGAGATCATGACCTGAGCCGAAGTTGAACGCTTAACCAACTGAGCCACCCAGGTGCTCCAAGAGTGATAGTTTCATTTGCAGGTATTTCTTATCCAGATATTCCTCCACTTAAATAGGATTTTGTTCCCAATAAACCCATTGTAAGTTGAAAATGCATTTAATTCACCTACCCTACTTAACGTCATAGCTTTGCCTCACCTACTTTAAAAGTGCTCGGAACACTTACATCAGCTTACAGTTGGGAGGAAATCTTTAACCCACAACCTATTTTATAAGAAAGCACTGAGTATCTCATGTACGTTATTGAGTACTGTACTGAAAGTGGAAAACAGAATGGCCGTAAGCTTACCGGTTGTTTGCCCTTGGTGCTCGCTGGCCGACTGGGAGCTGTGGCTGCCACTGCCCAGCATCACGAGAGAGGATCCTCCTGTACATGGCTGGCCCAGGAAAGATCCAAATTCAAAACTCAAAGTATGGTTCTACTGAATGCATGTTGCTTCCCCACCATCGTAAAGTTGAAAAATCTTAAGATGAAGCATCTTAAGTCAAGGAGGGTGTGCATATAGAATATAAATAAATATTCAGGTTCATTTGTTCACAACGATTTGTCCATTTTAAAGTCATTTTTTAAGTACATCTTATGCCTTTTGAGATGATGACTACAAATTATGACTGATTCATTAGTTGTGGTGATGAAAAACATAGCATCCTAATCACCATTAGAAAACCAGGTGTAGGGGCTCCTGGGTGGCTCAGTCCATTAAGCATTTGACTTCAGTTCAGGTCATGATCTCACAGTTTGTGAGTTTGGTCCCCGCGTCCGGCTCTGTGCGGACAGCTCAGAGCCTGGAGCCTGCTTTGGATTCTGTGTCTCTGTCTCTCTCTCTGCCCCTCCCCTGCTCTCTCTCTCTCTCTCTCTCTCTCTTGCTCTCTCTCTCTCTCTCAAAAACAAGCACTAAAAAAAAAAAAAAAAAAAGACCAGCTATTTTCTGAATTTCTTTCTCTCTTTTTTAAAAATGTTTATTTATTTATTTATTAAAAAAAATTTTTTTTAACGTTTATTTATTTTTGAGACAGAGAGAGAGTATGAATGGGGGAGGGTCAGAGAGAGAGAGGGAGACACAGAATCTGAAGCAGGCTCCAGGCTCCGAGCTGTCAGCACAGAGCCCCACGCGGGCCTCGAACTCATGGACCGCGAGATCATGACCTGAGCCCAAGTCGGACACTCAACCGAGCTCACCCAGGAGCCCCAAAAATGTTTATTTATTTTTGAGAAAGAGAGACAGAGCGTGAACCGAGTAGGGGCAGAGACAGAGAGAGGGAGACATAGAATCTGAAGCAGGCTCCAGGCTTTGAGCTGTCGGCACAGAGCCCAATGTGGGTCTTGAACTCACGAACTGTGAGATCATGACCTAAGCTGAAGTTGGATGCTTAACCGACTGAGCCACCCAGGCGCCCCTGAATTTCTTTTTTTTTTGGTCATCATTTGTACTTCCATATGTACTGTAAGCTTAATTTTGCACCCTTTTCCTTTTTAACCATGCTCTTGTTTGAAAACTGTTTTCAGATCATAACACTGTAAATTTTCACATGCAAAAACAGGACATCAGCTATTTTTATATCACAGGAACTCACAGTGTCAGAGAAGGAGTGTTTATAAACCTGATGAAATGTAGTTGCAGCAGGAAATTGAACTGATGTGTGGGACTTTGTGAGGGTTTTTGTTTCAAGTAAACAAGCAAACAAACAAAACATGGGTTCCTAGGGGAAAACTTTTTTTTTTTTTTTCCCCTTCTAAATCTTGCTGTTGGGTCCTTCTACTTTCTTGGTGAAGTGAAGATAGCAGAGGTGGTGTCGGCTAGTGTTACTAGTCTGTCTTTTTCTCAGAGCATTAGCTTTTATTGTTCACTTAGACTTGACAGCAAGAATAATACCCTAATAACATAAAAGTGCCAACGGTTCCAGTTATGTTTTTGTTAGGAAGCATTTCTATTCTTAGGGCTTTTGTAACCTCCCCTTGCCCTAGGGAAGAGCAAGAGTCAGCAGGGAATACAAAAATTTAAGAATTATAAATCTTAGCGTCAAATTGCTTTAGAAAGATGTGCCATGTTAATCCTACGTACGGTCCAAATACTGCCTCGTACCCTGCGGGTTACGGGTGGCCAGAACCTGCCTATCTGGGTTGACTGTAGAGAAAGAAGAACAGAGAGGACAGAGATTTTAGCTTGGGTGACATTATTAAGTTGATCTTGCTTTCTTTTAAAACGCATACCTAGCGTATCATCTGGGAAACCACCCATGACTCATGAGTATGTTAGCAAATGAAATAATCACTTTGTGTATCAAGAACAAGTTATTATGCTTGATAATGATAATACCTGTCATTTTTCTATATCACGTAATAATTTTGTTTCCAGAGCTCTTCCTTTTTTATTGTGACTCCACTGAATCCTATGCCAAATGTGCTGGGTGTTCCTAAAATTTAGTAAATGGCCGAGTCTGGGCTTGAAATTGGCTCTCCTGGTATTAGTAACTCTATTGTAGCATTCCTCACACTGCATTGTGAATATTTCATGTCTTTTGTCAGCCCTAAACTATGGAACTCTCCAGTATAGGACTGTGTTCTACTCATATTCCTTTCTGTATAACTTAGTCCAAGATCTCATCCATAGTTGGCACTTGGTATGTGTTTGATGGGTGAGATTTTATCTGATTGACGATGACGCACATTTTCTTTTCTTGAGTCACTAAAAGTTTGGGTATCATTTTTATTTCCAGGATATTTTGAAAACATTTTATTTTATGTTATGAATTTATTCCAGTGAGCATGGAAGGGTAAGGATAGTATGCTGGGAGCAATTTAAAATTACTGTGTATCATTAACTACATTTCACATTAGCTACAGTTTATTAAGATGTATTTTTTTTTGTATGTTTTTTTTTATTTATTTTTGAGACAGAGAGAGACAGAGCATGAACAGGGGAGGGGCAGAGAGAGAGAGGGAGACACAGAATCTGAAACAGGCTCCAGGCTCTGAGCTGTCAGCACAGAGCCCAACGCGGGGCTCGAACTCACAGACCGTGAGATCATGACCTAAGCCGAAGTCGGCCGCTTAACCGACTGAGCCACCCAGGCACCCCTATTAAGATGTATTTTAAATCTAGAGTCTTTATTGCATTTTGACAAATGCTAGTTAAGAAAATGAACCAGAAGTCCTGATAAACTAGAACTGATTAGAGATGTATTTGAAGTCTGGAATTAGTATTTACAAAATGGCTATGTCTCCTGTGTGATACACTGGGGAGTCTAAATCATCATCTGTGCGGTAGGCTTGCAGAAATGCTTATTCCGAATCCTGCCTGGCTTGGTGGGTATGTGGAGGTGAGCAGTCACACACGGCTCCACACTCCGAAGAACCTTGCTTTGGGTTTAATGCTGTGCCGTTGCCATCTTGCAATTCTTAATAATTTTTAAACAAGGGACTGGAAAAGTATGTAACAGGTCCTGATTTGAATCGTGAGGAAGTAATCACAGAAATACAGAATGTGGACACCTACAAGACAAGTTACAGGTTTCTTACAAATGTCATTGTCATGAAAGATTTTTTAAAAAGGTAGAGAGCAAGATTGTTCTTGTTTAAAGAACACTAAGAAGACATAGCAACCAAATGTGATGCATGAACTTTGGATCCTGGATCAAAAAACAAAAGGACATTTTCACGTAGTTGGGTATGTTTGATGATGTGTTTGAATCTTGACATGCCGTCAGGGTCCTTTTTATTCACTATTATTAAGTTTCTTTTTGGGGAAGTTCTAACTATTTGTTAGGGATCTTCTAAAGAACAAAGGAAATTTTACCTTTTAAAAAATAGAACAATATTTTGCCATTACCATATGGGTTTCTTTATAAATCTAAGATACGTTAAGGGATTTTTATGATCTTATCTTTCCTGTATCTTGAAACATTTTGCCACTTTCTCATCCTAGGAGTTATTTCATCATTACCTACCAGTTTTATTCTCAATTATGCTAAAAAACCCTAAAATTAACAAGAAAACAGAGGAACACTGTGGTTGTGGAATACATGCTTGCTGTTTTGTCATTGTCCAGTTTTCTTACTGTGCTGCCCAAAGTATTGCATCATCTTTTAAGAAGGTATAAGAGAAGCTTGGAGTCACTATGTTTGTAGTTGTGTTTTAAAATTTCACTGAACACACTTCACTGAACACAATTAGAAGTTTATAATTTTTTATTTCCTGCGCATAATGACAAAGGAAAGTATTTTGACAGAGGAAGACATTTCACAACTCTTAGATAAATGAGAAGATGAACATATCATAGTCCTCTAGACTTTATTGATGATGGTTAAATTTATCATACAGAAGAAATCCAAGAACGTAAATTATCAAGTGGTGATATCCAAGGTCCAGGGTCAGAAAGCCAGCTTACCGCTGGTTTCCCAAAGTAAGATTTTACTGGGAAAAGCCATGCATATTTGTTTAATGTTGTCTGTGGCTACTTTCCAACTGTACAGGCAGAGTTACGTAGTTGAGACAGGGGTGGTTTGGTTTGCAAAGCTGAAGATATTTGGCTCCTTATCTGGCCACTTATAGGAAAAAAAAAGTGCCAACTAATTGTTAGGCGAATTTTCTCAAACTCAAGAATTGACAATGAACAGTATGTGTCTAAGGAAAAAAGGAAATCAGGTATTAATATCCAGTTAGTCACTCAACAGGAAACATTTCATTGCATCATATTTTGCATCAAGAATTGGGACCATCCCATTTTGCTATTAGGACAGAGGGTGTTAGTTTTTTCATCTTTCCTGATGCCTGTGCACTTGAATACACCTGGTACAGTTCTTAACTGGACAGGTGCTTAAGATAGGTGTGTGTACAGAAGTGACAGGAAGGAAAGAGATGGTGTGGAAATGACAAACTTATTGGATTGGTCATTTTAATTAGTTTTTACAAATCTAAAAAGTTTTGCAATTATGGAGCAAAGAAGATGACTCTCCTCTCTCCGACAAAACTGTGAGCCATCTGAGTTTTCAGAAGTGTTATGTTTTGAAGATGTAAGTGTAAGAGGAAGAACCAGAAATAGTTATAAGCTAGAACATTAAGAAGATATTTTTAAAATATGAAATATTGCATTTTGACAATGTAAGTGCAAGAAAAAGAGCTTTAATGAGAAGCTACATTCTATTACAGATGTAGTTGAGACCTGGAGTCAGTACTTACAAAATGAGTATGTGGGTTCGCGTAGGACTGTTGGTGAGCAACTAGTTGTATTCAAAAAATAATGTCAAGACATATTATTTTCAAAGCAGAAAAATACGGAATCAGATTTGGGCTTGCCATGTTTAAATATTTATTAAATTTATAATAGGTTGTTTTTTCACTCTCCTTTTAGTCTTGAACTGGTAGGTTATTCAAAAATGGCTTAAATACACAAAAAGTAAAATAAAAGTTTCATGGACCCAGATAGTAAATAGCGATGACTGTTTTTCCTGGCTTACAAAGGGGTTAAATTTCTTGGGTGTGAGAATGGTATTGTGTGCGTATAGGAGAATTTTTGTTTTCAGGATATACATGCTAAATTAAACTATGTATGAGTGAACTTTTGTGATGCCTGCAACTTACTCTGAAATTGTTTTGGGGGGTTAGAGGAGGGAGGAGGTAACAAATGGGGCAGATGTTAGCAATTAGTGAATTTAGATGAAAGATGCACTAAACAATGTACTTATTCTTTCATTTTTTGGTAGGCTTTGATATTCTCAAAAAAAATGGAGAAAAAAAATTCACAGAAATAAGAATTCTCAAATATATGAAAAACAAACCATTCCCCCTGCTTCCCCACACTTTTCTTTTAGAGGCAAGACTTGTGTTTATACAATAAACACAAACATATACCTTTTAATTATTAGTCTAGCTTGCTCCTGATTGTATCAGCCTTTTACTGCTGACTAGTAGGGAGAATAAAATGGTGAGGTTAGTAACATGCATTTGTTTGACACCAGGAGTTTTCTTAAAACTTCTTGTGTTTTCAGGGGCGCCTGGGTGGTTCAGCCGGTTGAGCATCTGACTTTAGCTCAGGTCATGATCTCGCAGTCTGTGAGTTGGAGCCCCGCATCGGGCTCTGTGCTGTCAGCTCAGAGCCTGGAGCCTGCTTTGGATTCTGTGTCTCCCTCTCTCTCTGTCCCTCCTCCACCCATGCTCTGTCTCTATCTCAAAAATAAACAAACATTAAAAAAATTATCAAAAAATAACTTCCTGTGCTTTCAGAAAATATTACATGTACTAGTAAAATGCAGAAATTACCTTCCTTGTCTGTTAGGCAACTTTGTTAGGACAGTTAATGCCCAGTGGCCAGTGTAGCTTCTGTCAGTATGTCACCTGTTATTTTTATCATTTTTTATGGCCTATTTACATAGAAAATCAAGAGGTTTTTTTTGTTTTTGTTTTTTGTTTGTTTTTGATTACAGGCACAGGGGTTGCCTGGGTGGCTCATGAATTAAGTGTTGGACTCTTGATTTCGGCTCAGGTTATGATCTCACAGTTGGTGAGATCAGGGTCCACATCTGGCTCTGTGTTGACAGCATGAAAGCATGGAGCCAGCTTGGGAGTCTCTTTCTCTGTCGCTGCCCCGCTCACACGAGTGCGCGCGCGCGCGCACACACACACACTCTATCTTTCTCTCTCTCTCAAAATAAATACACATTTAAAAAAATTGCAGGCACATATTTTATACTGAGGACTCAAATTTTCTGAAATTGTTTATTTCATATACACATATAGTATGTGTGAAATAATCTGGTCTCATGTATGGGTATATATTAATGATATAAATGAAATTACCTTTAAATTTGAGCATTTCATTGCTGTTGGGAAAACATTTACTACCAGCATATTTGCACTGACTTTCAAAGGTACACCAAATATTTTTAAATTTATGAGAAAACAGCATGTGATCTAAGTGTCACTTGTGAACAATTAAATGAATTCATTTATTTTTGTTATGATATATTACAAGAATTGTAAGTCTTATTAGAGATAAATAACTCTCCTTTACAGACTGATAAAGGCACATGAAATGTTTTTCTATTGTTGTCATTTCTCTGTGCTTGATGTTGGTTTGAATCAGATAAGTCTTTTTTCATTTTCCTGTGACAATGACCTTTTGTTTTCCAATCCGTAGTATTCAGCATCCTTGAGGGCATTCTAACAATGTTAGTGCAGTAAAGCATGCACAGTATTTCCAACAAAATGCTTGTTCACAGCTGCATGACATAAATCATTCAGTCTGCTTTTCGAGTAACAAATAATATTGCTTATTAGAAAGCTGTATCAAGTCTGGAGTTAAAAGAGGACTCTATTTAGATATTTAAAAACAAACTGATCATCTTGCTTTTCATTTTGGTAAAACTATTGGACTGTAACATTTCATGTGTGAAGTGTGTGGGGGCATTGACACAGTATTCTTTCTGATCCTGAAGTAGAAGTGAGGGAAAAAAGAAGTGACATTTTTTACATAAGGACATTGAAAGTGTGGTATCTTGAGAGACTTCCAGGTTCTCTGTTTACGTGGTAGTAGTCCTCACTTCCCATCAGAGCTGGTAGGAATTCACGGAGTCCTAGGTGTCTTTGTATAAAGGATCCCTGCCACTGGTTTAACTCAGACATTTCTACATATAGTTTTAACCAGAACCTGTTTTTTACTGTGCCCATGTTTGATATATATATATATATATAAATAAATACACACACATATACACGTATATGTGTGTATATATATATAAATTAAATGTTTGTAATATATATAACTATATATTTATGATATGTAATATTGGCATATATGTCATAGGTTGTCATATATATAATTGTCATGTTCATGGGGGGTGAAGTCTTAACAGATAAATGGTGGCTGGAATTGAATTAAACATCTTTGACTCCAAATCAGATGATCACTTTCTGTTAAACTCTTTGCCACTTATGCTACAGAAGATGTTCAGTGGCTTAGGAAATGCTCGTGGCAGAATGACAAAAAGGAATATTGTTAGGTAATGGCTTAGGTTATGGCATCTTACATGTTCTGAAGACTATGAAAATCTTCCTAGTGACATCTACATTTCTTTCCCTGCGAATTTCCTTAATGTCTGTTACCTCAGGAATCAAGTTAATTTTTTTTTCTAATAATAACAGCTAGTATTCATTTCCCAGGGTGAGACACACAATTAGTGAGCACTAGTCCAACAGACAGAGTCCATACTTGTAACCAGTTCTGACAAAGCTAGTATAGGGCAGGTCCTCTCGTCCTTTCTGAAACTTTACACTGGCCTGGCAGACAACGTATCATTCCTCTTCCTCCTGAGTACTCTTGGGTGAAGCACCCACCCATCCTGGTTCTTTTGAGTGTTTGATCTATTCATAGAAAAACATCCTGCAATTTTGTCTCAGTCATTAGTTTCCCAGACACTAGTGGATATAATGTTAGCTTCTGTTCCTGGTTTCTGCCCTTCCTAAGAAAATTGTGTTTTGGGAATGGGCTTTGAGCAGTCTAAGTTGGTCCATTGCTGTCGTGCAAAAAGACCACAGTATTCTGTGGAATCTTAAATACTAATAATTGTGTTTCATTTATATGTTTTCTGTCTTATGATCCAGCAAAATGTTGAATTGCTTCAGTCCTATATATCATATGTTGAAGCATAGGCAGTGATGGAAGGAGGCATGATCATTGGACACCAGCCCACTCAACTCTGGAAAATACCAGCGAGCATCATCACTGTTATCTAGCATTCTCTTTCTGATCTTAGACTTTTACTTTGATGGTCCCATGTAGAAGAATTGGTGTTTGAGGAACTGAAGGTTTCCAGTGTTAGGGTAATCCTAGATCACTGGTGAAGCTATGAAAGCCCTCTTCATTTTCCTTTTATAGTCACCAAACTAAAATGAAGTTAGAAGACCAGAGAAAGAACATTAGTTATTATTCTTACCTCCTTATATCCTAGGAGCTTTTTAGGATCTCCCCAAATTTTGAGAATATGCTTATAAATTCATTGTTTTTCATTGTTGCAGATATTGTACATATTAAGAGGTTATACTTTTCTATTTCAGGTCTTCCATATGTAGAGTTGAGTCAAACTTTTTCAAACCTGATTAGGGCTGTCAAGCTTAACTCGTCACAGTCTCAACATTGGACGTATTAACACAGCAGTGAACACTGTAACTGACTTTTGACCTCTGTCCCAATAGAGTGGGGAAAACAGTTCCAGGACTTGACTTTGCTTTTTCCCCCCTGACTTCCACTGTGATCTGAATGCTACATCGCTACATCATGGCTACTGATCTGCCACCCACTTCATCTTCTGTTTTTCCTTCCCAAACCTAGCTCACTCCTTTTTTCATCATCCTTAGCAAGAGTGATTCATGGTTTAAATATTACAGGAAGTAGAAATTTCAAGACTGTGGAAAAGTGTATCTGCATATTCTAGCAGCAATTTTTAGCTTAGGAAAATGTGAAGCTGGGAAGAAATTACTGTTCTTGGCCTTACAGGACTTTTTCATAAAATGCAGACATTAAAAGCCCTTCTTGTCACTAATCCGATCAAGATGACAAAACTTCAGAGGCGACTGGGTGGCTCAGTTGGTTGAGCGTCCGACTTCAGCCCAGGTCATGATCTCACAGTCTGTGGGTTCGAGCCCTGCGTTGGGCTCTGTGCTGACAGCCCAGAGCTTGGAGCCTGCTTCAGATTCTGTCTCCCTCTCTCTCTGCCCCTCCCCTGCTCATGCTCTGTCTCAAAAATAAATAAAAACATTAAAAACATTTTTTAAAAGATGACAAAACTTCAGGATATCACTTTACTGTAGGCTTGAGAGGAGGCACTTCTTGGAGTTGATAGATTTAGTCTCTTTATAGGTGGCAACCCAAATTGATTAGTGGAAACTCTGTTTGGATGTAGCAACCAAAGAGCATGCTGAACATTTCATTGAAGGTTATACTCAAGCTTGAGCTACAGGGAAACCAACAGCAGTAAGATGACTTTAATAGTGTCAGGAGTGAATCTGGCCAGAAGGGATTTATTATCCTTGGAAGCCAGTCTGGAAACAAAGTAGACATCTTAGGGTTTTTATCGTCCTTCTTCAGCCTGTGATAGTTGTTGTGCCGTGTGGTCTATGCTTGAAGTACTTCCTGAAACATTTGCATTCTGCCTCCAGGAAGTTGGCCTGGCCTTTCTTCTGCTCACATGAACCTCCTTAGATGTTCTCCTCCTAATGCATTTCACTTTTTATGTTGACTCCTTCTTAGTGCCTTCATATTTTTAAGTTTAGTCACCTGGCTTCGCACCGTTGGTCTTGTTTCTAACATAGCATGCCTTTATCATAGTATCGGTAGCGGCCAGGAGCATGCGATCCAGAGTCATGTGACCTCAGCTCAAGGGCTGGCGCCACTGCTTGCGACTTTAAGCTAATGCCTTCGTCTCTCTCAAGTACCGGTTTTCTTATCTAGAAAATGGTGATGGTAACAGTACCTTATAAAGTTGTTCTTGAGGTATAAACGAAGTAAGTGTGAAAGCATTTAGTAAGAGCCAAGCACAATGTAAGTGTTCAGTGCAACAAAATTTATTGCTACCTACTAGGTACTGTCTTAGGCCAGTGGCTCTCAAACTTTTTCATCCCAGGACCCATTTAATGCTCTTAGACATTACCGCGGAACCTAAGGAGCATGTGTTTCTGTGGGTCACATGTATTGCTGTTTGCTGTATTTGAAAATAGAATTGAGAAACTAAAAAAAAAATTATCAGTTGATTTTAAAATAATAATAAACCCATTACATGTTAACACAAAATTTTATGAAAATAACTATATGTTTAAAGTAGTGAGAAGAGTGGCATTCTTTTACAGTTTTACAAACTCTTTGTCTAGCTTAAAAGAAAGAAAGCTCATATCTGCAGTCATTTGTTGTGATGTGTTGTTTTGATTGGAGTATATGAAGAAAATCTGGCCTTATACAAGTATGTAGTTGGAAAAGAGGGAAGTATTTTAATAATCTTTATTTTATTAAATTTTTAAATGTTTATTTATTTTTGAGAGAGAGAGAGAGAGAGAGAGACAGAGCACGAGCAGGGGACGGGCAGAGGGAGAGAGGGAGACACAGAATCCGAAGCAGATTACAGGCTCCCAGCTGTCAGCACAGAGCCTGATGTGGGGCTTGAACTCACGGACTACGAGATCATGACGTGAGCCAAAGTCAGACGCTCAACTGACTGAGCCACCCAGGAGCCCCAATAATCTTTTAAAATAGTGATTATTCTTTGATACTACACTAAAACTTGACAAGTGGTAGTTTCTTCAAGGTCAGTTGACATGTAGACTCTGAAACCGTATCAGTGAACATTTCATGGTGTTACATTAAAATCCATTGGTCTAGGGGTGCTTGGCTGGCTCAGTTGGGAGCGTGCAGCTGTTGGTCTCAGGGTTGTGAGTTTGAGCCCCGCGTTGAGTGGAGAGATTACTTAATAAAATAAAAAATCTTTAAAAAAAAAATCCGTTGGTCTATCTTGTCTGACTAGATCTTTCACCCATGCATGGTTTTGTACTATAATGTATTTTGTCATTTCCGAAACATTAGTTCATTGAGTTACACAGATTTTACAAATGTTAGCACATTTCACTATACAGTGTATTAACAAATCACATTCTTTATTACCACTATCAATCTTATGAGATAAGTCTTTAAATATTAACAAACTGTCAGGCTCATAATGGTGGATACAATTTTCTCCAAATTCTAATGTTCATTTAAAAGCTTGGATTTTATGCCTGGCAATAAATACGGTCAGTTATTGTCATTGAAGTGAGAAAGTAACTTTGTTCATTTTCAGGAAAATATCTACCAGATATAGCCAGGTCTGAATAGACACAGTTTGTCAGTCCTTCTTTCCAGTGAAATGGCGTTGAAGAAAATTGCAGCTAGTCCACCTCACAGCTTGAATGATCTCACATATGCTTTTCCCCCAGATAATATCCTGCTGTAGGGATGCCTTGTGCACACCTCTCTTCTTCTCACACAGAATATTAAAAAGATACATACTCAGTGGTCAAGATTTAATAAAATTAATGCTTTTTTTTTTTTTAATGTTTATTTATTTTTGAGACAGAGACAGAGCATGAACGGGGGAGGGTCAGAGAGAGGCAGACACAGAATCCGAAACAGGCTCCAGGCTCTGAGCTGTCAGCCCAGAGCCCGACGCGGGGCTCGAACTCACGGACCGCGAGATCATGACCTGAGCCGAAGTCGGCCGCTTAACCGACTGAGCCACCCAGGCGCCCCAAATTAATGCTTTTTAAACTCCATCAAGAATATTAAGTGAAATTGAATTAGAAAAAAATTTTAATGTTTGTTTATTTTTGAGAGAGAGAGAGACAGAGCATGAGTGTGGGGGTGCGGGGGAGCAGAGAGAGAGGCAGACACAGAATCCAAAGCAGGCTCCAGGCTCTGAGCTGTCAGCACAGAGCCCCACCCGGGGCTCAAAGCCACGAGCTGTGAGATCATGACCTGAGCCGAAGCTGGACGCTTAACAGACTGAGCCACCCAGGCGCCCCTTGAATTTTTTTAAAGCCCTATTGCATGTGGTGGTGAAGGGTACAGTGACAGCTGATAGTTTGGTGCTACTGCATTGCTTTACACTGAAGCCCAGCAGTTTTACCCACCACAGCTTTTGCACGGAGTGTGAGAAAAGCAAATAACCTCTTAGTATAATTACGAAAATCGATCTTGTGCATCCCCTTGAAAGAGACTCAGTGATCCACGAGGTCCACACACCACACTGAAAATTGCTGTTCCAGGCACTGTGAAAAACAGATTCTTTGCCCTCATGAAACTTACATTCTGCTGGGAAGAGACAAAAAAACAACAGAATTTGGTAAAGTGTTGGTACTTTAGATAGTTACAGGTACTAAAGAGAAAAAATATGACAACTAATGAAATAGAAGAATATGAATTGTGAGGGGGTTTTGAGCATTTTAGATAGGGTGACAGAGAAGGCCTCATTTAGAGGAAAGAACTGAAGCAGGTGAGGGAGAAGTCAGGAGAGATACCTGCGGGGAGGACATTCCAGTTCTAGGAAACAGCTACCTGGAAGTGTTTCTTGTTATGTTTCACAAATGGCAAGGAAACCAGAGACTGGGAGGAGTAGGTGAGAGGAAAGAAGAGGTGAACCTAGCAAGGTACGAAGAACCCTCCAGAGTCTTGTGGGTTAGCACTTCCAAAAAATCACATGCATGCACATCAGCTGGGGGTCTTGTGAAAATGCTGTTTCTGACTCATAGATGGGAATTGGTCCTGCAATTCCGCATTTCCAACAAATTACCAGGTGAGGTCAATGTTGTGGTTCTCTTTGAGTAGCAATCTTGTAGGCATTTGTAAAGAGTTTGGCTTTTATTCTGCGTGACGTAGGAAGCCATTGGAGAGAATCTAGCAGAACAGTGGCCTGTTCTCACATGTGTCTTAACGTGGTCAGCTGTAAATAATAGTAACAGTAGTGGATCTGTAATCACTTATCAAGAGATGTGTGTTAGAATTTTTCAGATTTTAGAATGGTAATACATTTCATATATATGTATTTTATGACACTCCAGCAATGTTTGAGAAAACACTCTGTAGTCATACATTGATATTTCTGCAGTGAAATGAACAGTCACATTCAACAGAATAAGTAAAGACTGTAAATATTTTTTTTTAAGTTGATTTATTTTGAGAAAGAGAGAGAGCATGTGGGGGAGAGGCAGAGAGAGATGGAAAGGGAGAATCCCAAGCAGGCTCCACACTATCCGTGTGGAGCCTGACGTGGGGCTTGAACCCACGAACCATAAGATTGTGACCTGAGCCAAAATCAAGAGTTGGACACTCAACTGACTGAGCCACCCAGGTGCCCTAAGACTGTAAATATTCTTGTATCCATTCAGGTGAGGTTTTTGCCATCAAATGAATTATAAAGAATTATGAAAATACTTTTAGGTTTAGGACAGACCAGTGTTTGCTGCCAGATGAGTTATAAAAATACTTTTACTTTTCAAAGCACTTGGATTTTAGAATTGAGAAAAGATGGACCTTTGTTTCTATTATACTTTCAGGTAGTTGCTCTTCCTGTCCCTGCACTGCAGGAACTTTTAAGACAAATAAGTCTATTACATGTTCATTTCAGGCCTTGTTGGATGCAGCTGTGGACAAGAGAGCGCTTTCATGCCCCAGGTCCTGCTCTCAAAGGAAGAAAAATAGGTACCTATCAATTTGGAACACAAGTTCTCATTTCCAAAGAGTTTTTTCATCTTGGCAGCCTGGACTGTCATGTGTGTAGTCAAAGCACATTTAATTAAAACATGCTGAGCATTTTATTATACCTTGGGACAGTTAGCATGTGCTTAGAATTATCCAGCTCTGCTCATTTGTGGTTAACACAATATTACTTCCATATCAGACTCTGCTTTCTTTCCTACAGCTCTGAGCTGCCTTCTTCCACATTTGGCCCCACGTCTTGTAATCTAAAGCAAACTTCTCTGTGTTCTTCACAATCCGCTTTTTTTTTTTCTTTAGGTGACTGGTTTTCCCAGAGAAGTCCAGTTTAAAAGAAATGCAGTAGGAAATTATCATGATAAAATTTGTTGCTATCTTTTCCCATCTCCATTATCTGTGATATCAAATTATTACTAATAGGAGCATTATCTCTCTTTTCCCAGTAGAGTTTCACTTAAGGGTTATTATATCCCTGCTCTGAGTACCTGTCTTCTTGATAAAGCTTGAAAACACTGATATAAGGCAAGATTTTGAAAGGTTGCTGTTTTAATGCTTGCTGGCAAAATGATATGTTGACTCTCATCATTAAGGAATCCTAACTATTATATGAATCTGTGTCCAAAAAAATGCACATTCTAATAGACGCATTTTAGTGCAACTGCTAAGCCCGAGAAAATGGCGATAGATTCCTTTTGCTACAAAACTATGTTGGTTTATGGGAAATGCGTGGGTTGGGAATAATTGTCTGAAGGATGAATAACAACTAAGAGAAAAACATTGCAGCTTTTCCTGTAAGAAAAGAACAAGGAAGATACACAGTGGACCCTTGGTGGTTGCAGGGATAGGGGTGCTGACCCACCCACCTCCACACAGTTGAAAATACAAGTGTAACTTTTGATTCCCCCAAAACTTAACTACTAAGCCTTACTAATAATAAATATTTTGTAGGTTGTACGTATTATATACCGTATCCTTACAATGAAGTAAGCTAGAGGAAGTAAAATGTTACTAAGAAAATCATAAAGAAGAGAAAGTACATTTACAGTACTGTACTGTAGTTATCAAAAAAAAAAAAAAATCCATGTATAAGTGGACCTGCACAGTTCACACCTGTGTTGTTCAAGGATCAACTTTGTACTGTTTCTACTGAAGGAAATGAGAGCATTTGAGACAACAGGGTTATGGTTCTTAGATAACTATCTGGGAAGATCTCCACTAAAAGTATAGTTTTACTTGGTTGTTTTCCAGAACTTGTATTTATAAAAAGTAAAAATTCTGCCAAGAGTTTTCATGTGATTACATTTTTATTGTCTGTAACTTCACGTGCTGTGGATGGTTAAAAGTCTAAGTTATTGGATTTGGAAGAAGTGTTAATCAGGTGTATTTTTGTGTGTGTGGTGAAATGTCTATGCCATATGGTATATTCCTTTAAGGATGAATTACAAGGACTTCATAAAAAGTTAATTCATTGCCGTCTGATTTTAGGTGTGTGAGCTATAGAGAAATCAAGTAGAAGGGTATACTTTTTTTTTTTTTGCTATTATTGAGTTTCGTGTCATCTATTTTTTGTGGAAGAGGGTTTTAGGAAATATGTCCTGTTATTAAAGGTGAGTTTTTTTACTTCACGAAATCCAAACGAGAGCCATTTGAGAATGTTGAGAAGTTACCGGGAGGCTTGGCGGCAGCTAAGTCTCCTCTTGAAGTTCTCCGTCAGAAACCTGGTGTTAAGTAGGCCTATCTGAGGACTTTCTGTTAATGTGCCAACAAGTTGGATAAACAGTATCAGAAATTATCATATTCTTTAAAGAGAAAACCTCAGAGAGATATGACTTGCTGTCTAGAAGAAGAAATAGTAGGTTGGAAAATGACAACCCTTACCTTTGAATTGAGCTGAATGACCCAGTTCCCGTGTATAGCTTTTTGTTTCCAAGCCTATAGTGAAAACTTTGAGTAAGCAGAAAGACTTTGTTTGTGTAGTCTGCTTGCGAGGTCTGCCAAGTTGGTTAGAGGAAACATTGCTTAGGTCTTTATTAAAAGCCAAACTTGAGTTCTAAAAAGGAGAGGTTTCCAAGTTTGGTTCACATCTCATTTAGGAGGCTTTATTGGCCTCAAGCTGTGGGTCCATGGTGAAGAGATGAACACTGCATTTGCAAAATATTTGGTTTTAGAGATCTTTGATGAAACTGAATGTGAGCACTGTAGTTGCAGTCAGAAATTTTCTTCCATGTATTAGTTCTGGGTCAATATTCTCTGAAGAATTAAAAACAATTATCTTTGGGTTTAAAAATAGTTTATCTGTCAGAATTGTATCATGACACATCAGTTCTCAACTTGGAACAGTTTTAAATGACTTTGTGTTTTCTAAGGGTGAATTTAACTGACCTGATTTGGCCATCACTTTCCAGAGTGAATTTTAATTATCTTAGTTGAAATGCTTCCTTCCCACGTTTTGAAGCATTTTCTAGGAAAGAAGTTTAGTCAAGGTAGGAGATACCTAGAAACCTAGTGAAGCACTTTTTTATTTGTTCCTTGTTGAAATTGTTTATGTTATTATGAGCCTTTTTTACCTCTGAATTTTCATTTTCTAAGAAATATATTTCTTTTAGAGTAAGAAGTTTGGTTGTTTTCTTTGTGACTCTCTCAAATATTAGCAGTAGTAATTATTTGGTATTTATTGTGGATTTTATGTCCTTGTTCTTTTAAAAAGATCACTTTATAGTGAAATAGACTTTTGTGATCACAAGCATCTCATTATTTTAGTATGCCAGAATTTGGTACAGAAACAGAATAGCAACATGTCATTAATGCCTTTCATTTTCTGATTAAAGCAGGACAGGGAATCTCTTGCCAGTTGGTTGAAAGGTGGGTCTTCATTTGAAGGGGAGAAAAACTCTTTTTCTTGTCAATAAATGTCATTCTTTTTACAGAAATCAAAATTGCTAATTTTCAAGCCAAAGACAATCTGAAACAAATGTTCTTTAAAACATTAATCACAGTTTTTGAGTGTTCATGCCTCATTAGTCTAAACCTCATTTAAAATGCAACATAGTCCTTTTTGAGAAAAATCCATCATATTGTTAAAAACTTTTGGTTTGAGCCTAAAACAAACAGCTTAAATTTAACATTCTAGTCTGTTCTACGGTGAACTATTTATTTTTTAGGTAAAAAGTTAAGCAGATTTAAACTTAACAGAAAAATATTGTTCTAAACCAAAGAATTCATTTAACGTAACTATATAATGATACACAAACTATTCATATAAACAGTGAAAAAATTTTGTTTTGTTTTCTAAAGTCAGTCATTTTCAACAATATGCATAGACATACTGGATATAAATAGGATCCAGTTGGAGAGAGCACAAAGATTTAATCATACAATGTTTAAAAATTTCTTTTTAATGTTTATTTTTGAGAGAGAGAGAGAGAGAGTGCGAGCAAGGGAGAGACAGAGAGAAAAGGAGACAGAGAATCTGAAGCAGGCTTAGGCTCTGGGCTGTCAGCACAGAGCCCGATGCAGGGTTCAAACCCATGAACCACGAGCCAAAGTCGGACCTGAGCCAAAAGTCGGACGTTTAACCGACTGAGCCTCCCAGGCGTCCCAATCATACAATGTTTTATATTTATTCTAAAAATTCAGCATATTAAGGTATTTTATAAATATATTTAATCATGTCAATAAATGAACATTTTGAGTACCTCCCAAATAGCCCTAATATTGTAAATTATATCCTATCAAAGATATTATCCTAGATATATTTTCTTAAGATTTTTTAATCATTGCTTAAAGAGACAGATGAGCATTTTGAAATTTTTAATATTAAAGGAAAATTGAATGTTCTGAAAATATTAATACTTAGAGAAAAAAGCACAGAAGAAAATTATAGCAAAGATAAGTTTAACATTAGAACTTGCTTAAAATCTGTATCTTCAAGTTTTGAAAAGCAAGAAAAAATTGGAATAATTTTTTATAGACATGACAAAATATGTAAAAGTAAGATTTCCTTGACTCACAATTCTAGCAGTTAACCAAAAAGAAAAGAAAATTTAATTATGCAACTTCTCTTTTTCTTAATGAAAGCTTCCCATTCAGCAGATTCGATTAGAACAGGGAGAAGAGGGAAATGAGGACCTGCAACGAGATTCTGAGGGGAATTCAAAGACCGTAGAGGAAGATGATGCCTCAAAATGTGTACATTTGCCATAAAGCTTATATTTGATTCCCAGGCCTCAGACTGGGAGTATGATTTCTAGGCTAGTGTGTTCATTTCAAGAGCCCACTCAAAAAATTAGTCTTGTGGAGTTTGTTAAATGGGACTTTTTAAAAAAACTTTTTTTTTTTAACATTTATTCATTTTTTGAAAGACAGAGAGAGACAGAGCATGAATGGGGGAGGGTCAGAGAGAGAGGGAGACACAGAATCTGCAGCAGGCTCCAGGCTCCAAGCTGTCAGCACAGAGCCCGATGCGGGGCTTGAACTCACAGACCGCAAGATCATGACCCGGGCCGAAGTCAGCCGCCCAACCAACTGAGCCACCCAGGCGCCCCGAATGGGACTTTTCTTTATCTGAATCAGTTTCCACGGTTTTCTCTTCTTACAGATAGTTAACTTACACTTTTAGTTTTTAACAGTTTTTTTTTCCTCCTTAGCACAAATGTAATATATTCCTTGAATACTTTTTTTTTTTTTTTAAACCACATAGTCTTATAAGACAAGTAAAAAACACCATCTAGAGAAACTTCATTCTTCCGGGTTCTGGGAAAAAATAATGCCCCAACAGCCTAGGGCATCCATTGTATGTAATAAGTTAACTTCTCTCCTGTGCTTCTAGGGAGACACTGGTTATCTACCATACGTGGGGGAACTGAGAAAATAGTCACTCAGAACGTTTTCTGTGCTAGGTGGGTCAGATGAGGAACCTGAATGAGAAAGGCTGATGTAGAGCTCATGAATGTGACTTAAATGATGGTATGTTATTCTAGATCTTTCATATTCTGTCTCGTTGGCTCTCTGCCCCCATATGTATGTACACACACACATCTTTCATTTCTAAAAGTGCGATCAGACGGTACATACCAATCAACTTGGTCTTCATTTTCCATACAGTTTACTGATCTCTCTTTTTTTCTTTTGGCTTTCTGCATTTATTTGTTTAGATTTTGCTTACAGTCACATAGGAGAATGTCTCGAACAGAACCTTTCTACTTTTCCACTTGCTTAGACGCACCTGTGACTTCTGAGCCCATTATTCCCCACCTCTGCATCTTTGGTCAGTCAGTATTACTGGCAAGTATTATTTCTTTCTTTTCTTTTCTTTCTCTTTTTTTTTACTGGCTATTTCTTCTACCTCATGAGAATTGAGAATTGGTCTGGGCCTGACTATACCACCCCTCTCTCGGCAGACATCTTAGTATTTAGTGGGAAGTAAGTACCAAGCAGAAGAAAACACATTTCATTACTTGTGGATGCTTCCTGGACAACTCAGCCCAGGATCCCTCCAGTGCCTGCATCTCAAGCTTTCCTCAACATGTCTTTTATTTCAACCAGTCTGCATTATTTATGGTTCCTCAAACACTTCTGAACTCTCTTGTTTCTGTGTCCTTATCACTGTATTCCCTCTGTTCAGAATGGTGTTCTTCCTCTTACCTCCAGTCTCCTTTCCTTAGCTCTTTGACTTTAAAGATCATCGGTCTTTGAAAACTCTCATCAGAGGATACCATCTCTGTTTTTCTTTCTTGGCGCTCTGGCTAAAAGTGACGACTCCTTTCCTTCTTTTCTTTCGTCAGTTCAGCAGATACTTACTGGGGACCTGTTCTTGCCAGGAATTTTGACAAAATCATGGTTTTACTTCTATTATCTTGTTTGTGTAATAATGTCCACCTTATTTTCCTAAATAAATTACATCTGGACCCACCTTGTAACTGACATTCTTACCCAAAGGTGTTTAATACATATTTACTGAGTGAACGAAACTTTCTGATTATTTTAACATTGTCTGTGGCAGCATAACTTTTTTTTTCTTATAAAATTTTCTTTTGTGTAGATAGAAAAGTATTACTGACACTTAAATGTGATGGAGAAAATCTTTTAATGGATTTTGTAGGTATGTACTTAATTTAAAGACTCGTCCATACCATACGAAGGTTATTTTAAGCAGCTGTCCCTGAGTTATTAAGATGGTTTTAAGGTGAGCTGTCCCTGAATCATAGGTTGTCTGGCTGTCATTCTCAGTCATGCTCTAGTGATGGAAGTCTGTCACGTTTATAAGCTTGGTGTGGGTGGTTTCCCTGACAGAATCAAAAAGGGGGGAGGGGAGCCCTAGAGACTGACAGCTGAAAGCAGATCACCGACATTTGGGACTTATTGGCCTGTAACTTCCTTTCAACAGGCTGAAAGGACTTTAAAGTGCTAAAAGACCACACGATTTCCTCTCTTTTCTTCATTACCTTTTGTATTTCTTTTCTTAGATGAAATGTATCTTAGCCCACCATACCCCATATCCTAGATATGCCAAAAAGATCACGATTTAAAACAGTTCTTCTCAAAGTATGGTTTGGGGACCTCTAGGGTTCCTCAAGTTTTTTTCAGTTTCCACAAAGTTAAATTAGAATAAGAAGACACAATTATTTGCCTTTTTCACTCCTCTTCTCTCACAAGTGTCTACTTGAATCTTCCAGAAGGTACATGGCAAGTGATACTACAATAGGTTAAATATAGAGGCAGGTATGAGAATCTGTCTTCAATTAGACCAGACACGAAAAAAATTTGCAAAATGTAAAACAAATACTTGGTTTTGAAAAAATAGCTATTTTCATAAAAGTGTTAAAATATAATGACCTTATTATTTAACAAATTAGCAACTAAAAATTTTATTAAAACAAATGAAAACAAATTAAAATTTGTTTTAATTCTATAATGTGGTTCATATCAGTAGATATTAAAAGCTCTTTAGAATCTGGATTTTTGAAACCAAATGTTTGAGAACCACTGGTTTAAAAGATGTAAAATATTTAAAGAAGAACAGACTTTTTTTTTTTTTTTGGATGTTTTTATTTATTTTAGGGAGAGAGAGAAAGCAAGAGCCAGGGAGGGGCAGAGAGAGAGAGAGTTGGGGAGATAGGAACCTAAGCGGGCTCTGCCCTGACAGCAGAGAGCCCAATGCAGAGCTCAGGCTCATGAGCTACGAGATCATGACCTGAGTCAAAGTCGGACACTTAGCCAACTAAGCCACCCAAGCAACCCCAGACTTTCTTTTTTATGTCTGTTTTATTTTTGAGAGAGAGGTGGGGGGGGGGGGGGGAGGGACAGGGACAGGGAGAGAGGAGGTTAGGATCCGAAGCAGGCTCTCTGCTGATGGCCGAGGGACCATTGCGGGCTTGAACTCAGGAACTGTGAGATCATGACCTGAGCTGAAGTCAGTCACTTACCCAACTGAACCACCTAGGGCCCCAAGAAAACAGACTTTTAACAGATTACAAGATAAAGTCCTTTTGGTGTAGTCAAGGTGTCTTCAAGCTGGAATATACGGTAATTGAACATACTGGTTTCTAGTTGCTGGGCATTTAGGTTGAGTCCAGTTTTTCAGTCTTAAAGGAATATTGCAGTGATACTCTTCTATATTGCTATTTTCCAGACATCCTTAATTGTTTTACAGTAGATTCCTAGAACGAGAACAGAACTGCTGGGTCAGAAGGTATGCAGAAGGAACTGACATGACCTGTTATATAACTTCAGGGGCCAAGTATGCCCCCCCTGTTTGTTGTTGGTGTTGGTAATCAGTGCCCCAGTTATCAGGAAGTCCAGGGTCTTTCTCTTTAGGCAGCCTCTTCCTGTAGGTCTGAGCCCCTGAAGTCTTACTCAGTCCCACAGTGGTCCCATCCTCTTCCAAATGCAGAAGGAGAGGTGCAGTGTAACAGTACACTCTCTGTCTTCCTTATTTTTATCAGTTTCTGTCAGTGTTGAAGACCAGCCCCATATTGTTTGTGATAATTGCTTATCTAATGCCGCTGGGATCCTGTTTCTGGTCGGACTTGGCCCAGGTCAGGTGGTAGGGTCCCCTCCCTAAGGAAAGGAAAAAAAAACCCTCAAGGCAACGTTGCTATTCACATACTTGACAACTTCCTTCACGACCTTGTAACATGAGGCCACTTAATCAGACTATATGTTTGTGTGTTACCGTATATGGGAGACAAAGAAGTAAACAATATATTAAAAAAACTACACCCGTGGCGTTCGGGGCTCAGTTCTTTGGGTACGAACCCGACTGAGCGATGCCGGCAGGAATAAAGTTGCTTCCTGGGAAGAAGAGCCTCTGTGTCACCACTCTCTGTGCGAGAATCCTGCTACGGTCACAGTAGTGACCCCACTTGGAGGTCCGGATTGCAGTTTGTTAGTTCATCCTCTTACACTCAATGATTTCAGTGTACCAGGGAGGATGAGTATGCTTCGTGCATCAGTCTCATGCTGGGTCGGAATCTGTCCTCCCCAATAAACCCATAAGCCCTTTTGTGTGGCCCCAGATCACCGGTTCAGTTAATCCATTTTCAAGGTCATTTTACTTCAGGAGTGTCTCTGCCTTTTCTTGCCAGTGGAACTTGGTTTGGATTGTGAGTTTCTTCTGGAGCAGAATTCCTTAACTTTGAATCTGAGGAATCAAAGATTGGAGTGATGTTTCTTCCCTTCCAGAAGGACTTAGGGTCCTAGAAAAATCCGTCTCCCCAACTCTAGCAACTAACTCTGCCCACCAAGAGGTTGGGGCTTGTTTCTCTAAGTCATCTAGCCATGCCCCCTCCATGGGCTGCTTTCCCCTGATTCTGAGGGCAGTGGTGCTTGCCCGTTGCCTAACTTGGTCAACAAAAAGACCAAGGTGACCTAAGGCTCCCTAAGCATTAGAAAGATTGTCATAATTTTTAAGGGTTTTCCTTCAAAGAGCATCTTATTTGAGCTCTGTCATGACAGGTGCCTGTTAAACACTTTGAAAGGCTTAGGATAAGTATTGCTAATTGCTCTCCAGAGAGGTTGTGCCAGTTTATGCTCCCATCAGCAGAAAAATACATGGCTAGGAAAAGACTTTTAAAACCCAAACTTCACTCAAGGGGTGCCTGGGCGGCTCAGTCCGTTAAGCGTCCGACTTTGGCTCAGGTCATGATCTCAACCCGTTCACGAGTTCAAGTCCCGCATTGGGCTCTGTGCTGACAACGCAGAACCCGCAGCCTGCTTCAGATTCTGTGACTCCCTTTCTCTCTGCCCCTCCCCCGCTGGCGCTTTGTCTCGCTCTCTCAAAAATGAATAGACCTTAAAAAAATTCAAACAACCCCAAACTTCACTCTTAAAAGTCACTAATCATTAGAATTGTTTTAATACTAAAGGAAACTCAAACTTTTCTCCCACTATTTCTTGGTTATTTGCTAAATGCTCAGTTTATTTGGCCACATAATTGTGATCTGTAGCATCTTGAATAATAATGCCTTCTGTAATATAGTAGGTATACAGGGAAGAACAAAATAATAAGAAGAGAACGCACAGCTGAAATCATTGGCAGTGGCCTGAGGCTAATATGGTAACATCATTTTGTTTTTAAATTCACTTTTGGTGAGGGCAGGAGAGGGTACTCATTTACTAAAGCTCTCCTAAGCGCAGGGTGCTTTATGTATGACACCTAATTTGATCCTCACAAGAAACCTGTATTGTCACTATTCCCATTTCAGATGATGATATTATTCCATTTTATAGATAAAGAATAAGATACAGAGAGGTAGTAAATTTCCTAAAGCCACACAGCTTTAGGTAAAAGTTGATGTTTCCCTAAGAAAGTCTTATCTAGGACTGGATACACAATTCTCCAGAGGCAGGATTTTGAGAATTAGCCTCTTTCTCACCTTCTCCAAAGTCAAAGCAACCTGCAGAAGGCTATCACTGCTTGGGTACAGGCTTTGTACAGCGTTTGTGAGGAATTAGGGCTAACTACAAAGTTAGAGGGCACAGTCCCAAAGGCTTCCTTAATTCTGACACCCCCTCAGGTTTGATAATTCACTAGAAGGACTCCTAGAACTCACTCACAGTCAGGATTTATTACAGGGAAAGGTACAAATTGTAATCAGCCAAGGGAAGAAGCATGTACAGCCAGGACCAGGAGAAGGACAAAATGTGGAGCTCCCCTTGTCCTCT